>NC_141698.1:927076369-927676369 GCF_964263255.1 Lissotriton vulgaris
GCATCATTCAGCACCACCACAATATCACTCTGCACCGACACAGCAGCACGCAGCACCACCACAAGCACCACTCAACAACACCACCACAGCATCACTTTGCACCAACACAACATCATTCACAAGCAACATTTTGACAATAGGCACCACTCACCACCAGTCTAAAATTACACAGAACAACTCAGCACTATTGCAAGCTTCTTTCGTATATAGAGGGCACACAACACCATTGCAAGCTTCCCTACAATACAGAATACAGTCAGCAGCATTGCACCATTTAGAGTGGTGTGTCAAGTGAGCTCAGTGCACAGTTTTACAATACATTTCACCAGGCACACACACACACACCACCAGCCATCAGTGCACGCTTTCACCAGGCACACACACCAACAGCCATCACTGCACGCTTTCACCAGGCATACACACACACCAACAGTTATCAGTGCACGCTTTCACCAGGCATACACACACACCAACAGCCATCAGTGCACGCTTTCACCAGGCATACACACCACCGGCCGTAAGTGCATGCTTTCACCACATGTTTCAACGTGTCACACACAATAACAGGTATAAAAGCATACTTTGTTGCTGTTGAGTAGTGCAGTAGTGTTGATGAATGAGGCTGTTGTTGTGCTAAGTACGGCTGTGGTGGTGCACAGTGATGCTGTGTTGGTGCTCAGTGGTACTGTGGGGGTGCTGAGTGATACTGTGGTGTTGCTGCGCGGTGCATTGGTGGGGCTCAGTGATGCAGTTGTTGTGATAAGTGCTACTGTTGTGGTGCTGAGTTATGCTGTGGTGGTAATCAGTGAACACCAACACAGCAGCACTCATCACCACCACAGCACCACTCATCACCACAACAGCATTACTCAGCACCACACTAACATCACTCCGCAACACACCAGCATCACTCCACACCACCACAACATAATCATTCAGCACCACCACAATATCACTCTGCACCGCAGCACTCTGCACCACCACAAGCACCACTCAACAACACCACCACAGCATCACTTTGCACCAATACAACATCATTCACAAGCGACATATTGACAATAGGCACCACTCACCACCAGTCTAAAATTACACAGAACAACTCAGCACTTTTGCAAGCTTCTTTCGTATATAGAGGGCACACAACACCATTGCAAGCTTCCCTACAATACAGAATACAGTCAGCAGCATTGCACCATTTAGAGTGGTGTGTCAAGTGAGCTCAGTGCACAGTTTTACAATACATTTCACCAGGCACACACACACACACCACCAGCCATCAGTGCACGCTTTCACCAGGCACACACACCAACAGCAATCACTGCACGCTTTCACCAGGCATACACACACACCAACAGCCATCAGTGCACGCTTTCACCAGGCATACACACCACCGGCCGTCAGTGCACGCTTTCACCACATGTTTCAACGTGGCACACACAATAACTTCAGCTTTGAATATAAACGTTCTAATATTATGCTTCACTTTCATTCATAATGTCAAGGACGTAATCAATTGTGTCTTTTATCACCTAAGCTTGCTTTGGGGACTCTTGCAAATTCTTGTTCTCCCCCACAGAGGCACCCTGCTCCTGCGGTGAACCTTCCTAGACTGGATTAGCACATTACTAGCACACACAACTTGTTCATCATCAAACAACCAAGCTACAGGTAGCACCCTTTAGACCACATGCTCAGACTGTGGATCGTTGCATCGTCCACAAGACACTACACAGGAGTCCCGCAGGTCACGGATTCAGAACCTTCTGAAAATTTCAGTTTACCCACAAATAGGAAACATCAAAAAGGTTTCTGCCAACTTATCAACCTAACAATAATGCTTTGCTGAAAGAAGATGCCTTCACTCTGAAGGGTACATTGTCTGGAACTATCTTCACCTCCAATTAACACCTACAGACAACTTCCGGCGTTTAGAAAATTCACCTCATTATTAAACTAGCATGCTCTTTTTATTCGAGTACTATACAGCAAGTTTTTTACACACTATTATTAACGTTTCACATCAACTACTTTGAAAAAAAAAGAATCTACGCTATCCTTTTGAGACCTAGACAAACAACTACAAAACTAAGGCCAAACAACAAAACGAAAATGCAAAAAAGAAAATTCTAAATAACAAAAAAATGCACAAGATCTGTTACGCACCAAGTAAATAAAAACGACACTAGCTAACAATCACATAACTAACTCATAATACGTACATTATTAACACCTTTAGGTAACACTCACAAAACTAAAAATTTAAAAGCTAAACAATCAACACAGATAAAAGAAGGATTAATGGAAATAACGGTAACATACATTTGCAAATTAAAACACAAAGAAACATCCACATTTGCAGTTGCCTTACATTATTCGCATATTTCGTTAATAAAGATTAAAAACATAAATGACATTCGCAAAAGTATACATTTACACACCTTCAATTAAACACTGTGCCTCCTATACTTTTCAAACATTGTCATTGTAAAAATAAACAATTTAAATCATTAAAACTTAGTACAACCAATTATTACATAAATACAATCAAAGTACATACCCCTTCTAAGTTAAAATACAGATCATGTAAGTAAAAATACAAAGACAACCAATAAATACATTAAAATTGTTATGAACAGACATTATATATCAACTTTATAAACAGTTAATTAACTATATTTTAAGTAAATAACAAAAAAGTAATACAGTCGCGAACAAAAGATTTTCTGTTTTTTTACAAAAAAAATCATATTCTTTACTTTATTTATACATACTATCAATAGTAGGTAGTAATAGCTTTATTCGATAAAAATCATATCATAAAAGCATTTCATACATCTTAAAAAACATTTTTTAAAACAACAATCATCAGCATAAGAACATTTTATAGACATAGCAGCATATTAGGTGTGGAAGCTCGGTCACTGGATTAACAGTTTTCTTGCAGCTCTAAGACGCCAGGCCCAGCCCAAGAATTTTGCCATGCAGGTGGAAAAGAAAGGTCTAGCATCTGTACGTAAAATACACAGCGCTTCTAAATGAGAACGAGTTCCCAGACACCTGCAAAGGGGCTTCAACCACCTACGTCTCGGGGCTGCATAGACACTACACTCAAACAACATATGGGGCACAGACTCTACCCTTAGGTCACAAAAAGGGCAGTAAGGTACAGTTTGGGCCGGCGGTCTCCAAGTGGACGTAAACTCACATAGTGGAAGCACCCCGACCCTAAACTTGATGTACAGTGATCTGTCCCATGAGCTCTGGATAGTATCCAGATAAGATTCCCTTAACGGTAACTCTTTGACCGACAAAAACAGGATTACAGATTTACAATGGTTTGTACTACGAACCCTCTCGTTGTCTACCCATGCCCAATAAGCCTTCTTTAACTGTTGTTTCGGGGGTGCAGATTTATTGGCCCAAGCCTCTCCTAGTCCTAGTTTGTGCAGCAACTTTTTGACTTCCCTGAGCCAGATGATTTTATGTGAGCCCGGTAGTGACATAATGTCATTCAGGGCTTCTACATAACTTCTAAGTTCCTGCACATTCCAGATTCTGGACCATAACAAAAGTGGGCGTAGTTTCGCTTGATCGCAGATAGCCCGGGTACCTGCGTCTAACAGCAGTGGGATAGTTGGCGTGCTGTGGGGCAAACCCATTAGATCTTTATGGAAGTTATTCTCAAGATGAACCAGAGTATCAACTTTATGAGTGCCCCGCAGTTCGGCACCGTAAAGTGCCGCGCTCACAACCCTTGCCCTATAAATATCCAGGGGAGCCCCAATAGGTTTTAGTGATGAGGCTCGCTGTTCCTTGAGCAAGGCACCTGCCACCCTTTTGTGAGTCAAGAACACTTTTTGGTGGTGTGCCTTCCAGCTCATGGTGTCACTGATGCGTATACCCAGGTAGTCAAATTCTTTGACGCGATCAAGTGGGACAGAATCTAGGACCGGGGGAAAGACAGACTTTTTGGGCGGGTTAAGAACCAAAAACTTAGTTTTCCCTATGTTTATGGCCAAACCCCTTTCATCACAGAAGGCCTTAAAGCTGGAGAGCAGCGATTGGATGCCCATTGGAGATTTCGAGATTAGGAGGGTATCGTCCGCGAACAGGAGCGTTGGAATTTTCCTTCCAGCCAGGGTGGGTGCGTCTGATGGTTGCTGGAGTAGATGCTCCACCACTCCGTTAATGTAAAGAGAAAACAGAGTGGGGGCAAGCACACACCCTTGGCGGACGCCCCTGTCCACGGGGATACGAGGTGTTTTCTCTCCCTGTGCACCCCATCTAATTTGGGCAAAATTCCTGTCGTGAATTTTTACAAGGAGCGAGAGCAGGTAGGGAGGGAGGCCTAACCCATCGAGGACGTTCCATAAAAGTGCGCGTGGTACTAGGTCGAACGCAGTCCGCAAGTCAATAAAGACTAGATACAGACTGCCCCCTCCCAGCACCACCACTTTCCAATAGATCATTAGGAGGCGGAACGTCTGCTCGATTGTGCCTGTTCCTGTTCTGAAACCCGCTTGAAGATCTAACAGGATATGATTTTCATCTGCCCACTGGATGATCCTGCCCAATACCACCTTTCCTGCCACCTTTTGGGAAGAGTCCAATAAACTAATTGGCCGGTAGTTCGCTGGGTCGTCCCTAGAGCCTTTTTTAAAAATAGGTACGACTTCAGCGCCCCTCCAGGAGTCAGGAAAGGCTCCACCCAATAATACTTCATTCAGAAGGGAGGCAATTAGTCTACTCCAGGAAGATGGGTAATTCTTAATTAGGTCTCCTGGAATCCCGTCAGGACCTGCCGCTTTGTTCGGGACAATACATTGAATTGCTCTCTCGACTTCCAAGCTGGTAAATAAACCGTCATGGCACCGGGGATCAGTAATAGAAATAGGCAGTAAACCCAAGGGTGGGCAAGCTAACTGGGATGGACCTGGAGGAGCAGAGTATAATTTCAAAAAATGGTTAAACCATACGCCCCCTGGGATGTTACAAGTTAGCTGCTGGTCAATGGGCTTTTCCCTAGATCTTAATAGGTCCCAGAACCCCTTGGCATCCTTCCTAATGCTTGCCTCTACTAGATCTCCCCAGAAATTAGAATCATAGTCCTGCTTGGCTTCAAATAGGGTTTTTTTTATAAATTTTCCTAGCAGCCCTAATATCAGCTGTGTCTTTGGACTTTAATGTGGCAACAAGTTCCCTCTTAGCTGCACGGCATTTAGCTGTATACCACTTATCTGTTTGTTTCGAGGGACCCCTACGAGTAGATTGGGGAACAATGAATAAATCACTCAGTGCCAATACAGTCTCAGTAAATAGGGGTAGAATCTTAATGTCAGTTGGCATTGAGGTGTCCATTCGAGACTCCACTCCTTCCAAAATAGTCCCGGCTTGGGCCATCCTTGTTTCATCGACTGAGACTTTTGCCCACTTCAAGCGCCTACTACAGTTTGTAGGGGCTAATTCATGGGAAGATTTCCACTTGTGGCCGGGAGGGCCTTGGTTTCCAACCTGCCAAGGAGATGAAATAGTTAGCGATAAAGGGTTATGATCGCTATCACCCGACACTATGACCTCCATGTCTTGGTGGTGTTGCCAGAGGTTAAAATTAAGCATGACGAAATCAATCCTTGATGTATGGCCTAGTCTGTTGTAGGTGTGAGCACCCGTATGGTCAGATTTGGAACGCCCGTTTGTCGCTCGCAAATTATGCTCCATACAGAGAGCATTGATCTCTATTGCGTTTTGCGACCATTTAGGGATCGGGTCAAGGCTCAGAATAGGGATGCCTCTCCTGGTGTCCTCCTCAAAAGTGTCCAAGATATCTTCTCTGGCCAGAGGTTCAAAACAGCAATTAAAGTCGCCTGCAAGCATTACATAAGAGTCCACACTGCAGGCGGCCAGATTGTGGTTTAGGCCTGTAGAGGGTAGATGAGATGCACCGCCTTTAGCACCCCTCAGATAAATATTGAAAAGTTCCAAGCTTCTTCCCCCTTTGTGGGTTATCGTTAGCCACTGGAGATCAGGTGACCGGGTGTTTCTTTCTATTACTCTAAAGTCCAGTGCAATATTAATCCAAATAATAAGGCCGCCTGAAGGGCGACCTTTAGATCCTTGTTCCTGGGCAGCGGGGATAAAAAAGGTAGAGAATCCCACTCAGTGTCTTGGCTCCAAGCACCAGGTTTCCTGGAAAAGACAGATGTGGTAGGGTTCCAGGAAATCATTCCATTCGGGAATATCAAAGTTGCGACCGAGACCAGCCACATTCCAACTTAAGATTTTTAGAGCAAAGTCACCGGGTGGAGAAGCCTTGGTAGAAGCAATAGGCATAGGAGAAACAGACGTATCCTCAAGTATAGGAGACCTCACAGGTGGCTCAATTTGCTGGTTAGGGGTCACATAGCAGCCAGAACAGGTAGGGCCAGATGGTTCGATAGAGGTAGCTGCAGAGTGGGACATGTAGGGTAGGTGCGGCCAATCTTCCCTGCCGGGAGTTTTTGTTGTGTCAAGTGTGGATGGCTCCCCTTCAAACCATGGGCTGTTTGGTCGTCCCACTTCATTTGTTACGAACTCAGGACCAGTGCAATCATTGGGATGGTGCCCCTGCGATGGTAAGATTTCCCTTCGGGGTTGGTTGGCTGGTTGCGCTGGGAGTCAATCCACCTCCTCTAGGGTCCCGAATCTGTTGTAAGTAGAGAGACCGTTCCAGTGTAGGAGGGTCTCCTTCTGGCCCCGGGACTTATTCAGCCATGGATGTTGTTGAACCAATGTCCAATTATCCCCCTGATTTCGGCTTGGTCGAGGAGGATAAAAAAAGGATAGTGGTTTAGGTATAACTAGGGAGTCACCGTTGCTGGGCCAAGAGCAAATGTGATGCGCCGTGTGGGGATCTTCGAAGGTCACTACTACGCAGTCCCCCGGGCTGGATTTCAGCATTGGACCTACCCAGGGAGTTCTGCGAACCATCAGTACGCGACTTCTTCGACCATTGGGGATTGGTCTGTTTACATTTAACCAGTGCATTATTTTATTTTTCAGTGACCAGTGGTTTTCAAATTGGCCATTACCTATCATGGGAACACCCGTCAGGACAACCACATAGTCGTTTGCCTCTGGGGGGAGGTCAATATAGCCACCTCTAAAGTTGTCTTTAACTGGAGGGACTTGGGTTTCACTAGGAATCGACCTGTTGGGTATATCGTGTTTGGTATTTTGCTGGTGACGTGAAGAGCCCCGTGGAGGAACCTTTGGTTTATCACGAGCTTGCTCCACCGTAACGGTCCTTGGTTTAGGGACGGGCTTTATTGTGGGTGATACCAAAGAGGAAGTTTGGTTGGTTTGGGGTGCAGTAGATTGTGGCGTTGGGTCAGCAACAATAATACCCTGGTTTTCAAGACTTTTCAACCCACGGGTGGCCAAAGCAATGATGCTCTTCTCCATTTCTAACAAGTTATTTTCTATCCTTGATAGTCTTGAATCTAGGGGTGAAAAAAGTTTTTTAAGAGTCTCCCAAACCGCCTCTATAAATTCTTTGTTATTTTTAGTTAACCCATCTACTTCAGGGTCCACACCTGCTGGGGTATTAAGGAAGGGAATGGATGGAACCTTTTCCTGTCCCTCACTAAATGGCTGTGCCTTAAAAGTATGCTCTGCGCCAGCATTAGGTGCTTTGATGTTAGTCAGAGGCAGATCTTTGGGAACAGCAATTTTCGCTTTTTTGCGGAAATAAGCAGAGCGAGAATTGCGTTTCCTCTTTGGTTGCTTGCCATTAGAAGTAGAGTTAGGTAGATTTATCGGAAAGGGTACAATAGGGACTGGGTTGGGCACACTAAATGGTGTCGGTGGGATTATCTCATCTTTACTTCCTAAGGCAGGTTGGGGAGTAGCCGGGGTCGGGGAATGATGAACATTGACCTGAGTGATTATACAATGTGGGCGGGCTGGACGCTCAGGGGTGACAGAAGTGGCTATGTGGCCGAAGGAAGATTTCTTAGAAAGTGCAATTACTTGGGACACTCTTCTGGCAGCTTCTAATTCTAGCGAGACCCGGTTTTGGAGTTTGGATATCTCTTCGTCAATGGCTATGTTGGTGCGGGTAATAAAGTCATCCATGGGGCCACTGAACTGTGACCCACCTTTAGAAGTTTTACTGCGAGTTACCCTTGAATTCATGGCGCTGAGAGCACAGTGACGAAGGTGGATCTTTTGTCCCTCAGTAATTGTATTGGCTCCAGGAAATAAAGGGCGAAAAGGGATGGGCCAGTCCAGTCCTCTCTGTCCTCGAACGGCCTCAAACGGCCCGCTCTTTGCCCGGTCTTAGCCCCGGACGCTCCCGCGCAGCGTCACACTCCAATATTTATGGGCCAGTGACCAATGGGCCGTGTTGTAGGAAGGTGGGGGCGGGGCCTTCAGGGAGAGCGGGGCCAGGTGACTCAGCCCGGGACCGGGACTCCTGGGAAGGTGAGTCCCGGTTCAGGCTCGCAGCCCTGCAGCCTCACACGCCCCCACAGAAGCAGCCAGGCAGGAGTAGAACTGATGCAGATCCGAAGCGGGACCCGCGGAGCGGGTTCCGCGAGTCGTGGAAGCAGGCAGCCCTTAAGAACAAACACCACCGGCCAGGTCAGTGAGACAGCGTCCCACGGAGCAAGGGTCCAAGCGCCTTTTAGGTTGCAGGAAGGTGGGGGCGGGGCCTTCAGGGAGAGCGGGGCCAGGTGACTCAGCCCGGGACCGGGACTCCTGGGAAGGTGAGTCCCGGTTCACGCTCGCAGCCCTGCAGCCTCACACGCCCCCACAGAAGCAGCCAGGCAGGATTAGAACTGATGCAGATCCGAAGCGGAACCCGCGGAGCGGGTTCTGCGAGTCGTGGAAGCAGGCAGCCCTTAGGAACAAACACCACCGGCCAGGTCAGTGAGACAGCGTCCCACGGAGCAAGGGTCCAAGCGCCTTTTAGGTTGCAGGAAGGTGGGGGCGGGGCCTTCAGGGAGAGCGGGGCCAGGTGACTCAGCCCGGGACCGGGACTCCTGGGAAGGTGAGTCCCGGTTCACGCTCACAGCCCTGCAGCCTCACACGCCCCCACAGAAGCAGCCAGGCAGGAGTAGAACTGATGCAGATCTGAAGCGGGACCCGCGGAGCGGGTTCCGCGAGTCGTGGAAGCAGGCAGCCCTTAAGAACAAACACCACCGGCCAGGTCAGTGAGACAGCGTCCCACGGAGCAAGGGTCCAAGCGCCTTTTAGGTTGCAGGAAGGTGGGGGCAGGGCCTTCAGGGAGAGCGGGGCCAGGTGACTCAGCCCGGGACCGGGACTCCTGGGAAGGTGAGTCCCGGTTCACGCTCACAGCCCTGCAGCCTCACACGACCCCACAGAAGCAGCCAGGCAGGAGTAGAACTGATGCAGATCCGAAGCGGGACCCGCGGAGCGGGTTCCGCGAGTCGTGGAAGCAGGCAGCCCTTAAGAACAAACACCACCGGTCAGGTCAGTGAGACAGCGTCCCACGGAGCAAGGGTCCAAGCGCCTTTTAGGTTGCAGGAAGGTGGGGGCGGGGCCTTCAGGGAGAGCGGGGCCAGGTGACTCAGCCCGGGACCGGGACTCCTGGGAAGGTGAGTCCCGGTTCACGCTCGCAGCCCTGCAGCCTCACACGCCCCCACAGAAGCAGCCAGGCAGGAGTAGAACTGATGCAGATCTGAAGCGGGACCCGCGGAGCAGACAGCCCTTAAGAACAAACACCACCAGCCAGGTCAGTGAGACAGTGAGACGCTTGCAGCACTTTCAACTGAGCTCTGTGACTTACCTACTAGTAGTCTCACACCCAAGAAATTGTGCCAGATAATAGTGGAATTTCGATGCTGGTAACTTGCTCCCTAAAATCTTATGCTTGATTAACTGGCTCAAAACACACACCAAACAAGACAAACTTCACCTGTGGTCAGGTAGGAAGTCCTCTTCGAATACCGTTCACCTATCTCTCACGATTACCAAATCCACAGCTCTTGCAAACAGCGCACCAGCCAGACTAGCGGAAGCTGTCATCATTGACAAACATACATTCTATTAAATAAATAAAACAGTTAGAAATAAAGTCTTACCTGTCTAACGACGCAACAACAGCACAGGAACAAGAACACGCCTTCCGCGCCCCGCGATTCTCGATCTTCTGGGGAATTCCACCGTTGACGCACGCCAATCGAAACGCAACGTCAAAAACGTAGCGCTACGATTGGCTGAAATAAAACGTCAATCAAAAATGCTACACTTGCAAGAGGAAAACCAAAAAAAAACTAGACCGCTGACCTACTAAACGTAGGTTGGGTCAAGGGGGCGCATTGCGTCCGCCATTTTTTTTTTTAAATACATACATAAGCATCAAAACAGGCAGTCAACATATTAATAAACACAAAAAAAATACAAAAAAGTTAGATACACATTCCATTTATTACATAATGCTAAAAAACACTTACACAACATCACATCTACAAATATGCACATCACACACTAAACATAGCAACACTAAAATACACTCATACAGCACCAGCAAAGCATCAATAACTAACACCACAACACAACTAAACAACTACACAATACCACTCAAAAAAAATACAGCATCACTATACATCAAAGGCTCCAACAACACACTAATCTACAACACCACAGCATCAAAACACACAACACATGCATCACTAAGTGCAACAACAACATCATTCATCCCAACACATGCAACACTCATCTCAACACATGCAACACTCAACCAAACACAAAACTACGCACAACACTTGCATCGCTCAGCACAACACTTGCAAAACTCAACAACAATAATGCTTAAATAAAAAAAATAACAAAAAGTCGCCACAAAACACAACAAGACACACACTAAATGTATTTTATTATTACACTAGGCGGACAAACAGGAATAAATATTCACCCACATGTTTGCAAAATATATATCTTTAAACAGATATATGGGAAAAAATAACACTCACTTGTAAACGCTCAATGTACGGGAAAGATAATACTTGGAGGAAAAAGAAATGGCGCACACTCTAATTACATCACTCTACAACTCTAACGCAATCACTCTACCACCCTGACGCCTTCACTCTACCTTCCTAACTCTAACACTCTACTGCCCTCACTCTACAACTATGACACCCTCACTCTACCACTCTACGACCCTCACTCTAACACTCTACCACCCTCACTCTACCGCCTTCACTCTGACACTCAACCACCATCACCCTACCACTCGAACGCACTCACTCTACCGCACTCACTCTACCACTCTACCGCCCTCATCCTAACACGCTACCGCCCTCACTCAACCGCACTCACTCATACGCACTCACTCTACAAACCTCACTCTAACACTAACACCATCATTCTACCGCCCTCACTCAAATGCCCTCAAACACTCTGCCACCCTCACTCACTGTAGCACCCTCAATAACTCAATCGCACTCACACACTCTATCGCCCAAAATTACTCTATCACCCACACTCACTTTATCGCCCTACCTCACTCTATCGGCCTCCATCACTCTACTGCCCTCCATCACTCTAACGCCCTAAATCACTCTACCGCCCTCACAAACTCTATTGCCCTCCCTCACTCTATCGTACTCCCTCACTCTATCGCCCTACATCACTCTAACGCACAACATCACTCTACCGCCCTCCATCACTCAATCGCCCTCAATCCATCTATCGCACTCCCTCCCTCTATCGCCCTCCCTCTATCGCCCTCCCTCTATTGCTCACCCTCTATCGCCCTCCCTCTATGATTCACCCTCCCTCTATCTATCTATCTCACTCACTCTATCTATTCAATCACCATAGCATCACTCAGCACCACCACAGCATCACTCAGGTGCACAACAACATCACTATGCGCTACAACAGCAACACTGAACGCCACTGCATCACTTGTCCCAAAAAAAACTGCGCCACCACAGCACCACTCTGCACCGCCACAGCACCACTCAACACTACCACACCACCACTCAGCACCACCACAGCACCACTCAGCACCACTCTGCACCACCACAGCACCACTCAACACCACCACACCACCACTCAACACCACCACTCAACACCACCACTCAGCACCACCACACCACCACTCAGCACCACCACAGCACAGCTCAGCACCACCAAAGCACCACTCAGCACCAATACAGTATCACTCAGCACCACCACAGCATCACTCAGCACCAACACAGCATCACTCATCACCACCACAGCTTCATTCAGCACCACCACAGCATCACTCAGCACCATCACAGCATCACTCAACACCACCACAGCATCACTCAGCACCACCACAGCATCACTCAGCACCACCACAGCTTCATTCAGCACCACCAAAGCATCACTCATCACCACCACCGCATCACTCAACACCACCACAGCATCACTCAGCAGCAATCAGCACCAACACAGCATCCCTCTGCACCAACACAGCATCACTCAGCACCACCACAGCACCACTCAGCTCAACGACAGCATTACTCAGCGCCACCAAAGCATCACTCAGCACCACCACAGCTTCATTCAGCACCACCAAAGCATCACTCAACACCACCACAGCATCACTCAACACCACCACAGCATCACTCAACACCACCACAGCATCACTCAGGACCACCACAGCATCAATCAGCACCAACACAGCATCCCTCAGCAGCAACACAGCATCACTCAGAACCACCACAGCACCAGTCAGCTCAACGACAGCATCACTCAGCGCAACCACAGCATCACTCAGCGCAACCACAGCATCACCCAGCGCAACCACAGCATCACTCAGCGCAACCACTTCATCACTCAGCAACACCACAGCATCACTCAGCGCAACCACCGCATCACTCAGCACCACCACAGCATCACTCAGCTCAACGACAGCATCACTCAGCGCAACCACAGCATCACTCAGCGCAACCACAGCATCACTCAGCGCAACCACAGCATCACTCAGCGCAACCACTGCATCACTCAGCACCACCTCAGCATCACTCAGCGCAACAACCGCATCGCTCAGCACCACCACAGCATCACTCAGCACCACCACAGCATCACTAGTTCAAATATGTTCTCTCAATGTTTGAAGCTTTAATGCAAATGTCACAAAAAAAGTCAATATTTCACTTCTGTTCTTGGATTTTAGTCACTGAACTTAACAGTTATTTACAAAAGTTTAAGCTATTGCCATTAAGAATTACAATCACTTTTATTTAAGTATTAATTATTTTAAAAAATTAAAAGCCAATGTTAATTGTAATATCAATACATCTAAGTCAAGTCAATACAAAACATGTGACATTACAAATACTAAAAGTGTCACATATACTAAAGTTAAAAGTATTGGCATTGTAAATCACAAAACAAAAATATAAAATGTCATTTAGAAAACCAATAGCTCCAACTTTCCTACTGCGAGAGCTATTGGCAACGCCAGTGCTTGTTGGGCTTAGGACTCGGTGCACTTTACCACTGTCAGCCAGTTCTAAAGTGCTTGTGCTCCCTCCTTAAAACATGTTAGAATTTACTTATATCTAGTGCCACTGGAATTATGCGATAGTGAGGCAGCTGCGATGTTTGCATAATTATAGATTTGCCGCATTTGTCACATAAATATCATCTGCTCCATTATCTGCAGATTTTAACAAAAAAGAAATGTTGTTTCTAGCTGAAACGGGTCAAACGTTACTAAAGAAGCAGTGACACGACATTGAAGGCCTTTTGCAATGGTTGACTGGTCACCTTTCTGTTGTTTATTACTATATTTGAGTGTTAAACTGGTACTAACGAGGTACACATAATACCCAGACAGTGTTAACAAGTGTACAAAGTACAAAATAATGAGGTAATACTATCAAAAATTGACATAGTTTTCATCTTCTTGCTGCATAATTGCCTTTTCTTGAAGCATAATTCCCCCTCCCCCCCAGCCACATAATTCCAGTGGCCCTGCTTATATCCAATTGGCATATTCAATTTACTGGTAGGTCCATAGTAAAGTGGCATTATCTCAGTGCTTAAATTGTGGCTGTGGTTTCTGTTGCTCAGCACCGGCACTTATTTCACAGGGCCAGTGCTTTAGAATATTTCGCCCATGGGCCCGATATTTTTTTTAATAAATGTACTTGTTCTTAGAGTGGCTGCTGGCATGTCTTCACAGGCTGGCTCTTCGAGGTCCAGGCATGACCAATGTGCATCATCATGTTAGTGATGTCATCACGGATGCCTGTCATGAAGACCAACATCATTAATTAATTTTACTAATTCCGAATGGATGATTGTGGCTAAGCTAGGGCGAGGGAGGCAGGCTACAACAGAACAGGTGCAGGGCGAAGTTTTCAGTAAGGACGAATGAAAAGTGCATATTTACATTTTGCTCGTCTTGCTGCGTAAATCTAAATTTGTTTTCCCAATAATCCACCCTCGTTGATGTGGTCGTCGCCCATCACCAACTGCAGGCAGATCATTCTGCCTATTGGTGTGCTGCACAGGTCGCACTACACTTAACTGCCAGCCCCCTAACTGCTACACTGGCAATGCATGGGTTTGACAAGGGCAAAATTACAGGGAGCAGCTGAGCAACAGGCGCTGGTATGGTATGTTAAGATGAGTAGTGGACACCTGGCTGGCCTGCACAGATTAATTAATCACCCACCAAGGGGCAGGTTAGAGAAGGTAACCATTGGCGACGCTAGGCCTTTGCTGCTTCTTGTTGTGTGTGTCCCTGAGACATGGGAAACCAGCTCAGGATCGAATCATTGCACTTAGCGCCCTGTGAATCATGGGACCCGGCAAATCTGGATGTCGGTCTAATCATCTTGACTGAATTACACAGCTCTGGGGGTCAATCCCAGTTCTCTGCTAGACCAAATCATGTGAGCATAGGCAAAGACAGAAACCATGGTCAGCACTAGGCACTTTCTGCACTCTGGATGTGCTTAGGAAAGCAGTGTAAGGTAGTCTGTGTCTGTTGTAGCGTGCTAATCCGTCATAGGTTAGGAGGTCTTGCACCATGTAAAACTGCAAAAAATGATATTTAAATTCTACTTGTCACTACTTTTCTAATCTCATTCCCCATGGCTTAAGGACAAAGCGTTATCCCTTGATGTCAGAAAGGTATGCCCATCGAATTATATTGCAGTAACAAACTACAGTGGGGTACCCATAAACCCAGTTGAGACCCGGGTGGATAGTATATAGCATACAACAATGTCTGAACAGGTATTATTATTTTTTTAAACATTTGTATTTGCATTTTGGTTATAACTCAACAATACAGTCACGTAGTTCTTTGTACTCATCACCCTACACCCTCTCCAACCCTTCCACATTCCAACTTTATTGATACTGTACATATCCCATTAGTCCAGGGTCCGTAACTTTGACATGTAATGGTTTCCCACAGTGTTCATCCAAGTCATCTATAAGACGTTTAGGAAATGTTGTATCCTAGTAGTGTGCTCATCTACCACCCAACCCCATCCCATCAGTAATAATAGCGCCCCCTGGCCCAGACCTTGCGGTTTTGATTATAACTCAACAGTACAGTCACGTTGTTCTTTGTACACATCCCCCTATACCCTCTCCACCCCTCCACATTCCAATTTTGCTGGTACCTTACATATCCCATTAGTCCTGAGTCTGTAACTTTGATATGCAAAGGTTTCTTAGATTGATCAAACAAGCCATCTATAGGACGTTTAGGCAATGGTGCATCCTAGTGCTGCGCTCATCTCCCATCCAGCCCCACATCCAATCCATGATAATAGCGCAACCTGGTCCAGACCCTGTGGAACTTCCCAGGGCACCCTCTAGCTTTGTAGGTCACTCTTTCAGCAGCCATATAGAGATCCAAGCCTCGGCTCCATTTCTCCAGTTCCGGAGGGGTCGGCGACCCCCAGTACCTTGCTATATCTCTTTTGGCCACTACCAGGGCAAGAACCAGGAAGGTTAGGAGAGGGCGGGGAAGGTCTACATCGTTAGTCATTCCCAGGAGGGCCAACTTGGGCTCCTGGACAAGCGGGCCCCCAGTATGTCTCTCAACTCCCCAAATATGTGGTTCCAGTAGTTTTGAATAACATCACATGCCCACAGTATGTGATAAAAATCTCCTCTGCAGCTATGGCAGTTTAGGCACGTGGCGTCTTGCACTCTTCCCATCCTCTGGAGTCTCACTCTGTCATAGTATGTCCTATGTAGTATATTGTATTGGATGAGACGTAGCCTGGACTTGATCGCCACCTCTCTGGGGTGCATCAGTACTATGTCCCAGTCCAGGTCATCCAGTTCTCCCACGTCTGCCTCCCATGTGCTTCTATGTTTCGCCAGGTCCCCCAGCATATTGTTGGTCAGAGTTTTATAGGTGAGTGAGACCGCCTTCCCCAGGATCTGTTCCTGTAGGAGTCGACCCTCTAGCGGTGCATATACTGGGAGCCCAAGTAGGTGTCTGTTTTGAATACGCCAAGCATGGCGCAACTGTATGTATTTGTATATCTGTGTGTGCTGAAGCCCAAATTCCGATTTTAGGGTCAAAAAGGTCTTTAGTTCCCCCCTGGCTACCACATCTCCGATGGTGGAGATTCCAATGTCATCCCACCACTTAAATGCCGTGAGTTTATTCAGTTCGGTCAGCCATTTGCAGTACCATAGAGGCGTCTGCCGGGTGGGCTTCCTCTCCCAGCCAGTACGTTTCGTGGCCTTGTTCCAGGCAAGCAATGTGATAAGGGTCGCAGGAAGAAGTTGTCCCCTCCCAGAGCCCCCGTATAGCTAGTACAGTATGTTGTGTGGAGATAGTTTGTGTCGTTCTAGGGCATATGTGGGGTGGTCCGCCTGGGTATGGAGCCATTCATTTATCGGGGTCATGTGTTCCGCCCAATAATAGGCCTCCAGGTTAGGTAAGGAGATTCCTCCGCTATACTGGTGTCTCTGTAGGGTAGTTAGTGCTATTCTAGGTTGTTTACCCAGCCAAAGGAAAGCCCTGAGATCGGAATGAATTCTAGGCAGCAGTGTTTCCGGTAGCGGGTAGTATTCATTCTGTAGGGCGTATAAGTATTTGGGAAGGATGATCATCTTGTACATCGCCGCTCGGCCTAAAAGCGTAAGCGGCAACTGTCTCCATCGGTCCATGTCCGCTACGGAATTCAGCACGATCCTTTCTAGGTTTTTCTGTAGGGAGAGTTTTCTGTCTAAGGTGATGTAAATCCTGAGGTATTGAAAGCCTTCCGTAGTTGTGATCAGTTGCCTTGGCAATGTTGTCCAGGCTTCCCTGCCCCGTGGGTCGTATAGGAACGATTTGTGCCAATTTATTTTGTACCCGGAGTGTTCCCCATATCGTTCCAGTTCCATGAAGAGCTCTGGCACACTGAACATGTATTATTTAGTAGACAATTATAAAAATGCACAACGTATTGCAGCAAAGGGGGGGAGGGGGGAAGGGAGACAAGAAACCAGGAAACATTGAATGGAAACATTTCTTTTTCATATATTTGGTTGCAAGATCAAAAACAAACACAAAAGCACTTTGTTACATTAAATGTTATGTAACCTGTACTAGACTGTGCACAAGTGCTCGTGAGGATGGTGAACGGCGCTAGTGACAAGTGAAGGTGTATATGCAGCGGGGAAAAAGGTGCAGAAAAAACAATTATATATTCAGTGAACTCTTATTAGTACCCATACAATTGATACATTATGAACAAAAGTGTTTTTTGGGGAGCACGAGGAAGGCACCAAAAAATCAGACCACAAAAGTTGACAGTGTTTCGGCCTGTATAGAGTTCAGACCATCATCAGGACTAGGTTACATATTTTTATAACAGTGCTTGAAGGTTGGCGAGGATAATCGTGACAACCTGGGAAGAGCACTACGGGGTGCTGGAGCTTGATGGAGACCAAGGGTAGGCCAGGGATGATGGAAAGCGATCCTTGCAATGATGGGGCTGGGCGGTCAGGCGCAGACTGTGCTAGGGTTGCCGTAGTCAAGCGGGATGAATTGCACCAAAGTGGAGGTTCCATTAATGAAGTGGAAAATTCTGTGGTATCTTTGGGTCAGCAGGTACAAATCAAGCTGGAAGGGTTCTAAGGCTGATAAGGGATCCAAGTAACACAGGTGGGGCTGAATTACTCTGTGCAAAACCTGGTAATCATTCTGGGGGTCAATCCCAGCTTTTAGGCAGAGATAGAGACCGCAGTCGGTGCTGGGCCCTTGCCACATATAGTTGTGTGTGAGTGAGTCTATGAAAGCTTGCGGTCCTCTTGGAGCCTATAGTACAAAATGAGATGAGCTTGCATGGGAGACAAAGGCAAGGGAGAGACAAGAGACATAGTGAAGCAGATTCAAATCCCTGTGCTCAGCAGCACCCTTTGAATTATGGAATATCTGGATGTGTCAGGAAAAAAGTGTAAAGTAGTCTGTGTGTTATGAAGTGCTCCTGTGTCTGTCCACAATGAGGGTTTGCACCATGCAAAGCAGTAAATAATAAAAATGTGGATTCTGCTTGTCACCCCAGCACTAAACTCACGCCCCATGAATTAAGGACAAAGGGTAATATTTATGAGGGGGTTGCACCACCAGAACTTCACTTTAACTGATGTTCCGGTGGCATACTGTCCTGACCATATTTACAACGAGACTTTATAAACATTGCCTTGTAAATATGCTAACCTTTCACACAGTTGACTACGTAAAAGAGGCGTGCAATGGGTGTTTCACTGCAACACCCATACCTTTTTGATGCTGCCTCAGATTTATAAGCAGGTGTTAATCTGAGGCACACCAAAAACTAATGGCATGCAATAGCAGGTGTTAGAATGGCGCAACAAGGAGAAATACTTTAATGTCTCCTCGTTTTTGCTTTTTCTATATGTGCTGCATTCTACAGCTCACATAAAAAGAGCAAAATGCTATTAATGATTGTTTATGTGCAGGAAGGTGTCCCTTCCTGCACATAAACAATCATTTAATAATGGTGATTTGCTAATTTTATGTGTGCTGCAGAGTAGCAAATTGTCATTATTGATTGTTTATGTGCAGGAAGAGACACCTTCCTGCACAAAAACAAACATTCCCTTCAACACAGGCGCTTTGCACTATGGTGCAAGGGTGTCTGCGTTGCACCTAGGCAGCTATTTTTAGCGCCACGCTAGGGAAAAAATAGGGGTGCGGTATAATATTGTAAATACAACACATCCCTGCATTTTGGAAATGGAGGGGCATGGTGCTTCAAGTTTGCTGCAACTCGTCGCTCTGTCATCTCCTTGTAAATATGCCCCAAAGTGTTAACCTTGGATGTTAGAAATGAATACAATATAATCATTATGGGTGAATTGTAGAGTGTGAAAGTGGAGAATCTGGGGTCAATCCTGGCTTCCATGCTTGTCCAAATTGTGTGATCATAGGCAAATACTTGATTTCACTGAGCAAGCCGTCTTTTTGTTAATTTCCACATCTGAGAGCACCTTAGTGCACACCTTAGACTGCACACCAGTCTCTCTTGTCTTTGACATATTAGCCTTATTAGCCTATTTTGCTCCATAAATATTAATAATGTTGGCCACATTATAGGGTACATATCACTGGAGCCAATGTTGGCAGTTGGAGGAGCCAGTGGAGGATGTGGGTAGAGCTAGGGAAGTAGGAGTGGGCCTCCTACGAAACAATTTGGGCACCTGAACTTATTATTTTACAAATTAAGTACTGCATTACCTGTGCCCAGGGCCTGCAAATTAAATGCTACCAGTGGGCCTGCAGCAATGATTGTGCCATCCACTTAAGTAGCAAAACCTGCCTCAGGTCTGCCACTGCAGCCTGTGTGTGCCGTTTTTAAACTGCCATGTCGACCCGGCAAAATAAACCGTATTGTCAGGCCCCAACCTTCCATTTTAATACACATAGGCCATCCCTTAGGTAGGCCCTGAAGAGCCCAGAGGGCAGGATGCAATGTGCTTAACAACCATTTGCAATGCAATAGGTCTCAGATTTGTGAAACTTACAGCTATTGGTCTTGTAAATATTCATGGTTTTATTCATGAGTTTTTGTTTGCAGTGGAGTGATTATTTGGCAGGTTTTTGTTGTGTAGTTTTTCTACTAGATAAAATGTGTCAGAATGAGTAGAGTATAATTTAATTTATTAATTGTATTATAACAGTGCCGGCCTGTGCGCCATGAAGGATGCAAAGGTGTTTGTTAGCGACTCAACCTGCATTTGTATGAGCGATGTGGAAGGGGGTAACAAAGTCACGAGCATTGTTTATCCGCATCGCTGCGGCGGCTTTTCCAGCTGTGCGCGGATTTTTTCAAATTACCGCGTTACATGACGAGCTCAGCTCGTCATCAGCATACGAGCGCCGTAGCTGATGACGAGCTGAGCTCGTCATCAGCATCGAAGGGGTTAATAAAATAATGCTTTTTTGCCCTAAGAAAGTGAGAAGCTAAGCAGGTGATGCTAATGGTTGCTATTTGTGCTAATTATGCTTAAGAATGTATAGTTTAGTCTGACCCCTGGGGTTATATGGAGTGCTCAGCCATTTGAGACACCGAATTGTTGACTCCGGGGCTGCGGCGCTTCATACATGACATTGAGATTGTTGCTATAGTTTCTGTGCATATATTGGATTCAGGTGAAGTTATGTTATTTGGTAAACTATGTCTTTCTTAAAGTGTGGTGTTTCCAATTTAACAGAATATGTGATTTATGATAACATGACACAGGACATCAGCGGCGCTAGAGGGCGCACTAGCTGATGGCCGCACCTCTGTGAGGCTCTGGCTGCCTGGCCAGCATAATCCTACTTTGCTCCGCTTTCCCCGCAGATGGATGCCTGAGGATTGCACCGCTGCTGGATATATCCGAGTTGCAGCTCCGGTCCGAATCTGGGGAGGATCCGATGTTCGGGACCCGAGTTGTGGCAATTTGAAGGTGCGCCGAGGTGTGTTGCTGCAGCGGGCCGCTGACCGGGACCGGGAGCTGTGCCACTACAGTCCGCTGCTCTACACGAGGCGGCCAGGCCTCGGCGCCGCACTACCCGGCTGGACCTGCGGGAGCCCTGCTGGACGCCCAGCGTGGACGGGCGGAGGTGAGTCTTGCCCCCCCCCTGTGAACGCTGCAACAAGGGGGAGGGCTGCTCACTGTGTCAGCTCCCTTGCTGCGGCGCCGGTCTGCGCCCCTAATCCCGGCGGACGCTGCGGCGAAAGCCCCCGAGGGCACATCCCTTCGCCTGGAGGGCTCTCCCCGGACCGAGGCGGGACAATAGCTGCGCCCACTCCCAGAGGCCAGTGGTGCCACCGGCGATTGCAGGCACTACTGGCGGAGCCTCACCGATGCTGGTTGTTGTGACTTTCATGCACTGGACTCGCCTTCACTGATCTCCTTTACCTGAGGTACACCGGCATTGGCGGGCGGCAGTGCTGGACCCCAGGGGGTTACGACACACCTGCGGGCGCTAGTGCTTTGAACAGAATCGGATCCCAAGACTGGGGGGGGTCGCCTGTACCCCCTTGATAAGCCGCTGCCAGGTTTATATCTGGGTGCTCACGTTGGGACACGCACTTCAAGACAGCTCAGCTGCGGGCGCTAGTGCTTTGAACAGAATCGGATCCCAAGACTGGGGGGGGTCGCCTGTACCCCCTTGATAAGCCGCTGCCAGGTTTATATCTGGGTGCTCACGTTGGGACACGCACTTCAAGACAGCTCAGCTCCAGGGGACTGGCGAGCCCGCCACCCTTTTGCCGCCACTGGGTGCCAACAGCTGGGTCACCATGGGTAAGAACGACGCTAAGCAACCTAAACTGTCCTTCGAACCTGCAACTTCAAAGAAACCAACGCGTGGTGCGACGGGCGCCGGGAGCACCTCGGGACAGCCAAGTGCCGAGGCCCCTCCTGCGGTCATGACGCCTGAATTGCGCCTGATCATAGAGGAAATGCGGCAGGGCTTCGCGACTGTCGTGGATAAGGTGGATCGGCTGTCCTCTAGGATGGACGGCGTGGTGCAAAAAGTGGAGGTGCACGAAGAACGGTTGTCAGAGGCGGAGCGGCGCATCTCCACTGCTGAGGACACTGCCGCGACGCACGACACACGCCTCGACCGCATGGACAACATCCTCAGAGTGATAGCAGCGAAGAACGAGGAGTTGGAGGCGAGAAGTAGACGCAACAACATCCGCGTCACGGGGGTTCCGGAGTCCACCAACACAGGGCGCATGGAGGACTATGTCGAACATATCCTGAACACGGCTGTGGGCAAGGAGGCCTTCTCGAGCCAATTCATAGTTGAGAGAGCACACAGGTCCCTGGGCCCGGTCCCCAAGCCAGGAGCACCACCGCGGCCTATCATCGCCCGGTTACTCAACTACCGCGATAGGGACGTCGCTCTTCGAGCCGCCCGCACACATCGGAATTTGTCTTGTGATGGCGTGCAGTTTTCACTCTACCCGGACTTCACGCCCATGGTACAGGACCAGAGGAGAAAGTTCCTGGACGTGAAGAAGAAATTGAGGGACTTGCAGGTTGACTACGCACTTTTGTACCCGGCCAGGCTCCGGGTGACCCATCAGGGCAAACAACACTTCTTCACGAACCCGCAACACGCTGAGGATTATGTTAAACGGCTTCGCACTGACAGGAGAGACAGACGGAACGAGGGAGAGGATGTAGCGGGAGGGAATCCTGCTGAACAGGATGAATGAATTGTAGCGGCGCCCTCATGATGTTTATGCCACTCGCGCCCTTTAGCACTGCTGGATTGTGGGCTGGGCTCTGCTGACGATGCCATCGCCATTTGATTTGGTTATCTGCCTTTCTGCGCCATGGACCCCCAGCAGACTGCTGACCCAGCTGGTGCGCACTACTCCTTTGAATAACTGGTGCTTGCGGAGCAGGCACTGATGGTACTGCATGTGATCTTGTAGGTGACAGTTGTGAAGGGACGGGGCCGTTGAAGTTGTTGTTGTTTTCTACAATTGGAGTGTTGTGGGTCCGAAACTGTTGGTCCTTTGTTGTGGCTCATATCTGCGGGACTACTATGGGCCAGGCACCACCCCTTCTTCTCTGTCTTCCCCATATGGTATATGCGGGAGGGGAGGGGAGTGTTGGGGTGAGCGAACGTGCACCTCTGATGCCCCCAGGAGGGGATTCCCCACATGGTTGTACTATGGTTATTGAGTACGGGGTTTGGGAGGGGGGGAGGGACCGTAGTACTGGCAAGTTTGGGTTGCTTCAGTGGGATGGGGGAGGATATGGGGTATGGGGGTTCTGTTGCTGTGAGCGGAGTGAGGAGGGATGTTCACATGTTGGGGTGGGGAAAGTTGAGGGAATGAATGAATGTGCGGATGGTAGTCATGGCAAGCACGCTGAGTCTGGACGTGTGAGATGTGTCAGCGTGAATGATCAGGTAACACGACGGTACTGTGAGATGTGGTATTTGGTACAGGATGCGGCACCACAGTGTGCCGGGACTCTCTGCAATCGTTGTTTACGGGGATGTGATGATGAGCATGGGTGACCATACTTTGAATAATGTGTCTATAATATCCTGGAATGTCAGGGGCCTTAATGACCCGCGGAAATGTCGGAATCTGCTGGGGTACTTAGATAGGCACCAGGTGCAAATAGCTATGCTCCAGGAAACTCACCTCAACCCGCGATGCACCCCTCGGTTTGCGAACAGGTGGGCGACGGTGAGAGAGTTTTCCTCCTATTCCACCTACTCCAGGGGCACTGCCATCTTGATTAATAAGCGGTTGACGTTCCAGAGGCTGGGGACTCGAACAGATAGCGAAGGGAGATACGTGATCCTTTGGGGTAGACTGGGCACTGATGTAGTGATGCTCATCAACTGTTACGCACCAAACGTCGACACACCTGGGTTCTTCTTGTCACTATGGGGTCATGCACTTGAGATCGAGGCCACACACGTAGTCTGGGGAGGGGACTTTAATCTCTCCCTACACCCGGGGATGGACAGGTCAGATGGTAGCGGTCAATACAACACGAAAGCTAGAGAGGCGCTGAGGGGCATACTGACGGAGGCGGGCTTGCTTGACAGCTGGAGACACTTACACCCAGGGACCAGGGAGGGCACCCACTTTACCACTCATGCGCGCTCATGGGCCAGGATTGACTACTGTTTCATCTCACGGGGTCTGGCTGGTGGCGTCACCGTGGTGCGACACCTGCCTCGCACATACTCGGATCACTGTCCTGTGCTGGCTGTCCTGGATATGCCTGGATATGCACGGGTACGCCCGCCATGGCGGCTGTTCCCCTCGGCTCTACTTGATCCGGTTTTCAAACAAGAACTCGGGGAGGAAATCGAGGCTTTCTTCCCTAGGAACAAGGGATCTGTTGCCAAGGTCGAAACGATCTGGGAGGCTTTTAAGGCCACTGTGCGCGGTGTCACAATCTCTAAAAGCTGCGGCGTGTTGAGGGAAATAGTGCGCACGCTGACGAGTATTGAGGCGGAGAATAAAGCGCTGGAGGCGGAGATGGTTGGAAACCCTTCCCCTGACCTGGCGATCGCATTCAGGGCCAAGTTATCCAAATTTGAGGAGGAGGCGGCCAGGGAAGCCAAGTTTCGTGGCAAGTACTGGACGGCTCGTCGATATTGCGAAGGGGATAGGCCGGGAAAGGTGTTGGCGGCACTCACTAGGCACCAGCGATTTGCCACGCACATACTGGAAATCACTGATGGTGAGGGCAGAACCTGTCAGGACACTAAGGGAATACAGGACACCTTCCTGCAGCATTATAAACAGCTGTATACCACACAACAGGCTGGAGAGGTTGACCTCGGAGGGTTCCTCGATGACATCGCACTATGTTGGCTGAGTGATAGTGATAGGGCTTTCCTGGGATGTCCCTTCGAGATTGACGAAATCCGAGAAGCGATCATGTCACTGAGCAACGGCAAGGCCTCGGGGCTGGATGGCCTGCCGGCCGAATTTTATAAATGTTACATAGACATAATGGCACCAGTGCTGAAGGAGGTGTTTGAGGAGTCGTTGGAGGAGGGGATACTACCGGGCTCTATGAGGGAGGTGGCGATCACTTCACTGCTAAAGCCAGGGAAGGACCCAAAAGATACTGACGCCTACAGGCCCTTATCGTTGCTCAACTGCGACGCAAAGATTCTAGCAAAGGTGCTCGCGACTAGATTATCACTACTTATGACTACACTGGTGTTGCCAGATCAGTCTGGGTTCGTCCCGGGGAGAGCTACGTCCCACAACCTCCGCACTTTGTTCTCCCTCATACCTACTATCTCGCCGGATCTGCCGGTCGCTGCCGTGTTCCTGGACGCCACCAAGGCATTTGATTCGGTGGAGTGGGGCTATCTCCTGGCCATATTGGGCAGGATGGGCTTCCCCCGGATCTTCATTGCCTGGGTGACATTGCTTTATACCTCTCCAGTTGCTAGGGTCATCGTCAATGGCGTGCTGTCATCACAGATGCCGATCACGAGAGGGACTCGGCAGGGATGCCCCTTGTCGCCCCTGCTTTTTGCCCTAGCTATTGAGCCACTGGCTTGCAGGATTCGGCAGTTGCATAAGGACAGCGCCTTTAATTGCAACCAGAGACAGATTGGTATATCCCTCTATGCGGATGACGTTACCTTGTATGTGCGACGCCCGCAGGAACACCTCAACCCCCTATTGAGAGAATTTGTATTATTTGGTGGAGTCTCCGGCGTGCACATTAATTGGAAGAAATCGCAGTTCTTCCCCCTCACGCCCTCGGTGCACCGGTTCCCGCTTGATTACCCGTTGGAGTGGTGTAGCACGGACTTGAAATACCTGGGAATTGTTGTGTCGCTCGCTAAGGAGGACACGATCCGACTGAACTATGGGGTGGCCATCTCCAAATTAGCCGATACGGTAACTCGCTGGTTGGCCCTCCCGCTGTCGATGGCGGGGAGAGCATCCCTTATAAAAATGGTTGTCCTCCCACGCTTCCTATACCTTTTTCAAAATATACCCTACTACCCGGGGGCCTACTTTTTTAAGAGGCTTCGGTCTGAACTACTTCGCCTATTT
This sequence comes from Lissotriton vulgaris, assembly GCF_964263255.1. Classification (NCBI taxonomy): domain Eukaryota; kingdom Metazoa; phylum Chordata; class Amphibia; order Caudata; family Salamandridae; genus Lissotriton; species Lissotriton vulgaris. The sequence goes on from NC_141698.1 coordinate 927,102,406, forward strand.
TGGGGCGGGAAACAACCGCGCCTCAGCTGGAAAGTATTGACGCAGCCGTATGACAGGGGCGGGTTCGACGTGCCCGACTTGGAGGTATACTACCTCAGTGCTCAGGCTCAACACGCTTACTATTGGGTCCACCCCACTCCCTTTATGCCTCAGGTGGCGGCAGAGGATTGGATAGTTCACCCGCTGCCGCTTAAGGGCATGCTGCTGGGCTCGCCTGGCGACGTTGAGACGCCTGCCACCACTGTTACCTGTACCATGGACGCCTGGCGAAGAGTGACTAGATTACTGGAAGCCCCCATGCTATACTCACCGGCGATGCCCCTCTCCTATCACCCGAAGTTATCGCTCCTAACAGAAAATGGGTTTCATTCCATGTGCAACCGCATCCGACTTCATACCTGGGGGGACCTATTTCATGAGAAGCAGTTCCGCACTAAGGAACAGTTCTTCTGTGCTGATCCCCCGACGCCTATGGAGGTATTTTATTACATCAGGCTCCGGCAGGGTATGAAGGAGATACTTCCTGGCTACCCGGAGGAACCGGGCACGGTCCTGCCGCTACACGTCATGCTCGTTTCGGACGGTAGACACTTGGTGTCGAAGCTATATTCGGCCATTCGAGAGCAACGCCCCCCTGTTCCGTCCAAGGCGCGTGCTGCCTGGGACTCTGACCTACCCGCAGCACTCACGGATGAACAGTGGAGATACTGCTGCTCGGTTACCGCGAGAATTTCCTCTAGTTGTAGACTGAAAATTATCCACTTTAAATTTGTGCAGCGGTATTATTATACCCCAGCTCGGAAGCTGCGATTTCGACTATCGGATGACGACAGATGTGCGAGGTGCCGTGCTGAGAGCGCAGGTTTCCTCCACTTGGCCTGGGAGTGTGGAGTAATTCAGGAATACTGGGAGCAGGTTCATGCTGCGCTCCAGGTGATGATCGATGGCCCTCTTGCCCTTGAGCCAATGGTGATGCTGCTGGGATATACCAAACACGTTCCCAAATCGGATCGCAAGTTTGTCGATCTCGCACTCCTTCTTGCTAAACGGAGAATTGCGTGCAGATGGGGGAGAGGGAGGGCACCAAAGTTTAAGGCATGGTTGGACGACCTCAAATATTGCCAAGACCAACACTGCGTTTATGCGGATCTGATGCCTGCCCGATGTAGGCCCAGTGACTTCTGGTCCCCCCTACAGGCCTATTGGCTATCCCAGGCTGCCGACAGTGACTCCTCTGGTGAGGGGGAGCCGGTACCTGGTCCATGAGCGTTTAGGTGCACACCACACAGCATTCACTGACTTGCACTCCACGCGATAGACCTGGCCCTTAACCAGCAGACGTCCACCCGTAATTACCCTCCCATGAGTGGCTCCCTGGCATGCGGAGCGAGGCCACACACACTAGGCACACACGTGATGCATTGCTACTCTGGGCGCCGAGGTTGGGTCACTGAGCGGGGATGGGGAGGCTGAGGGCTGGTGTCATCGCGGATCCCTCTCTCCCTTGCCGGGGGAATGCCTAAATGCGTGGGTGGGGAGGCCCCCCCCCCCTCGGCTATTTGCACAGCTAGGATGGCGGGGGTATGGCTACAGGCACGGTGGCTAATGGCTCCGGAACAATGTTGGAATTCGTCTATGCTGTCCCATGCCCGGTGTAAATGATGTTTGCCCGCTGAATGTACCATGATCGATACTGTACAGGATTATTGATGTTATTACTGTCATGACTCTATGATGCACAATGTTAATAAAAAAAGTTTAAAAAAAAAAAAAAACATGACACAGGACATCTCTTCACTCCCTTGTCAAAACAAAATAATAAGTGATGACAAGAATGGAAAGCAACCGAGTTTGTGTTTTAAGTTATGGGCAGTAGCAAATATGTCAACCAAAAATAAACTCATTGATAGCATTGTGATTGGTCTGAGCGGAGTGGTTCGGCACTCAGACGGGGAATGGGAGCCTGAGCATGTTCCTCACCAGGCTGTATGTTACAGCCTGGTGAGGGATATGCAAAGAGCGCATGACTGTTTGGCTGGCCCAAGACGGCTGGACAAGGAATAGTGTGCCCTTAGTGTGTGCACACCCCTCCTCCCCCTGTGCCACCAGCCCTGCCCCACGCTAACTTAGCACTGAAGCACAGAAAAATAAAATGATAATAACAAGATTATTATTATTTTTTTCTGCTCTGATAGCAGTGGGGCGACGGCGGAGAAGCCGCCCTGTCACTCTCTGAAGCAGCCTGCTGCAGAAATAGCAAAATGTATCTCAGCTGTTCCCCTTTGCATCACAGCCCACACTATATGTAAATCTCAAAAACAGTCTGTCCTTTAGCCACAAATAAATATTTGCCATTCCATTCCGAGAAACTGTATTTCAGTCAATATAGACCATAAAAAGTGCATGCGTGAAAACAGTTTACACAGGTAAAAACACACAACATAGAACAGTTTACACATAAATAGATATACAGATTACAAATTTAGCAGCATTAGAATACATCACAGTGATCACAGTTTGGTAGATTCGGGGAGTTCATGACTTCAGCCCATCCACAACCAGCTACCATGTCTATTTCCCTGTGTAAGGCCACTAGGGCCATAAACCGATGTACATACAATTTGTCCCAATAAAACGTCAATTCATCAGTAAACTAAATTATTAAAACATTGCAAAGGGTTAAAAATTAGTTAAAAGATTTTTTTAAATGCATACGCTATAGGCTTTTATGGGTGCGGTGGCGAGTTTAACAACAACCCACGACTACGCCACATTGAGTTTCAAAATCGGGATACGGCAAAGACAATGGGTGTGTGAGTATCGTACGTCAGGACTCTAAATGCCACCACGCAATGCCTAAACCTTAAGTTCCTGCAGAATGGGATGAGCCAGTGCTGTCTGGCTAATTTATAGCCAGGACAGAAAAAAAAGAACATGAAGCTCAGACTCTTCCACACAACTGCAGGCAGGGAACCAGAGGGGTATGACTTTTAACCATTTGTTAGTGAAGGCACGGAGCGGCAAGGTCCCTATTCTAAACTGGATGTATAGTTTCCTTGCCAAGGTTGGTTGGGTATCATCCAGAAAGGACTCAATCAGATACTGGTCTTAGATTCTCACGACATCGGCTGTCAAGTGTCCTATGGCCGAGTTCCCCTGGATATCTGCTAGTTTATGCGACCTATAGATTCTTACCAGTTCTGGACGTGAGATTACCGGGCACATTTCCTCAGGGATGCTTCATAAGCTAGGTTTACCCAGCCTACAACATACGTCCTTTATATACAGAAACCATGGTATTTTACCCAGACCCGGGAGACTCGATAACTTCTTTAACTCTGACTGGTAGACTGCTAGTTCAAGGTCCCCCACTGTCTGCATCAAAAGGTTAGTGGCCTAAGTTCAATCTCGTCCGCGATTGGTCTAATTCCTAGGTCTAGGCGTAGGGGGGTGAGAGTGGTGCTAGGGGGAAGGCCTAACATCTGCCTCATAAAATTGTTCTCTATTTTTTTCAGTCAGCCAGAGGGACAGTGACCCCATAATTCAGCCCCATACATTGTTGTGCCTCTTGCTTTTACTTTGTAGATCTTTGCTATAGGCCCAGACGGTTTGTGGGAGGAGTTTCTATACATTTTTGCAATTCCCGCTGCAGTCTGTGCTAGCTTAAGGCTTACTTTGGCCAGTTGAGGGCCCCCTCTCAAACATTTCTGTCACAGTAACACATAAGTAATCAAACCTGACACACTCTCAAGCAAGGTACCATTAAGGCGTGTTATAGCCTGGTGAGGAATATGAAAAGTGCGCATGACTGTTTGGCTGGCCCAAGACGGCCGGTCAAGGAATCGTATGCCCTTAGTGTGTGAGTTTCTATACATTTTTGCAATTCCCGCTGCAGTCTGTGCTAGCTTAAGGCTAGCTTTGGCCAGTTGAGGGCCCCACCCAAACATTTCTTTCACAGTAACACATAAGTAATCAAAACCTGACACACTCTCAAGCAAGGTACCATTAAGGCGTGTTATAGCCTGGTGAGGAATATGCAAAGTGCGCATGACTGTTTGGCTGGCCCAAGACGGCCGGTCAAGGAATCGTATCCCCTTAGTGTGTGCACACCACCACTCCCCCTGTTTGGGGCAGGGCTGGTGGCACTCATCCCCCTGTGCCACCAGCCCCGCCCCACACTAACTCAGCACTGTAGCACAGAAAAATAAAATGATAATAACAAGGTTATCATTATTTGTTTTTTCTGCTCTGAGAGCAGTGGGGCGACGGCAGAGGCACCATCCTGTCCAGTGCTTTAAATGGGAAAAAATAAGTGCAGGTACTCATTAAAATAAGATAGAGGCGTGGCAAGTGGGTGGAATGAGGGGCGGGGCTAAGGGCACAATCTGATGGTACATATTGGCTTCTGTACCAGTTGCAGCACATATCAAAACCCATTACATGTGTTTATGTACCTGTGAGTACTTGTCCATTTAAAGCACTGAAACTAGCCTTTTCCCTATGACCGGCTCTTCATGTCTCTTGCTGGTTCCGTGCCTTTAATACAAATGTCCTCTCCACTTGCCTCTCATGTTTACCCAGCCTCTATCCTTCTCTCACTGGTTCTGCCTCTCCTACTCCCACCTCTTGCTTACTATCTCCACAAGTCTCTTACATTTTGTCACTGGTCCCTACATACATATATGATCCAAAGACACATGTTAAGAAGAAATGCACCAGATGTTTTAAAGTAAAGTAAAGTACACAAATTTGTGTTAAAATGCCATTTTTAAGTCCATTAATGATTTCAGAACTCATCAAAAATCTGGCATTTCTTTCTGAAAAAGCGGCAATCCTAACTTCACCTGTCAAATACCAGAAAGGATCAAGGCAGCAGACCAGGTCAAGCACTACTGGTTACGTGTTTCTAAGTTTTAGGTGGTGCAGACTTCTTCCTACACCTGCTACCAATAGGTGTTTAGGTCAAAGATACAAACGCAAAAAGTGGAAGGTGCACACAATTAGAGTCCAAAGGAAAGAAAATGTATTGTTTATCTTCTTCTTTATTAGTAGTTCAAATACAGGCACAGCCAACGCGTTTCGTTCCATTAACCTTGTGGAACTTCATCAGGGCTGTAAAAAGCGACAAACATATATATACATAAATATACATTAAAAATCGTACAAATACCAATTGAACAAAACAGTAGACAAACGATCATGACCCAAGACACACATATTTTTTCAATATTTAACTTAAAGACAAGAGGACAAGAATAAAGACAATATGTATATATGTACATCCAGACTTAAAAACACCCATTATTTTGTGAGATATTTGATTGCCACCATTTGGGTGGCAATATTTAAATTCATTGAGGTTACAATTTTAAAATAAACATAATATGTACAAACAGTCATGCAGTAAAAACACCTATATAACAAATAATATTTACAAGTATCATCATCCATTTAGGAGCTATCGTATTGCTACTAGGGAAATTACACCCAGTAAAACAGCGGCTTAGTGAATGAAAAAAATTTATATTTTTTTTAAGTATGTTGAGGAAGAAATATATCCACTAGTGTCTAGACACCTAGGAATACTGATGAGTGGTTATATCAAAACCATTTGCAGGAAGGGGAATTTAGCAACAGCACTATTGGGACAAGGGGATAATCTCAAGAGGGGAAAGACACATTGCCAAGTTTACTCATAAGGAACACATCGTTTTTGAGCCGGTTATTTGTCGGAGACCAGTCATTATCATAAGTTGAGGCGACAATTAAAAAGGAAGGAAGAGCACTTACCGAATTGGTTCAGTTTCAAGCCTGGGATCTATACAGACCCACCTTGTGGATCGCACGCTAGCCGATTCTGGGTATTCACAGGCATGCAACCTGAGATGGAAAATAGAAATGGCTTCAATTTCTTAAGCAGTGGAAAAGAGGCTCAAAAGGAAATGCTACATCACATCTATTCCAAAGAGATCACTGGTAAACCATTCGTCAGGCCACAAAAGTTTTAACGAATTAATATAACATATTGCTTATGAGCAAAAAAGTGGCCTGACTCTTTGAGGAAATGGGGAAGAAGCACGTCTAATGATCCATAATTGTAGTTACGATATTTGAAAAGAATAATGGAATATGCGCTCTGGTCATTGAAGAGCTCTAATAAAGTATAATTAGAATATTTAAAGCAGAGTAATGAGGCACGAAGTAGACAGGAGTCATATATAGTGACTCCAAATGGTACCATCTCTGACTGGCTCCATGAAGTTCTAGCCACCTAGTATGCCTCATGAACAGCCAACGGGTTTATCTAGACAGAACCATAACAAGTGTTTACCTTCATTTATTCAGAGAAGGTATTGTAAACTTGATACAACATAGTGCGACCAGTGGGTGTTCTTATACTATATCCCGCAGTCTTCAGAGTGCAAAAGAGCCAGGTAAAAACTGGTTCAAGGTGGAGTGGCCATTCGCAGAGAATCTGTTGCATGTAACATAAACAAGAGCACAGAATGAGTAGTCAGATCAAATCGAGCCCAACTTGTAAAGCTGGTATGTTGCATTTCCAGCCGTTAATGATAGACATGTAAGAAGCGAGAATAACATTTGTAAATATTGAGAAAAGAGTTATAAACATGCTATCAAAGATATAAGTTGTATCCCAAAAGATTTACCTAATATTCGTAAAGATAATTTCCTGTAATTCCCTCTAGTGCCGGGCTCCAATACGGGCATAAACTTAAAAAGACGAGGTCACCGGTCCGTGGTAGAACTCGGTGTTCGTGGTAATAACCACTGAGCACCTGTAATCAAGGAGGTAGACATATATGCATAATGAATACACCATGAGTGTTATGGCTCAAATTCATTGTTTAAAATTAAGTACTTATCAGTTGCAGAGAATATCATAAACGCTATCTGAAAATGTGATCAACCTTGTAAGTATGACGATAGACCACGTGTATGATAATACCCTTCCGGGGGTCCGTCCGTTAAGAGTTTGGGGTAAACCAAGTTAATGTAAGCCCCGTATGAATGCCACCAGCAGCAGTTGTGAAAGAACAAACATATGACGGGTCAGCTAGATATCGTCATAGTGGTACATATTTCACGTACATGACATTAAAGTATCCTCGCTACTACACGCTGTAAACTGTCCGTAAATGAAGCAAAAGTTAGATTATGGCTGAAGCTGCCCGATTTGCTTGAAATACCCATTAAGCATTCTGGCCAATAAACACTATGAATAACACATTTTTAAAAAAAAGGGAAGATAGGATTATAGTTACATCCTACAGATCTGTTAGAATTGCCCGTTGTGATTTGAGTTGTAGCTTAAAGCAACGTAACGGGCCATACCGAAATGTCGGCAACCCCGGTCCCCACTAGAAGCGCATTCATCGGTCAGAGCGAAGTTCGCCAACACCCATGTGACCCGGCAAAGGAATAACATATATCATCACGGACCCCTAAATTCCTACCTGCAGTCGGGTGCTCAAAGTTCGTGTAACGTCTCGTGGCGGCGTCCCGGGTTGTTTTCCAGTTCTCCATTGCGCTAGATATGCGGAAGCGGATGGAGCGGATTCCTCCCACTTCCGTGTAAGTCCCGCCCATAGGTGCAGATCACGTGTCACGGCCCATGGTCGCTTCATAACATTTACTCAATAGGATAGAAAACCCCATTTCCCTTAGACTAGAAAAGTGGGAGCGTATAACGTAATTAAAAGTAATTATCCCTAGCCAAGTGATGAGGCGCACGGCGGATTCTTGAGAATACTCGTCACCGCTTCAATATTAAAGCACATGGCGGAATTCTTAATAATGAGGGAAAGGAACCATAATGTGTGCACTATTCCTGTCTAGCTTGGTATTGCACTGCAGCATAACCGATAAGGCGAGGGCCCAATGATTTTTTTTTTTTTTTTTTTTTTTTTTTTTTAAGGAAAACAGAGAAAAAAAATATTTGAATAAGTTAAGTAAGATTGGCAATGTGCTAAACCTAAGGGATCTGAGGTAAAAAATGAGAGATTAATGATGTCAACCAATAAGTGTACCAGATCCGTTCTAAATGTATATTTACCAGGATTACCATATTACAGACACCTATGTGAATTCACTAATCCCAAAGGTTACATTCAGTTAAGGAAATAGTGTAATTCACGGTCAGTGTTGTGCCCCATCTGTACCGCCCTCAGACGGCAAATCCATTTCGCTTCCCTTTGTCGGAGTACCAACTCACGGTCCCCACCACGGCTATCTTGTGGTATGTGGTCAATTCCATGAAACCAAAAAGTAAGATCATCTGGGTGTTTCTCATGATAATGTGTGCTAACAGGGTACCGTACATCCTTACTAGCAATGGCCCTGCGGTGTTCTTGGATCCTAATTTTTAGGGGACGTACCGTACTCCCAACATATATGTTGCCACAGCTGCAACCCAGCACATAAACCACATACGGTGTGTTGCAGTTTATGAATTCAGTGATTTTATATGTTTTGGAAGAATTGAAAGTGAATTCATTGATTTTGTTGCGGCCAAAGGGACATACATTGCATGAACCACAGTTAAAGAAACCTGTGGGTTTTGGTGGAAACCAAGTCGGCCTTGCATTTGTCACATAGCTCCTGCAGAGAGTATCTCGTAATGATCTCTCTTTGCGATAAGTCACCCGTGGATTTTCACTAATTACGTCTGAGAGGCTGGGGATGCCTTTAAGGATTGACCAGTTTTTTTTGAGAATATTGTAAACCCTGTTACTGTTATTATTGTATTGGGTAACAAATCTCAATGGGCAATTTGATTCAGAGGTGGTTTGTGATTCATTTCGTTTGGGGCGAAGTGTATCATCCCGGTTCAGGTTTGTCGCTCTTGTTGCTGCTTTATGAACCACATTTCTATTGTAACCCCTCTTCAGGAATCTTTTGCTGGCTTCCTGTATTTTGTTGGTAAAAGTGTCATCCTGGCTGCAGTTTCTACGTATTCTTACCATTTCCCCATAAGGGATGTTATTGATCACTGATTGCGGGTGGGAACTATCAGCCCTCAGCACCGCATTGCATGCTGTTTCTTTTCTGAAGAGAGTACTTTGGACGACATTGTCCTCGATATAAAAGTGTATATCTAGGAAATCGATTTCTGTCTTCCCATGTTTCATCGTTAACTTGACATTGCAATTGTTGTTGTTAAGGTAGGCATGGTAGCATGCGAGTTGTTCACTTGTTCCCGACCAGAGGACAATAATGTCGTCTATGTACCTCCCCCAGAACACAATGTGTTCGGTCCAGGGGGAGGCACATCTGCCCCATGCGTGTTCCCGTTCGTACCATCCCATAAAGAGACATGCGTACGACGGCGCAAATTTAGAACCCATGGCGGTCCCACGGGTTTGATGATACCAGGAGCCGTCGTGCAAGAAGTAGTTATTGTTGAGAATGATCTGTATCATGTCAAGTAGCATCTCATTAAAATCATGTAGCTCTGCTCTCTCTTTATCAAGGAAAGATCGTACAGCAGTTATACCCAGATGATGTAGGATACATGTATATAGGCTCTCTACATCAAAGGTTACAAATGAAAGTTCTTCAGACCATTGTAAGCCCTCGAATTTTGTTAAGATGTCCTTACTGTCCTTGATGTAGGAGGGGAGATTAGTGACGTATTTTTGTAGGTTGAGATCAACAAATTCAGATAGTTTTTCAGTAATTGAGCCGTTCCCAGATATTATCGGGCGTCCTGGAGGAAAACTGCCCCCCTTGTGTATCTTTGGTAAGATATATATACATGGATATCTAGGTTTGTCAACTTTTAGATATCCAAATTCATCATTATTGATCAAACCAGTTTCACGCCATTCAGTGAGTTTGGAAGTTAACATGCAGCCAATTCGATTTATAGGGTTACCAGAAACATGTTGGTAACAGTTGGTATCATCCAACTGTCTCTGGATTTCAGACATGTAATCTTGATGGTTCATCACTACTACGTTTCCACCCTTATCGGCCTCTTTAATGACAATTGTGTTATCCGAACTTAATTTTTTTAAAGCAGATCTTTCTCCAGCCGTGATGTTATGATACGGAGGGGGATACCGTTTCTCATTTGACACAATTGTCATTAAAGAGGCCGATAAGGGTGGAAACGTAGTAGTGATGAACCATCAAGATTACATGTCTGAAATCCAGAGACAGTTGGATGATACCAACTGTTACCAACATGTTTCTGGTAACCCTATAAATCGAATTGGCTGCATGTTAACTTCCAAACTCACTGAATGGCGTGAAACTGGTTTGATCAATAATGATGAATTTGGATATCTAAAAGTTGACAAACCTAGATATCCATGTATATATATCTTACCAAAGATACACAAGGGGGGCAGTTTTCCTCCAGGACGCCCGATAATATCTGGGAACGGCTCAATTACTGAAAAACTATCTGAATTTGTTGATCTCAACCTACAAAAATACGTCACTAATCTCCCCTCCTACATCAAGGACAGTAAGGACATCTTAACAAAATTCGAGGGCTTACAATGGTCTGAAGAACTTTCATTTGTAACCTTTGATGTAGAGAGCCTATATACATGTATCCTACATCATCTGGGTATAACTGCTGTACGATCTTTCCTTGATAAAGAGAGAGCAGAGCTACATGATTTTAATGAGATGCTACTTGACATGATACAGATCATTCTCAACAATAACTACTTCTTGCACGACGGCTCCTGGTATCATCAAACCCGTGGGACCGCCATGGGTTCTAAATTTGCGCCGTCGTACGCATGTCTCTTTATGGGATGGTACGAACGGGAACACGCATGGGGCAGATGTGCCTCCCCCTGGACCGAACACATTGTGTTCTGGGGGAGGTACATAGACGACATTATTGTCCTCTGGTCGGGAACAAGTGAACAACTCGCATGCTACCATGCCTACCTTAACAACAACAATTGCAATGTCAAGTTAACGATGAAACATGGGAAGACAGAAATCGATTTCCTAGATATACACTTTTATATCGAGGACAATGTCGTCCAAAGTACTCTCTTCAGAAAAGAAACAGCATGCAATGCGGTGCTGAGGGCTGATAGTTCCCACCCGCAATCAGTGATCAATAACATCCCTTATGGGGAAATGGTAAGAATACGTAGAAACTGCAGCCAGGATGACACTTTTACCAACAAAATACAGGAAGCCAGCAAAAGATTCCTGAAGAGGGGTTACAATAGAAATGTGGTTCATAAAGCAGCAACAAGAGCGACAAACCTGAACCGGGATGATACACTTCGCCCCAAACGAAATGAATCACAAACCACCTCTGAATCAAATTGCCCATTGAGATTTGTTACCCAATACAATAATAACAGTAACAGGGTTTACAATATTCTCAAAAAAAACTGGTCAATCCTTAAAGGCATCCCCAGCCTCTCAGACGTAATTAGTGAAAATCCACGGGTGACTTATCGCAAAGGGAGATCATTACGAGATACTCTCTGCAGGAGCTATGTGACAAATGCAAGGCCGACTTGGTTTCCACCAAAACCCACAGGTTTCTTTAACTGTGGTTCATGCAATGTATGTCCCTTTGGCCGCAACAAAATCAATGAATTCACTTTCAATTCTTCCAAAACATATAAAATCACTGAATTCATAAACTGCAACACACCGTATGTGGTTTATGTGCTGGGTTGCAGCTGTGGCAACATATATGTTGGGAGTACGGTACGTCCCCTAAAAATTAGGATCCAAGAACACCGCAGGGCCATTGCTAGTAAGGATGTACGGTACCCTGTTAGCACACATTATCATGAGAAACACCCAGATGATCTTACTTTTTGGTTTCATGGAATTGACCACATACCACAAGATAGCCGTGGTGGGGACCGTGAGTTGGTACTCCGACAAAGGGAAGCGAAATGGATTTGCCGTCTGAGGGCGGTACAGATGGGGCACAACACTGACCGTGAATTACACTATTTCCTTAACTGAATGTAACCTTTGGGATTAGTGAATTCACATAGGTGTCTGTAATATGGTAATCCTGGTAAATATACATTTAGAACGGATCTGGTACACTTATTGGTTGACATCATTAATCTCTCATTTTTTACCTCAGATCCCTTAGGTTTAGCACATTGCCAATCTTACTTAACTTATTCAAATATTTTTTTTCTCTGTTTTCCTTAAAAAAAAAAAAAAAAAAAAAATCATTGGGCCCTCGCCTTATCGGTTATGCTGCAGTGCAATACCAAGCTAGACAGGAATAGTGCACACATTATGGTTCCTTTCCCTCATTATTAAGAATTCCGCCATGTGCTTTAATATTGAAGCGGTGACGAGTATTCTCAAGAATCCGCCGTGCGCCTCATCACTTGGCTAGGGATAATTACTTTTAATTACGTTATACGCTCCCACTTTTCTAGTCTAAGGGAAATGGGGTTTTCTATCCTATTGAGTAAATGTTATGAAGCGACCATGGGCCGTGACACGTGATCTGCACCTATGGGCGGGACTTACACGGAAGTGGGAGGAATCCGCTCCATCCGCTTCCGCATATCTAGCGCAATGGAGAACTGGAAAACAACCCGGGACGCCGCCACGAGACGTTACACGAACTTTGAGCACCCGACTGCAGGTAGGAATTTAGGGGTCCGTGATGATATATGTTATTCCTTTGCCGGGTCACATGGGTGTTGGCGAACTTCGCTCTGACCGATGAATGCGCTTCTAGTGGGGACGGGGGTTGCCGACATTTCGGTATGGCCCGTTACGTTGCTTTAAGCTACAACTCAAATCACAACGGGCAATTCTAACAGATCTGTAGGATGTAACTATAATCCTATCTTCCCTTTTTTTTAAAAATGTGTTATTCATAGTGTTTATTGGCCAGAATGCTTAATGGGTATTTCAAGCAAATCGGGCAGCTTCAGCCATAATCTAACTTTTGCTTCATTTACGGACAGTTTACAGCGTGTAGTAGCGAGGATACTTTAATGTCATGTACGTGAAATATGTACCACTATGACGATATCTAGCTGACCCGTCATATGTTTGTTCTTTCACAACTGCTGCTGGTGGCATTCATACGGGGCTTACATTAACTTGGTTTACCCCAAACTCTTAACGGACGGACCCCCGGAAGGGTATTATCATACACGTGGTCTATCGTCATACTTACAAGGTTGATCACATTTTCAGATAGCGTTTATGATATTCTCTGCAACTGATAAGTACTTAATTTTAAACAATGAATTTGAGCCATAACACTCATGGTGTATTCATTATGCATATATGTCTACCTCCTTGATTATAGGTGCTCAGTGGTTATTACCACGAACACCGAGTTCTACCACGGACCGGTGACCTCGTCTTTTTAAGTTTATGCCCGTATTGGAGCCCGGCACTAGAGGGAATTACAGGAAATTATCTTTACGAATATTAGGTAAATCTTTTGGGATACAACTTATATCTTTGATAGCATGTTTATAACTCTTTTCTCAATATTTACAAATGTTATTCTCGCTTCTTACATGTCTATCATTAACGGCTGGAAATGCAACATACCAGCTTTACAAGTTGGGCTCGATTTGATCTGACTACTCATTCTGTGCTCTTGTTTATGTTACATGCAACAGATTCTCTGCGAATGGCCACTCCACCTTGAACCAGTTTTTACCTGGCTCTTTTGCACTCTGAAGACTGCGGGATATAGTATAAGAACACCCACTGGTCGCACTATGTTGTATCAAGTTTACAATACCTTCTCTGAATAAATGAAGGTAAACACTTGTTATGGTTCTGTCTAGATAAACCCGTTGGCTGTTCATGAGGCATACTAGGTGGCTAGAACTTCATGGAGCCAGTCAGAGATGGTACCATTTGGAGTCACTATATATGACTCCTGTCTACTTCGTGCCTCATTACTCTGCTTTAAATATTCTAATTATACTTTATTAGAGCTCTTCAATGACCAGAGCGCATATTCCATTATTCTTTTCAAATATTGTAACTACAATTATGGATCATTAGACGTGCTTCTTCCCCATTTCCTCAAAGAGTCAGGCCACTTTTTTGCTCATAAGCAATATGTTATATTAATTCGTTAAAACTTTTGTGGCCTGACGAATGGTTTACCAGTGATCTCTTTGGAATAGATGTGATGTAGCATTTCCTTTTGAGCCTCTTTTCCACTGCTTAAGAAATTGAAGCCATTTCTATTTTCCATCTCAGGTTGCATGCCTGTGAATACCCAGAATCGGCTAGCGTGCGATCCACAAGGTGGGTCTGTATAGATCCCAGGCTTGAAACTGAACCAATTCGGTAAGTGCTCTTCCTTCCTTTTTAATTGTCGCCTCAACTTATGATAATGACTGGTCTCCGACAAATAACCGGCTCAAAAACGATGTGTTCCTTATGAGTAAACTTGGCAATGTGTCTTTCCCCTCTTGAGATTATCCCCTTGTCCCAATAGTGCTGTTGCTAAATTCCCCTTCCTGCAAATGGTTTTGATATAACCACTCATCAGTATTCCTAGGTGTCTAGACACTAGTGGATATATTTCTTCCTCAACATACTTCAAAAAAATATAAATTTTTTTCATTCACTAAGCCGCTGTTTTACTGGGTGTAATTTCCCTAGTAGCAATACGATAGCTCCTAAATGGATGATGATACTTGTAAATATTATTTGTTATATAGGTGTTTTTACTGCATGACTGTTTGTACATATTATGTTTATTTTAAAATTGTAACCTCAATGAATTTAAATATTGCCACCCAAATGGTGGCAATCAAATATCTCACAAAATAATGGGTGTTTTTAAGTCTGGATGTACATATATACATATTGTCTTTATTCTTGTCCTCTTGTCTTTAAGTTAAATATTGAAAAAATATGTGTGTCTTGGGTCATGATCGTTTGTCTACTGTTTTGTTCAATTGGTATTTGTACGATTTTTAATGTATATTTATGTATATATATGTTTGTCGCTTTTTACAGCCCTGATGAAGTTCCACAAGGTTAATGGAACGAAACGCGTTGGCTGTGCCTGTATTTGAACTACTAATAAAGAAGAAGATAAACAATACATTTTCTTTCCTTTGGACTCTAATTGTGTGCACCTTCCACTTTTTGCGTTTGTAACTTCACCTGTCACCTCACTTTACATTCCTCCCTCCCTCGTCCGTCTATGTCCCTTTCCTCTTTCCCCCAACCAAATGCATGACCGGTTGTCATGGGAGCGAATTCCTGGAGTGTTCCAACGTTCCCTGCTGTGCATTGCCCTATGGGCAGGGCTAAATTCACACCCATTGTCCCAGTACCCTGGTCAGTCCGTTATCTTGTAAATGCAGCAATTAGTATTTGCAGGTCACACAAAGTTAAGCAGCTCCTGTGCTAAACATAAAGCGTCTTTGATGAAGTTTGAGAATTGTATTGCTCTGCCACATGCTTTAGCAGGGCCAGCGCAATACACCAAATGGGACTGGATGACTGTCTGGCAGTTCCAGCCCATTTTACTCACCTAATGGAGAGGGGGGAGGGGTTGGGGTTGGGGGCGAAATCACTTTCAGCCGAATGGTCTTTGCGCATCTGATCAACAGTGAGGGTCTGTCTAGGCTACTTATGTTCAATAAAACACAATAACAGCTACTAATTTATTAGTGCAGTATAATTTCAATTTCTTTATATGTATATTAATTCAACCAAGCAAAATCTTTCTAATTTAATAAGCTAGGCTGCACACAGGTGAGCTACTCAGAGTTAGCTCAAGAGCTACAGTAGCTCACGGGCTACTGGTTGGAGACCCCTGGTCTAGACCCTGTCCTGTTAATCACAGCCTGATGTGAGCCCTCTCAACACCCTGCAGTCTGGAAATGTTCAAATGGATGCTGCTGGAATCTGCAGCAGTGACTCTGCAAAAGGCCACTGAGGGTCACGATGACTTACAAGCTCCTCGGGAGCCCTGCGCTGCCCTGCCCTGCCGGAGATGCTAACCTGAGCGTGCCATGCCACTGATCAGGATACCGGTACTCTCTCTGGCTAAAGAGAAGTGCCAGTACTGACGGCAAGAAAATTCGAAAGTGCCGGTACTCCGTATCAAGGAGTACCGGCCTATTTAAAGCACTGGTCCTGTCACTCTCTGAAGCAGCATGTTCTAGACAGATGCCACAGAAATAGCAAAATGTATCTCAGCTGTTCCCCTTTGCATCACAGCCCACACTACATGTAAATCTCATAAACAGTCTGTCCTTTAGCCACAAATAAATATTTGCTTCCCAAAAGGCGGGCGCGGCCACACTGCGACAAGCAGGAGGCGCGTGGGCGTTGCACGTCTTCAGCCGAGAGCAGGGCACGCTGAACGCGCCAAACTCAAGACAATGGGAGAACCTTCCAGTAACTGAGCCGCAGCAAGAAAAACAGATTAAGTTACCCGCCCGCTGTAATCCTCTCTGCGGCGTACTGCAAACGCGGACACCAGGGCCTTTTTAAAAGCAAAACAACAGCGAAGAGTGATAGAGAACGTGCCATGTCCAAGGCTAATCGTTTCTCGGTGTGTTTCTCCTGGGCGAAACTCAGCTGGCACACACGCCAGCGCGCGCACCTGCCTCCCCCCACCCCCCTCCATAACTGTGACCAAACACGGATGAAAACACGCGGATCTGATTTCGTGTTTTTCAAAAATGCAAACTTGGCAGTACGAATTTAAATAATATTTTTAGCATGGGGTAATAGCAACAACCGAAAACTGTAAGCAGGCTTTTGTCAATAAACACAGAACAAATAGGTGCGGTTGGATAGAGTCCACATCGAGAAGACGGAATCTCTTTCTAAGTAAAGTTCAAAAGTTATACTCGATGCCACCTACTGGCAAAGTAAGGAATACACGCATGAAGAAGGCAAGCGAAACCATGACGAACCAGTGAAACTCGTATGATAGATGCTATCAGCAACAGCAATGGCACAAAAGAATGTTTGCAAACAACATAATTAAACAAAGTGTACCCAAGTAAACTAAGAAGGGCCCAGTAAAGCAATGTTCGTCTTACGTGTTACCGTGGCGCGCCGCTCGGGTAAAAGAATCGAAGCATTTTAAGTGAGAGTTTTCCAGACGCTGTCTTCTTTCTTAAAATTATTATCCTGTCTGTGAAGTAATCGAAACATTTAGGGGATTCAGACGGAACTTGGACCAAGGGCATTAGAGCGCTTTAAATGAGCACCGGATTATATTGCAGGCATCCAGCATTCCACGAGGAGGAGCGGCGGAGAACGGAGACCATATCAAAGGTACCGTCGCGTTACTACGCAATTTACAACCCCACTGAAGCCGGTTATCTTACCGAGCGTTCAGACCCCCCCTCCGCTCTGGAGCTCCCCCAAGGGGTCCGGAATCATTATCCTTCTTGACTTGCCATAGTGACAGTGACCAGATAATCCGGGGGACTCGAATCATCATTCCACTTGGAAATGAGTACAAAGCCCTCTTCAGGAACACACTGTGACCTACCGTGACTGTCCTTTAAACTGTTTTCGAAGAGGAACGACCTCGAGAAATACCGTACGGACTAGATTGTCTAGTATATGCCCTGATGAAATTCCCAAGGCACGAATGGGAATGAAACGCGTTGGCTGTGCCGTTGTACGTGAAAATAAAGAATACTTTTAGAAATAAGAACAGAAGATCTACATGTTTTTTGGACTTTCTTATACTACTGACTTCATTGTGTGCGCCTCTCTGCTCTTACATACTATTGGTCAGATATACATCCTTGGCAGCGGATGGTGAGAGTAGCCGCACCACCAAATAATTCTGAAACAGACGAAGTGGATGTGCGAAACCTTGGTCAGCTGCTGTGTGCTTTTGTTCATTGTTCAAAATTGAGCAGCTCTGGCCATTATGCCACAATTCTTCTGTAACTGCCCCCACCCCCATCTCGTACGGCACATCAATCTGGTCCCTGCTTTTTAGCGAAAAGCACTTTGCAAGATGGTATTTTTGAGCCAGCTTTAAAATGTTAAACTATGAAACGTTGAATTCCAAAATGCTATGCATTGTTGGCTAAAATACAAGGGTTTGCTGAAGATGTTTCACTGGAAAAGTGTCCCCAAGGCAACACTGATATATCTATCTGTTCAATCATTGCTTCTGTGCTCAGTTATCCCTTTTAAAAGTGCAGTTCAAACATGATTGCCAACATGTTATTGGAAGACCTGTCACACTAAAAGTGTCAATAGTGTAATCATTAATCAGAAGTGTGGCTGTGGAGTAATCTGGAGCCTCTCATCCCAACCTTAACATGACTGACATGCGTGACTGATTTCCCATCACAGAGTGGCTCTCCTCTATTCTTTTCTATCCATAAAATCACTGTTCTGTGTTTTTGGCATGTTTTTCTGTGCACCCCATGTGCATAATAAAGTGTTCTCTGGCACCCCCTTTAAATCAATTCAGCCCCCCCCCCCCTTAGGAGGGGCCGTACCCTAGTTTGAAGTCCTCTGCAGTAAAGTATACACCATCGCAGTGCATGTGATTTACATCACAAAACAGGTGAAATTAAGAAAAATCGTGTTTTCGGTATTGTATTGCACTGTAATGTGTTTGTTATGTGATGTATTGTCTAGTAATTTCCTTTTGTGTATCATATCAAAGCCAAGTTTGGGACTGTGAATCGATATGTAGTCTTTGTGGTGTGTGGTTGGAAGCATACATGGTTACTGTGTGAGATGAATTGGGTGGCCTGCGTCAGGAGTTGATGCGCACTCTGGCCTTGTGTCTGCAAACTCGACGCTGGGGGTAGACGTGCTTACATTTCAGAGGAGTGTAAGGTTGACAGAATTGTGCTTTACTAAATTGTACCCCAAATGGATCAGTCCTTGCAGATTAGAAATTTCTCTTTGACCCACTTCGTACTCGGTTTCAAATAACGCTCACTCACCCATCTTAGATCTTCCTCTTGTAAAGAGCAAGTGGTTGATGAAGTGGCATGCCATGGTTCAAATCATGAGGCTGTGTACTGAAAGTGTTTCCCTGCCACTGAGTCCACTAGAAAGCAAAGTATGATGTCCAATGTTGACACCGACAATCAAATAACACCACAGGGAAGATATCAACAAATGATAGATATACCCAAATCTTTTGTATCCAACAGGGAACATACATTACATTGATAGGCACCAATAGTTTCAGTTGAAATCGATTTACAGAAATAGCTGCAAGGGTTTAATTAGCATACTCAACATGGTAATTTACTTTATTGTTAGTGCATATGCCACCCTAGGTCTTGAAAAGAGTAATGTATTCTGTGGCCTACGTACTAATGAACCAACTAACATGGTACTTCCAAGCTATCCACAAAAGGGGTATTAGAACATTCCAAACCTTAGATAGTGTAATATTTTAACAGGGCACTCCTCAAAGAGGGCTTTATGTTGCTTTACGCAAGGGATACATAAGATGTGCTGTATGGTACTTTTTCTTATTCAAAAGGCATATCACCAATCAGGTTCTTGCACTCAGGGGCAGAATTGAAAGAAAGACAAGTCATCCAAGAAAATAATGTCAAGAACAGGCTCATTTTCATTCCTGAATATCATTATTGTGGACAAGAAAATATTTATCAAGTATTTTAGGTTTAGTCCCACATATTCCAGAAGACATAACAAGAGTCCCACTTGTCCCACTAGAGTCACTGTCAGGAGGAGAGAAGTCTCTTGTCACTTGGTGCCCCCCACGCAACAGCTGAATGAGTCCTCAGACATCAACCAACATGATCTGACTGGGGCGCCAGGGTCCAGTGAGAGGAGAGAGACAACTATCCAACAGTCCTACTCTACCTGCATAATACAGAACATCGACCAGTGTTAAGCTGGTCATGAGGACACTTGTAATCGTACTCAACTTCAATTCACCCCTTCGCATGCACCTGCATAAATATTCCAAGAGACATCGCAAAATAGACTCAAATGATCCATTCTGTTCTTCCAAAAACTATTCCTAGCACTCCCTGCCATTTGTCACAGGGCTTATCATCTTTGGGTGATCTCCTGGAATGATACCCATCTTACCAAGGTATTTCTCATTCCTGCAGTCAAGAAAAAAAGATTCCGGCAACCGTCAGGCAGCCTCAGCATATACATTTCAACCAGCCAGGATACTACATGTTTACTCTATCTCAGTCTATATCATACATACAAGCAGTGATTTCCATCCGCTGCCACCTTCCGTCATCAAACTATCTCTTTAATGATAGCAAATGTCTATCTGAATAGGTCTGATGGTGAACCTAAAATGAAAGCCTCATTTCTTTACTAGGAACTTGAGGATCTACTGCTTCAATATCAAGGACACAAAGTAATAGGAACAGGGGATTTCAATATAGATAATTTAGATAAAACGCCATTCTGTGACCCCCTTGGACAATGAGCAACAGGTATTCGTTGGCGATGATGATGATTCCTTTCAGCCTATAAATATTTTTTGTGCGTTTGGATTGCAACCACTCTCTGGTCAACAATTATCGAACCAAACAATGACACATTCATTGCTTCAGGGGGAATAACTACCACTACTGACTATACCTCTCTAAGCTACATGATGTACTGATCCCGCATACATTTCGACATTACTCCCATTAAAGAAAACAATCACTTCCTCATGAACGCTTTTTATGACCTGGCTGTTAAAAGAGGTGAACAAATTGTATTAGAACGCCACTCAGGTCCAAGAGGCAAGCTGAAAAGACTGACACGGAATCCGATAGGTCCTGGCTTCTTAAAGGAATGTGAGAATCAAAGCACAACTAAGAATCTATTAGTGGAATTTGAAGATCTGATTTAATGCTTCGATATCTGGACACAAGTACTCAATTTTTTACGAGGTTATTTGCGAGTTCAAAAACAAGAGCTTCCTCAACCCACCCTTGAAGGCACTAATCCTACCTAAGCGTCAAGATTAGAACCTTTCTCCTTCAAAAGAAACAACTAGAAAGCTGGACTAACCTATTAGGAAATCACTAATGTCTGTGACCTGAAAAAACACTATCAACAACTTCTATAGGAAGCAAAAAGCGAATAAAACGATCAACAATGGTAAAACCTTTATACATCAATGTGGCAAAGGCACCAATCAATCAATCAATCAGCACATTTAAAAAGCGCACTACATACCCGCTAGGGTTTCAAGGCGCTGAGGGGGGGCGGGGGGGGGGGGGGGATAGCTGCTACTGGTCGAAGAGCCAGGTCTTGAGGAGTCTTCTGAAGGTGAGTAGGTCCTGGGTCTGCCGTAGGTTGGTGGGGAGAGTGTTCCAGGTCTTGGCGGTGAGGTAGAAGAAGGATCTGCCGCCGAATGTCTTTCGATGGATGCGGGGGACGTCAGCGAGGACGAGGCCTGTGGAGCGGAGCTGTCGGGTGGGGGTGTAGAAGCTAAGTAGGAGCTTGAATGTGATTCTCTTGTCTACGGGGAGCCAATGAAGGTCTCTCAAGTGGGGTGAGATGTGGCTGCGGCGGGGTACGTTGAGGATCAGTCGGGCGGAGGCGTTTTGGATGCATTGGAGGCGTCGCAGGTGTTTGGCCAAAGTAAGTTCTGGGAGTTTATTAACGGAATGTACACAACCAAGACCCAACAAACAGACAATGGGGTTTGTCCTCATTCTTGTACAAAATACATCAACAAAGTACAATGCTCACAGGAAGCTAAGAGGGGCATCACTCCCAAAAAAATTCACCAAAGACTCAAGTTCTCTCAACTTTGTGTTACGCCCATTACTATAATCTAGATAAAGCACGGGTTAAGGCCATGTAGGTCAAATGGAGCTCCAGGACCAAACGGGATCCCTGACTCAGTATATAAGTTGGATGTTGACAGCTGGACAAAAAGATGAAATCCCCCTCTTCACCACATAATTCCAACTTGCACAAGTACCTGAAGCATAGAAAGGCGCCTTCTTGTTTACAAAAAAGGGCGACAGGTCAGATCTTGGTAATTATCGTCTCATAGCCCTGTTAGACACAGGGGTGAAGGCATACAGCAGAATCCTCCCAGAGGACATTGAAAGCTGGGCCACTGTAAAACAAATAATACAATTTTTATCAAACCAGTTTCAGGCCCAAATGCACCCCACTAATAGCATTCTTGCATTGTCTTACATAGCAAATAAATCCAACAACTTTTATGCCCCCTCTCCTTATGTGTGCTTTGTAGATTTCATTGCTACATTTGACAAGGTTGGTCAGAGTATACTCAGAGCCAAATTGACTGATTGGAGCATTTTCCATCGATTACTAAACGCAATCAAGTCACTGTTGTACGTATGTGGCGTGGGAATGTAGAATCCATGCCTGGATTCTACATTCCTACGAACGTGATGTGATTTGGAGGAAGGCAGTTGGAGTTAGGCTGGCAGGGAGTGAACTGCTGGCAATCACAAGAGAGACTTACGATGAAGGAATAAACAAATTCATACAACTTACCCCGCGTTGGTTGTTCATCCGCCTAGAAAAAATTGGTGACGAGGATGGACACGAACAGGTCCTGGCAGCCATGTCATAGATCCAATTGTAATGAACACTGGACTTAAACAGGAATGTGTACAAGCGCCTTTGTTATTCTAACTTTGTACAACAGATATTAAATCAGCATTACCCAGCGGAAGATCTTTCCCACCCAGCATGGTAATCAGCTACTCAGATGAGCATTGATTGGCCAACGACAGGATCAAAGTCAACCCCAAAATCCATGTTAGTCTTAATCTCTCATACGAAGGACATTTGTGCTTTCCAGCCTAATAAGTGACTCAGGGCCCGATGTAGGTGGCCAATACCGGTCGGAAACGGCCGAATTCGGCCGTTTCCGACCGGTATTTAGCCTTTTGAGATGTAGGGGACCTTTTTTTTGTCCGAATCGGTATTTTACCAATTCGGTAAAATTACCGAATTTGAAAAATACCGAATCGGTAAGTTTACCGAGTTTGAAAATTCGGGATGTAGGTGGGACTACTTTCAGTCCCACAGGCCCTTCAGATTCGGTATTTTAACACCCAAGCCAATTGGGTGTTAAAATACCGAATCCAGGTGTGCATGCACATGTGTGCATGCACACCTATGCCATGTGACAGGCAGACCTGCCCTTAGAGCAGAGTTCTTCAATCTGTGGGGCGCGCCCCCCTGGGGGGGGCGCGACACCATCCCAGGGGGGCGCGCACTCCACACCAATCTTATCTTTGATTCCTGCTTCCGTCCGTCGCAAGCCTTCTTAGAGCCGTTATGGTTGGAGGGGGGAGGGAGGGGAAATCGACCTGTTCTTTTGTCTTGATAACTCTCCCAGGAGGGGGTTAATTCTTCGCTGGCATGCTCGAGCTACAGTGTGGGGGGGGGGGGGGGGGGTCTCTACTGCTAAAACCGAAAGTAAAGAAACAGACACGCCGGTTTTGGCAGAGGAGACCCCTTGCCTCCCACTGCAGCTGGGGCATCTCAGCTGTATGAGTTGGCCCCCTCCTGGGAAAGTAAACTAAGTTTCCGTAGAAGTTTTGGGAGTGGACACGAGTGCTTATTGGTAACATCATCATATTGGCGAAGGGTGAAAACCTGGATAAACGAAAAACACTACAAAATGCCGAACGTGCAAAATGCTGCTGTAATTTGGTTCTGTGTAAAAAAAAAATACTTGGAGCCGTCCACCGCCTCGCGTTTCTTCATACAGCATATTTGCATTACATTTTATTTCTTTTAACTAAACAGAATAGGAGCGTGTGGAGCAGGAATTTAACATGTTTTTGCCACTTTCAATTCTGAGGATTACCTGGCAAGATGTGAGCATCTTTTATGTTTAATTTATTACAAAGAGCCTGTGAGCGCAAACAGTCAGTTTGTACATAATCCTCAGCAGCAGTGGTCACGAGGAGCATGACAGCCGCAAACAGTGCGCGCGCGAGTCTGTCTATTGCAGAGTCCATCTATTAAGCAATGCACGTGCCGCCTGCATTCCAAAGCACGCTCTGAAGGGCAAGATTTGATTTCATCTGCCTACTGCTGCAAACCCGGATTAAAAACAAGTTTTTTCAGTGGGGTAATCTGCAAAAGAAAATATTAATCACGGGCTTTAGAGAACCGGCAAGCCATCACAGTCTCCTTCCATTTTCATGTATTTGGACTTAAATGTTTGCAGCGCTCCAGAGTCTGTTTCCACAGCGTGATGACGAATAAACCTCTTGTGTCATTCCTAGGATTCCAGTCATACCCAGGCAGGGCCGGCATTAGCGATGGGGGCGCCTGGTGCGACAATCTTTTTGTTGCCCCCAACTCCCATTACAAATTCGTATTCCCTCACTTACACCATGTAAACGTGCCTCTCATCTCTCCAAACCCCTTCTCTCACATACATTTCTATTGCTTTAAAGAGGTTGCTTTCCTAATCCACTCAGCTATCCACATAAAATGCAGATCTGTTCCACAGCAGGCATATTAATCTTTTGCGCTACTTTATGGCGAATCAAAACCGCCATTAGGCAAACCTTCAATCTCTCTTTTAGCAAAAACATTCACGAAGAGTTATCTTCACATTTTATTGCTGCCTGAGAGTTGGACGCACAAGCAGCTCCCCAGCAGGTTTTTTACATCCTAAATTATTGCTAAACACAGCGCCGCCCCTCCAGGTCAGTGGCCACTGCGCCCCCACCAGCCCCTCCACCCTAAAGCCGGCCCTGAACCAAAGGCACGCTGTTGTTCTGAAGACAGCTGATGGGTTTGGACATTTTGCGACCTCCCACTCCAGGCTGTCAAGCAGGCCCTGCTCAAACATTGAGGGCCGTAAAGAAGCATGGGTGGGCCATAATGATGATTGGGTACTGGCCAAACAACAACCAAGTATTTAATCGCTCTGGTAATTTAGGTATTGGCACCTGTCCAAATTTAACATAAAACAAGCATGATGTGCTTCAGGCTTTGGGGAAGGGCAGAAACTCTGCTTGTCAAATCTTTAAGATGCAGAACTTTAAAACGGCAGCATGCTGCAGGTCATGTGCGGCAGCAGTTTCTGCTGCCGCACAGAGCCACTTACAGCTTGTCATGTTTTTAAAAGAAGTTGGCAGCTTTTTACTTTACAAAGCATTTACGTAATGAGCTGGCAACCCTAATCATAAGACTGGAAGTTTGTTGAGGGATCAGTACATTATTTCCTCCACCCTGATCCCTGGTTACTGCCATAATAAGCCTCTGTCATTTCACCACACTCACAAACCTGCAGTTTACTAAACACTCTTATTGTATTGAACATTATTTGCTGGATATGCCCGGAATGTGCGTGTGGCGGTCGATTCCAGAAATTTGTCAGGTGGTGGGGGGGCCCAACATCTAAAAAAAATCAGCTGGGGGGGCTCAACCTACAAAAGTTTGAAGACCTCTGCCTTAGGGCATGTATGCCTGCCACATGGCACCCTCGCCTGTATTGGGGGTGCCAGAGGGTCTCAAAGTGACACCCCCTGCACCCTTGATGGATTCGGTATAAATACCGATTTTTACCGAATCGGTAATCAAAACATCTGGATTACCTACATTTCCCCCCCTCCAATTTACCACTTCTGAAATACCGAATCGGTATGATTCGGTATTTCAGAAGTGGTAAAGTGGAGTTTACCTACATCGGGCCCTCAGACGATAAATTTACATCTCAAAATTATCTAAAGTCTTCAATGAAAAGGGCAAATCAAATTAACATCATGAGAAAGTGTCTTCAACTGGGAATTCTGACACGTAAGGATGCCCTGAGATACTGAAATATCAAGGAGAGAGGTAGGGAGAGTATCTGACACTCTTGTTCCCCGGTCAATAATCAATAAACAAAAGAAGAGTGTCTGGGAGAAAAAAGAAGAACTAAGCTTGGAGCTCAATAACAACCACACTAAGATGTTAAGGAAGGCCCTCATTCACCACCTAGTGATGACATGCTTCATCATCGGGCCCCACCAAAGAGACCGAGTGTCTCTTTGGTGTGCTGCAACGCCAGGATTACTGCGGAGCTGGATGGTGAATATAGGGCGTGTTGAGTGAAAATGAAAAATTAGTGAGTGATGAGGGTATTTAAAAAAATTGTCAGTAGTGTATCTGAAGCAATTTTATTAATGATCACTAAAGACAGAATATTTAAAATGTATTAAAGGATCCAGTCCACTTTTAATTGAATGGTGGGATCCTAGAGAGTAGTCAACATGTTTCTTGCCATCGAAACGGTGTCAATTTACCCGGCAATTCTTCAGGACTGGGTGTGGTAAACCCTGGTGGTATGGGCACTCTAAGGCCCACCCTTACCTAGGGACGTGAGATGTGAAAATTATAAAAATGTGAAAAAAGTGCAAAAAAATTAGGAATAATGGATTAATTCCTAATTACTCCTGGTTTAGGAGGCTTCTACTGATCGTTTCTGCACCTGAAAGATAAGGGACAGAGACACAGATAGGACAGGACAAACATTTAGAATTACTCCTTGTTGCCAACAGTTGTTTATGGTGAAATTGGTGCTCCAAACGTGAAAGACACTCTAGCTGTGGAAAAAATAGCGCTATGTTCAACACCGCCTAGTAGCCAAGGGTTCGCAAGGGCTATGAGAGGTGTGGTGTACTATTTGTGGCACAAGCTAGTAGTGACTAAGGGATAAAAACAGGTGAAGATCTTCAAAAAAGATTGACATTTTTGCGATCAAATTAAAATATGTACACATGATCATCAAGTTAAAATGGTCTCACTTATAAGGTGTTAAGAATAAACACCATAGGTCTCAGGAGGGGGGTGGGAGCGTATTTGGCACACCCTATATCATGGCATAACACAAGAAAAACAAAACCGGCATTAGAATCATGATTGCCCCAAATGGTTGGCCGTGGCGATCAATACTTAGCTCATTGCAGGCAAGTTGTTCCTACTTACGCCCTCGACGCTCGGCACCCGTAGTGTACCTACGTCGCCCTTCTACCGGACCCCGACGATAAGTGAGTGGGTTCCGTATGTTGTTTTAAATGCAGCGAGGCAGGGCGGCAGATGCTTCCGGATGGGCGTGGCCTGGTGGCGTTGTTAAACGTCACGTAGGCGTCTCTCCACGCGGGCGTCCCATTGGGCGTTGTCTCGTGGGTCCGCCGAGTGCGGGTGAGCGTGCCTTTCTGTTGCCTGGGTAGCCGCAAAGCCTCCGCGGTTAACGTGAAAGGGACGCTTCCGGGTGGGCGTGGTCGCGTGACGTCATCACGGAGGCGTTGCTACGTGGCATTAATCCATTGGTTGGCGGTGACGTGCTGTATAGCCCTCCTCGTCCGAGGGAAGGCGTCTGTAGTTACCAGGGTAACAGTGCTCCTAGGAATATGTATGTATCACCGCAATGGTTATTAAGCCTGAAGCGTTGCGTAGAGGCAAAAAAAGGTGGTGCTGATAAATAATGACCTTCTCATGAGGGTCAGGGGAGTTATTTTTAGAGGCTCAGACAAATCAATGAATGAAACACTGATATCACAGGACTCTGATTCATTTGATTACTGCATTCCAAGGAATATCATCGTTTAAACCAATAAGATGGGTGCCCAATCTATAGACCCATCTCTGTTCTTTTTCAAAAAGAAGGTTTGTGATGTTTTTTGTGCCCCTTACATGCTCAATAATAGTCCAACGCATGTCGTTAGTGGTGTGGTTGTGTTCCAGGAAATGGCGACTCAGTTTTGTGGTTAGTTTTTTGCACCTGATATTGGAACGGTGTTCTCCTATTCTTTGCTTGACTTTGCGGGTGGTCATTCCTACGTAACGTAGGTCGCAGGAACAAGTGATTAGATAGATAACATTATCCGTGTTACAGTTGGTGTGACATCTTTGTGTCCATGTTTTCCCTGGTTCTAGTTCTAGGGTTTTTGTGTGTGTCGTAAGGTGGCACACACTGCAGTTAGCACATGGGAAGTGTCCAATGATTTGCGGGAGACCCCAAGTTTCTGTGACAGATCTTTCCGTGGTTGGTGTTTCAATTCTGGGTCGCGTATGTACAAGGCTGTTCCTCAAACTGCGCCCTTTTCTGAAAGAGAACAGTGGTTTCTCCCAATCAGTTTTGATGCTGGATACAATGCGCCAGTTTCTGTTAATTGATTTTTTCATGTAGTTGGACATTGCATTGTATGTGGTTACGCAGGTCAGTGGTATGGTTTCATTGCTGGTGGTCTTATCTTCCAAGAGGGACTCACGTGGTTGGTTACGTGCCCTCTTGTACCCTTTATTTAGTATCTGGATAGGGTACCCTCGATATTTTAGCTTTTCTGTTAGCTCTGCCGACTGGGTTCTGAAGTCTTGGAGTTCTGAACAGTTGCGTCTGATTCGCAAATATTGTCCATATGGGAGGTTTTCTTTTAGGGGCCTCGGGTGGAAGCTTGTGAATTCGAGAAGGTTGTTACGAGCAGTGGGTTTTTGGTAAGTTTTTGTTAACAGTTTGGTGCCACAGACCTGAATCTTGACGTCCAGGAAGGTGATCTCATTTTTGCTTTGTTCAGAGGTGAATTTGAGGTTGGTGTCTAGTGTGTTTATCCAACCCAGAAAAGTTTGTAATTGCTCATCACTGCCTGTCCATATCATTAGGACATCGTCAATGTAACGCCTCCATATTTTGATTGAGGCCGTCCAGGGGCAGTTTGGTTGTGTAATGTGTCTAGCTTCGAAATCAGCGACATACAAACCCGCTACGCTGGGGACAAATGTACTGCCCATTGAAGTCCCCGTTGTTTGTAGGTAGAGTTTGTTTCTGTAGGCAAAGAAATTTTCTTTGAGAGCTATAGTGACAGAGGGAGCTCAGTGATTCTGGTGCTATTGGATTTGTCCGCTGCCTTCGACACGGTGTCGCATGAAGTTCTTCTCGGCCGTCTGAAGGGAGCTGGAGTAGAAGGGACCGCCCTTGCGTGGCTGGAAAGCTTCCTTGAGGACAGACAACAAGGGGTCAAATTAGGCTCCTACAAATCTGTCTGCAGGAAGCTCACCAAGGGGGTGCCACAGGGCTCATGTCTAAGCCCCACGTTATTCAACGTATATGTGGCCCCCCTGGCAGAGATCATTAGATCTCACGGGTTCTCACCAATCTCCTACGCTGACGATACTCAGCTGCTTTTCCCCTTTCAAACCATTACACCCGCAGTCATGCAATCTTTCCAAGACGGCATGAGAGCGGTGGCAGGTTGGATGGCCCAGAACTTCCTCCAATGCAACGTGACCAAAACTGAGGTCATGTTGTTTGGAGGGGCCACCCTGCTCTGGTCCCCGGAATGGTGGCCACCTGAGCTCGGACCTGTCCCAGCGCCCAAGCAAACCATCAAGAACTTGGGGGTACGCCTGGACCAAACCCTGATCATGAAAGATCACGTCAGTCAGGTTGCGGGAATGTGCTTCCGCACAATTGGTCTTCTACGGCGTATCTTCCCTCTCCTACCAAACACCCATAGGAAGACGCTGGTTCAGGCACTAGTCCTTGGACGGGTGGACTATTGCAACAGCTTACTCATATCCGCCAACCAGGAACAACTTCGCAGACTGCAGGTGGTGCAGAACACCGCGGCAAGACTTATCCTGAATGCCCCCCCCCGCACCCCTTCCCGCCCCCTCCTCTCCCACCTTCATTGGCTCCCAGTGCAACAGCGGATTCAATTTAAACTTTGCTGTATCATGCATAAATGTATCTATGGCTCTGGTCCCAAATACCTGAAGGATATTTTTCTTCCTTATTCTCCCGGACGCATTTTACGCTCCAGCAACACTATGTTGCTATATGTACCTAAAGTAAACAGAGCAAGACAGGGTGGCCGTGCCCCCTCCCTTAAAGGTCCAATGCTGTGGAATTCCCTCCCCCCCCAGTTAAGACATACTCATCACCTTTTTAATTTCAGGAAGCAATTGAAAACTCACTTATTTACACAGGACTAACTTAGCCTCCCTTTTGCCTTTCTGATCTATAGTTTTGTCTAACTCACTCAGAAGCCACGCGCGGAGATACCCCTCCGGGGCTGATTCATGCGCGATACAAGACTATAAATAAATAAATAAATAAATAGTGGCACAATCTAGGATAAAGGCCTTGGAGGTTTGGTAGTCCCAGTTTTCCAAGTCCAAAGCCATCCCCAGGACCTTGATGGTGTCGTCCTGGGGGATGCTGGTGTACAGACTTTCAATATCCAGTGTCACCAGGGTGACTGTGTTTTCTGGGAAGTCTATGTTCTGAAGTAGTTGCAGTAGACTTTTCGTGTCCTTGAGGTAGGTTGGGGTGTTTTGAACTAGAGGTTTCAAGTAATGGTCACAAAACCGCGAAAGTGGCTCCAAAAGAGATCCAATGCCTGACACAATCGGTCTCCCAGGTGATGGTAGCCGGTTTTTGTGTGTCTTCGGGAGAGTGTAAAAATATGGTACTACACTTTCATTAGTGCTGAGGAAGTCAGCCTCATTCTTGGAGATTTCTCCATTTTCTTCTGCTCTTTTTACTAGAGTGGTGATCCGTGCTCTTAGCTCAGGGGTAGGGTCTTTTGTTAGGGGGGTGTAATTCCGCCTATCTGCTAGAAGGACTTCGCAGGCCTTTTCATAATCAGTGGTGTTTTGAATTACCAGACCCCCACCTTTGTCCGCCGGTTTTATAGTGATGTTGGGATCACTTTGTAGAGATTTCAGTGCTTGGTATTCCTCTGTACTGAAATTGCAATAGGTTGGAGCAGCCTGGTAGGTCTCAAGATCCAAGAATACTGCCTGTTCAAAGGCCGTAATGGCAGCCGGTATTGTTTGAATTGGAGGATTGAAGGTGGAGTTCAATCTTAGACCAGTGTCACCTTTGCGTTGCGCTTCATTTGGGTCTTCCTTACCCTCAAAGAATGCTTTCAGTTTTAGTTTTCTGAAGAAAGCTGAGAGCTCACAATGTAGTTTAAACTTGTCTGGGCGGGCTGTTGGCACAAAGCCCAGACCTCTTTCAAGGACGGCAGTCTCTGTCGGGGTCAGCACTTTGTCAGACAGGTTATTTATCAGACTTAAATTCCGCTCGACCCCGGTTGTTGATCCCTGTTGCGGGTGTGGTTGCTCACTGCGTCGTCGGTCTCCCAAGATACATGGTTCGTTGGTTGACCCGCACCTCTTCTCTTTCCCCTTCCTCTCCGGCCCTGTTCTAAAAAAGGCTGGCGATAGTGAGGTTGGTAGTTGGGAGGGGGAAAGAAACCTGGGTTCCAGCCCATCATAGGGTATGGTGGTTGATGAAATGGGAATTGGTGGCCCATAGTAGGCATTTGGGGTGGTCCTGGCCACCTGGGTGGTTGGTTGTGGTAGCCTTGTTGGCCACGATTGTTTCTGTTGCCTCGATTGCCTTGTCTTCTTCCTTGCTTGAATGATCCTGAACTAGATCCACTGCTGTTAGATGAATTGTCATCTGACATGTCATCATTAGAAGGGTTACTGGAAGGTGGTGTAAATGTTGGAACTGAGTAAGGATACACTTTTTCGTATTCAAATTTTTTCAAATCTTTTTGAAATTTATTCACTTTTGCTTGGGTTAAATTATCCTTGTACTCATTTAGCTCCTTATTTATTTCGTCGAGTTTCTTTTTGTAGCCCGTTATTGTTGCCTTGAATTTGGACTCAGTTTCTTGTATTTCAATTTGGAGGGTCTCTGAGAGTCGCAGAGCTGTTTTTATAATCAAAGCAAGCCAGTCGCGGGTGCAATGCCACGCGATCATTGCCCATTCTTTTCTGAATGTGGCATCATTCAGAAAGATTCGTGGGGCGTTCGTGACAAGTAGTCCGCGTGGAGCTATGTTTTTGAGCAGATATTGTTTGAGTATAGTCCCGTGTAGGATGGTGCGTATCCTGTCCCTTTTGATTTCTGTGAGTTTGTCCCACTCAGTGGTGTGGGCTATTACCTGGGAAATGGCAGGGTCAGCAAATTGGTCAGAGTCAGAAAGGATATCAGCTATTTCAGATTCAGAGAATGTCAATCCTAGGTTTGCCATGATAAACTTATGGTGTAAATGGTTGAGACCAGACAGAGAGACAAAAAGTAAAAGAGCCGACAGAGTGCTCAGTAAAATCAACTCTCACAGCTCTGCGCTGCTAAGTATGAAATATCAAGGAGAGAGGTAGGGAGAGTATCTGACACTCTTGTTCCCGGGTCAATAATCAATAAACAAAAGAAGAGTGTCTGGGAGAAAAAAGAAGAACTAAGCTTGGAGCTCAATAACAACCACACTAGGATGTTAAGGAAGGCCCTCACTCACCACCTAGTGATGACATGCTTCATCATCGGGCCCCACCAAAGAGACCGAGTGTCTCTTTGGTGTGCTGCAACGCCAGGATTACTGCGGAGCTGGATGGTGAATATAGGGCGTGTTGAGTGAAAATGTAAAATTAGTGAGTGATGAGGGTATTTAAAAAATTGTCAGTAGTGTATCTGAAGCAATTTTATTAATGATCACTAAAGACAGAATATTTAAAATGTATTAAAGGATCCAGTCCACTTTTAATTGAATGGTGAGATCCTAGAGAGTAGTCAACATGTTTCTTGCCATCGAAACGGTGTCAATTTACCCGGCAATTCTTCAGGACTGGGTGTGGTAAACCCTGGCGGTATGGGCACTCTAAGGCCCACCCTTACCTAGGGACGTGAGATGTGAAAATTATAAAAATGTGAAAAAAGTGCAAAAAAATTAGGAATAATGGATTAATTCCTAATTACTCCTGGTTTAGGAGGCTTCTACTGATCGTTTCTGCACCTGAAAGATAAGGGACAGAGACACAGATAGGACAGGACAAACATTTAGAATTACTCCTTGTTGCCAACAGTTTTTTATGGTGAAATTGGTGCTCCAAACGTGAAAGACACTCTAGCTGTGGAAAAAATAGCGCTATGTTTAACACCGCCTAGTAGCCAAGGGTTCGCAAGGGCTATGAGAGGTGTGGTGTACTATTTGTGGTACAAGCTGGTAGTGACTAAGGGATAAAAACAGGTGAAGATCTTCAAAAAAGATCGACATTTTTGCGATCAAATTAAAATATGTACACATGATCATCAAGTTAAAATGGTCTCACTTATAAGGTGTTAAGAATAAACACCATAGGTCTCAGGAGGGGGGTGGGAGCGTATTTGGCACACCCTATATCATGGCATAACACAAGAAAAACAAAACCGGCATTAGAATCATGATTGCCCCAAATGGTTGGCCGTGCGCGATCAATACTTAGCTCATTGCAGGCAAGTTGTTCCTACTTACGCCCTCGACGCTCGGCACCCGTAGTGTACCTACGTCGCCCTTCTACCGGACCCCGACGATAAGTGAGTGGGTTCCGTATGTTGTTTTAAATGCAGCGAGGCAGGGCGGCAGATGCTTCCGGGTGGGCGTGGCCTGGTGGCGTTGTTAAACGTCACGTAGGCGTCTCTCCACGCGGGCGTCCCATTGGGCGTTGTCTCGTGGGTCCGCCGAGTGCGGGTGAGCGTGCCTTTCTGTTGCCTGGGTAGCCGCAAAGCCTCCGCGGTTAACGTGAAAGGGACGCTTCCGGCTGGGCGTGGTCGCGTGACGTCATCACGGAGGCGTTGCTACGTGGCATTAATCCATTGGTTGGCGGTGACGTGCTGTATAGCCCTCCTCGTCCGAGGGAAGGCGTCTGTAGTTACCAGGGTAACAGTGCTCCTAGGAATATGTATGTATCACCGCAATGGTTATTAAGCCTGAAGCGTTGCGTAGAGGCAAAAAAAGGTGGTGCTGATAAATAATGACCTTCTCATGAGGGTCAGGGGAGTTATTTTTAGAGGCTCAGACAAATCAATGAATGAAACACTGATATCACAGGACTCTGATTCATTTGATTACTGCATTCCAAGGAATATCATCGTTTAAACCAATAAGATGGGTGCCCAATCTATAGACCCATCTCTGTTCTTTTTCAAAAAGAAGGTTTGTGATGTTTTTTGTGCCCCTTACATGCTCAATAATAGTCCAATGCATGTCGTTAGTGGTGTGGTTGTGTTCCAGGAAATGGCGACTCAGTTTTGTGGTTAGTTTTTTGCACCTGATATTGGAACGGTGTGCTCCTATTCTTTGCTTGACTTTGCGGGTGGTCATTCCTACGTAACGTAGGTCGCAGGAACAAGTGATTAGATAGATAACATTATCCGTGTTACAGTTGGTGTGACATCTTTGTGTCCATGTTTTCCCTGGTTCTAGTTCTAGGGTTTTTGTGTGTGTCGTAAGGTGGCACACACTGCAGTTAGCACATGGGAAGTGTCCAATGATTTGCGGGAGACCCCAAGTTTCTGTGACAGATCTTTCCGTGGTTGGTGTTTCAATTCTGGGTCGCGTATGTACAAGGCTGTCCCTCAAACTGCGCCCTTTTCTGAAAGAGAACAGTGGTTTCTCCCAATCAGTTTTGATGCTGGATACAATGCGCCAGTTTCTGTTAATTGATTTTTTCATGTAGTTGGACATTGCATTGTATGTGGTTACGCAGGTCAGTGGTATGGTTTCATTGCTGGTGGTCTTATCTTCCAAGAGGGACTCACGTGGTTGGTTACGTGCCCTCTTGTACCCTTTATTTAGTATCTGGATAGGGTACCCTCGATATTTTAGCTTTTCTGTTAGCTCTGCCGACTGGGTTCTGAAGTCTTGGAGTTCTGAACAGAACGCCTACGTGACGTTTAACAACGCCACCAGGCCACGCCCATCAGGAAGCATCTGCCGCCCTGCCTCGCTGCATTTAAAACAACATACGGAACCCACTCACTTATCGTCGGGGTCCGGTAGAAGGGCGACGTAGGTACACTACGGGTGCCGAGCGTCGAGGGCGTAAGTAGGAACAACTTGCCTGCAATGAGCTAAGTATTGATCGCCACGGCCAACCATTTGGGGCAATCATGATTCTAATGCCGGTTTTGTTTTTCTTGTGTTATGCCATGATATAGGGTGTGCCAAATACGCTCCCACCCCCCTCCTGAGACCTATGGTGTTTATTCTTAACACCTTATAAGTGAGACCATTTTAACTTGATGATCATGTGTACATATTTTAATTTGATCGCAAAAATGTCGATCTTTTTTGAAGATCTTCACCTGTTTTTATCCCTTAGTCACTACTAGCTTGTACCACAAATAGTACACCACACCTCTCATAGCCCTTGCGAACCCTTGGCTACTAGGCGGTGTTAAACATAGCGCTATTTTTTCCACAGCTAGAGTGTCTTTCACGTTTGGAGCACCAATTTCACCATAAACAACTGTTGGCAACAAGGAGTAATTCTAAATGTTTGTCCTGTCCTATCTGTGTCTCTGTCCCTTATCTTTCAGGTGCAGAAACGATCAGTAGAAGCCTCCTAAACCAGGAGTAATTAGGAATTAATCCATTATTCCTAATTTTTTTGCACTTTTTTCACATTTTTATAATTTTCACATCTCCCGTCCCTAGGTAAGGGTGGGCCTTAGAGTGCCCATACCGCCAGGGTTTACCACACCCAGTCCTGAAGAATTGCCGGGTAAATTGACACCGTTTCGATGGCAAGAAACATGTTGACTACTCTCTAGGATCCCACCATTCAATTACAGGTGGACTGGATCCTTTAATACATTTTAAATATTCTGTCTTTAGTGATCATTAATAAAATTGCTTCAGATACACTACTGACAATTTTTTTAAATACCCTCATCACTCACTAATTTTTCATTTTCACTCAACACTCCCTATATTCACCATCCAGCTCCGCAGTAATCCTGGCGTTGCAGCACACCAAAGAGACACTCGGTCTCTTTGGTGGGGCCCGATGATGAAGCATGTCATCACTAGGTGGTGAGTGAGGGCCTTCCTTAACATCTTAGTGTGGTTGTTATTGAGCTCCAAGCTTAGTTCTTCTTTTTTCTTCCAGACACTCTTCTTTTGTTTATTGATTATTGACCGGGGAACAAGAGTGTCAGATACTCTCCCTACCTCTCTCCTTGATATTTCAGTATCTCAGGGCATCCTTACGTGTCAGAATTCCCAGTTGAAGACACTTTCTCATGATGTTAATTTGATTTGCCCTTTTCATTGAAGACTTTAGATAATTTTGAGATGTAAATTTATCGTCTGAGGGCCCGATGTAGGTAAACTCCACTTTACCACTTCTGAAATACCGAATCATACCGATTCGGTATTTCAGAAGTGGTAAATTGGAGGGGGGAAATGTAGGTAATCCAGATGTTTTGATTACCGATTCGGTAAAAATCGGTATTTATACCGAATCCATCAAGGGTGCAGGGGGTGTCACTTTGAGACCCTCTGGCACCCCCAATACAGGCGTGGGTGCCATGTGGCAGGCATACATGCCCTAAGGCATAGGTCTTCAAACTTTTGTAGGTTGAGCCCCCCCAGCTGATTTTTTTTAGATGTTGGGCCCCCCCACCACCTGACAAATTTCTGGAATCGACCGCCACACGCACATTCCGGGCATATCCAGCAAATAATGTTCAATACAATAAGAGTGTTTAGTAAACTGCAGGTTTGTGAGTGTGGTGAAATGACAGAGGCTTATTATGGCAGTAACCAGGGATCAGGGTGGAGGAAATAATGTACTGATCCCTCAACAAACTTCCAGTCTTATGATTAGGGTTGCCAGCTCATTACGTAAATGCTTTGTAAAGTAAAAAGCTGCCAACTTCTTTTAAAAACATGACAAGCTGTAAGTGGCTCTGTGCGGCAGCAGAAACTGCTGCCGCACATGACCTGCAGCATGCTGCCGTTTTAAAGTTCTGCATCTTAAAGATTTGACAAGCAGAGTTTCTGCCCTTCCCCAAAGCCTGAAGCACATCATGCTTGTTTTATGTTAAATTTGGACAGGTGCCAATACCTAAATTACCAGAGCGATTAAATACTTGGTTGTTGTTTGGCCAGTACCCAATCATCATTATGGCCCACCCATGCTTCTTTACGGCCCTCAATGTTTGAGCAGGGCCTGCTTGACAGCCTGGAGTGGGAGGTCGCAAAATGTCCAAACCCATCAGCTGTCTTCAGAACAACAGCGTGCCTTTGGTTCAGGGCCGGCTTTAGGGTGGAGGGGCTGGTGGGGGCGCAGTGGCCACTGACCTGGAGGGGCGGCGCTGTGTTTAGCAATAATTTAGGATGTAAAAAACCTGCTGGGGAGCTGCTTGTGCGTCCAACTCTCAGGCAGCAATAAAATGTGAAGATAACTCTTCGTGAATGTTTTTGCTAAAAGAGAGATTGAAGGTTTGCCTAATGGCGGTTTTGATTCGCCATAAAGTAGCGCAAAAGATTAATATGCCTGCTGTGGAACAGATCTGCATTTTATGTGGATAGCTGAGTGGATTAGGAAAGCAACCTCTTTAAAGCAATAGAAATGTATGTGAGAGAAGGGGTTTGGAGAGATGAGAGGCACGTTTACATGGTGTAAGTGAGGGAATACGAATTTGTAATGGGAGTTGGGGGCAACAAAAAGATTGTCGCACCAGGCGCCCCCATCGCTAATGCCGGCCCTGCCTGGGTATGACTGGAATCATAGGAATGACACAAGAGGTTTATTCGTCATCACGCTGTGGAAACAGACTCTGGAGCGCTGGAAACATTTAAGTCCAAATACATGAAAATGGAAGGAGACTGTGATGGCTTGCCGGTTCTCTAAAGCCCGTGATTAATATTTTCTTTTGCAGATTACCCCACTGAAAAAACTTGTTTTTAATCCGGGTTTGCAGCAGTAGGCAGATGAAATCAAATCTTGCCCTTCAGAGCGTGCTTTGGAATGCAGGCGGCACGTGCATTGCTCAATAGATGGACTCTGCAATAGACAGACTCGCGCGCGCACTGTTTGCAGCTGTCATGCTCCTCGTGACCACTGCTGCTGAGGATTATGTACAAACTGACTGTTTGCGCTCACAAGCTCTTTGTAATAAATTAAACATAAAAGATGCTCACATCTTGCCAGGTAATCCTCAGAATTGAAAGTGGCAAAAACATGTTAAATTCCTGCTCCACACGCTCCTATTCTGTTTAGTTAAAAGAAATAAAATGTAATGCAAATATGCTGTATGAAGAAACGCGAGGCGGTGGACGGCTCCAAGTTTTTTTTTTTACACAGAACCAAATTACAGCAGCATTTTGCACGTTCGGCATTTTGTAGTGTTTTTCATTTATCCAGGTTTTCACCCTTCGCCAATATGATGATGTTACCAATAAGCACTCGTGTCCACTCCCAAAACTTCTACGGAAACTTAGTTTACTTTCCCAGGAGGGGGGCAGCTCATACAGCTGAGATGCCCCAGCTGCAGTGGGAGGCAAGGGGTCTCCTCTGCCAAAACCGGCGTGTCTGTTTCTTTACTTTCGGTTTTAGCAGTAGAGACCCCCCCCCCCCCCTCACACTGTAGCTCGAGCATGTCAGCGAAGAATTAACCCCCTCCTGGGAGAGTTATCAAGACAAAAGAACAGGTCGATTTCCCCTCCCTCCCCCCTCCAACCATAACGGCTCTAAGAAGGCTTGCGACGGACGGAAGCAGGAATCAAAGATAAGATTGGTGTGGAACGCGCGCCCCCCTGGGATGGTGTCGCGCCCCCCCCAGGGGGGCGCGCCCCACAGATTGAAGAACTCTGCTCTATCCTATCCGCAGTACTCTGGCCTCTTTTTCTCCTGATCTTTTTTCATATCAGCTACGTATTCTTTTGCAGAAGTCCTCACTATTTGCATTTAAAAGTGGTTTATTTGCCTCTGTGATTACCCAATTGAGTGTTGCCTACCTAATTCAATATGTCGGTGTTCTCAGTTTGGGTGAATGAAATGAGGAAGAAGTAGTCTGAAATTATCAGACCTGATGGAGTCTTTTGGGGTATCTTCCCTGCTAACTATACAGATATAATGATATACGATAGTACACACAAGGAAGCATGTCTAGATATAGTCATGTTCCCTGTTCTATTTTTCGAGAATGCACAGTAGGCATCACAAAGATGGATGGAATAGAGGAAAGCAGGGAAAAGAGGAGGATATAATAAGTAAGAGTTTTAAGGTAAATCCATCAAGCCAAAGCACCTTATATAACTCAGAAAAACTTGTCCTTAAGTAATGGGGAATGAAATTAGAAAAGGGGTAACAAGCAGAGTTCACATATAGGTTTTTGCAGTTCTACATGGTGCAAGCCCTCCTAACCGAAGACGGATGGGCACACCACACCAGACAGACTACCTTACACTTCTTTTCTAGGCACATCCAGATTGCAGCAAGGGCCTTGAGCTGACAATGGTTTCTGTCTTTGCCTATGCTCACATGATTTGGTCTAGCAGGGAACCAGGACTGACCCCTTGAATCTCCTGTTTTGTACTGTGCAATTCAGTCAAAATGGTAAGATGGGCATCCAGATATGCTGGGTCCCATGATTCACAAGGTGCTAAGCACAGTGATTGGAGCCTGAGCTGGTTTCCCATGTCTCATGCACACACATGACATGGAGCAGCAAGGGCCTACTGTCGCCAATGGTTTCTTTCTCTCACCTGCCCCTTGGTGGGTGATTAATTAATCTGTGCAGGCCAGGCGGGTGTCCACTACACATCTTAGCATGTCGTACCCATGCCTGTTGCTCAGCTGCTCCCCGTAATTTTGCTCTCGCCAAACACACACAGCGGCAACGCAGCAGTTAGGGGGCTGGCAGTGAAGTGTAGTGCAGGCTGTGCAGCACACCAATAGACAGAATGGTCCGACTGGAGTTGGCGATGGGCGACAACCACACCAATGAGGGTGGATTTATGGGCAAACAAATTTAGATTTAGGCAGCAAGATGAGCAAAATGTACATACACACCACTTTTCAATTGTTCTCCATGTGCCGTGCCTTACTGAAAAATGTGTCCCACACCTGTGCTGTCCTAGCCTGCCTTGCCCTAGCTAAGCCATAATTATCCAATCGGAATGAGTAAAATTAATTAATGGTGTAGGTCTTCGTGACAGACAGCTTTTCTGACATCACTAACATAAATATGCATATTGATTATGCCTAGACCCCAATAGCCCAGCTTGTGAAGACATTCCTACAGCCACCCGAAGGACACATACCATTATTTCATTAAATTATTAGGCCCATGGAAGAAATATTCTATAGCTCCGGCCCTGTAAAATACGTGCCGGTGCTGAGCACCAGAAACCACTGGCACCTATTAAGGCACATATTAAGCAGTGGCTCCCCTATTAATTCTCTACCTCTGCATAGCAGTTGAAAGCAGGGGCAGATGATTATGTACATAACATTATTGATGGGTTAAAGGTAAATAAAGGGGAAGTGTTCCACCTCAGTTTCCGAGTGACATCATGGACAACTCAAGCTTCTCTCTCATCTTTGATGTCATTCAAAACCCCTCGGTTAAAATCTTCCATGATTATTCACTAGTATCCATCTATAATTCTATATGTTATAAACGGCTTTCATTTGAAGCATTAAGGCCCTCATTATGATGAGAGTCGGAAAGCCTCTGGCCATAGGTCAGAGGCTTTCAGAGCTTCATCGCGGTTTCAGTTTCAACCGCCGCATTACAATGCAGGTGGTCGAAAGTGAAACCGGACGGTCATTCTGGCTGGAATCCGATGGCCTCAAGGAGCCCGTTGGCCAGTCGGAGACCGGCATGTAAGCCCTATGGATGGCGTTTCCGCCGCAGGGATTACGATGTCAGATTCCGAAAGGCTTCCATGTCGGGCTTTCCAAC
The DNA here is from genome assembly GCF_964263255.1 of Lissotriton vulgaris. NCBI lineage: Eukaryota > Metazoa > Chordata > Amphibia > Caudata > Salamandridae > Lissotriton > Lissotriton vulgaris. The sequence goes on from NC_141698.1 coordinate 927,143,075, forward strand.
ATGGAAAGCCTGTCGGAAACCAACATTGGGGCCTCTAGCAGGGCTCCCTTCAACCTGCGGCTTCTGGTTGGGCACTGAGGGGACACTATGGTGCCCCCCTATTGATCTCTGTACCCTTTGGTGCCTGCCATGCGGTTTAGGGATGAACAGATTCTCCTATTTGTCGCTGGGAGCTTGTGCTATGGCCGGTTTACGGATACAGCACAAGTTCCCATAGAGAAATGGGAGTTTGCGACCACATCATGTGTGGTCACATTACAATCGTGGTGTCAGGATCGCAGACAGGAGGTCAGTCAGTCCTGAAACAGCAATGGTGTTGGGCGGACGTAAGTCCGCCTGTCATCGTGATTAGACCCCAAGGGTTCCATTAGGATGGCAGGCGTACTTCAGTCCGCCCGCCACCCTAGCGGTTCTGGGACCGGCCGCCAGTGGTGCGATGGTTCTGCACCGCCAATTAGGATGCGACCGCCACCCTGGCGGTCGCATCCCACATATTTAACCTTGTGGCAGGTGGTGCTGTGAGCAGCACTCACCACAATGTAGAGGTGCCTGCCACCTTGTGTATGCCAATGTAGGGGGGTACCATGGGTCCCCCCAAGTGCAGCCCCCCACCACCACCCTGGGGTCCCACAACGGGCTACCAAAGTGATTCCCGCATGCCTTTCCATGGCGGAGTGTCCGGCATGGAAAGGCATAACACCCCCCCACATCATAATATGGATGGCGGGCACGGATACCAGATGAAAATCGGGTTTTAATTTAAGGAAATGAGAATTAGTAAACGATGTACACGTTAGGGAATATCGAGATTAATGCAATTACAATGAATAACGACAAATACTAAAGTAATTTTTTGCTATTGTTAACTTTCAGTTACCCCTGACAAAGGGCTAGTAAAAGCCCGAAATGAATTGGGTTGGAATAAAGAACTGCTGGTTTGAACTACTAGTTGTATCGGATCGTATTTTCAAAGAGGCCTGGATGGGCACATGGGAATATGTGAAGTTGCCCAAATACAATTTGTTTTATATGTGGATCAATTAAAAAGAGGAAGAAAGCATGTTAATATTTCGGTAAAAATAGGATGAACATGTATCAAGGCTAAATGGATGATTAATGGTTGGATCCGGTGTCCAAAAACGCGCAGTGCGTCTGGGAGTGTAGCGTTGACTATGTGCTCCCCACATAATTATTAATGAAGACATTATCTTAGGTCCAGCCATTCAGCTTTTCCAGTCATATACAAATGTTTCCTGCGGAACATGGAACATACAGAACTCAGAAAGCTCCTTTTGAAGTTTGTAGTTTGGCTTACAGGTGTTGTAGTAAGAAGGAGCCTTGGAATTTGAAGGTCAGCAAATTTAGAGGTTGTGATTTGATTGTAAGCCATTCATACCATCCCTGCACCTGTCCTATGATGCCCCTTCATTCCACTGTGTCTTCTTCTTTTCCTGGTAGATGTGGGGTGCAGTATTGCTTGAAAAATAAAATCATAAAAATGTACATTTGAAACAAGCATTGGCAAAGCTAATAGGTCTGATATTGGCAAACATGTTTTTTTGGCAAACATATGTAAAATACAAAAAAAATGGCCCAAAAATAAAACACATAAAATAAAATCGAGAGCCAGTGGATGAAATGGCTGACCAGTTGCCCATGGAGTATGGTGTGGTTAGCGGAAGCAAAAAAATTGAATGACCCTTAAAGAAACCAATGAATGAAAGTGCTGACCGAAAACTAAGTGCCCATAAATATATATGCATGCTAACATTTTTATTATGACTATCTTGAAAAGCATGAGCCTGGCGAGAAAATTAAAACTGTTTCTGGGATAGACCTCAAGTGGCTGAAAGAGTTTACATGTTAATGAGGCACTTGAATGAAAGTGCTGATAATTCCAGTGGACCTGAAAGGGATGAATGCTTTGAGTTGCGTTGTGGATACAGCCCAACAGTTGTACAGTTATTTGCTATGTTTTGTTTGTAGGGGAAAAAGCAGAAACATCCAATAAAAAGATTTAAAATAAAGTTGCAAACTTATAATGCGATTTCCTTTCATACCTATGCAATGGTGGTTGTACTGTGTAATGTTTGCTCCTGACATCTCAACCCTAGATTTGTCTTTTGGAGCAATTTCCGAAGAACATCAATAACAGATATTTCTTAAAGTGAAATTGAATAAAACATCTTTAGCACTAAAATAATGAAAATCCGCTAAGAGATTAGATGGCAAAATAAAAAACTGCAAATGAATGCTTCAGAAAGAGTGGTAAAAAGAAGTAATTAACTTCTGACTGTAAACTCATTCAGCCTGATGCATCAAGCCGAAATCGGCTCGCAAAGGGCCAGATTCTGAGAATCTGGCCCTTTGCGAGCGCTATTTTTGCATTTGGGATTCATCATCCCAAATGCAAAAATCGGTAATAGCGATTTCGCTATTTTGCGAGGAATTACATTTAAGGAATCTCTATTTGAGATTCCTTAAATGCAATTCATCATCCATTTTAATTCGCAATTTCGGTCCGCTATTTACCGCGAGGTCAAACCTCGTGGTAAGTAGCGAAAACTTAGAAAAATGCTTTTAAAAGCATTTTTCTAAGTTGCATGTTGCACACACACATGTCCTTTGGACATGTGTGTGCGCAACACCTGTTCAAATTTGCATTTAAGGGGTGCTACAGGGTGTCCTTTGGACACCCCTGGCACCCTTTAAATCGCTATCTTATTTGCGAATAGCAAATTGCTAATCGCAAATAAGGAATACTCCCCATTCATTCCTATGGGCGATTTGGCCCATAGGAATGAATGGGGAGTAACAGCCTGATTCATGTACGGGCCGTTTTGCGTGTCCCTAATAGCGAATCATAGCGATTCGCTATTGAGGACACGCAAAACGGCATTCATGTAGGAATTGCTACTTAAATAGCGATTCCTACATGTTCTTTATTTGCGAGTAGCAATTTGCTACTCGCAAATACTCCCCATTCATTCCTATGGGCCAAGAGGCCCATTGGAATGAATGGGGATTTGCGAGTAGCAATTTGCTACTCGCAACTGAGATAGCGATTTTAAGGGTGACAGGGGTGTCCAAAGGACGCCCTGTAGCACCCCTAAAATGCACTTTTGGACAGGTGTTGCGCACACACATGTCCAAAGGACATGTGTGTGTGCTACATGCAACTTTGAAAAATGCTTTTAAAAGCATTTTTCTGAGTTTTTGCTATTTACCGACAGGTCTGACCTGTCGGTAAATAGCGGCCCCAAAAGTCCAATATCGCTATTTTGTTGTGTGTCATGAATAGCATTTAAGGAATCTCTATTAGAGATTCCTTAAATGCCATTCCACGCAAATATGCGAATTCTTAAATAGCGATTTTTGCATTTGGTATCATGAATACCAAATGCAAAAATTGCGCTCGCAAAGGGCCAGATTCTGAGAATCTGGCCCTTTGCGAGTGCAATTTAGCTACATGAATCAGGCTGTAATTCTTTATTTCCGATTAGCAATTTGCTAATCGCAAATAAAGAATATGTAGGAATCGTTTTTATTTTTGCGATTCCTACATGAATCCCGTTTTGCGAGTCTGGAATAGCGATTCCTAATGAATCGCTATTTCAAACTCGCAAAACTTCACTATGGTGAATCAGGCTGTTAGAGGGTTGGGGAGTGCGTGGATGTGGTTGAGGACAGTGTGTGTGTGTGTGTGTGTGTTTTTAATCTCCACTGTGAGGAATGAACTGATCTTCACAGTGCAGCTAAACCTTGAAAAGGTCAGACTCAGACAGACATTATCGCTGGGAGGGCCAGCGCACTACGAGGACCAGCTGTTGAGGATGTGTAAGAGATATATTTATAAGGGCACTATATTAACAGGTGTATTGCCTATTGTGAACTGATTGAGTCCCCATAGCCCCAGCAAAAGGCCCACGAGGACTTAATTAAAATAGCATGTTCGTTTAGAGAAAAGGAAAATAAATCCATGTCAGCATTTCAGCAAAACAGCTCTTCAAATGCAAAAATAGCTTAAAATAACCCATGAGAAATGCCAAGTTTCCAGAGGCAGTTTCCCAAGAATGATTAATGCCTTATATTGAGCAACTAAAGATGGTTTTACTGGACTCAGCATGATTTCATTTTTTTCTTTTAGATTGAGGTCTATTTTTACCATAAGTTTATCCAAACCTGGAATAAATACAATGAACTCAGTGAACAAACAGGAAATATGTGTCTCGCCAGCTGTAAAGGAGGGGTTCGCCACTGCACCTCCACACGAGTGAAACAGGAAGTTAATCACAAACACATCCAATGTTCCAGCCTGAAGCTACTCTCTTTATCACACCATGAGAAAGAAAGACTATTTGTACAACAAATGTGCATAATATTGTGGCATCAAATGGAATAGTACACATCGATAAGTGCTAACAACATGGTTGTTTTCATTTTTTTGATACAAAACCATTTGCATGTTTATATGTGCCCGAAATTGCTTCTGTACATGGCTAAGATGTTCTCATTTACAAGCAAAGTAAGGAAAAACAAAGGGTGCTGTGTACTCAGGGTAGCCTTTAAATACCATGCAAAAATATTTGGCCCTTCCCTACCACCACCTCCTATTTTATTCTCCCTCAGCATTCCAATTTACTATACACCCAAACTACATTCTAAAAGTATATCTGGCCTGCTGACACTCTCCCCAGCGTCCCTGAAGATACCCTTACAACAGGCACTCTGGCCTCTTCCCCAGCGCATGTCCTCGACTCCTTCCCCTTCCCCCTCCCCCTCCACACGACCTGTGATCCTCTCTTCGTCACTTCACTTGGCCACATCACTGTCAGACGCTGCAGAGTAGATGTGCTTTGTGTGCTTCTGCCATAGACAGGGTCAGATTGGAAAGGCGGGCACTCAGGCAATGGGTGATGGGACGGTGTCTGAGTTGCAGCTGTGGACCGCTTTTCTGGACTGTGTATGTGCTGTTCAGATGCCGCCAGAGGCCCAGTGGGAGCCTGAGCTCCATCACCGGAGGCAGATTGGCCTCTATCACCTCCCTTTACCAAGAGGGCAGAGGTGTGATTCTCAGTCTCTCGCTGGGCCCGCCCATTAATGTATGCATATTGAGCAGAGGCTGGGAGCAGAAGTGGCATCACTTAAATTCAGGTGTGGTTTACCAGTGTGAACGAATCCCTGCTCAGAGTCCTGTCAGCATTTGCAGTAATGTCAAGAAAGCATGCCTCTTTTAGACAACCCTCCCTCTTCTTTTCATAATACTTAAAACACTGAACCAGTGTGTTGCGAAAAAGCACAATTCGCAAATGTGACCCATTTTTTGTAGGGTGCCCTGGCTTAATTTGCATCTCAATCAAACCCTGCCTATAGACCAGAGTGAGGGAATGAAAGAATGATGGGTGGGCGGGGGAGAACTCGCAAGTCCTGCTGAGATTATGGATGGGGGTGGAGTCGCAGGACCAAGCACGTCTCTGCTCCAGCTGTTTTGGGCAAATGTGGTCAGAGGTGAAACCAGATGACCTGTCTCTCCTGCACTTCCTTAGGCCTGAATAGACCTAAGGAATAGACCTGAAGAAGGCATGTGCCGAAGCACCACATGTCATTCGTTTTTCTCAAACGAGTTATCTACAGTCCCTGAAACTTCACAACAGTTGGCAACCAATTGGGTGGCATTGGGGTTGAAACTACAGTAGATGACAACAGGAACCAGAAACCTTGCTTCTGGTCAGCACTGTATTAATGAAGCCATAGACAATAACTCTGTTCTTTGACAAGTAAACATTACACACGTTTAATTATTGTATTGTGTTACTTGGGTGATAAAAATTCACATGCACTTTTGCTGTTTGTTTCTGTTCCTTTGTCACTGACATGAGGCAGCTAACAGCTCTGCTCGTGTTGTGTGAACATGTTCTCAGTTCTTTTTAGGGAATTGTTTGGTAATAAACACCCAAATCTCTTTCAGCTCATATAATGTTTTGACCAATTATTTCAACTACAGAAATGGAAGGATTATTTCAATTTTGAAAGTACTTAAACTAAATAAAGTTAAGGATGAAGTAGGACATTGTTGAGCTACTCATATTTTAATAACTTTGGTCCTAATGTTCAAACACCAACATTTATCAAGCTCAATTTGTTAAAATAACGACTTACAAAATATGATTTGCAAATCAAGGAACACTAACGTACACTGTAAAATAATATACAAATTGGTAAGATCCACAATTGCCAAATGCGTCGGTGAACCAGGAAGTGAGCCAAATGCAGCTTGAGATGCTAGGCAGAGGACAGAGGCCCTGAGGACACCAATGAACACAAAAAGAGATTGAAAATGTCAAGTCAAGTCAGGATGCACATCATGAGGATGGGTCATGCAAAGTAAAGGCCAAGTTCAACAATGATAACCTTGAAATCCTGTATGTGACAGAGAGTGACAAGTTCTTAGGCATATCCAATCAAAATCTTCCAGAAATGTGGTCTGGGAACACATTAGAGACAGCATCACTTCAGTGACGGTAACCAAAGGAATCCCAGATGAAATAAGGATGCATCGTTGGTTTGATGAACATTGGTCAAGGGCCAATTAGCACTATCTGCTTCCCCGAGAGTACCGTTAGAAGTACACCTTGCCTGGTGCATCTACAAGCGAGCCCTTAAAGACAGGAAGGAGGCCCTGCATTACCAGGATTGGGAAATTTTGGAGTTAGCTGCAGTATGTGGCAGTAGGGAATTATTTTGGGATTCTGTTATTAGAATTAGATTAATATCAGTCCCTGTTCACTCTCTTCTGCAATGCAACATCATTGGCTCTGATTGGGTGGAATATTTCTCAGCCATTTCCCATCTAGATGAAGCAGAGTGTTGGTGGTAAGGCACCAGGCCAGGACAGGATCCCTATTGAATTAATAAAGAGCAATATTGATCTTTGGGGCTTCTTGATTGCTCATGTTGTTAACAGCTCACTAAACAAGCATATCCCAGGCATAGAAATTGGCCACGATCTTACCCATCTTTGAAAAGGGTAACAGGATGGCTCCAAAGTGCTATAGACCTATTTCTTTACTAGAAAGCGCCATTAAATTATTGGTAGGGTCATTTACAATAGCTTGGGTTCAGGAGCAGAACATCATGTCCACTGTCCAATTCGATTTCGACCAGGCTTGGGAACAATCGAACACTGCCTGAATTTATGTTTAATAACTAATAAGTACACCTTAGCCAAACGCTGTCCTCTTTATTTGGCCTTTATGGACCTCTCAACAGCTTTTGACTTTGTTAATAGAACTAAATTGTGGTTAAATTTCTGTGCATGGAAGTAGAGGTGCCTTTGGTGAATTTTCTGTTTAATGTGAACTCTGACTTAGTTGCCCAAGTACGCCTTAACCCAAATGGTGAAATGTCCTCGGTATTTAGCCTTAAGCACTCTGTGCGACAGGGCTGCATTTTGGCTCCCATGTTGTTTATCTTATATATTAAATTATCTTGGCCCTTACCTGACCTGTTCAGGTAGACATCCCTAGAGTGGCAGACACTCAGGTGCCCGCACTGTTATATGCGGATGATGAAGTCTTATTGGCTTTAATCCCTAAAGCCTTGCACGTGTTGGTGGACCAATTTGTCCAGTTTATGAACAGTTTAGATCTAGTTACCAATTACTTAAGTCCCACATTATTACCTGTGGACTGGGAAGAATCGAAACCCACAGATTGCCCACATTGGGCAGTTCCTATCTAGTGTGAAGGATTTTACTTAACTGGGTGTTACTTTTAGTTCATCAAGGGCCAGATGTATGACCCTATTTTGCACGTTCAAAAGGTTTGCAACCCACTTGCGCATGCAAAATGTCACAGGGCCTTGTACAATTCCTAAATAGCGAGTCGCAATTTATTTGTGTCTTGCTATTTAGGAATTGTGAGTCGCTATTAGGAAGGGTTGTTCCCTTCCTAATAGCGACTCCAAAGCCATGTATGAATGTTACACTCGCAAATTACCACCCTCTTCAAGAGGGTGGTAATGCAGTTGCAAAAGGGAAGGGGTCCCCAGAGGACCCCTTACCCTTTGTGAATGCAGGGGAAAATACTTTTTAGGGGCAGGAAAACAGGCTGCATTTAAAAAAAACTGCTTTATTGAAAAGCAGTCCCAGACATGGTGGTCTGCTGAGCCCAGCAGGCCACCATCCCTGGGAAGGCCAGTCATTCACAATGGGGTTGCAAATTGCGAGTGGCTCATTAATATTCATGAGCCTCGCATTTTGTGACCCAATTGGGAATCGCAATCAGTATCTCTGACACTGTAGTTCATTGTAAATTGCGCCTCGCAATTTGCAAAACGCAATTAAGCGCAAATTGCAATGCGCAATCAAGCCGTACATCTGGCCCCAAGTTCCTGGCAGCCGAAATTGGCCAGGTCTAGTCTGAAACTTAGTAGGTCAGCAGGAGTTTTTTAAAAAAATTTTAGGACCAGGGAAAAGGGGACAATTTTACCTCTATTAAAAATCTATAACGCTCAATGTGTCCCTGCAGCAACGTATGGGGCAAGGGCTCTTCCCTTCAGCGTGAGGGAGATGGTAAATATAGGAGGTTTTTACAGCTTCCCCCTCAGCCTCTAGTTTTATCTTGCACACAGAGATTAAGCAACCTTTTATCGAGGATAGAGTCTGAATGGCACCACTACTTCTTTGGGTATATGGACAAATCCCCAAGCCACATTTTGTAGAGAGATTATTTTAGATTGTCTCCTTCTGGATAACTGGGGCTTTATACCGTATTTGAAGAACATAAACACAACCTTTCAAGGGCTGGGGTTGCCTCTGTTGTTTCTGTCTTCTACCAGTCTACAGAAAGGAAATAAATCTCTGATAAAAAGTTTCTGTCCTCTACCAGTGTACAGAAAGGAAAGAAATCTCTGATAAAAAGTTTTTTTCTTCTACCAGTGTACAGAAAGGAAATAAATCTCTGATAAAAAGTCTCTTTTTAGAACATTGTGTTGAGGTAGGAATGCGGAAATAGCTGGAAAAGAGCTCTGTTTTAACCTATTATCGCATTCTTGCCAGGCCAGTGTCTGTTTTTAGGTCTCGGGCCTAGCGTACACTGCGGAAGCAGTGTGGCGTAGCCAGAGTCCTTTTCCTGGGGTTTTGAAAATGGACCTGGAAATTCCACGCAGCTCGTGCGTGTTATTTCCTAGGTCCATTTTCATTGGCCTTTGCATGCGTGTACTTTTGAAACAGAACACGCAATAGGCCATGGGCGGTCGGGTAGCTCCACCCATGGCCTATTGGTGTCTGTTACGCCCACCAGAGGCCATATGTCTTCAATTATCGCAGCCGTCATGGCTGCGATAATTGAAGCCATATGCTCGCAGTGGGGCGCGGCGCGCCCCACTCTTGAGCTTCTCTTAGTTTTTTGGATCCATTTCATGGTGAAGCTCTCCCTGTCAGCGCCTCTTCTCCGTGTCTCCGCTTTCTCTGCCCGTCTTGCCATCAGAGTGCTTGCGTGTGCAAAAAAGTGCAACTGTAAGCAGCCCCTCCCTGCCCTGACCCCACCATCCATCCCATCACAGAATTAAAAAAGCGCCGGCATTGGATTGGATTGGATTGGATTTGAGACTTGTTAACCGCTCGATTACCCGAATGTGTCTTGGCGCTAATGTCCAGCTGATGAAAAGAACACAACGATTGCTTTGTTAATGTATGATTTCTTCTATTTATTGAATAACCATGTTTTTAGCTGTTTCCTAAATTCGAGTAGTGATATGCAGTTTTTTAGTTGTAGCGGCAGAGAGTTCCAGATTCTCGTTGCCCCTAATATGAAACTCCTGCCTCCCCAGCGGACCTGCCTGTGTCTGGGAGTGCTCAGTAAAAGTGCCTGGGAAGATCTCAAGTTTCTGGCAGGGGTGTATTTTTTTAGATGGGTTCTCAAATAGAGGGGACCTAGTCCCTGTCCTGCTTTGAATGCTAGACACTGGGATTTGAACTCTATCCTCTTATCTACAGAGAGCCAGGGGAGTTCCTTCAGCCGATGTGATACTGATTGATGTTTTGGTATATTGAGGATCAGTCTTACGGCTGCGTTCTGCATCCTTTGGAGCCTGGTCAACAGCTGGGGTTGTATGCCGACATATAAGGCATTGCGGTAATCAAGTCTTGAAAGGGCCAAAGCTGTGACAACTGTTTTCACGGAATCGGGTGGAATAAAACGCAGAGTTTTTTAAATCATTTTAATGATGCCCCAGAAGGTCTATGTAAGTTTGTTAATTTGATGCTCAAAGGTTAATCTGTCATCAAAAATTACCCCTAAGTTCCTAACTTTTTTTACTGGTTCGGGGTAATCTCCCATTTCACTGGGCCACCATCTAGGGGACCAGAAAGAGGTCTTTGCACCCAGGAGGAAGACTTCCATTTTTTTGCCCGTTCAGTTTTAAGCAGTTATTTTGCATCCACCTATTGATGTTCGTCATGCAGGCATTAAAGCGGTCAGCAGTTTCATCGATGTTATCTTCAGTTTTAAGCAGTTATTTTGCATCCACCTATTGATCTTCGTTATGCAGGCATTAAAGCAGTCAGCAGTTTCATCGATGTTATCTGAGACTGAGACCATTTGTGTGTCATCGGCGTATGATATGGCCAAGAAACCTCCTTGTCTGATGATCTCTGCCAGTGGGGTCACATAGATGTTAAAAAGTGTGGGACTCAGGGAGGAGCCTTGAGGTACCCCACATGGCAGGTCAAAAGATTTGGAGGTGGATCCTTCCAGTTCGACTACAAATGTTCTATTGCTGAGGTATGACTGCATAAGGCGGATAGAGGTACCATGGAGTACTAGATTCTTTAGTCGGTCTGCTAAGATTTCGTGGCTTATGGTATCGAAGGCCGCCGATAGATCTAATAATATCAAGGCGGCCTTCTTTCCAGCATCTAGGGATTTTCTAAGTTCCTCTGTAACTGTAATTAGTGCAGTTTCTGTTCCATGTCCCTCTCTAAAGCCGTACTGCGAATGGTCAAGGAAATTGTTCTGTAGGATACACTTAGAGATTTGCTTGTTAAGTATTCTGTCCAGTACTTTAGAGAGGAAGGGCAATCTGGAAATCGGCCGATAATTGCCGGGTTAATCACATTAGCTGTGGGCCAGATTGTTAGGAGCCCTGTGCGTTGTCATCGGCAGTGTTTGTTATTGTAAGGGGAATCCAGCGCGGGCCTGCTGGGGAGAGATAAGTGGCGCTTATCGGGCTTGGCAATCTTTATCAGAATGGGGGTCAGGGCCCGGTACTTATCAGCAGCTGACATCTAGCTGCGAGCACTGCAGAGGAAGAGCGGGCAGCCTGGCTCCTGCGACTACCGCCACTTTCCAACTCAAGTTTGCCTATGTGTGTGGAGGAAAGGTCCCCGCACCACAGGAACTGCCGCAGCTTAGCACTGGGCTCGAGTCCAGGTGTGATGCAAGGCATCCTGAGTGAACCGTGTGTGGATGTGGTTGCATGTATGAGGACACATCCCTATGGTCGGAGCAACTGGAATAATGCGGCATGGAAGGACCAAGTTATGCGGCAGGGATGCCAGACGCTTAACGAAAATACAAATTATTCGGCATGGTGAGGCATATTTTGCGAAAGTATCAGTTCTTTCATTATTTTGCCATTTTTTGCACATTAATAATTGACAAAGGCTTTACCGAATTAGTACTAGTTTAACACCCAAATACAGCAATACGCAACTGAAAGGCATATGAAACCGAAGGGTGAAGAGTCAACTTTTGCGACCTGCCATCCCCTACACAGCAATAAGCGTCGCCACATTTTTTGTAACTTTTGATCCATTTGAACTTGAAACTATTGTTTTTTTAAAATGTTTAGATTATGCAGCAGATGATCGATTATGTGGCAAATGCGGCAAATCCATAACTGCAAAAGTTGCTGTAGTCACAGAATCAATTCTAGTGGCCCCGCCCATAATCCACATTATAACATGGCTGATAACATAAAGTGTAATAATAGTCCAGTGGTACCAACTGGAGACAGTATCCAAAGCAATTCACCCCACCCGTTGCCCTTTTCTGCAGACATCTCCCAGATATGTTCCAAATGTGTGCTTAAAAGTGACAGATGGTACCAGGTGCAAATTTGTACTCGGTAAAACGTGTAATTGCGCTGGCTGGTAATTCACCATCACTCATCACTGTATGTTTTAGATTCGACATTTAAATTAATGGCCATTCTTACAAACTTGCCTATTCGCGAAATATTTCTACCCATGCAAAGCGCCCAACGCCTTCTGGGCCTGGTAGGCGCTTTAAAATGTCCATTAATAAAAATATGATTCTGCTCAATTGCTTGGATATGAACAGAGATGCTCTATAGATGTACTAAGGGGTGGGGCATAGGGTGTAAAATATGATCCCCGCATCAGAGCTGCCCCCAGGATCCACCCCCCCATATCTGGCGGAGCCCACGGTAACGGCTGAACAAGTTCCACATAACTCTCATGATTGAAGTTTATAAAAGTGCTCAGGCCCTATCTCTGCAGAATCCACTCCCAGCCCTTATCAGCCCGTCACATCTCGCTAAAAGCAGAACAAAGAGACAGGCAGGCAGCTGCAGCGTCCGGGGTTGTTCTCTCGGCTTTGATAATACTGGGGGGGGGGGGGTTTAGGGGGAGGGGGAGTCAGGTATAAGCTTCATCATCAATTGAAATCAAACTCATTAGATTATCAATTTCTATAATCTGCCACTAGGCAAAAGAGAGCTGAGAGTACACAGGAGAGGGTCTCACTTCAGATTGCAGCCAAGCTTCAGAAAGGGTGCTCTCTCTGGAATAAGTATATGGGAGAATGCTGGCAAGGCCCCCCTTGGAGTACCAGAGAGTTCTCCTCTTGAATTAGTATTGGAGTGTCTGCTCGCAAGTGTGCTCACCTTTGGAGTAAGTCTCAAAGAGACTGCTGGTAAGGGTGCCCCCTTGGGGTATCAGAGAGTGAGAGACAGCAGAGTGAGAGTGACAGCAGAGTTAGAGTGACAGCAGAGAGAGAGTGACAGCAGAGTGAGAGACAGCAGAGTGAGAGACAGCAGAGTGAGAGATACAGCTGAGTGAGACAGCAGAGTGAGAGGCACAGCAGAGTGAGAGACGCAGCAGAGTGAGAGACGCAGCAGAGTGAGAGTGACAGCAGAGTGAGAGTGACAGCTGACTGAGTGAGAGTGACAACAGAGTTAGAGTGACAACAGAGTGAGAGTGACAGCAGAGTGAGAGTGACAGCAGAGTGAGAGAGACTCAGCAGTGTGAGCAGGGTATGCTTGTGCGCTTACACGGTGCACTGACAGACAGGAGCTAAAACAAAGAACAGCTGAACACATGTCTTGGGAGCTTCATGGAGGCAGCCGGCCCTTTGTGAGGGGAGCAGCAAGGAGGGTACGCCCCAACCAATCAAGCGCAACTACTCACAACCTACTGTATGATTACAACACAAGCCAAAGGGCAGAGCTAGGTCTTTTCGCATTACGTAGGGTGAGCAGCGTGTGAGTGTGTAGGGTGAGAAGTGTGTGAGTGTGCAGGGTGAGCAGTGTGTTAGCATGTAGTGTTAACAGTGTGTGAGCGTGCAGGGTGAACATTGTGTGAGTGTGTAGGGTGAGCAGTGTGTGAGTGTGCAGGTTGAACATTGTGTGAGTGTGTAGGGTGAGCAGTGTGTGAGTGTCTAGGGTGAGCAGTGTGTGAGTGTGCAGGGTGAGCAGTGTGAGAGTGTGTAGGGTGAGCAGTGTGTGTGTGTGTAGGGTGAGCTGTGCGTGAGTGTGCAGGGTGAACATTGTGTGAGTGTGCAGGGTGAACATTGTGTGAGTGTGCAGGGTGAACAGTGTGTGAGTGTGTAGGGTGAGCAGTGTGTGAGTATGCAGGGTGAGCAGTGTGTGAGTGTGCAGGGTGAACATTGTGTGAGTGTGTAGGGTGAGCAGTGTGTGAATGTGTTTGGGCAGTGTGTGAGTGTGCAGGGTATGAAAACTCAAACTAAGTCCACCACACACACACATAAGACCACACACATAAGGCCACACACATAAAACCATGCACACACCACACACACGCACACACTCCACCACACACACACCACCACACACACAACACCACACACACAACACCACACACTCACCACCACACATGCAACCACACACACAACCACACACACAACCACACACTCACACAACCACACCGTCAGTGCACACTTTCAATAGACACAGACACCATAAGTCGTCAGTGCATGCTTTCACTGGGCACAAACACCACCAGCTGTCAGTGCATGCTTTGACCGGGCACAAACACCACCAGCCGTCAGTGCAGGCTTCCACCAGGCACACACCACCAGACGTCAGTGCACACTTTCCCCAAACACACACACACCACTAGCCATCAGTGCACACTTTCACCAGGCACACACATCACCAGCCGTCAGTGAACACTTTCACCAGGCACACACACCACCAGCCATCAGTGCATGCTTTCACCAGGCACACACAACACCAACCATCTGTGCATGCTTTTACCAGGCACACACACCACCAGCCGTCAGTACACGCTTCCACCAGGCACACACACCTCCAGCCGGCAGTGCACGCTTCCACCAGGCACACACACCACCAGCCATCAGTGCACAGTTTCTACAGGCACACACACCACCAGCCATCAGTGCAGACTTTAATTGATATTGCAGCCACAATTAACTATTGTAGCAATCGCAGTATGGTGAACTTTACTTTTAAACATATTCATCTAAAGCGTTGCATGCCACCATTGCTACAATTCCAATCCAACCCACATAATTCCACTACACACCACATGCACACACTCCATAACACATGGCTAAAAGACATTGCCATTTACAATGCCATTAGCTCTAACTCAAATAAATCCGAGACCTATTGCATTTCCAATGCTTGTTTACCTTTCTCTTGAATTAACGCAATGGGAAAGGACCCTTCTTTTTTGTTTTAGGCCGGGGTGGGTATGGCGGTCTATGAGGTTCACAAAGCTAACTGATGCCTTGGGAGGCTCCTCCAGGGATTGTTCCTGTGATGAGGATTCGTCTTAATCATTAATGCATTGCATCCTTTTATGTAACTATTTTAGTTATGCCCGGAGTCTCTTTTTGAAACCGCTTTTAAAATCCTTGGGGCACTGAAGCTGCAAACAGACCATGCACAAACTGCAATCATTAGATACCCCAATTATTTGTGCCAGGGTGTGTTCTTTCCTTAAAGCTGCTGTTTTACCTAGGAAAACTGTGGACAAACAGGACTGTTTTTTTTAAAAACAATCTTATTATGGTTTTAGACATTTACTGTAGATGCACTATGCATTTTATATGCGAATATGTGAATTGTTTTAAAGGATTTGTGTGTTATTGTTTTATTTTGTTGAGAATCAGCAATTATATTTTTTTGGTTATTGGGTTATTTATTTTATGAATTACACTGAGATTGGTGGAGTCATTTGTTTTATAACCATTTAACTGCATTGTATTGCTTTAGTGCCAGATGTATCAAAGGGTTTTACCCATTCTCTGTCTATGGGAAAATGTGTTCATAC
Source organism: Lissotriton vulgaris (assembly GCF_964263255.1). Taxonomy (NCBI): domain Eukaryota; kingdom Metazoa; phylum Chordata; class Amphibia; order Caudata; family Salamandridae; genus Lissotriton; species Lissotriton vulgaris. Next base: position 927,158,637 of record NC_141698.1, read on the forward strand.
ATATGGCCTTAGTCTTTTATGGCCATATATGGCCGAATAAAGAATGAATGATGATGATGGAAATAAGGAAGTGTTGATGCAATTTGAGGTCCTGTAAGGAGAGAGTGGATGCCAGAAGGGAGGAGGCTACTGGTAAAGCAGGTTGGCCAGGCACTAAAAGCGAGGTCCTTCACAACAGTGGATGATATGTTTGCCACAACACTTCATAAAGAGGCAATTACACGTGCCAACTCTTCAGGTCCAGTCTGCAACATTCAACATGCAAGCAACCAGAGAGGTATGCAGGGGTAAATGTAGCAAGCAGGCAAGGACAATGATACAAGAAAACACACCCATTGAAGCACATACTCATGTTCACATCTCAGAACACTGATGAATGGTTGAGTCCAAAGCAGGTGCCAGCCTTACCAAACAGAATGCATCATCGGACTTGTAGTGCATGTATGCTAGCCATAGTGGCCAAGCAAAATCCTGTTCAAGCACACATGCATCAGCAATATTTAAAAATCATGAGTGCATGCATCAAAACAGTGTTCGGAGTTTGTCACCTTCCTTTGACAGCTCATTGATTATAATGGGAGGCATTGATAAGGAGAGGAAGAAGGCACTGTAAATCCAACAAGTACCAGTAGTTCTGTGGCAATCCCACCCCTCCTGCCATAGTCAGTGTAACGGCACAGCACAATGTACTGTATCAAGAGTGTCCCATCGGAGATGTTGATGTATCCTATGTCTACTGTGTTAAATTTTCAATAAAAGATTTAAACCAAGAGTGTCCCATCAGGAACGGAAAATCAAGAAATTGACAAATTTGTGGCGAATCCGTGACGAATTTCAGAAAGCTTGAAAGTGCAATGCTGGATGTCCAAAAAGTAGAACATAAGGCCACTTGGGACCTCACCCGCAGGGTGGGGGGCTTACAAAAACGATTCAAAATAGATTCCTCGTCATGTAAGTCACTATTCAGAGGTTTAGGGAATCCCTTGCATATGGCAATATGGTGGAGCACTGCACAAGCTGCAATTATTTTGTAACATATCTCAGAGCTATATTCCAAGGCTCCCCCACTTTTGTGCAAATACCAAAATGTTCCTTTTGAAATGGCAAATGTCGTTTTTTATGAGTGCTCTAGTCTGCTTATTTGCTGTATTGTAGTTACACTACCTCTATGAATTCAGAAATGGGGTAAAAACCCACGGGCAATGCTGTGTGCACCATCAACTGTGATAGACAAAAGTGTATGACTGTGAGGCGAGGTGTGTTGGATGACACAGCACCATGAAATCTGATGCGCCTAGTGAACAACCAAATGGCATGTCTCCGTTTACAAGGTGATTCTAAAGTGAACAGTCATGTGTACAACCAGAGCGATGGTTAACTAGGTTAGTTATTAAGTATTGAGCATTACACACCACTTAGAGGTTCAGTGAGTGATTGTTGTTGTTCTAGTACTATGTAGGTACTCTGCACCTGAAGGGGATGTATTGCCATGTGTGTGCCTTCAACACATCTAATTACAAAAGGAAACTCTGGAGTTTAGTGGAACTGCACTTTAGTGGCCATCAAAATACCCCTGGAAGTCAAAAAAGAGATAGGTGTAGTATAAACCTTTGTAAGCATGGCATCCAAGACATTTCTAACTTCCGTGATAAGGCACTGTAACGAGGTGGGGGCGCCTACCATACATGACTGGTGGGACCCTCCCTATGCTGACCACCCATCGACTCCTTCTTTCCAGCCAGGTCGGTGGGACGACGGACGAAGCGATCCGGAAGAAGACCACTTCAGCGGCTCCCTTAACTGGGCGTACTCAGAGGATAAGGAGGACCCGCCCCCGAGTGACGTGAGCGCGACGGGATTGGAGAAAAGCCGGGAAGTCCTGTTGGTCGGGTGTGCGAGCACCCCGGAGGAGGAGGAGAGAAAGGCGGAAGCGAGCGGAACGGAGGACGGAGGCAGCGAGGAGAAGAGCGTGGAGAAGACCAACCCGGAGGAACAGCGCGGAAGAGACAGAGAGAAGCTAGGTGGCCAACGACCCTGCGGACCGCCGTGCCACGCTCCCGAGGGAGGAGTGTGGCTGTCACAGGTACGGCGGCGTTGGGCGGCTTGGCTGTGGAGGCGAAGCGAAAGCGTGTAGGTCGTGTATAGACCCTGTTCGTACCTACCCTGTGTTGTGTTCCTTTCCCTGCCGCTCCCCTCTCCCCACCCCTACTTCTACCTACTCTTTCCCCCCCCTTCACGCGCACACCGAGCACTGTAGAGATAAGAGGCACGGTACACTGGGTTTCCCTCACACACCCCGGACCCCCTGGTGCAACCTCATTGAGGACTGAACCCTAAACGCCTTTCAGGCACTGAAGACTGCAATGACCACAAGTCCGGTCCTCATACCCCCGAACTTCGAAAAAACATTTTCCCTTGCAACTGATGCTTCAGACAGCGGTATTGGTGCGGTGTTGTCCCAGGAAGGAGAGGATGGCGTGGAACACCCCATACTGTTTGTGAGTCGAAAGCTCCACCCCAGGGAACGTAAATATCCCACGGTGGAAAAGGAGTGCCTGGCCATTCGCTGGGCAGTTGATAAACTGCGATACTACTTGGAGGGCAAGGCACACTGGGTTTCCCTCACACACCCTGGAACCCCTGGTGCAACCTCATTGAGGACTGAACCCTAACGGCTCCCTTTCTGTTGGTTTCCTTGCATGCACCGGAGCCTGAGGCAGCGGAGAGCCGTCCAGCTTCCTGAGACATTGGGGAGGCAGAATCACCACAACCTCTTCCTCGACCAAGGAAAGGAGAAAGCAGACCATCGCCACGGACCCCAGCGTGTTTGCCCGTGAAAGACTGACTCTTAGGAATAGAAAGACGTTAATGTCTAAGCCTACCAGGGTTATAAAAATAAAGCCATCGTTAACCCCTCAACTTGGTGTCACGGTCGTCCCTTTCTCCTTTCCTTGGTCGAGGAAGAGGTTGTGGTGATTCTGCCTCCCCAATGTCTCAGGAAGCTGGACGGCTCTCCGCTGCCGCAGGCTCCAGTGCATGCAAGGAAACCAACAGAAAGGGAGCCGTTAGGGTTCAGTCCTCAATGAGGTTGCACCAGGGGGTCCGGGGTGTGTGAGGGAAACCCAGTGTACCGTGCCTCTTATCTCTACAGTGTTCGGTGTGCGCGTGAAGGGGGGGGGGAAAGAGTAGGTAGAAGTAGGGGTGGGGAGAGGGGAGCGGCAGGGAAAGGAACACAACACAGGGTAGGTACGAACAGGGTCTATACACGATCTACACGCTTTCGCTTCGCCTCCCCAGCCAAGCCGCCCAACGCCGCCGTACCTGTGACAGCCACACTCCTCCCTCGGGAGCGTGGCACGGCGGTCCGCAGGGTCGTTGGCCTCCTGGCTTCTCTCCGTCTCTTCCGCGCTGTTCCTCCGGGTTGGTCTTCTCCACGCTCTTCTCCTCGCTGCCTCCGTCCTCCGTTCCGCTCGCTTCCGCCTTTCTCTCCTCCTCCTCCGGGGTGCTCGCACACCCGACCAACAGGACTTCCCGGCTTTTCTCCAATCCCGTCGCGCTCACGTCACTCGGGGGCGGGTCCTCCTTATCCTCTGAGTACGCCCAGTTAAAGGAGCCGCTGAAGTGGTCTTCTTCCGGATCGCTTCGTCCGTCGTCCCACCGACCTGGCTGGAAAGAAGGAGTCGATGGGTGGTCAGCATTGCGAGGGTCCCACCAGTCATGTACGGTAGGCGCCCCCACCTCGTTACAGGCACTCTATGGTAGACCTACTGATTCTGAAATAGTGCCATGGCATCCAACTATTGCCAAGAGATGCAAAGAGCAAAAACCCTGGACCTGCACAAGGCTGGCCTGGCTGCGGTGTGTGTCTGGCTGGCATAGGCTCCAACTCATTAATTAGGATTGTCTTGCTCAGCCCATGTCTGTAAAGCGCCTCCTCATCTGTCTTATCTAATATGGTGAATCACTGTCGAAAAATCCACTCCTATGTACTCCTTCTCTATTGTAAATCACCCAATACACACCCACTTACCAAGATTGCAGACAGCACAGCCACTGTGGATATGCATGGTACACATGCGGCTAGCTCAACGCTTATTAATCACTCGCCCCCCCCCCAATGCCTGTTTGAATGAGGCACAAATTCTTTCTCCCACCCTTCCCCCTCCTCTCTCTGAACCTAACTCCTCTCCGAAAGGACCACTGCCAGCTATCTTAACGCAAAATATTCACTCAGCATCCATGCCTGTCCTGACGGAGTTTCGACAGTATAGTCCTTACTCCAACCCTCCTGCCCCCCACCTCACTGTTAGATATTTCTAACTCATCATGTTCTATCTGCTCAGAGCACCGCCCTTCCTCGCCCCAAGATCCCTTCCTCCAGTCCTAACCGCAAGTCCGACCACCTCCCCCCGGCCTCTATGGGTCCTCATTTATTTATTTATTTATTATTTATTTATTTATTTAAAGAGTTTTATATAGCGCGAACAGGACCCGTGGGTATCAGAGCGCTTTACATATTATGAGGTAGTAAGGAGATACAGCTTATACAGAAGAAATGTATCAGTATATATGATGATAAGAGACAATTAATTACAATATCTACAGTATTCTTTCCGTGGCCTGAGGTAATCAGATTATTGTAAATTAAGTTCAATTAGTCCTGTATCTGGGCTTATAATTTCCATCTTCTCCGCCCTTGTAGTATAACTTTGCTTTTAAGTTAGAGAGTAGCCAGCTAGAGTTAAGGCAGGAATTTGCTTATTAGAAATATTTTCGTTTCCTTCTTGAATGTTGCAGTGTTTGTTATCTTTCTGATGATTGGTGGAAGAGAGTTCCATATTCTGGGGGCAGCTCCGGAGAATGCTCTATCATAAGTTTTTTTCTTCTTGAATATGGGTGGTCTCAGTACCAACTCCTTAGCACTCCTAGCAGGTCTGTCTCCTCCCGATAGAACTATCTTGTGGGCTGGATAACTTGGAGTGTTGTAGTGAAGTGCTTTGTGGGTGATACATGCTATTTTTAAAAGGATTCTGGCTTTGTAGGGTAGCCAATTTAAAGCTTTGAGGTGTGGTGGAGTCCTCCCAGCCCGCAGCTGCATTCCCCTTAACCCCTTTCATCTGGACTCATTCTCTCCAAACCTGATAGTATTTCCCCCGACTCCAATAGCTCTGTTCCGCTAGGTCTGTTCCTCTGTACCCTTAACTGTTAGCTGACCTAAATGATGATGTACCAGTGTTAATCCTTATTTTTATTTTTATTCACATCTCTCCCTAAATTGGTACCAAGGTTGTACATTGTTTAATTAATCTCTCCTAGACTAAGTTTTAACAAGCACCCAGACCAATATATTAGATGAGGAGAACCCTCTTCTCCAAGTGACTTGCAAGTAAGATGCTACCTCATACCGTTAATACCCAGACTAGAATCTCTAGCAATGGCCAAGTGGGTTGATTTCTTGTTTTGCCCACCCGATCCTCCCCCTACTCGAATGAAACTTTAACCAGGCCACGAAGAGACTAAACTCACAGAAAGTGAACCAGACACCCATCCTCTCCAATTACCTGCCTCCCTAAATAGTAAGTGCAGGTACGCAACACGGCGTAAGCGCTCCTGCATGCATTAGCTGCTCTCCCTTCCCGCAACCTGGGATGATTTTTGTAATTAAACCGCTATACAAATCCAAATGCATGCCAATTGTTATTAATCTGGCATTGGGCAGTAGGGCACAGTGCTTATGCATGCTCAACTCTTACTCTAGTTTCAGACTGCCCACTCTGTCCTGATGATGATCTTGACTCAGTAAAGATTGAAACGTTGTTGACCCCCAAATGAAAATCCCCCCATTGTATATATCGTTGTGGATTTCTTTTTGTTGTCCGTGTGATATTTCGTGTATTTTCACTCTCACTCAGTCATGTTACGCACTTTTTTCACTCATGTGAGCACTTGAACGTTCTTGTGTAATACCAACTTGTAATTATAATGATTAAAAATACAGATGTTGCCCTACATGCTCCTCTCCCTAATTGATTCAATATCAAGACAAAATGACGTTTTCTTTGTGTTTCTAGACCTGGTTAGGCCACCCTTGAACCATTGTTCTTTTTATGCACATTAAAACCCTAGGTTCGCTTAACAGGATACGAAGTACGACGCTGCGCTTGGTAGTTTGCGAACTTTGCGCTACTTCACACTACGCGAATTGCACGTAGCACAGTGCAAACCTGCGTAGCGTAGCAGTCATTTTTTGCTTGCTCGCGGTCCTCAACGTCAAGTTGGCGATCGCGAGTGAGCAAAATAACATCCAAGCAAGACTTTTTCCTCGTTCGCGATCAGCAACATCAAGATGCCGATCGCGAGCGTGAAAAATAAACCTACCAGCGAGATTCTCAACGTGGGGAGGTCAGGTTTCTCATTGCGAGTGGTCACGTATGCTCGCAACCGCTCATGATGAGAAACTACCAGTCCGCGTTCAGAAAGCTGCTGCTCGGGTAGAAATCTACTCGAGCGGCAGAAAACGACCGCTTGCGCTGTGCAAGATGCGGTTTCCACTGATTGCACAGTGCAGACAAGCATCTGGCACTGTGCAATCAGTGCGAACAGGATTTTGCACAGTACACTACGCAGTTCGCGTAGCTCCGCGTAATGAGAAGTGCACTTCGCGTAGCTACGCGTAGCGCTACTACGCGAACTACGCCCAGGGTTACACAATACATGCTGCAGCCCCTGGGAGGCCCCTGGGGTACCTATGCCCTGGGTACATATACCATATACTAGGGACTTATAAGGGTACTCCAGAATCCAATCTGGAGTGTACCTAAAGTACATGGAATCAATTTAGAGGAGAAAGCAGCTTGACTGAGGTCCTGGATAGCAATATCCCCAGTCCGTCTAAGTAGAAAACAGTGAAACATCAGAAAAAAGTGGGGGTAACTATAAGAAGCAGATCCTACTCTCCTATACCCACTACAGCTCATTGCCAAATCACAGGGATGGAGGCCTGCTGGGGTTAGCAGACCACCCTGTCTGTGACTGACTTTTAATAAAGCAATATTTTTTTTTATATACAGCTCATTTTCCTTGAAGGAAAACTGGATGCAGTGGTGGCTGGTGACATTTGAAAGTGGTGAGGCATAAAGGTGCTTGCCATTTACCTTGCCTCTTAGTTCACTCACTGTTTATCATTATGTTTATGTTTAAAAACTAACACATTAAAAAAATATTTCTCAGTGCAGTGCATCAATGTGACATTTAAAGAAATACATTTTTTTGACTTTTAAACAGACTTTAGAATTTTTCACATGATGTTCGCCGACTGGTTTCCATAGCAAACATTTTCAGGGCTTGGTTCGCGGATGGGCACTAAGAGCTGGGACAAACCATTGGCTCGACCCTGGCTCTTCTCTCCCTGTTAATTTGTTGGCTCACCCACCTCTATTATACTCCAGGGAACCTTTGTCATCAGGATGGATTCAATATTAGAAAAATATTGCTTGTCAGGACCTCTCAGCCACTTAATTTACTCAGGCCAAAAGAGTAGCTTGCGGAATGAGCATTACAGCATTAAAGCATTACATCCTGGGTGGAGAACATGCACAACCTCCCCAGCCCCTGTCTGAGCGCTGAACAACAGTGCTCAGACCAATCACAAAACTGTTGGAAGGCAGCATTGTGATTGGTGAGGGGAGTCTGGGAGGCGGAGTAATTTCTGGTTCCTGCTGCTAAAGAGAAGAGAAGAGGACGGAGGAGAGGCAGCCGGCTGGCCAGTCGGTTGTATCCTGGTAATTTTTTTCTTATTACCTCTGCTCCTCCCTCGCACTCACCTACCCCTGTTTGGTAGCAGCCACTACTGCAGCCAGGCCTCCCAATGATTCCCGGGCAGGGCAGACGGAGATGTATCTGTGGTGCTAAATAACCCGTGTGAGTTGCACAGCGAACAATCCCCAAGACACCAGAGCAGGATCCTGGAGCAAGATTGCAGGGCATTTTATGTCCATTCAGAAAACATTAACATCCACAATACAATTCAGGAGCAACACCTAGTGTACAACTGGCATCAACATGACACATTTTTTAAATGTGAAACTATCTTGTCGCTGTAAACAGAATATAAACATAGAGCGTAGCCAGGGCCGGACTGGGAACTGAAAGCAGCCCTGGCAAATTTTTCCAGACCAGCCCCCGCCCAGCGCATAGCAAGCGAGTGCAGCGCGAGAGCCCAACTGATACTGGCGGGGTTTGGGGGTTCTCCCCCCAAGAAAATTTGGGAAAACGACAGACCAAAATGGTGAATTTTACAGCACATTTTTCATTACATATTCAATTGTATCAACTTTCAAAGCACAGAAAATAGTAGCACTAGTTAGCGGTGGTAAAGTGCACTGAGCCCTAAGAGCCAACAAAAATGGCCTTTGATGTAATAAAGCAGATCAAACCTGCATTTAATTTGAAGAAATCTTAGGCCGACAAGGACTTATCTAACCATGTCTCAGCAGTCAGTATGAACAATAATGTATCTAAAAAACACTTCACAAGGGAGACCTGTGGAAGACTAGTGCTACAGCTCACCATCCTTGAAGAGCATCTCCCCATGAAGTCCCAGTATCATTTTGAATGTTTAACACAGGAGAGAGTTTACGGATGCATATTCTTTTACGTTTTTTTCAAGTATTTTGAGTGTTGTGTGAAGCAGATTAGAAGATCCGTATGTCCATTTACTTTGAGGAGTTAATAATTGGCATATCCCACTGCCATTGTATCAGCAGCAAATAGTTACAGACCCCACCAACTATTTAGCCCAACTGTGAACATGAAGCATAGGTTGTCTTCAAGGGTACGCTACTTATGTGACAATTCACTTGTGTGACAACTTGTAGGACACTTTATTAAGGGTTTGTGCTTTACATGTGCATCGCATGTGCGCAGTCTTTTGAATCTCAAAAGAACCTGGAGGGGACTACTGAGAGTAATCCCATTTAAATGGATGGACATATGAATGGATGGATTAATGAATGGATAGATGGATGAGATTTGATGAGAGGACAAAGATGTATGCGAAGGACATTGTAAGAGTCTGGCCCAACAGCTTTATCACAGTATATCTAAGATAAAGCCCTCACAGGTTCAAAATACAAACAGTGCACCATCATATACTATAATCGCACGGCCTATGCACACATTTGTGCCAAGCAAGGAAAATCCTCCATGTTCGTCACACCATCAGTGAGCTCATTATCAGACGCCGAAAGGGCGCGCATTGAGTTCGCACTCTGAAGGTTTTGAGCTGGGGCCATGAAAAACCCCTACTAACCAAATACCATCGAACCAACCAATAGTAGAACAGGTCTGGGTGGCAAGAGGGGATTGCTTGGTTTACAGTCTAGGAAACCCCATGTCCTCCATTGTGCTCCTTGTGAAGATGATGACTGGTTTCCAAGGATATCAGAAAAAGCTATGGGCTTGGTAGAAACGTGGACAGACTTCCAACACCACAGGCACATCTGTGTTTCTTATTTAAGTCTGACCTAGAGAAAGCTTTAATTGACTCTGTTTTGAGCTATGGAAAGAGGCGCATTAAGGACAGTCAAGAATGCACTTGCATAGGCAGTAAGCTGATATGGCCTTGGGTAACCACACAGGAAATGTAAAACTGTACAGTCAGCAAGCTACGATGCATACTAGTAAGTAGTGGGGTAAACCAAACAGCACACATGCTGCAGGTTGGAAGGAACTCATGCTATATTACAGGTATGATACAGTAGAGACTGCTTCTATTTGGTAAAGAATATGCACAGGCTGTACCAAGTGAGGTAAATCTGGTGCGTTCATTGGGAAGAAAGAGGTATTATAGTATGTAAAAGGTGAGCCCATATTACTACCGATGCCCGGGCTGCTGGCGCAAGTCGCCTCTTAGTTCCCATTCTGAATAGTTACCAAATAAAGAGACGGGTGCTGGGAGCAGGAATCACAAGAACAGAGTTTTATTTCTCATGAGGAGAGCCTGTCATTTCGGACACGAAACACAGTGTCTTTCGGGAGGTGCTCTAACAAGTTCTCTGAGACATCGCTTTTTATACTTTACAAAACATTCCTTATTACAATAACGACATTGTGAAACAAGGGAAAGACATCCCCATAATCCTCGTGTCATTCCCACCCCCCATACATCCACAATAGAGGCCCTTAGCCTGCCGATAAGAGGAGGGGGCAATCACGCAGCTGAGTGTTCCGCCGATTCTTTGGATGTGTGCGCCTGATCGTACCCCAGGGGGTGGGGAGGCCAGGATCAATAGTGGGTCCTTTGAAGAGGAGTGACTCCATACACTAAGGGGCAGTAAACAGTATCTCCCGGCTTAGGCGATGGCCTCGGACCTGTGTGGACAGTCAATCGCGGAGGGAGGGTTTACCAACAGAGGGGTTATTCATGAAAGGAAAGGAGGTGTTGGTCAGGCGCGGCCGTGACTCCCAAGGACAGGGTCATGCGGACTTGTGCATGTGAGAGAGGGGGGCAGCCGGGGTGCGCGGAGGAAGAGGGTCATTTGAGAGTGGGGGGGTGTTCAAAATGCGCGCAGGAGGGAAGCCAGGGATTTCAATGAGCAGGCAAAGAGGCCATGGTGCCTAAAATGGCTGTCAGGTACATGCGGGCATGGGCCTTTGCTGGTGGGGTGATGCGGTCAACGTCTCAAGACATTCATGGTGCGCACAGGGAGGGGAATGGGAAAAGTCAAATGAACGCCGCTTATGTACATCAATTTCGTGAATTTCCACAGTCGCCGCTTTTTACATAACAAAGTTCATTTCCTAATTGATGGGTGTACATATAAACATGTGTGGTTGATGAAATAGCATTTGTCAATACTAACATATTGCATATAATCATGAACAGTTGATGTGATTGGCAGAATGCAGCACATAGGAAATTGCATTTGCAAAGTGTTGGACTTGGCCCTTATGGCAGGTTCACCCCTAATCTTTTTGCTTTTAATCTGTGATATGCGTGGATGATTTTCTGGTCTGTGCGCACTTTTTCTCTGTGTCCCAGAGTAAAGTGCGTGCATGTAGTGAGGCTGGCCTGCTCTCCCATAGGGATGCATGGGGAATGTCTGTGTCCCTAGTAATTCCTGATGTGTGGGGAGTGCATGCTCGAGTTTGGTATGTGCGTGTTCGTGGGAATGAATGCTTTGCAATGGTGTATGTGGCATGTGTGTGTCATGAGTAGAAATGCCATTTCTGGGACTTGGCATATTACTATAAAATATGTCTGCAGTGTGATTGGCTGGAGCTGGCTGATGAGCCTGGCTCCAGGAAGGCTGGATGGGTCTGCCCGGTGGTGAGTGTGAGATCAGCATGCTTGATGGCTTGGGAGGAGTGCCCCTGGTCCCTGATGGGCCTGGACTTTCCCCGGACAATGCTGGCTCCACCCCCTGTAGTGCGACTGATGGCCCTAGTCCTGCCAGTGAATAGAGAGGGTGGTTGGGGTAAACAGAGTACTTCAGAACCAGCTGCGACTGGTTTTCCCCCACCCTGCACCCTTGAGACAAAGGGGTTTTTCTGTATAAGAAGGGGCTGTGTCCCCATGCAATTTGTCCTGTCTTTGGTTCTGTTCTAGGATCTTGCCAGAGGGGGCTGCTGCTGCTGCAGGGGCCAAGAGGACCGCCACTTGGCTGTCTCCCTGCCTGGAGACCCAGTGTGCTGGCTCTGGCCCTGCCTTGCCCCTCTGCCTGCCTCCAGACCCTGCTGGAGCTTTCCTGTGCCTGGAGGCGCCCTGACCGTGATTTGTAGCGCTAGGAGCACTTTCCTGGTGCCCCAGCGCTCAATAGCGCTTTGCTTATCTTTTTAGCGCTGAGCGCGCTTATCCTGTGTTCCCAGAGCGCTTGGGAGCGCTTTATCGATATTGCCGGTGCCTACCCGGCATTGGGACCGATTTCGCCGATTTTCGGCATTAGCGAGTGCCCACCTCGCTTTATCTTTATTTTGGAGGCCGGTGCCCACCCGGCATTGCCCCGTACTTTGATTTTGTAAATACCTCGAGGGAGCCCACTCCTCGGGTATTGAGAAGCCGCCTGCCTACCTGGAACGGGCCGCCGCGCTGCCCGCGACGACCCGGAAGTGTTCTGGCCGACCGGCCAATCGCAGCGCGGCCCCTGAGAGGCCGACCGGAAGTCCCGCCTCTACAACCAGGCAGCGAGGAGAGAGGCGCCGCCAGCGAGGCTCCAAGGAAGAGGAGCCCCGCGCTGCAGTGAAGGAGAGCCGGCAGTGTTCCTGCCCCCGCAGCACCAGCGAGATACCGGTGAGTGCGGGGACAGGGTCCTTTGTTCTACGAGCGGCCCCGATTGGCAGAGGGCCGCTCCACCGTGTGTCGCCTTTCTTCGTGGGAGCAGAGAGGCTCCTTGCAAGTGTGAAGCCCGAGGGCTTCAGGGGGCATTGTATTCTTCGAGCCCTGAAAGGCTCGTGGGCATTTTTCCTGATCCTGAGTCCCCCGTGAGGGACTCCAACGCGCCCATTGTGCTGTGCGAGCCTGCAAGGCTCTGAGGGGCCATTCTGTTCTTTGAGCCTGAGAGAGGCTCCACCTGCCCAATTGATTTGCGAGCCCCGAGAGGCTCCAGAGGCCACAGTCAATCATTGCCCACATCATTTAGAGCCCTGAGAGAGGCTCTGGGGGCATCTTGATTATCCTGAAGAGCGCTGAAGCTCTATTTGCACATTTTGCTTGGCAAGCCCCTGAGAGGCTCCTTGCCCACTTTGTTCTTGAGCCCTCCTGGCTCCAACGTTGTGCATCTGTATTTATCAGCTGTCCAGCACTTAGTGGACAGTTGCCACGTTTAGGCTTTGTGTCTGTGCTGCCTGCGCAGACACCCCCCCTGACACTGAGACTCAGGGCATTCCGCCCCTTTCGAGGCCAGTTGGCCTGAGGGACATTTATGAGTGTTGTGCTTTGTGCACCCCGCGCATTATTTCTTGCTATGTAATTCTTGCGCATGTGTTCTAACCTGTACCTTTTCTAAAAGTGACCTGATTAGGTATTTTATGTTTATCCCCTTTTGCTAAATGTGACCTGCAGAGAGGATTGTTTAGGTCTATCCACTGTGCTAAATGTGACCTGCATAGAGGATTGTTGATTCCGCTTACCTTTTCTAAAAGTGACCTGATTAGGTATTCTTATGGTTATCCCCTTTTGCTAAATGTGACCTGCATAGAGGATTGTTTATGTTTATCCATTATGCTAAATGTGACCTGCATAGTAGATTGTTGATGGTTCATTTCATGTTAGGTTTCCTTCCCTTTGCTAAGAGTGAATTGCTTAGGTGTTGGTATTCCTTCCTTAGGTCCTAGTTACCTGCGTGATTTACCTACAGTGAGTTAGGGTTGCGTAGGAGGTCCTTACTGTTCCAGTGAGTACTGGATGTGTGTTGCATTTATGATTTTGGTGCTACTCATTCTATGTTTACGACATAAGTGTATATCTACCAGTATTATTATCTAACAAGTGCCTACCCCAGACAGTGGTCCATGTGGCCCTGTCCTGTACATAATTCCCCTTGTAAATTCTGCCCGTGCCCCTGGCACATTGTAAAGTTTGTGTTATCTAATGTGTTTTGTTTTCTATAAATACAAAGGCTATTTTTGATATATATCCTTGTGTGGAGTCCTTCTTTGTGGTGGGCCTTGGGTGTTGTTGCTGGGGTGCGTGCGCAAATACTTAACTCATACCGCCTCCAAGTTTAGCCTAGACTGCTCGCGCCACGCTACCTAGAGGGCGAGTGGGGGTTGCCTTGGTGTGTGACTACCCTGCCCGGACTTTAGGAATGGTGATCCCTGACTGACCTCGACGCGAGTCTTGGCCGGCCAGGGTCCCGTTTCTAACACAAAGGTACTACATAGCATAGATGCTTCTGACTTTCTCAAAAAATGTGACCAATGAACATATTGACCAAGTAGTTGAGGGAGGAATTCAGTCCGACAAGATCTCTTCGTCACAGTGTCTTTTTAGCAGTGAGCCATCACTGGTAGGCTCTAGTCCGTGTCCTTTCGTTGGCACTGTTGAGCACCGGCGGCGGAGCTATAGGTCCAGCTCGGATCCATCCTTACGCGTTGCAGGGTGTGGTCAGTCCTCTGCTGTTAGACCACAGTCCTGTTCCCTGACCAATCCTTTTAGTGGCGCCTTTTGCTCGGCACCTATATTTCCGTGGCATAACCCTATTTCCACCTAAATGCTGTTCTTCCTTTTGGCAAAAAGTCACGTGGAAAAGAGGGTGTGTGGTTCAATAGTCGATGGGAGAGAGAGCGGAGTGGGGTCAGATTTCCTGGGACACACCAAAGGGACCAAGGGAGCAAAGGATAACAAGCAAGCAGGCCCATCAATCGGGCTCGAAAATGGGGGGACGGAGGCTTCAGGCACACGTGGGGTAGCGGACAGAGAGCTTCAGGACAGCCCTTCATCCTTTCGTCTACCGCGTTTGAGAGTGCTGCCTCGTCCCGTATCTTGTTGCGCTGCGGCTCCACCTTTGGTCGAGGTCGCATGTGTCTCATGATCTGCAGCCAGGCTGTGCGCCACGTCCGACCCTTCTCCTCCGATGATCGTATATCTTTGAATGGGTAAAAACAAGTTTTAGAGAACTGACAGGAGAAGAGATTTTTACATTTGAATTCCACCCGCAATCCTAGCACCCGGGGGTTATGCTCATTGGTCATAGTCAGAAGTCTATTACCATGAAGTAAGTATGTGGGTATTTCTACTGTGTTTGCACCAAGTCTAATCGGCGTTCATTCATGACACATATGGACAGAGGTCAGATTCCTATTACTTGAGTATTTCATAAAAAACTCCAAAATTGGCAACATTCAGGGGAGACTCGTCCTTCCAACCCGAGCCTTAACAGTCTTACATTTCCCTTTAGAGCTGGCTAACTCTTTCAAGCAGAGCGGGGGTGCAATCATCGATGGACAGTGTTAACACATTTTTCTCGAGGGGCGACAGTTGGTCATGGTCATTAGTTATACATCGGGGACAGCAGCTGGGGTCAATCAGGTGGGGCGGGGACGCTTCGGGCATTCGCGCTTGGGTGCAAAGGGGTGGGGCAATCTGGGCATTGGGGGTCAACCTGGACATTAGCGCTTGTCTCTAACGAACTGAAAATAGGGTGCCGTTGACATATAGTTCCCCTATAAAAGGCCAGATTAGGGGACCTTAGTCGTCTTACCTGTCCTTTCTTTCTTAGCCAATTCGAGTTCATTCATTTTGCAGAAAGGAGAGGCAGCAATATGGCAAGTTACAATCGTTTTAGTTTCTGTCAATTTCGCTGAACACCTTCGCGTTCAATAAGTATCCAATCAGACTGGTGCCAGCGGGGCACAATTTTACCACAAAAAGGAAGATGGAACAGGGGGACTCTCATAGAGAGTGAGAGTCGTCCGCAACCTAAACGAGCCATTCGGTAAACGTATGACACGTAGGGAGAGAGAGAGAGAGAGAGATAGATAGAGAGGGAGAGAGAGAGAGAGAAAGAGAGACGTGTATGGGAATAGGTCATTTAGTGCGCTCACAACACAGAACAGCAGGGGTCAGGTAACAAAGAGACGAGAACAGAGGGGAGACATAAACCCATACAGTACATGCACACAAACCCAGACGAAGGAAGACAGGACACGTATCACATACAAAAAAATATTCACAACAAAACATAAAACAGTTATTGGCCCAAAAAAAAAGATCTTTCTGCATGCGGCGCATCTTTAGTATCCTATTTGTCTACGTGCTGAGCTCTTTTTACCTCTTCCTCCTTTTCCTTTCGTTTGCTATCTTTGCGAGCGTTCTCGATCGCTAATACTTACACCTCGGTCGGCCGGTCAGAAATTAACCTGGTCGGGCTATTGCCCACGGTTGGATCTTAAACCACTTTGAAGTTTCTCCTTTTGGTGAGAAGTTCTTCAGGCTGAGGCAACGGAGGGTATTGATCGGGAGAACAGTCGGACAGCTTGGCTATATCTATAAGAGTGCGAGAAGGAGGTGGTACATTTGGAACATCAACAACATTCCTACTTTCCCAGACGGGTGGTGCCTAGGTAACCCTTACCCCGGAACTTTTCCTTGTCCTTTCCCTATCTAGTAAAACGTCATAGGTGCACTATCTGGCGTGCTGGTTCGAGTCTAATTTCGTCATACAGTACTAACCCGTCAAGTTTCTATGTCAGTCCATCCTCCCAGTCGCTATGTTCTAAGGAGGAACAGTCATATCTAAGTCTATGTCTTTCAAAACTCGTTAGCATAAGTACTATGCTCAGATCCCCTCCTTCCCCTTTCGTCGGTCGTTCGATCATCACTCCTCCATACTTCAGCCGATGTTCCGGCGCAACCTGCAGAAGGGGGGAGAAAGAAGGGGGTGGGGGCAGCATTCAAAACACATCAACGCGCATAAATCCGAAAATGTTTTTACCTACCACATACTCGACCTATCTCCACGGGGTGCATTCTCTACCATCTCTGCGTTTAAGCCCAGAGGGACCTGTAGTGTTTAGATAGATAATCGTTGATGGTCTGTGTATCTACATGAATCACTTGATCGTGGCCTTTTAGGTCATGTGCAAGGGTGGTGGTCAGGTGGCGTTTCTTCGGTATCGCTTAGGGGCGTCTAAAACACTTTCCCGGCTGCCTGTGACACATAATGTAGCTGCTAAGTATCGGGCCTTTTTAACCTTCGACCTTAATGAGGCTGCTTATTTTTCGCTTATGTTGGAGACAGTAGTAACACATTCGAAACTCATTAATACAATCGCTACAATTATACTTTCTTTTTCAATAAACCTTTAATTAAAAAAAATGTTGGCGCACAAAATACGGGCCTACAACCCAGTGGACCGGCTACGGAGCAGACTGGAACTGTGCATAAGAGGAACGAAGTCGGTGGCCATTTATTTCATAAAGTGCAGCAGTGCAATGAAATCGTATCGAACTTTTTTAAGGGGCGAGTATAATGCGTGTCAAGCTTTCAATAATATCATCTCATTGTCCAACTATTTGCTCAAGACCTAACGTTTATCAATTTATTGTCCAAATGCCCAATCAGTGCTTATTTTATACCAATTCATTGCTTCCAAAAATAATTAGTACCCACCCTAAATCAGTTCACTGTCCCAGCACATAATCAATATCCATCTTATATCGCTTTCTTTTCCAAGCACATACTCAATATCCATCTTATCTACTTTCATTGTCCAGAAACTGCGTACATATCTTGTAGCATCAAGGCTGAGCAATCAGGGTGCAACAAGGAGTTTGAAAGTCTCATTTTGTATCGGCGCCATTTTGGGCGAGGCCAGGCAGGTCCCAGTAGAGTCGAAATGCCTCCACTGACTCGTGGTTGGACCAGAACCTCTTTTGGTAGTTCAAAAAGTTTTTCGCAATGGGGTAATAGACTAGCAATATGGATCATCAGTCAAAAAGTGGGGAGGGCGGCGACAATCTTTCCTACCGGGTCATTCTGGTGTTCCACCGGAACTGAACAAATCTGTATCTTTGCAGGATTTTAGTCATTTCCACACTGAGGCTGGCGCCGGCAGGAGTGCGCCGACGTCTCGTGGCTCCATCGGAGGACGGGGCGGGGGGCGCCTCGTGGAGAGGTCGGCCCCCCGGCTCTTTTAGAATCTTCAAGGTTGAGGAGCACAGGGCGTGTGCCCGTCCCGGGCAAGAAAACCCGCTTTTTGATATGGACCCTCTACAAGCAGGAGCGTTGGGGTGTCGCTGGAAGCCTCCACCTGGAGGGAGGTGGGGGAGGCTCGTTCGCGCCACCTCCCCCTTCCAGCGACCCCGCGCCGTTCTTCGGCTCCAGCGCTTTGGTATGGCCGTGCCAGGCGATGAAGATGGGGGGGGGTCGGAGGCAGCAAGACATCCCCCCCCTTTTGTGGCGGGACTGCCTGCAACTCTCAAGGGTTGCCGCTGTGGCGGGACTACCTGCAACTTTCCAGAGTTGCCCAAGACATAATTGAAAAGAAAGAAGTGTTGTCGCAGCCATTATAGTGGAAAGAAGCGCTGCCGACCTCGCCTTGGCTTCGGTCTTTGATGATGGCCGGATCAGGCAAGAGAAAGGGGGGGGGGATCGGAGGCAGAGGCAAGACATCCCCCCCGTGGCCTGCAGGGCAGCAGAAGAGGGGAAAAGGGGAGACCATTACGATTTTCGGGCCGTCCGCCCCACAGCCTCCCCTTCCGATGGCGGCCAGCCAGGCCCAGCTCTGCACACGCTGAGGCCTCGCCTTCCGGATGGGCGTAACCGCGGACCTGTTGCACTTCGGGATGTTCCGGAATGGGGGTAGGTGTTTATTGATTTGTATCTATTTCATGTTACCGTTATTTGGGCGTGGTGGGCAATGAGGCAGACATGTTTGGAGCAGGAATAGGCAGCGGAGCCTAGCTACCTCGTGGCTGTCTTGTCGTCGAACTTTCGCCATTTTATATTTCTTATTACGAACTATTCCTAATGTTTCTTATTTTTAGTGAAGTCGAAAGCTCATCAGGGGGTTACTGACTTAGCCCGATTTCTTTTATTTTTCCTTCCTTTCCTTAGCGTTTTTCAAGCTAAAGTTTCAGTTAATAGGGTACGGTGATCACTTCATATTTTTATATGTCCTTTCATTAGGGGTACTCCTGGACGGACCAGATGAGTTACCTCCAATAAATGGTCCGGGTGGAACTAGATTATCAATCAGTGGGGAACACATGTCCCTTCATTAGGGTATCATCCTGGACGGACCAAATGATGTACCTCCAATTACTAGGGTAGCCTCCTGGACGGACCAGATGGCCTACCTCCAATAAATGGTCAATGAGTGGGGAGCATATGTCCCTTCATTAGGGTAGCCTCCTGGGCGGACCAGGTGAGCTACCCCCAATAAATAGTCAATCAGTGGGGAGTGGGTAGGCCTGACGAATCATAAAGGGGCATAACCTACCCTTTACTACTTGCAAAGACTAGACAGAATATTTCTATTCCACGTTATTTGCAAACAGAAAATACCTCAAATGAACAATTCCTTGGACAACAATGTCCAGTCAATCAATCAATCAGTGGGGAGAAAAAACAGGCATGACGGATTACAACGGGGACAAACGTCTGCATTACCTGCCCTTCGCTATCTGCAAAGGGAGACAGAATATTCCTATTCGTCTCTGTTTGTGGACAGGGAAGATCTCAAAGAGCAACAATCGATATTCAATCGATATCAAACAATCAGTGGGGAGAAAGGTAGGCATGACGAATCATAAAGGGGCATTACCTACCCTTCTCTATCTGCAAAGAGAGACGAACGTTCCTATTCGCCGCTGTTTGCAAACAGAGAATGTCTCGTTCTCAAGAAGAGAACCAATATTTCAAGTAGCAACCAAAGCTAAATGAACCAATAACCAAACAATATCAGTATTTAAATACCAATTCCAATACAATCAATCAAACAATCAGATGGATGAAACCATCCTACCAATCAGGCGTAAAACGCCCTACTTAATCTTACCCGGACCGGACCATGTGGACAGTTCTTTGTCTTCCTCCTCCAGCGCCCGATCGTTCTCTTACTCTACGCAGCATTCCTGTGGGATTCCAGTCAGGACAATAGGTCACTCGAGAGAGGTCCGTTCAGAATCGGTGAAGTTCATTCGATCGGCAGCCGGACGAGGGCCCTCTCAAGGCAGGTATACTCTAATCATTTAGATGTTCACCTCGTCGTCTGGATCTCTCTTACTGGACCTTATGTCACTGATGGACCCCGCGTTGGGACGCCAATTGTAAAAGGTGAGCCCATATTACTACCGATGCCCGGGCTGCTGGCGCAAGTCGCCTCTTAGTTCCCATTCTGAATAGTTACCAAATAAAGAGACGGGCGCTGGGAGCAGGAATCACAAGAACAGAGTTTTATTTCTCATGAGGAGAGCCTGTCATTTCGGAAATGAAACACAGTGTCTTTCGGGAGGTGCTCTAACAAGTTCTCTGAGACATCGCTTTTTATACTTTACAAAACATTCCTTATTACAATAACAACATTGTGAAACAAGGGAAAGACATCCCCATAATCCTCGTGTCAATCCCACCCCCCATACATCCACAATAGAGGCCCTTAGCCTGCCGATAAGAGGAGGGGGCAATCACGCAGCTGAGTGTTCCGCCGATTCTTTGGATGTGTGCGCCTGATCGTACCCCAGGGGGTGGGGAGGCCAGGATCAATAGTGGGTCCTTTGAAGAGGAGTGACTCCATACACTAAGGGGCAGTAAACAGTATCTCCCGGCTTAGGCGATGGCCTCGGACCTGTGTGGACAGTCAACCGCGGAGGGAGGGTTTACCAACAGAGGGGTTATTCATGAAAGGAAAGGAGGTGTTGGTCAGGCGCGGCCGTGACTCCCAAGGACAGGGTCATGCGGACTTGTGCATGTGAGAGAGGGGGGCAGCCGGGGTGCGCGGAGGAAGAGGGTCATTTGAGAGTGGGGGGGGGGGTGTTCAAAATGCGCGCAGGAGGGAAGCCGGGGATTTCAATGAGCAGGCAAAGAGGCCATGGTGCCTAAAATGGCTGTCAGGTACATGCGGGCATGGGCCTTTGCTGGTGGTGTGATGCGGTCAACGTATCAAGACATTCATGGTGCGCACAGGGAGGGGAATGGGAAAAGACAAATGAACGCCGCTTATGTACATCAATTTCGTGAATTTCCACAAGTACTGGGCAAGAAAAACACTTAACGAATAAATAAAACAGAATAAACCGTCCTAACAAGATACATTGATATTTTTAATTTGGAACACGACGTGTGATAAATAGATGGAAAGAGTAACTTCCAAATTGAGAGAAAGAGCCCTGAGAAAGCGGCTTTACACTTTTGCGAAACATGTGTTGGCTGTTGTCTTAAATGTCATGAACTGGTACAATGAGATGTTAAAAAAACTATGGTCGCAACTTCAGTGTGGATAAACAGTTGTCTAACTGAAATAAAACTAAAAAGAAAAGTGAATTTCATAGTATGAATTTGAAATTTTTGAACAATTTCATTACCATTATTCTGATTACCATGCATCTAGTGTCTCACTGAGGAGCACCAGTTACAACAAGACCACTATCTCCCTAAACTGCAACTGCAAGTTAAGCTCAGATATAATAGGATGTTCTGACTGCACTACTGTGGTTATTAAACACATTTCCTATCTATGAGATGCCCCTGGCTTCTTCACATTCACTCCTGTTCAAGTACTTTCAACCAGATTCAATAATCTTTCATCCAGCTGTTTATCATGCTTTTTTAAAACGTGTTCTTTTCCAGGAAGAAGGGCATTCTCCCAGTTACCTTTCTTTCCCTGCTACTCTTTTTCCTAACCCTGCCTTCTACGCTTTTTACTCAGATGTCAAATTCTACATTCTTAAACCTTTTTTGCCATTAGATTTCCCTCTCTTTTTCCTCTGCTCTCTTATCCTTTCAGTTCTTATCCACCTTGTCTCTCCTTTTTTCTAACCCATGTTCTAAATATAATCTCCCCTCTCGTTCCATTGTGTTCCGTTCTTTTCCCTACCATCTCTCCATGATCACCTAAGATTCTTTACTTAATTCCTATCCTGGTTAATGCTCTCTCATTTCTCCCTCCTTTACCCTTATTCCTCCTTCCTTTCACCCCATTACTTGATTCCATTCCTTCTCTCACTTCTTTCACTTATTCCTCTTGTCTCCTCTTCCTTTGACTCTCTTTCCCAATTCCCATCCTCAATGACCCACTGTTGTAGGGTAGACTGTGGCACAACTGAATTCAGGCAGAACGTGCAAAAGTTCACGGGAGTCAGCGCAAACTTAGCCATCATCCCTCCGAGGACTAGGCCCTTGCACCTTAGACCCCTTTTCCTTTCCCAGGTTCAGTAATTCAGGAGGACAGGTCATAAAATGAGGAGTAACACATCTATGTGAAACTTGTTTCTAGTAAAGGGAATATCTACATGTAAATGTAAATGTAAATTAGTATGTAAACCATGTGCAAATGAGCGTCATTAGAGCAAGGGCAATTGGAACAGCAATTTTCAATGTTAGTGATGTCAAGTGCAAGTGCTGCTGGAACTGTAAGACGGGGATAATTCTATCTAATGGCGAGGCTTACACTGTGAAGGACACGTACAGCGTTACCAGCTGCATACACGGACAACCCGACCTAAGGATAGTACACCAGAATTAGGGGCGCTTCAGGCGGTCCTGCCAAAATAACCCTCAGGTCTGATAACCCTCTTTCTGCCAAAGCTTCAATCTCTCACATCACAATGCCCCTGCACAATGCACCCTTACTTTGACAGGAAGACAGAGACAAGCGCGCAGTGTTTCAATATGAGAGCAACCATGATAATTCAACTTCTGGCCCACTCGCAACAGACAGTGCCACGGAACTTGTGACCGGGCCAGGCGCAGAAAGAATTAAAAAAAGAAAAAGGGGCCTAAGGGGCAAGGGCCTAGGCCCCGGCAACCACCGATGAATCAGATCAAGCCAGAAGCAGGAGGATTATTGCATGCAATTCAAACAACTGGACGGCGTCCGGTCCAGTCGTCAAAAGACTCACATGCTGGTGGCAGATAGGGGGGAATAAAATTATGGGGTGCCGACTTTCCCAGTCCCTGCCCTCTGAGATGCCTGCCTCGCCTCCTCTACCACCCATCAGAGAGTCATGCGCACTTGTTATTGCGTGAGCCAAATGCACATGGGCATCACCAGGCAGCAGACTCCACTCTAACCATGGAACACAGACGCAGAGGCGATGACATCTGCGCCCTACGCGCGTCTACATCATCATGATCAATGATCACATGGTCAGGTGTTTTTTTTAAATTAATTATTAGAATGAGTCAGATATAGCAGGCTCCATGCTGCTGCCTAAATAAAATTGAAACCGTCCGGCGGGTCACTGCTCACGTCACGTGACATCACGGAAACGGTCACACGGACCGAGCACCAGCATTTTATGAAGCCTAGAGAGAATCGTTGTGTTCAGGTGGCCTGGTTGTGCTTAACGCAATGTTATGTTTGACTTTACTTTGCATGGTCGGTCCGACATGGCCGAATCGGCCCCCCAGCAACAGAACCGGCCCCCATCCAACCTACCGGGGGATTGCCCAGTGCCCGGAATTGCCAGTCCGGCCCTGAGTGTAGCCAAATAGAAAATCTTCACCCTCAAATTCTCTACATGTGCCTACATTCTGCAATTAAATTATCCAGTAAAGAACGAGCAATAGATGGAAAGGTGCGATAGGGAGCTCTATGTGCCCCACAAAGAGAAAAGTTTTCCTAGTGCAAAATAAAGTTACACACTTTTTCTTCCATTTTACTTTACTTGCTAAATGCTACCACTGCTGCACAAAGTCAGTGATCTTCCTAAGTCCAGTGCAGAGAATGTTACGAAAAAAAACATTATGGCACTGCACCAGATGAGGTGAAGTACTTACTACTCTCCGCATATATGTGGGACACAACATAAAAGGGAGAAATGCAAATAAGAATACTTCTGTCAGGCCTCACCCTTGCAACAGTGTCTTCCACTCTCTCGCCTCCTGCACGTTGGCTTGAAAAGCATGAGACAGAAAATAGGCATAGTGCCCACACCGTCACCCGCTCCTCCCTGCACTTGAAAACATTTTACCCATGAATGATACACCAGACACTTTGTTTATGGGTAAAGAACTGCTGCAGGTTTATTATCATACAACCATAGTATGACATTAGTGGGTCATCTTACGGGCGATCCAGGGCAGGAAGCCCCTCGCTGCCCCGCCCGCCTGTAGAGCCAGCCAGCACGGTGGGTATACGCCCGGAAGGTGCCGCACCTTGTAGATCCTTATCTTGGACTCCCGCCCCTTTCAGGGCGGAGCGGAATGGCACACCCCCGGTTGGTTCAGGCCCCCCAACCGCCCGAAGGACTAACGGGGCGCCGTCGTGGTTTCCGGAACCTCCTGCGGCTCACGGTCTTAGGCTCGGGCACCCTTACTGTGCCGGGCAGAGGTACCCTTACTGTACCCGTCTGCCGCAGATGTACCCTTACTGTACCCGTCTGCCTCCAGATCGCCCTGTAACTCCGCCTGCAACACAGAAAAACATTAAAACGTTCCAATGATTCGCACCGCCTGACATGCTGCTGGGTAAGCGGACAGGGTGGGTGCAGCACTCGAAGAGGGGCGGACGGAGGCAGCCCGGGGACGGATGCCGAGCACTGGGCAGAGGCAGGAGGCAGAGGACGCGGGAAGGGTGGATCAGGCCCTATATACCTAGCACGCCCACCCCAGGAAGGTCCTCCCCCGGCTGGGTGGCATGCAGATACTTGAGAGGGGCAAGGGGGCTCCCTGGATTCCCTCCCAACCCCAGCGCGCAAGAAGAAGACAGGGGGAGGGGGCTGGACTAGTGGCCACTAAGGAGGCTGCCCTGCAAATGTCCCCCTGCGTGGGACGCGGGCAGCGGCATGGTGCCCACACCGTCACCCGCTCCTCCCCGCACTTGAAAACATTTTACCCATGAATGATACACCAGACACTTTTTTTATGGGTAAAGAACTGCTGCAGGTTTATTATCATACAACCATAGTATGACATTAGTGGGTCATCTTACGGGCGATCCAGGGCAGGCAGTCCCTCGCTGCCCCGCCCGCCTGTAGAGCCAGCCAGCACGGTGGGTATACGCCCGGACAGTGCCGCACCTTGTAGATCCTTATCTTGGACTCCCGCCCCTTTCAGGGCGGAGCGGAATGGCACAACCCCGGTTGGTTCAGGCCCCCCAACCGCCCGAAGGACTAACGGGGCACCATCGTGGTTTCCGGAACCTCCTGCGGCTCACGGTCTTCGGCTCAGGCACCCTTACTGTGCCGGGCAGAGGTACCCTTACTGTACCCGTCTGCCGCAGAGGTACCCTTACTGTACCCGTCTGCCTCCAGATCGCCCTGTAACTCCGTCACAGCTCTGGAGGAGGCTACCGTCGATGCCAGGGCCCCCCACACCAGAGTACTTTAGTGACATCCTGCAGCTGCGAGTGCATCTTGGAAATCTAGTAGGAATATATCCATGCCAACCTTGAACAAGTGCACCCCATCCTTTTCGTAGTAACCCTAGATTTTCTCTTGGATCAATGCATGCCTAATGAATCCTAGGCCCCTTTGTTCCCTGAACTTCTGCATGGACCTATTAACCCTCCTGCGTGAATGTTCAACTGTCGCTGTGGTTCTAGCGCCCCGCCATTCCCTGCGTGGCACGATCTCGGGCCTTAGACAATCACCGTTCCAGTACACCGTGCATAGTACTTATTACCTCTGTCTCGTGACCAGTCACCCCTATTGGGCATTCGTTGAACCCCAGGCGGCTATTTAACCAGCTCCTATCCAGGGAAAATCCAGTTGGGCACCTGGAACATGCCCTCCGGGCATGAAAATACCGCCTAAGGCAATCCACTTTCGAACCTGAATAACCACTAATTAAATCTGACTCAGGCCGCACGCTCACTAGGGCACCTAGCCAGGCCGCACGCTTACCCGTGCACCTAGCCCATGGCCTTTCACTGCGTAAACTCTGCAGTTCGAATTCAGACTGTTTGTTGTTACCTGGTCACGTCTAAAAAAGGGCACTACCTCTTCAACCGGGCTACTGTTGGCTTAGTCCATGCTTCCCCGTTGCATAACAGGAATAGCTACCACATCGCTTCCTTGCCTAGCCACTGATAGCAAACCACCCCTGCCATGTCTGCCCTGGTCTCAACTGCCCCGCGCGACATTCCCATCTTTAAGATGCGCTGGGGGTGGTATTAAGACTACGAATGGCACTTTATTGCTGATCACTAAAACACTGAGGATGAGGGAGACCCCTTACATAATTATTCCCATTCAACTAGCAAGAAACTTTCAGCAGCCCATGGATGGGGGCAGTTATGTGAGATAGTCCTGACATGGATCGTGCATGCGTGAGCCGGATATATACGCGATATTCTGGGCGACAGTCTACACTTGAGGTTACTCCCTTGTCGCCTATGAGCTGATGCCAACAGCTACCTAGAGTACATGGGCACACTTGGGGCAAATGCCATGGTGATTTGTGCAATCGCTACGCGTAACACTGCTCCCATTCTCCCTTACAAGCAGTC
This sequence comes from Lissotriton vulgaris, assembly GCF_964263255.1. NCBI lineage: Eukaryota > Metazoa > Chordata > Amphibia > Caudata > Salamandridae > Lissotriton > Lissotriton vulgaris. Next base: position 927,184,749 of record NC_141698.1, read on the forward strand.
AAATCCTTGTTGCCCCCTAGGGCCCCTAACCTGAAAACGCATTCCGGCTCCCAGCACGGAGCCCGCCCTGGCTCATCCTGCTTATGTTACCACCTGACCTACTCAGATTGGTGCCTGCGAATTTGCTCCGTTTGTCCCGCAATTTAGAACCAAGTTAAACTCTAATCCTGGATGTTCGGACTCAGCCCCCACACACTGGCCCAGTGTCCTCATCCAGTGTACCGGCTCCTGTCCTTGGCATGCCAGCCAGCTCGGAAATCTGACCCTTCTGGAGCGAGCCCGTGCGTTTCTGGAAGAAAGAACAAATCCATAAAAAACGTCCCCAAACCGTGCTGACAGGTACGCTTATTGTTCACTCGGACGCCCGGATCAGGGCCCATTCTTTGCGTCCCAGTTTCTGTACCCACAACACATTCCCTACGCACATGGGGTGCATACTATGCCCATATCCACCAGATGTTTAAAAGATAATGGCTTTTCAAATTATTAGGAAGGCATGCATGATTCCCCTTGCTCTGCCCATAGCTTCCCGTGAGAACACCCCAATTATTGCCCTGCAAAACCCAATTGTCCAGACTCTCCAGTAGTTCCTTCAAAATAGAACATACCACTATTTCCCAGGGGCTACCTCATATGTCCCGACCAATGTGTCACTTCCTGAGTGTAACCTGTGCGCGCCAACCAGGGACCGTAATGACACTGAGGAGAACATGGGTCCCCGTCGACCCTGCATGCTGCCCCCAGTGTGCTACGACCCTCATACCTGTTGGTGGCACGTGGCCCCACCCTGTGAGTAGGGTGGTTCTCCGGCGCGGTTCCTGTATTAGCGACAGAGACATTCATTAGAAGCCTGGACCCCCCACCCCTCATCTACCAATCCGGATTCTCCGTAATGAGCAGGGGCCAAGAAAGTATCACAAGCTACCCAGGCCAGCATGTTTGGAGCCAGATGCATCAATGTAGCGTCTGGAAACTAAGTTAATTATTCACCTGCTGAATCTGATAATGATCGATGCACCATGGAGTATGTGATTAGCGTCACCTCCTAACTCGTCCCTGTACTATTCTCCCTACCTGATGGAAGACCTATTCATATAGAAATTCCTATTCTCCTTGGCTATGGAGGTGTCTTGCCGGAGTGTTCTTGTGGTTGGAGAGTCTGCGTGGTTCGGGGGTCTGCTATTTATTGCAGTGTTATTCTTCTACCTGTATTTGGTACTCCATTGTAACAAGCACCCGTGCCTATACTCCTGTAACCCACTGAAGGCAGCCCCTTACAATGTCTTTGCTTCTGGTATTTGCACAAGTACCACCATTGCTTACGCAACATTTGTTCATGTGTTTGGGTGTCTGTCCTTTATGCATTATTGTACCTCTCCTTGTACTCCTACGCTTTTGTAACTTGCACACATGTTACTTTTCTCCCTTCAATGCACTGTTTGCTACATCTTGAATTGTTAGCTCACATTTGCCACTTTGCTTCATGACGCTTAGCGTTTGCTTGTGCACTGTGTTCACTTATCGTGCTCATGTATTAGTTATATTCCTATTGTGAATGTTCTGACACCTCCGGGTAAAGTCTGTACTTATATAAGGCATATTCAGAGCTGGATGGATCGGAACCACCTTAAGCTAAACCCAGGAAAGACTGAGTTAGTACTCCCTAGCAACAGCGCACTCAGTTGGGGGCCCCACTTCTGGCCACCCTCAATGGGCACACCCCCATCCCCCTCCCAGTCAGCTAAAAGCCTCGGCGTCACTCTTAGCGCCGATCTCTCACTGAAAACCCAGGTCGGAACAGTGATCTCCTCCTGCTTCTTTCAGCTAAGAAAGATTAAAAAAATCGCTCATCTGCTGACCCATTCTGCTCTCATCCAGGCAGTACTCGCACTGGTTCTCTCGCGGTTAGATTTCTCCAACTCTACCTACCTGGGCCTTCCCCTCACCATCTCTAAACGCCTGCAGATTGTTCAAAATCAAGCAGCCAGATTAATATTCAAGAGCAATCGCAGGAAGTCAGCCAAACCTTTGTTGGCCTCCCTCCATTGGCTTCCCATCACCCATCGGATCACCTTTAAGACAGGCTGCATAATTTTCAAGGCTCTTCACGGAAAAAGCCCCAGGTTCGTCAACCAACTCATTAACAAACATGAAACTACCCGCGAGCTTCGTTCTGCCCATCTGTCCCTCCTCACGGTGCCGACATTTAAAAAGAAACGGCTCGGCGGATCCAGTTTCGCATACCTCGCCCCAAAAACCTGGAACTCACTACCCTTGTCTATCCGGAGCTGCACCAAGCTGACAGAGTTCAGGCGAGCACTGAAGACCTGGCTATTCAAACAAGCGTACGGTTAGAGCACTACACCATCTGCCCCCTCACTTACCATCTCCCATCTGTTTTCTTCAGCGCCATGAAACCCCTGGGTGACCGCGCGCTTCACAAATTCCGAACCAAAAAAAAAAATAAGTGGGAGGCACTGGCTACCGACAGGCCCAGAATAACTGATCTTCACACTAGCTGTAAGCTGACTCACATGACACCCCGTCATCCCCCGGGAAGCTCACTTTGTGCGAGAATGGGGATTCTTCCCATTCAACCGCGTCCAACAAGACAGCGTGCCTGGGGCTGAGTGCTACGACAGGATCCCATCCCATACATATCACAGCTCCGCTGAACTAAAGGCATGGTTACAACTTCGCTCATGGCTTGACCAATGACCCAACCGCTTAGGCCCCAATACTAAACTTGGGATGAAACACAAACCAACACAGCCCCTTCCTATGGCGAAACCACAGGTAGGACAAGCAGAAACAATTTTAACAACCTTTTACTATGGAACAAATGGGTAGAATATGACTCCGCAGGGAAGGTTTGTGTAGTTAGATAGGTGAACGATTCACCTTACCTGCATCCCTTCAACATGTTCGTGCTTACCTACCTCGCCTGTATTTTGACTCCCCAGTGAATAATTCCATGACCATGCTAGTACCATTTCCTTTGGTTCAATGGGCAGCCACTGAGCTCGGACAGCCAGTGTCTGAACTGTTTGTGCTCACCCCCTACTCAGCAAAGGTGGAACCTATATGCTTGACTCTAGGTGTAAAGCGTAATATACAAGCACTCTTCTACAAGCCTGGCTCGGGGAGACGTTTTCCATGGACATGTCTTTACCCAGCAAATTGTAATTCAGTATGTGACCTCATCGCGGGTGCCTCCCAGGTAACACGTGAATGCGTAGCTCAGATATGAGCACTGTATTATGTAACGTACCACTATTTGCCTGGACGGGGGAGGACCACCCTGTGTTATGACTGGACCAAATTAAACAGCAGCGCCCTCTGTTCTAAGAGGCAGGGTGCACTTTGTGAACCAGGGCCCCCGAACTAACTGTCCTGGCTCAGCCAAGGTGGTCGTCGCAGCATCTGCCGCACGAGAACACGGGCTGGGAAAGTTAGATTAATATGCGGATTACGGGGGCATATTGCATATATATATCCTACCGGCACCTGCCCCCCGTAACTCCTGATCACTTTGGGCCCCAGGGCCCCCTGTACCGTGATGTTGCCCAGGGGAGATGGCTACGAATGCCCAGGTGAAACAGGCAGGCATGAGTACCCGCCCTACGTGGGCAGATCCAACTGCGCCAGGAGGTCACCAGGGGGGGGCAAATGTACGCAGCGGGCATGGGAGGGGTGAATCGGGCACGCTCACCTCCATGACTGCATGCCGCCCAACGAGGGATGTCAGCGCTCATCCCGGCGTATTGGGTGTCTGCCATAACTGCCAAATAGTATCCCTCCTTGTACTACATACGCTCGTGTAAACTGCACACGTCGTTTCCCTTCTATTCTGTTTGCTCTAGTGCCTCCTGTAACGTGACGCTTACTTCCCAGACACCAAGATCGCTGTGAGGGACGCCGTGACACGCTGAAACCAAGATTGCTGTGGGGGACAGACAAGGCCATGTAGGTGCCTAAACAAAAGTCCCCATGAAGCAGCAACACTGCCTGGGCCCCTCCTCCGGACAGTGTAGAAAATCAAAATCCCAATTCTGTCTTCCAGACACTGTGGGACAAACAATTTCGGCTAGTTGGATGGCATCCCTCAATCTAAATCGTATTGTGCCTTTCTTTTATAAAATGATGTCACTTTCAAAACACGGATACATGAGAACAATAACTAGGAAAAGTTATTTCTGCAAACAGGTATTACCTTGCATAAGTATAATGTTGTGGAAGAAATGGATTAGGAAAGCATTTGTTCGTAAACAATGGAAACGGGGAACCGAAATCGCTCCTCGTGGAGTAGGCCTCTGCCCTTGCGGGTCCCTAAGGATGAGAAAATTAATGAATACATGCGCCGCTCAATCCTGAGCCCCTCGGGCCTGCCAACTCACGCACCAGGTATCCCTCTCACAATCCCGACTCTCTGCGTCACGACAAACCTGGAATGAAAAGGGGAGAATTAACACGCCTTGTTTCCCATACTGTGGGGCCTCCCCAGCAAACTCCACATTACGCCTGTGTCTTTGTTACTATTGCGACCGCTGACAACCGCATGATTAGATCCAGCATTGTTTGACCACTGGGCATTGCATTGTTTGACCACTGCAAAGGTTGCACCCCGCCTCCCTAGCCGGTGGGGTGCAGGCAGACTTCTTGATTTACCCTGCCCAGCTGTTCCCTCCTACCTGAAACCTGTAAGGCTTTCTGCTGTAACCGAAGGAGTGCGCAGCGCCCGGGGGTAATACTACAGGCCTAGGGCCAAATGCCCACTGGCCAGTCGGTATGATCATGCCCTTCATGATTGCTACTAGGACATCCTCGCTATGTCACCCAGGGCCGCCGCAATCTAAACTTACCAACCTGGGAAGGCCTGAGCACCTTACATTCTGACGCCCAAACAGCATGGTGTTAGCATACAATTAGCTGGCTTAGAATTTAAAGAGAAAAACACCCATTCACATGACTGCCCGGCAAGGCGCGGCGTTCTGCTGTCTTCGTCATGAGGAACAACGTTTATTGTTTAACAAAGTTTTATCTAGTGAGAACTTGACCCGGTACCGGGTATCAGAGCGTTTTACGTAGCCCCCGTTGCATTATATAACGACTTTGCCACAGTATACTATTAAGCGGGGTTCTCACCCCCAAGTGCCTGGAAAAACACCTCCTCTCTGCACTATGTCAGGCACGCCTTCTGGAAACCAAGATCGGTAACAGAGACTCCTGGGGATGCCGGGGATTGAACCCGGGGCCTCACATACGCGAAGCATGCGCTCTACCCTGAGCTACGGTCGGCGGGGAAGAGCCGGCTTGCTATGTCAAAGGAAGGTGGCGGGGCTCGCGAGAGACGCGCGCCGAGGCTCTGGCCGGTGAAGACGAGGGCAGCACCTCGCATGCTGCTCACCCCGGGCCCCGCGGAGGCGGCAGCCGCGCTCCCCGGGCCCGGCTGCATCCGTTCAGCGTTCGCTGCAGCACCATCCCAAGAAGCCTGCATGGAAACCCAACCCTCTTGTGATGGCTGTCTATGCCACCGGCTCATCGCAAGTGAGCGCTCGGCGCACATAGAACAGGTAACTCCATAAACATGTGTAAACACTCAGACTGTGTTGTGGGGAAGGTAGCAGATCACCCGAGAAGATATATGGATGTAGCATCTACCATAAGACAGTGTACCCGCTAACTTCGAGCGAGCTGTCCATATTGCTGGGTAATTGGCGGAACAGTTAAAAAGTTATTGGGAGCAGACAGTGAGGACACAAACTCGCACCTCCAGTAGCCTAGAGCCTTAACTCTGCAGCTTAGGCCGTTCGGCCGCGCTTCCTTCGAAGACGGTGTACACAGCTGCCTTCGCACGAGCTATCCACATTGGAGACAGTGTGTGTGCGGGGCTCCCGTGCGAGTTCTCATGCCTCCCGGGCACAGGGATCCCTTCGAGCAGCTTGCTCAAGAGTAGATATCCCAGCAGCCAGCAGCAGTCCAAAATACACTGTATAAGTCTCTGAATCAGTCTGACACCATAGTAAGCAGGCAGGTAAGGGCGGAACAGCAGGTATGAAAACAGCACACTCTGCAGGAACTGAACTCCTACTAAGTAAAGCGCGATTAGTCTGCAGAAAAAATATTTCAAGTGGGCGTTTGGTGCTAGAAGTATTCTTCCGATCTCACCCTCGCAGCCAGAAACAGAGAGAGCTCCGAGAATTCACCATTTCTCCCGTGTTCCTCGCACTGCCACCATCTTGGGAGCCACGTCTGAGGTAGACATACGCCTCCATACACAAAATGCACCATACTATCAGCTCCTGTGAATCACCATTGAATCGTCACGTGCGGGCCCGTGCTCTGCATCCTCTACCTCACGATAACATGAGCTGCAGCCGGGGGCCGGCTCGACTGGCGGCCATTTTGTCTCCCACACAGCCTCCGCCTGCCCAGCCGCATGGCGGCATACCGTGCAGGTCGGGCGTGTGGGCAGCCCTCATTCCCGTTATGCTGCCCCCCCTAGCCCGCATTGCAACCGCCCCCCAGTGCCGCAAAATCAGCCCGTTCAAGCCGATATACGTCGGTGGCCACCTCTCGCCCCACCCGTGGTCTCCTACCACAGGGCCCCTGTACAACCTGGATCAATACCAAGGACGGGGCCGGGGGGAGGCGAGAGAGAAGCACACCTACCTTCAATTCCGACGATTCAACAACGGTGGGCAACGCACGCGGTGCAGCACTCGAAGGGGGGCGGACGGGCGCAGCCCGGGGATGGAGGCCGAGCACTGGGCAGAGGCAGGAGGCAGAGGACGCGGGAAGGGCGGATCAGGCCCTATATACCTAGCATGCCCACCCCAGGAAGGCCCTCCCCCGGCTGGGTGGCATGCAGATACTTGGGAGGGGCAAGGGGGCTCCCTGGATTCCCTCCCAACCCCAGCGTGCAAGAAGAAGTCAGGGGGAGGGGGCTGGACTAGTGGCCACTAAGGAGGCTGCCCTGCCAATGTCCCCCTGCGTGGGACGCGGGCAGCGGCAATCACTGCATGGCTTCATATTAAAGCCATGCAGTGATTGACCTGCGCTGTCTCACTACTTGACTAGGCCTACTAGCATTTCTATAGTCGATCTGGACGCTGCTCCCTTGCTTAAACAGTATGACAGCAACGCCTGGATTGGCTGGAGCAGGCACAACCAGCGCTCCTTAAGACACAAGGGAGACCTGCAGCTGTGATCTCCGGCCACTAGTGTTGCGCAGGTAGGGGAGGCCTCAAGTGCGTATGTCGGGTTGGTCATGGAAAGACATCCGTCCAACCTGACATGCTCACTTCAATAAAGTGAAGATCCTGCCAACCCGCTGCCTATAATTAAGCCCCACCCCCACACACTCATGATAGAATAAAGGCACTCATAGCAGAGTGATCTGTGCACCAGACCTAGCGGCTGATATAAAAGCACCACAACCTGGTGGGGGGGGGGTGCGGTGGACTTTTATTTATTTAATAATATTATACATTTTGTAATACGGGGGCTAGAGGGGTTAACAAATAAGGAGGGTCAATTCGCCATCGCAACAATAGGGAAGCTGTCCCTGACTGGATGTGTTTAAAAAACAAATTATAAGTTTCCCAACCTTTATTTTTGCAGAGGCCGCCGCATCCGCCCGTAAGGGTGGGGGAGGCTTGAAGGCCGGCGCCATAACCCTCGTGGTGCCACCAGCGGGGGTAAACTGGTTCTGGGCGCTTCGATGCGCACAGGAACCAGCGGAAGCGGGGTGCGCACCAGCCACCCGACCGGAAGTGACCTGTTGACCTGAGCGCCCCCAAAGGGCGCCCAATGGTCAACCTGGCTTTGTTTGAACCCCCCAATCAGGGGGACTCACCTGAGGCCTGCATGGAGGGCTCAAGAGGATTTAAGCGACGCCGCCCTACCAGCAGAAGCACATCGCATTCGAGGAGCTGGGAGAACGGCGCAACAGCAACAACGACTGAAGGAAGAGAGGCGACGCGGCGAAGGACGAAGCGGAAGACTGCGAGGCCCCGGTGGAAGATCCAGGTCACCATCGCCGAGGACGCCTTACGGAGCGCGGCGTGCCGTGCCAGCTCCCCCGAAGCAACAACAGGTAAAAACCGCGGCAAGCTCAGAGCCCGGGATAAGCACACGCAGTTAGCTGTGCCCCCAGCAGACGGCCTGACGCAGACGCGAGAAACCAAGAAGCCACACACAAGTGCGCAGAGACTCACGACATGTCGGAAGGCCAGCCGGACGAGATGGCAGAGGTACTGATGAAGATCCACGAGTTATCGGCCATCCACGGCGACGACTGGCTTCACCCTCACCTTGGCAAAGAGAAAGAGAACAGACCGGTGGAACAGGCGGATGAAGAACCAGGGCCTTCCGCACCCAAGAAGCTGAAAAACACGCCGATGAAGAGAACATCGAAGAGGAACCCTCCGAGGAAGGTGCGGCAGAAACCTCTTCCGCCGAGACCAGAGGGCAGCGACCAGGGCGAGACGACCGGCAAAAAGAAAAAGGGTGAGCATATTAGCAACATCGTAAAGGAATGTCTAAAATCACTGGCGCCGGGGCTACTGAATGGCACAGGGCAAGGGGTACCAGGGCCTAGGGAGCAGCGCGCGGAGGAAGCGGCAGGTCTCACGTGGCATATGGTCGACCCGGGGTGGGCCCGTCAGACAAGAGTGCAAGAGCAGGTAGGCTTGTCCGCCCAGGGGGAACAAATTTCCCCACTACCCGGTTGGGGTTACGGCCCCGTTTCAGGAAGCCCACCTCCGAGTGGGGTAGTCAACGATCATTACATCAGGCCATCCCCCGGTCCGGCGTCCCTGACTACGAAAGCCACCGGCTTGGCATGTCTCATCCCCCTAGCGGTGAAAGAGAGGATATGGCGCAAGGAATTCATAGACATATTTTCGCTGCTTGAAATACAGCTAGAGGGACTTGATCTAACCACGTGCAACAGGAAGGAGGAGGACAGGAGAGAAAGGCGTGGGGCCAGAAAAGAGCGCAGTTTCGACAATTGGTTAGATGCTTTCAGAATCATGGCATGCATTATAGTGGAGAGGTTCCCCCATTGCGCGGCTGACTTGTGGCTGTACGAGGCCAATATCCACCTAGCACAGAGGCAGTTCCCGGGGGATGCCTGGTTAGAATACGATAAAGGGTTCAGATTAAAAATGCAGAGGCACCCCGAAATGGAGTGGAATGAGGAGGATGTCTCGGGGTTCATCCACAAGATGCTCACAGCCAAAGATGTTAGGGCCTGGGCGGGAAAAGGCGACCAGCCCTTTCGGAGCTCATACCAAAAGGGGAAGAGTGGTTCTTATCAAAGGCGGTCGAACGGGAGATCGTACTCCCCAACCGCAACTAAGGCGATCTGTTGGAGATACGAGGCGGGGGACTGCTCATGGGGCTCGTCTTGTAAGTTTCAACACGCATGCGCTAGCTGCGGGGGCAAGCACGCCACCGTTGCATGCAAAGGTGCCAAACACGAAGCGAAAAGGGAGAAGAGAGAAAAGAGCAAGAAGCGTTAGCCCCAACGCAGGGGAAAGGAGGGGACTGGTGGACATTTGTAGGCACCAGCTGGCCAGATCCCCCATTATTACACAACAGCTGCGCAGATTAACAAACAAATACCCGAACAAAGCAGAGGCCAGGTCACTGGTAGAGGGCTTCGAGCAAGGCTTTGTTATTCCATTCCAGGGCCCGCTCCCCTCGGCGGGGGCGAGCAACCTGAAGTCGGCAAGCCAACACCCCGAAGTTGTTAGCGCCAAGATAGAGAAAGAATTGAAACTGGGTAGAGTTGAGGGCCCTCTCCCAAAGGAATTGCAAGAAGGCATAGTCGTCTCCCCACTAGGCGTGGTCCCCAAGAAAGAACAAGGTCAATTCAGGCTGATACACCACCTATCGTTTCCGGAAGGTTCCTCCGTGAACGACGGTATCGACCCCGAAGCTTGCTCAGTGGGCTATGCGTCAGTCGACGACGCAATCGAGCTGGTGAAGGCGACAGGCAGAGGAGCCCTCATGGCGAAGGCCGATATTGAATCTGCGTTCCGACTATTGCCGGTCCACCCCTCCAGCTTCCACTTACTGGGTTTCCAATGGGGCGAGGACGTGTTTATTGACAAAGCCATGCCCATGGGATGCGCGATATCATGCGCATATTTTGAGCAGTTTGCCACTTTCTTAGAATGGGCGCTGCATGACCGGCACCAGGAAGGTGGAAAACTGCACTACCTAAACGATTTCCTGTTCACAGGCCCGGCAGGTTCCTCAGTGTGCGCAAGTACATTGGCAGCCTTCGAGGATCTAGCTAGGTCCCTAGGGGTCCCCCTCGCAAAAGAGAAAACTACAAGCCCGACCACAAGTCTCAAGTTCCTGGGCATAGAATTGGACTCTATAGCGGGAACGGCCAGGCTGCCTCCAGGCAAAGTAAAAGAATTTCGCAAGGAAGTATCGAAGCTACGGGGTCGGAACAAGGCCACCCTGAGGGAGATCCAACGGGTGATAGGTAGACTCAACTTCGCGGCTCGGGTAATCCCGCCCGCCAGAGTATTTTCAAGGCGCCTAACAGGGCTAACGGCCGGCGTCACCCACAAGCACCACCACATCAGGCTGAGCGCAGGCGTGAAACAGGACCTACAGGTGTGGGACGAGTTCCTACAAGATTTCAACGGGGTGCTGATTTGGAGGGCAGGGTGGGTAACGGCCGAACAGATAGCCCTTTACACAGACGCGGCCGGAAGCCTTGGCTTCGGCGCGGTCCTGGGAAACAGTTGGTGCGCCAGCCAGTGGCCGGACGAGTGGCATGCGCAGGGGCTCACCAGGAACATCACGTTTCTAGAGCTGTGGCACTGACCATTGGAGCGAGAAAATAAAAAAAAACCTGAAACTCACGCTTTGGTCAGATAACATGGGAGTAGTGCAGGCCATTAACAGAGGCGCAGCGAGATGCCCGGACATGCTGAGGCTAATGCGACGGTTAATTAAATTACAGCTGGAAGGGAACCTGGAGCTGAAAGCACGCCACGTGCCAGGGGCAGAGAACTCAGCAGCAGACGCACTGTCACGGTCCTAAATGAAGCGTTTCAGAGAACTGGTGCCCGGGGCAGACAAGGAGATGACCCCCTTTCCATCGTCCCTTTGGGACCTGGGGGAGTAGACTTATATGGCTAATAGGGCAATCACTTACCACGGAGGCTAACAGAAGATACAGGACATACGCGTGCACGGTAATGAGAATTGGGGGCCTAGAATCGCTGGAAGACAGGGCAAAAACTCGCACAGCAGTCGAGAAATTTGTGCAATGGGCATTCAAGTCGAAAAAAACGAGATCGTGGGCCCAGGCGCATTTGTCCGCCATCGCCCATTTTGCCAGGCTTTACACAGGCGAGGACCCCACTACCTCGGCCTATCTAAAGACGGCCTTAAAAGGCTGGAGGAGGGTTGAAGGTAGAAAGAAGGACAACAGGCGTCCCATCGATTTTGCCAAACTGGGGCAGCTCCTTGGAGCCCTCACAGGCTTAATATCGGATAAATATGAGCTGCTGCTATTTAGGGCGGCTTTCACGACGGCTTTCTTCGGAGCATTCCGTATCAGCGAATTGGTAGCCCCCAGCAAGTCAGGCCCAGCGCAGCAATGCCTGCAGGCAAGAGACATTAAACCAATGGAGAAGGCAGTGGAATTAACGCTGAGACAGTCCAAAACGGACAGGGCAAGGAGGGGGACGACGATACGTCTCCATTGCATCCCAGAGTCGGGGCTCTGCGCGGTATGCTGGTTATTCAGGTACATGGGGGCTCGACCAGCTGGCGAGGGCCCTCTCTTCATACATAAGGACGGGAGGAACCTGAGTAAGTTCCAGTTTACAGCCGTAATGCGCCAAGGCCTTGGTAAAGCCGGGTATTGCGCGGCATCGTTTGCCTCTCACTCATTCAGGATCGGCGCAGCGACCTCGGCAGCGCAGCATGGCATGCCAGAGGACAGGATCCAGGCAGTGGGCAGATGGCGCTCCAGGGCGTACAAGTCGTACATACGCCCTCACCTCATATATAAAAAAAAAAAAAGAGAGACAAAAGAGAGAGAAAGCCCCGAGGGGGGGGGGAGGAGAGGGAGTCGCCTTGGGATGCCGCACGGCAGGGTGGCAGCACCCCCCTCCCTCTCTCAAATGCACACGGTGCGCAGAAAGCCACCTAACAGAATGCTTTCTCTCGACAGGGGGACGCCCGCAGCTGGTCTGGGTGGTGGGGCACTCATTCGTGTCCCGGATGGAGTCTTGGTGGCGGCAGGGGGGCCGCAGCATAAACAGGCCCAAAACGACGTACATCCGGTGGATAGGGCAGCCGGGTATGAGATGGGAGCAGCTACTGCCGACGCTGGACGGCCTCATGGCAGACTCGGCCTGGTTGCCCGACGTCCTGATCATCCACCTTGGGGGCAACGACCTGACCCGGCTAGGGCGAAAAGCAGTCGGGCAAGCCATCCAAAGGGATCTCACCAAGACAGCAGCGTGGCTGGGACCCACAACGGTAGTCTGGTCCGAAATGATCAGCAGGAAACATTGGAGAGGTGCCGATTCCAACAAGGCCGTCGACAACGCAAGAAGGAAGCTGAATGTGGCAATGCACAAGTTTTGCCTCGCCAATGGCCTGGAATCAGTTCGGCACGGCCTCATCCACCCGGGCCGCCCGGAACTCTATGGGCAAGACGGGGTACACCAATCCGAAAAGGGGATGAAGGTGTTTTGGGATTACTTGTGGGGTGCAATGTCACTCGCAGGTTGCAACAAAAAAAAAAAAGGGAAATATGGAGAAAGGTGGGAGCCACGAACCAGGTGCAGAGGGGGAACCACAGTGAGACGTGGGCCTCCCTGCGGCGTGGCGGAAATCCTACACTGGTTGGCTAAGAAAACACACTGGCGGGCGGTGTGTAAGAGGATGGCCACTCACTTTTGAATGCCGCACGGCAGGGTGACGTGGCGGCATAAAGGAGGGGAGTAACAGGAGGAGACGGCACTCGCGGCCCAGACCCGGCCGGATGGCAGGGCGCAATTTGGTAGCGAGCTGGGGACCTAACTCCCGACTGGAAAGCTCCCCTCCGCAACACGCAGAAGGCGTGGGCAACCAACCACTGGAGCACCAATAGACTGGCAACAAACTGGTTTGTGTACAAGCCCCATTTTCGAACTAAGGAGGACACAAAGAGACTGACACCTGCTATCACAAGAGGGTGTCATAATGTGTAATATGCCAATTATGATTGATGAGTAATGTTCACAAAATGGAAGATTGCTTGAAACCAGTTTGTGTTATTAATATGTCTTTGGTTATTAATAAACTGCGGCCAACAACGACCATTACTGATACCAGGTTTTGTTGGCTGACATTATTTCCCACCTTTGGCAACAGCAGAATGCAGGGGCCGGTAAGTATGGAGGCTTGGGTCTCCGCAGAATAGGCACATGCGAGGGTTATTGCAGAGGCCGCCGCATCCGCCCGTAAGGGTGGGGGAGGCTTGAAGGCCGGCGCCATAACCCTCGTGGTGCCACCAGCGGGGGTAAACTGGTTCTGGGCGCTTCGATGCGCACAGGAACCAGCGGAAGCGGGGTGCGCACCAGCCACCCGACCGGAAGTGACCTGTTGACCTGAGCGCCCCCAAAGGGCGCCCAATGGTCAACCTGGCTTTGTTTGAACCCCCCAATCAGGGGGACTCACCTGAGGCCTGCATGGAGGGCTCAAGAGGATTTAAGCGACGCCGCCCTCCCAGCAGAAGCACATCGCATTCGAGGAGCTGGGAGAACGGCGCGACATAATATTATACATTTTGTAATACGGGGGCTAGAGGGGTTAACAAATAAGGAGGGTCAATTCGCCATCGCAACAATAGGGAAGCTGTCCCTGACTGGATGTGTTTAAAAAACAAATTATAAGTTTCACAACCTTTATTTAGGAGTAAGCAGTGGTACCATGGGCCACTGCATACTCCTAAAAAATGTGGGGGGGTTTCAACATTCCCAAAGGGGAAATGGTCCCACAGGAATCAGTATTTGGAAAGGATGCCCTAAACACGCCCCGTCTAAATACCAATTCAGTATTGTTTCCTAGATCCATTTCACAATTCAGAAAAGCTTTTCTGAATCGTGAAATGGGCTTAGTACATTTGAAAAAGGGTTTAGTGTGTGCAAATCCTCTGATTTACAGATTCACGCTTGTGAATTTTAAAACCCTTCGGATATTTTAGTACTTAACTTCTTGCAGAAAAATGGCAGTTTATTTTCTTACCCATTTCAATGAGGCTTCGTCTCGTTCATTGCTCATTTAAAAGGGATTTCAAGCCCTGCATTCCCAATTTCAACTAGACATTCACTCATCTTTCATCAACTCATTTTCCCAAACCTGCAGAAAATGTAACAGTAATTAGAATCAAGCATCTACTCCAGCTGCGGCTGCCGTGCAGGTAAGAGCAATGGTGGGGGTGTGGTTGGCTTGAGGGGGTGGGGGGGAGGGGGGCGATTGGACGATGTAGAGGGAAATTAATTATTTATTAAATGTTCCCTGTTCATCGTCTGTCGAAATCCCCCCCCCCCCCCCCCCCCCCACAAGGCCCCATCGCCCATCCTCTCTTACCTGCACGGACTGCGGCTGATCTTCTCATGGGCTTGCATCTCTAAAGCAACTAATAACAGGAGTTGTGCATCTTAATAAGGGTTCAAGCAGCTGTGTCACCAGTAGGAGGATTCACACATGCCCAGAAACAATGACAGGAGTAACAAATTCTCACGCCACCGAGACAACAAGATGCTTCACAAATCTCCTGCAACAGTAAAAGGAATCAACCATTCACAAAAGGAAATCGTACACCTACGTTGAAACGAAGATAAATGCCACAGGAAGGGGAATCACACACTTCTAGCAACAGCTTTGAAAAACAAAAATCTATGCCCAGCAGGTGCATTAAACATGGTGCCTGCTCATCACAGTGTCAATCTCTGGGTCTGATCTGAGGTGGCATGGTGGGCAAAAGAACGAAGGGTTGGAATACTACCCCAATCGATTGCCAGTGATTAGACTTATTGCAAGCATCCTTCCATCACCACATGTCTGTTTGAAGTACCTTCAGCGGTGCCACCGCGAGTGAGGCTCAGCTGAGGGCACATGGCTCTCTGCCTCCCTGGCAGAGATCTCTAAGGATGATGGGTAATCGCCACCTGTGGAGTGCTTTCATCTGCTGCCCAGGCAGACGGACCGACCGGCCATCATACTGTAAATGATGGCCTCGGCCACAGACAGCAGGACTGATAATGACGTCAGAAGGAGCAATTTTATATAGATGATGAAATGCCTTCACTTCCAAGAATAAATAACAACCAGAACAGCCTGTGCCCTCTGACACCCAGGAACAGCGAACAGGATTGAATACCCTGAAAACAACATCAATTATCACTCAATAATCAGTTTTAGATATTCAATAAGTCTATCACCAAACATGCATTTGACATGTTCAGATATACACACATTTTGCTTCAGTGTTTTTCCCTAAATACACTCGATTTCCATACACAAACTTGTATTGGGGGATTTACAATTCTTTTCTATCAAGTTTTCAATAAGTTGCCATACATTATAATTCAGATCTAATAATAAGTCAAGCATGGGTCAATTAATCAATCAATCAATCAATCACAGCATTTGTATAGCGCGCTACTCACCCGGGGTCTCAAGGCGCTTGGGGGAAGGGGTCCGCTACTGCTCGAACAGCCAGGTCTTGAGTTGTCTCCTGAAGGTGAGGTGGTCCTGGGTCAGCCGGAGGTGGATGGGGAGGGAGTTCCATGTCTTGGCCGCCAGGTAGGAGAAGTATCTGCCTCCGGCGGTGGCTCTTCGGATGCGTGGTACGGTTGCGAGGGCGAGGCTGGTAGACCGTAGCTGGCGGGTGGGTGTGTAGAAGGTCAGGCGGTCATTGAGGTACTTGGGGCCGAGGTCGTGGAGAGACTTGTGTGCATGGGTGAGGAGCCTGAACGTGATCCTCTTGTCAACGGGGAGCCAGTGCAGGTCCCTCAGGTGGCCGGAGATGTGGCTGCGTCGGGGGATGTCCAGAATGAGTCAGGCGGAGGCGTTCTGGATGCGTTGGAGTCTTTTCTGTAGCTTGGCTGTGGTTCCGGTGTAGAGGGTGTTGCCGTAGTCCAGTCAGCTGGTGACGAGGGCCTGGGTGACCGTCTTCCTAGTTTCCGTCGGGATCCATCGGAAGATCTTGCAAAGCATGCGAAGGGTGTGAAAGCAAGATGAGGATACGGCGTTCACTTGTCTGGTCATCGAGAGGGAGGAGTCCAGGATGAAGCCCAGGTTGTGTGCGTGGTCTGTTGGCTTGGGGGCGGTGCCCAGGGCAGGGGGCCACCAGGAGTCGTTCCAGGTGGAGGGTGATGGTCCTAGGTTGAGGACTTCCGTCTTGTCTGAGTTCAGTTTCAGGCGACTGTTCTTCATCCACTCGGCGACGTCTTTCATCCCTTCGTGTAGGCTGGTTCTGGCGGTGTCGGGGTCTCTGGTGAGGGAGAGGATCAGCTCGGTGTCGTCGGCGTAGGAGAGGATGTTGAGGTTGTGTTGGCGTGCGATGGCGGCTAGAGGTCTCATGTAGATGTTGAAGAGGGTGGGGCTGAGTGATGATCCTTGCGGGACTCCACAGAGGACTTCGGTGGCCTCGGATCGAAACGGGGGGAGGCGGACTCTCTGTGTTCTTCCGGCGAGGAATGAGATGATCCACTTCAGTGCCTTCTCTTGGATGCCGGTGTTGTCGAGGTGTTGGACTAGGGTGCGGTCGCAGACAGTGTCGAATGCTGCGGAGAGGTCCAGCAGGATGAGTGCCGCTGTTTCCCCGTTGTTGAGCAGGGCTCGGATGCCGTCGGTGGCTGCGATGAGGGCGGTCTCGGTGCTGTGGTTGGCTCTGAAACCGGACTGCGAGGGGTCGAGGGATCCGTTTGTCTCGAGGAAGGCGGCAAGCTGTTTGTTGACGATCTTCTCAATGACTTTGACGGGAAAAGGGAGGAGCTAGATGGGTCGAAGGTTTTGAGGTCGGTGGGGTCCGCTGTTGGTTTTTTCAGTAGGGCGCTGAGCTCGGCATTCTTCCAGCTCTCCGGGAAGGTGGCGGTGTTGAAGGAGGTGTTGATGATGTCCCGGAGTTGGGGTGCGATGGTGGAGTTGGCCTTGTTGAAGACGTGGTGTGGGCAGGGGTCGGTAGGAGAGCCGGAGTGGATGGTGTTCATCATGCGGGCTGTGCCTTTGGTGGTCACCGTGGTCCAGGTGCGGAGGGTGATGGTGGGGTGCGCCGAAACTGTTGTGGATGTCGGCAATCTTGCGGTGGAAGAACGAGGCGAGGGAGTTGCAGAGATCTTGTGACTGGGTGATGTCGTTGTTGCCGGTGCTGGCGTTAGAGAACTCCTTGACGATGCTGAATAGTTCCTTGCTGGCGTGGGCGTTGTTGTCCAGTCGCTCCTTCAGTGATTTCTTCTTGGTGGTGCGGATGAGCTGGTGGTGCTTGCGGGTGGCGTGTTTGAGGGCGGTCATGTTGTCAGCGGTCCGGTCATGGAGCCAGGCTTTCTCGAGGGTGCGGCAGGTCTTCTTGGAATCTTTGAGTTCGTCGGTGAACCAGGGGGCTTTCTTGCTTCTGGGTCTGCTGGGAGGGTTCTTCAATGGTGCGAGGTCATCGGCGCAGGCGGTCAGCCACTGCGTGAAGTTGCGGGCTGCTTCGTTGACGTCTGATGTGCTGGCGGATGCGTTCTGGCTGAGGTAGGTGGTGAGCTGGTCGGCGGTGATCTTGCTCCAGCTTCTGTGAGGAACCTGTTGCGGGTGGTGGTGAGTTGTGGTTTTTCTGAATCTGAAGTGGACGCAGCTGTGGTCTGTCCAGTGGAGTTCGGTGGAGTGGCTGAAGCTGATGTGCTTTCTGGATGAGAAGACGGGATCAAGCGAGTGGCCGGCGTAGTGGGTGGGGGTGTTGACCAGTTGCTTGAGGCCGAGGTTGGCGAGGTTGTCCAGCAGGGTGGCGGTGTTGCGGTCGTTGTTGTTCTCTAGCTGGAAGTTGAGGTCCCCTAGGAGGATGTAGTCGGTGGAGGGGAGGGCGTGTGGGCTGATGAAGTCTGTGATGTCTTCGCTGAATTGCGTGCGAGGTCCCGGGGGTCGGTAGATGAGGGTGCCTCTGAGGGTCGTTTTTGGGTCGGTGTGAATCTGGAAGTGGAGGTGTTCGGCGGTGGCGAGGGTGTCGTCGGCGACGGTCGTGATGCGGATGGTGTTCTTGTGGACGATGGCGATGCCTCCTCCGGTCTGGTTGATGCAGTCCCTCCTGATGATCTTGTATCCATCCGGGATGGCAATGGCGATGTCGGGGGCTGAGGAGGCGTTCATCCATGTTTCAGTGAGGAAGGCGATGTCTGGTGATGTTGTGTCGAGGAGGTTCCAGAGTCCTACGGCGTGTCTGTGGATGGAACGGGTGTTGAGCAGGATGCACTTGAGGTCGCTGCAGGAGTTTGGCTTGGCGGGCGTTGTGCAGGTTTGGAGGCAGGAGAACTTGCAGGTTGCGCAGGTGAAGGGTCTGTGAGTGCGTCTTGGGGCGGCACGGCAGCAGGTGGGGTTTCGGCCGGCATTGAGTGCGTTGAGGGCCGCAGCGTCGTAGGTCTGTCGGGTCGTCTTGCATCGCTGAGGGCCAGGGGTCCTGGCGCTGGGTGCGGTCCAGGCGCGGACGGGCGCAGACGGGCTTACCTTTGGCGTGCCTTTGGCGCACAATCGGCGCGTACGTGCGGTCACCATTTATGGCGAAGTGGGAGGGAGGGAGGAGCAGCTGGGAGGCGGGAGCGGGGAGGACACAGAACAAAAAGGGGGCGTGGCCGCTTGGACGGCGGCGGGAAGCGGGGAGCGGGGCGGGCACAGGGGGGCTGAAACAACAATGAAGCCTACACAGCAGCGTGCAGGGGACGTGACGATATACTAAGAGGAAGTAAACAATTACAAAACGAAATCAAGGTTAAATACAGTAAGAAGCAAAAACACATGCACGCAAAATGTGGCGGAGGGGCAGGGAACACAGAGGCAGTCACAGCGAGGCAAGGGGCACACACACAGCTGGTGGCCGTGCGGCGCGGGGGTGTCCTGAGAACAGGTGACACTCACCTGCGCCGCGCGGTCGCCATTTATGTTTGGAAGGGAGGGAGGAGCAATTGGGAGGCGGGAGCGGGGAGGGCACAGAACAAAAAAGGGGTGTGGCCGCTTGGACGGCAGCAGGAAGCGGGGAGCGGGGCGGGCACAGGGGGGCTGAAACAACAATGAAGCCTACACAGCAGCGTGCAGGGGACGTGACGATATACTAAGAGGAAGTAAACAATTACAAAACAAAATCAAGGTTAAATACAGTAAGAAGCAAAAACACACGCACGCAAGTCAACTTACAACTAGTATTGCATATACCAATAATTATTCTAAACGTTTGCTCTGTTTTTCCCTTAAAATATCAGCTTTGCATTGTTAGTTGTTAGCAAATACACATGTGTTCCTCGAATGTTAACTTGTCATTGTCATTAAGTGCTGTATGCACCACTGACCCCATGATAATTTATAAAGTCACCAAAATGCATTGCCCATCAGAAGCCATTGATGATCACCTTTATAGCAGTGTGGTATTATGCCTGAGATGGCAGTGACTATGTCATGGATGGCTACAGTACTACCTAGGATGTCCAGAATATGCTATGGATGCCTACAGTAGCCTCTGTATCATGTATGCTAAAATATTGTAAAGACTGGAAAGATGATCACAATTTATGAAGGCTATCCATTATAATGCCACGGTCAAGATTAAGCACGTGATGGACCCTATTATACCAGGATTAAACATCAGATCACTATTGCTGGGATAACGACTATTGTAGCAGGGATGGGCATAATCTTGCCAACGTTGCCCACAGGGTGCAGAGTATGTCTACCCTATGCCAGGACTGGCTAGAATGTGCCAAAAGGGCTGGAATTAAAGAACAAATATCTGATGTTATGGCTCAGATAGTAAGGGCTTGGGCTGGGATTGAATCATAATGCCAAGAAAGCTGTAACAAACATCCAGATGATGGATACCCTAATCTAGTGCTGCCCACATTATGCAAAGGTGAAAGGGCGAGATATTAGATCTCTATCTTATCACTCTAGATCTAAACCCCGATCTGGTCGGCTGAACCTTTATTGCCTGTCATTGAGGAAAGAAAGTGCATCCAATACCAGGTTAACCTTGATCAATAATGGGCTCGACTCTGAAAAACCACAGACTACTTCTAAGTTTTAAAGATTTATTACAGAGTCAAAGTTAACTGCAAGTACAGGCATCTCAAAATGAGATTCAAAAGATATACAGGCACCACTACATACATGTGCTCTCTAAAAGCCCTCAGGCGAGCAAAGAACACGGCTAGGACTAATTCTAAAATCAAAAGGGCTGCAAGCATAGACACATATTGTGATCTCTCCGTCATTTACAGCAGGAGGGAAAGGTTTCAGGTTAGGCTGTCCCTACCCTGCTCTGGATGGTATCCCTACTTAACAGAATCCCAACCTATCAAAAGGTGTCAGCTGTGAATGACTTCCTAGGAAGATCACCCACTCTTAGTCTCTAAGTGAAAACCTATGATCTCCAGTCATGACCCCTCTCTGCCTACCCATCCGCTCTCTGAAGGGTCCTCAGGCAACTGCTCTAACTCCACCCCGGGGTGCTGACCCTAATACAAAACACAATAACGTTTGAGACGCCCCTCGTGAGACGCCCCTCACGTGGTGTCGATTCTGGCTTTTTCCATGATGATCTTCCTCTGGGCCTCGTGCGTTAGCGTTGACCTTGCTTCTCAGACTCTTCTACGGCCCGCCGATACCCCCTAAAACATTCCTGAACCCTCCTCCATGTCTGCACCAGTCTCTTGAACAGAACTCTATTCATCCAATTATTAAATGGAGCCCCCTCACATTTGCAGACAGACATCCGTAGCTGAATCCCCATTCCCATAGACTTCTAACAGAAGTTTGCACCTTATTTCCTGACACAAGTCGGCCTGTACCAGTACGTGCAAATCAGAAACCCTTTTATCACTTCAGGCCTACAATAATTCTCACAAAGGTTAAACTAAAATAACATGTTAGCATCTTATTGTTAAAAAAATAAGAAACACATCTATGGAATATAAATCTAACGAATAAACAATCATTATAACATTAGTGCAATCCATGTCAATGCAAAGGTGTATACGTTTCTACCCTTCTGGCCTAGCCATAAGGCCCGTTCCCTTCTATGCCTTGCAGCATGACATTCTTCTATTAGCAGCTACATAACATGGATCATGATTAATCACGTCTAATAAGGTTATACATTTTCACACATTTCTGCATTAGTTCCACTTCTATATGAAATCTCTAGATTAACTACACATTTCGAAGTATAGGTGAATATATTTTCAGCACACATAGCATTTCTCTTATGATTTGTGCGTACTACTTGTAACTTTGGTGTACTCATACATTTTGTTCAGTTTGCGCTCTCTCAGTTCCCCCCTTTGATGACCTCTAGGGGTCATCACCAACATTTAAACTGAACTAATGGCTATTGCCCCTCGTTTCTGCGTTTCTAGAGCCCTCAGACTCCGGTACTGATTGTCTTGCATTGCAGCCAATTTCTGTAACTGCTCTCTCCTGGATCTCTCCAATCTATTTGATCTATACCATTGGTATGACCTCACCAATCCCCACAACATGATCACACAGATCACTATTATGATGATAGGTTTCAGCACATACCATACAAAACTCTTCCCTAGGTTGGCGAACCAACCTCCAACTTCGCCCATTCCATGACCCACTTTTTCCCAAACATTTACTTTAGTTAGGTCTTCGATCTCTTTGTGAATATTAGTTATATTCATAATAACTTTCTCAAGAGGTTTTGAATTGTCTGGAATGTAAGTGCAACATTCCTGGACCTTCAAAGCCTTACAGACTCCGCCTTCTTTTGCTAGCAGGACGTCTAACGCAAGATGGTTCTGAAGCACCATGGCCCTTATCGATTGCATCTCTCCTTCCACCAGCATTAAGGATCTAGCAGTGCTGGCAGACAACCTGTCTACGACTGTTGCCAGTCGCCTAATTTTGACATCATTGAGGATCAGTCCTAAGAGCGGAAATGCAGCTCCAAATACATCTCCAACTATTTCTGCATCTCCTAGGTCTCTTCTCCCTCTTGTCGAGGCCTTGCCCTCGATGATCTCTAAGTCTTGGGCATGGTATATTTTGGGAAAGACAATTGCCAAGTAACATGATCCATACCAATTGTCAGGTAGTCTCACGTACGCATTTCTTCCACATACAAAATATACATTTGGAATCACTTGCATTCCTTTCAAGAAATCCTTAGTGTAATATTCTAATCTAAAAGCATGTTCACAACTGACTTCTCCTACGAATACATTTTCGTAGTACGTTTTACTTCTGTGAAGGCATAACTTCCCTCTCTGTGTGCGATCCAAAGCTATTGGACCACTACTACCCTTTCTCTTGTGTGCCTTCTCTTCCTCGGTCCAATCTGTTTTCCATTGTCCTGATTTTTTCAAAATCTTTTGCCTTCTATATCGATCATCCACCTGCCCTATAAACTTCTTTTCGACTTCTGACACTTTGCATGTCAGGTTATTTCTGCGGGCATGTGAAGTATCTAAGGTATCCCAAGGGATGAAGAACTTGGCCAATCTGTCTTCACTCTTCCAGTAGTCCCACTTATTCATCTGCTTATAATTTGGGACTTCTGGTAACACGGAATCATAGTTAGAGAAATAATACTCAAAACTATCTCTTCCGTAAAATATGCTAAGCAATAAGCTACATGTAATGCCATATGTCAACGGGAGGTGATGATATCTAATGCCTTCATCTACAGACGCCGGCAGTTGCATGCAGACATAGCAATCCTTGACCGGCATGGCATCCACGTATTCATACAAAAGTTTGGCATAAGCATTTGACCTATAATCACCTTGGGACTCATCCATGTGTAACCTACCGGCTTCTGCTGCTAATAACGCTTTCTCCTGTATGTTTTCCCCTTTCTTACCAGCAACAGTGGGTTTTGGTGTCACTACAGACTTCTCGTCTGATACCCTTGCCTCACTCTCATGTCCCATTACATATGATACAGTAACTACTAAAGCTATTAGAAGTATCACTCCTACTATTAGTGTGCCTATTATACATTTGGCTCTACGATTCGGGCTACCGGCCTCCATTTCTTCAGACAGTATGATTCTTTCCTTCTATTTCAACCCAAAGCTTCTTTTCTTCTTCTCCTTTACAGTCTCTTTTGATCCTTCAGTCTTTAGAACCACACAATTGGAAGCTAGCAATCTCCTTTTGCAAAGTCTTTTAGAGCTTTAACACAGACAACCCTAGCCCTTCTCCGTCAGCTTATAGGAAGGTCCCTAAGATTCTCTGCTTCCTAGGCGCTAGGTAATCTTTTTTTCTTGCTTATTTACAAAGTCTTTAAGCATCTACAATGAGGCTTGGGCCTGCAGCTTGGATAGCATAGTTCAATATTTCCAGACGAAGAATGTGCTCTTCATGGCTTGTTATCTTTGTTCCAAAGTCGGGGAATTGCAATTCGGTGAAAAACATGTGCTTTAACTTGCTTAGGCGGGGAGGGTTGGGGAGTGTGAACGTTAGTGACCCTTCTGCTTCGACTCCGGGCACTAACAGCTGTACTTCCACTGTGAGGATGGGTTCAGAGCTGGTCACTAGCACCGCTCGTATCCTCCCTGTCACTCGTTCCCAAGACATTTGTCACCAGATATGACCACTCAGGAGTGGCGTATCTTCTGTTAGGCACACGCACTCTCCTTGATCTTCTTAGATCTGGTGCTTCAGAGCCCTGAGCACCTTCATCCGGGTCTGAGTCTTCCGATATTGGAGCAAGGGTTCTCTCTGGAGTTGACCTCAGGCTAGAACTCCTTCTTTGCGGCCAACTGGCTTCTCCACGCCTTACCCTTCTGCTCCTTGTCCTTCTGGTTTGCTCGCGCTCTCTTTCAGCCTGGTCGGTGTCTGATTCGTACTCCCAGCTGCTTCCTCCTTCTGTAGCGTTGTCCGTTTCGCTGTTGTACTGACCGTCCTCAGCTTGGTCAGACACGTTCCCCGCTTCTTCTTGCACCTCTACAGCTTGGCTGGCCCCCTCTATGGCTTCTCGGTCCGCAGCTGGACTTCCATCCGAGAGAGGAGCTGTTTCTTCCAGAGGTGCTGGAACCCTCCGCGTATGAGACGCGTGGATCCAGTTGGGCAGGCCTCCCACCTTCACAGCAGTGTTCGTGATCAGGATGATCTGGTAGGGCCCACGCCAACGAACATCTAGGAGGCTTCTTCTTACGTGCTTTTTCACAAGCACCCAATCTCCAGGACACAGGTCATGGCACAGGTCCTGGCACGACGGAACCTCGGCAGCCTGCACCTGAAGGGACACAGAATGAATGGCGTCAGACAGCCCCTTGCAATAGTCCAGGATCATATCATCTGTGATGTTTAACAGTGCAGCAGTTGGTACTGATGGCAATCTCATTGCCCTCCCCATTAACACCTCGTGCGGTAATAGTCCCGTTCTTCTGTCTGGGGTACTACGGATGCTCATAAGGACCAATGGCAGAGCATCGGGCCAACTCAGGGACGTTGATGAACACATTTTGGTAATTCGGGACTTGATGGTGCTGTTTATCTGCTCCACAATTCCTGAAGCTTCTGGTCGATAACTACAATGCAATTTCTGATCTATGTTCAGGGCCGCACAAATCATCTTCACAAGCTCGCTGTTGAAATGTGTTCCCCTATCTGATTCCAAAGAGGCCGGTACCCCGAATCGCGGAATGAGTTCCCTAAGCAATAACTTGGCTACTGTGAGGGTGTCACACCTGCGTGTAGGGTATGCCTCGACCCATCTGGAAAATATGCAAACAACCACCAGGACATAACGAAGGCGGTTGCACCTTGGCATTTCAATAAAGTCGATTTGCATCCTATTGAACGGACCTCCAGACCTCCCTATGTTTTCAACATCGTCAAGGAATTTTCCAACCCCTCGGCCAACTCCAACGACATCACCTCCTCTCAAACCCTCTGCGATTCCCTAGCCTCTTTTTTCCACAACAAGATTGCTGACATCCACAACAGCTTTGACAACCAACCCGGAAGCCAACCCACCCCACCATCAACTGACCATCTTCCCCCCGTTAACACCCTTAACGCCTGGAACCCAATCTTCACTGAGGACACCATCCGCCTGATGAATTCCATCCACTCTGGATCCCCCACAGACCCATGCCCCCACCACATCTTCAACAAAGCAGACTCCGTCATAGCTCCGCACCTCCGAGACGTCATCAACTGCTCCTTCAACTCCGCTACCTTCCCAGAAGATTGGAAACACGCTGAACTCACCGCCCTTCTGAAAAAACCAACAGCAGACCCCACCGAACTCAAAAACTACCGCCCCATCTCGCTTCTTCCATTCCCGGCCAAAGTCATCGAGAAAGCTGTCAACAACCAGCTCGCCGCCTTCCTCGAAGACAACAAATCACTCGACCCCTCACAATCTGGCTTCCGAGCCAAACACAGCACTGAGACCGCCCTTATCGCAGCAACAGACGACATTCGAACTCTACTGGACAATGGAGACACAGTCGCCCTCATCCTCCTCGACCTCTCTGCAGCCTTCGACACAGTCTGCCACAGCACCCTTTTACAACGCCTCAGAAACATCGGAATCCAAGGTAAGGCACTAGAATGGATCACCTCGTTCCTCACCGGAAGAACCCAGAGAGTCCGCCTCCCACCATTCAAGTCCGAGGCCTCCGAAATCATCTGCGGCGTACCACAAGGATCCTCACTCAGTCCCACCCTCTTCAACGTATACATGAGCCCCCTCGCGGCCATCGCCCGCCAACACAACCTCAACATCATCTCTTACGCGGATGACACTCAACTGATCCTATCCCTCACCAAGGACCCCAGCACCGCTAAAACTAACCTACACGAAGGAATGAAAGAAGTCGCCGAATGGATGAAACAAAGCCGTCTGAAACTGAACTCAGACAAAACAGAAGTCCTCATCTTAGGTAAATCCCCCTCTGCATGGGACAACTCCTGGTGGCCGGAAGCCCTCGGAAATGCACCCATCCCGACAGACCACGCACGGAACCTTGGCGTCATCCTGGATTCTACACTCTCAATGAACAGACAAGTCAGCGCCGTATCCTCTTCCTGCTTTAACATTCTTCGCATGCTCAGAAAAACATTTCGCTGGATCCCCCCCGAAACAAGGAAAACAGTCACCCACGCTCTAGTCACGAGCCGACTGGACTACGGAAACACCCTCTACGCAGGTACCACCGCGAAACTCCAGAAGAAACTACAACGAATCCAAAACGCCTCAGCCAGGCTCATATTAGACATCCCACGCAACGAACACATCTCCGGTCACCTTAAAGACCTCCACTGGCTACCCATCAATAAGAGGATCACTTTCCGACTGCTTACCCACGCACACAAATCACTCTACGACATCGGACCAGATTGCCTCAACTCTCGACTGTCCTTCTACACCCCCTCCCGCCAACTCCGCTCTTCCAGCCAAGCCTTCGCCACTGTACCTCGCATCAACAAGACCACCATGGGAGGCAGATCCTTCTCATACCTGGCTGCCAAAACATGGAACTCACTCCCCGCTTACCTTCGCATCACCCAGAATCACCTAGCGTTCAGAAAGCAGCTTAAAACGTGGATATTTGACAAATAATCCACCTCCCCTTCCTAAGCGCCTTGAAACCCTCTGGGTATGTAGTGCGCTATATAAATGTTTTGACTTGACTTGACTTGACTATGTGGCTCAATGCAACTGGCGTCCTTTTTCCTATGTTCAACTGCTGACAGGTCACACAACGCTGGCACACTGCTTCTACTGCTACTCTGAACTTAGGGTTGTACCAGGTTTGTCTGAATACTCTCAGCATAGCATCTCTCCCTAGATGTACTGGACCGTGTATCTGTCTGGCCATTGGGCTCACCATCTCATTGGGCAACACTGCTCTTCCATCTGCTGAAACCCAGAAATGCGCCTCACCTATCACACATCCTGCAGTTTCCCAGGTTTGCTTTTCAAAATCGGGTGCATTTTCTTGCATACATTTTAACTCGTCCCAAGTGTCTACAGTTTCCAATATCATGGCTAATTCAGTTCTTACATTTATTCCGCCCACTTCCACCTCCGTGAAAGAGTACCCTTGTTCTGCACAATATCTCGCGACTTCGTCGGCATATCTATTGCCTTGTGACACGAAGTCCATGTTCCTAGTGTGGGCGGTACATTTTACAACTGCAATACCTGCCGGACATTGCAAAGCTTCTAACAGCAAATGCACAAACTCTCCATTTCGAATGGGTGAACCTGAAGAAGTCATGTAACCTCTTTGAGACCATAATTGCCCGTAATCATGAACTACCCCGTAACCATATTGGCTGTCGGTGTATATGGTGACTCGAATTTGGTTGCTTGCCAGGCAGGCACGCGTCAATGCAATAATTTCAGCTACCTGAGCGGAGTGTACTCCTTCCAGGCATCCGGCTTCCACAACTCCAGTAATTGTACAAACAGCATAAGCTGCTCTCAACTGCCCAACTTCGTCTCTTACACATGAGCCATCGACAAAGAACACTTCATCGGGGTCAGTCAGTGGCTCATCCACGATATCGGGTCTCGGTTTGGTGCATAGTTCAGTCACATCAAGGCAATCATGGTCTGTACATACATCATCATCAATGTCACCTGGGAGTGGCATCAAGGTGGCAGGGTTCAAAACAGAGCATCTCTTGAGGGTCACGTTCTCTGCAGCAAGAATGACTTGCTCATAGCGCGTGAGCCTGCTATTGGTCAGATCCTGTGTTTTGGTCCTGGTCATCAACAGTTCAACAGAATGTGGCACATACACCTCTAACTGGTGCCCCATAACTATATTTTCACAACGTTCGATGCTGACACCTGTTGCAGCAACGGATTTGAGACATCCGGGCAACGCTGCGGCTACTGGGTCTAAGGTAGCCGAAAAGTAGGCAACTGGTCTACGGGCATTCCCATGGATTTGGACCAAGACAGACAAAGCACAACCCTCTCTTTCACAACAATAAAGCAAGAATGTTTTATCGTAATCTGGCATTCCCAGAGCAGGAGCACGACACAAGTCCTCTCTCAGCTGCAGGAACGCCATCAAACAGTCCTTGTCCCATGGTACCGGATCACTCACCTCCTTGTGCGTCAGTTTTTGCAAAGGTTTTGCTTTCAGTGAAAAGTTCGCTATCCACTGTCGGCAATAACCCACCATCCCTAGGAACATCCTGACCTCTCTCTGTGTTTTAGGCGCATTCATTTTCATGATCGCCTCTATTCTGTCTGGTGACACCTTTCGTTTCCCTTTTTCAATTCTGTGCCCCAAGTACTGTACTTCTGTCAGGCAGTACTGCAATTTGCCCGGGGACACCTTGTGCCCATTTGTAGCTAGGTGGTTTAGCAAAGCAATGGAGTCCTCCCTGCAAGCTTCCTCAGTTTCTTACGCCACAAGTAGGTCGTCTATGTACTGGACCAGAACCGACTTCTGGGGCAGCACTAGACTTTCAAGATTTTTCTTCAAAAGCTGGTTAAAGATCGATGGGCTCTCTGTATACCCCTGTGGGATACGACACCATGTTAATATGCGACCTTCCAGCTTAAAAGCGAAAAGGAAATGGCTATCCTCGTCCAATGGGATCGAAAAGAAAGCCTGGCACAGGTCTATCACCGTGAACCATTCAGCTTGGAACGGTATCTGAAACAATATCACTGATGGATTCGGTACCACTGGACAACATGAGACAACTATGTTGTTAATCTTTCGAAGGTCTTGCACTATCCTGAATTTCCCATTTGGTTTCTGCAAACCCATAATCGGGGAGTTACACGGACTACCCACGATTTCTTTCAGTGTTCCCTGCTTAATCATGGACTCGATCACGGGCTTTATACCTGCAATCGTTTCTGGAGTCAATTTATATTGGGGTGTTCTTGGAAACTCAGCATGCGGTTTCACTATGATTTTCACTAGGTCTACTCCTTTGACCAGTCCAATCTCTTCCCCAGTGAAGTCCCACACTTCTGGTGCCACGGTCTCCCTTAGATCCCATGGGAGCTCATCCACTGTCAAAGTGGGATACAGCTCCACACATATTCTTGAGTTTGCGACTTTGAAGTCAGCGTCATCATCATTTGTTAATACCTCCACTCCCTGCGGGGTGCAATATATTGTACAATTTAATTTACACAAAAGGTCTCTTCCCAATAAACATACAGGACTAGAATCGCAAACCACAAACTGATGCTCATCGCTGTACTTCCCTATTTTCACCTGTACTGGTTCTGTCAATGGGCTTGTTATTCTCCTGTTTGCGACCCCCACCACTTGAATTGTCTCTCCAGACATGGGCAGGCCTGGAACTGCGGCTGATCTTATCGTGGATCGGGTGGCTCCTGTGTCTACTAAGAATGTCGTGGGGCACCCTGCCACTTCGGCCTCAACGTAGGGTCCCCTTTGGTCCACATCTAAGGCTGCCCCGAGGGTACAGTCTTCTCTCTCTACTCTCTGTCCTGTTAAGGGATCAACGTAATAGCACTCCTCTCCTCCTACGAAAAGAGGCATCTGTCTATAGGTCTTTCCCGTTGTCCCTATTCTGGGTGGTTGTGGGAACTGGGCTCGCGGAGCTGGGGTCCCCCCTTTGACCACCTTTCCTTGGTACAGCGTTACCCCTCTTCCTGGAGTGCTTTGAACCTCTTCCTCCTCTACTTCTTGTTCTCCAATTTCAACGTTGTAGGGACACTCGCGTTTCCAATGCCCAACCTCGTTATACTGGTGGCACCGGGTCGTCTTTTTCAATGCCGCAATGTCTACCCTAGGTCTAAAGGTGGAGTTCTCCTCATTGCCCTTGTTCTGACTATTCTGTTTCCTACCCCCAGTTCCTGTTCCCTGTTGCTGTTGCTGTTGTCCACCATTACCAGCTGACTGCATCTGTACCACCATCAGTTTTTCTTTTAGCTTCTTTGCCTTTGAGTCTATCTCATCACAGCAGTACCTAGCATATCTCAGAATTTCATCCAAAGGATTATTTTGCCAACAAATCAAGTGTTGCTGAATCATTAAACTAATATCCGGTCTCAAACCCAAGACAAACTTTGACACAAACTGCCCTATGTCTTTCGGGTCCATTACATCCAACCCGCTATATTGTTTAAACGCCTCCAGCAGTCTCTCATAATATTCATGAACTGTCTCTTTGGGTTCCTGCCTAGTTCGATCTATTTTGACCCAATCTATGTCCTGCATTGGCACTTTTTCTTTCAGCCAAGTCATCACTCTCTCGTATTTTACCATTACTGTCTCGGATGGTCCATTGGTCCGTGCATCTCTCTCTGGTTCTGCTGTGGGCCACTCAGCACTAACCTTACATGCTGTCCACAAGTCTCCTGGTACCACAATGTCAAACAGTGTGTTCAGATCTATCCATAGTACTTTGGAGATTTTTACGAACCTCTCCACCTGTTTGTACCATTCAACTGGATTCTCCCTCAATTTAGGGAAGGAGTTGGTAAAGGCCGCTAAGTCCCCCCTACTCCATGGCACGTGTACATAGTTCCCGTTTGCAACCTCACGCAAAGGGTATGCCTCTATTCTCTGCAGTCCTCCCTCTGGTGTCATCCCAAACATGCTTCTCCTAACGGTCCCTTTCTTGGACCATCTTTCTTCCCTTTCGAGTGATGTCCTTTGCCATGAACAGTATTTCATCCTGCTCGTACATCTCCATTCTCTCTAGAGGCAAGGTACCATCCACCATGTCATCCAGATCTGACTTTAGGCTGGCGACATCAAGTCTCTTGGCTTTTATCTCGGCTCGCAGTATGTCTTTCATAGGGGGTTCACTGGTCTCTCTACCGTCCCAACTCCGAGTCCTACGCTTGGGCTCAGGGGAGTTAAGGAGAGTTCTCCCTTGTTCCCATCTCTCTAGGTCCCATGCTCGGCCATCCTGTCTTGGAAGGTAATGAAACACGGGCCTGTTTCCCCCAATCTCATTTTGTCCACTCTCTCTGTCCTCCCTCGCTCCCTGGTAGGATTCCCTGCTGTTCTCCCTCCTGTCGCTATCCTCTCGTTGTCTAGTGTCACTCAGGATTCGGTAAGTTCCCTCTCGGCTCCCCATCTCCCCAGAACTGCGTTCCTGTCCGTAATCACAGGGGTTATGGCGAGACCTTTCGCAACTCTCGTTCTGTCCCCTATTACCAGACTCATGGTGGGTGCACTTAAAACTGTTTCTGTACTCTTGCGTTCTCCTATCCCCTTCGCTGTGAATTGGGCGAGACACCCCCCCACACTCAGGGCTCCTGTTTTCCAGGTCTGGTCTACCTCCACTCCTGGTAGGACGAGTGTCTCCGCTACCGTCCTGACCCTTCCCGTCCCACTCCGGACTGCTTTCGTCAGCCCCACAGTGAGTCCGGGTCCTGCTATCCTGGCTTTCCCTTCCAGCTTCCGCTGCTATGATGCTCTTGTGAGCCTCTACTGCCTCATCCCATTTCTTCATGTACTCGCTTAGCTCCTGGAAGGATTTCCGTCCTGATCCCCTCAGATCCATCGGCCATCTAGGGCCCCCCGGATCTCCTGTTGTATCTACTGCTGTATGTACTGGGGTGCTCCACTCCTTTGGTCTTGGCAACTGACTTGGGGAATTGATTGTATCGTTCCTCCTTGCCATCTCTGCTCTCTCCCTGTCCATTCGTACCTGTTCCTCCCCTCTTGCTCTCTCTGGGTCATAAATCGATACTATAGGACCTATAGTAACGGGTACTTGCAGGGCATCTGGCAGTGCGTAGGAAGTGGCACACTCCGTTTCTGGCACCCTTTGTACCACAAACCTTCCGACTACCTTCTGCACCGGACTAGGTTGAGACAACTCTTTACTTGCCGTGGGATCCCAATCTGTCGTGGGAAGCGGTCCATACTCCCCTATACCAGGCCCCCCTTCTCTGCATGGCTCGACATTTCCTGTCTCTTTATTGTACGGGGGTGGCCTATCTGTTAGTAACCTATTTATCAGGCTATCTTCTGTCTCGCTCTCATCATCCTCTTCGAATGGGCTCTTGTTTCCTGCCACCTCTAATACTGGGTACAGTTTGTTTACTTCAAGGTTATGCACTCTCCATCTTTTAGCATCCGCATCCTATTTGGCATCCTGCACTGCTCTTACCGATCGTTTCACCCTTTCTTGTCGTCTATTCAGGTTCCTCTCGTGCGCTGCCCTAATCCATGCATTGAGAGCTTCAAACCTGGTCGGTCTAGGCATAGGTCTCATTGAGGTCATGACTGCTTTTAATCGGTGTAGCACCTCTAATCTGAACGTCCCGTACTTTGGAAACGTCAGTTCCTCATTTCCTTCTGTAATCTTACTCCACTCTGAAATCCACAATATAGTGTGTAACCCAACATTTGTCGCCATATAATAAGCCGGCGTACCCTCCGGCGGGGCTTCTTCCCCATCATAAGATCTCCGCCTCTCTCTTTTAAACGCCGCTCTTAACCATTTAAAACATTTCATGATTAAACGTACAATTTCCAGCCTCGCTATTCTGTTTACTTCCTGATGACAATCCACCACTCCTAGCGCGGCTTTGCTAGCTGGCCTATCACAGCGCGGTCTTGCTCCGGCCGGCCAATCCCAGCGCGGCACTTTCTGACGTCACTCGTCTCCGCTTCGCAGCAGCACCCCTCCTTTCTCAGCTCGTCTCCCGGTCACACATGCGTCCCATTCATACACCGAAAAATGACTACTTCCGACCAAGCCGTCACTTCTCTTGACTGTACGTCCACAGTCTATCTGTAATTGTCACCACAACTGACGAAATGTCTTCCGTCTCTCTGATAGGTTGCTTACACACAGTAACTTCCGACCAGCGTCCGTTACTCACGCACTCACTCTTACGTTCCCCCTATCTCGGTCCTGCGGGCGATCAATGGTACCTCATGACCCCCTTCACACTGGTTGACAATTACTCTGGATGTCCGATACACCCGAACCACTTAAGCTCTCCTTGAACTTAAGATTTGCACCGGTTGCGCGCGCTCACAACCTGTTCCGCAGTCACTCTACAGGCATTCAACTCCGCCAGACATTACAACATAGATACAACACAAAAACACCGCAATCTAACACGCATGACCCTTTATACTCACTCTCGACCGATACTGCTGCTTTTCTGTCTCACGTCATCCGGACCTTCTTCGGCGGGCGGTTCTTCCGGTCATCGATCTCTAGGGGCCTTGGGGTAATCTAACCTGGCCTAGATCACCTTCCTCAAGAAAGCAACCATCCT
Organism: Lissotriton vulgaris; assembly: GCF_964263255.1. NCBI lineage: Eukaryota > Metazoa > Chordata > Amphibia > Caudata > Salamandridae > Lissotriton > Lissotriton vulgaris. The sequence continues at coordinate 927,218,209 of NC_141698.1, forward strand.
CTATAGCTACCAACTGAAAGGGCGAGATATTAGATCTCTATCTTATCACTCTAGATCTAAACCCCGATCTGGTTGGCTGAACCTTTATTGCCTGTCATTGAGGAAAGAAAGTGCATCCAATACCAGGTTAACCTTGATCAATAATGGGCTCGACTCTGAAAAACCACAGACTACTTCTAAGTTTTAAAGATTTATTACAGAGTCAAAGTTAACTGCAAGTACAGGCATCTCAAAATGAGATTCAAAAGATATACAGGCACCACTACATACATGTGCTCTCTAAAAGCCCTCAGGCGAGCAAAGAACACGACTAGGACTAATTCTAAAATCAAAAGGGCTGCAAGCATAGACACATATTGTGATCTCTCCGTCATTTACAGCAGGAGGGAAAGGTTTCAGGTTAGGCTGTCCCTACCCTGCTCTGGATGGTATCCCTACTTAACAGAATCCCAACCTATCAAAAGGTGTCAGCTGTGAATGACTTCCTAGGAAGATCACCCACTCTTAGTCTCTAAGTGAAAACCTATGATCTCCAGTCATGACCCCTCTCTGCCTACCCATCCGCTCTCTGAAGGGTCCGCAGGCAACTGCTCTAACTCCACCCCGGGGTGCTGACCCTAATACAAAACACAATAACGTTTGAGACGCCCCTCGTGAGACGCCCCTCACGTGGTGTCGATTCTGGCTTTTTCCATGATGATCTTCCTCTGGGCCTCGTGCGTTAGCGTTGACCTTGCTTCTCAGACTCTTCTCCGGCCCGCCGATACCCCCTAAAACATTCCTGAACCCTCCTCCATGTCTGCACCAGTCTCTTGAACAGAACTCTATTCATCCAATTATTAAATGGAGCCCCCTCACATTTGCAGACAGACATCCGTAGCTGAATCCCCATTCCCATAGACTTCTAACAGAAGTTTGCAACTTATTTCCTGACACAAGTCGGCCTGTACCAGTACGTGCAAATCAGAAACCCTTTTATCACTTCAGGCCTACAATAATTCTCGCAAAGGTTAAACTAAAATAACATGTTAGCATCTTATTGTTAAAAAAATAAGAAACACATCTATGGAATATAAATCTAACGAATAAACAATCATTATAACATTAGTGCAATCCATGTCAATGCAAAGGTGTATACGTTTCTACCCTTCTGGCCTAGCCATAAGGCCCGTTCCCTTCTATGCCTTGCAGCATGACATTCTTCTATTAGCAGCTACATAACATGGATCATGATTAATCACGTCTAATAAGGTTATACATTTTCACACATTTCTGCATTAGTTCCACTTCTATATGAAATCTCTAGATTAACTACACATTTCGAAGTATAGGTGAATATATTTTCAGCACACATAGCATTTCTCTTATGATTTGTGCGTACTACTTGTAACTTTGGTGTACTCATACATTTTGTTCAGTTTGCGCTCTCTCAAAGGTTACCAATGCAGTGTCACAGACTTGACAAGTTTAGCTTCTATTATTCCAAGAATAGCCATTACTGTCCCTGGCAGAGCCAAAATACTGCCTGGTATGGTCACAATAAGAGCCAAGGATCAGTACTTTGTGACAGGGCCATTGATATAATGTCAAGGCTGGCCCAAATTTGTGAAGGAAGACCACCTCTTGTCAAAGTAAAACATATGCTAGGGATAACACCTTCTGTTGCTTTGATGGCCACCATAGTGCCACAGTTTGCCAATGGTTTCACCATCATACCAAGTCCACAATTATACCAGATTTGCATAAACTGACTCTCTATTAGCAAAGCAGCCCACAGTTTGCAAGAATGGACATATTGAAGATATTGATGCAAAACAGAGATAGGACTGTAGCTGGGTTAGGCAGCATTTTTCCAGGGTGGACTCAATAATGCCGTAGAGGTGGGTGCGTCTGGAGCAGTGTCAAATGGCCCCTTCCTGAATGGGTCCTTAGAATCTGTCAGGCATTCCCCTAAAATCTTGTACTCATAACTTGTACTACTGATAAAATGAATAGGACCCACCTGGTAAACCGATGCTGCTGTTAGAGGACCAGAAGGTATGGTTTGGGGGTCCTTGGTAGTAGATATGTTGCTGGTGGAAGCGGCCCTCGGTCGGTCTCTGCCCTGCTGTGCATCCAGCACTAGAAATCTATCAGAAGCAGGGCTGGATTAACCATTAGGCAAAATAGGCATGTGCTTAGCGCATCAAGGGAAGGGGGAACCACAGAATTTTTCCATTGCCATGTTTACCGTGGACCATATAGTGCAAAACTGCAAATGGTGCAGCTGAAGTATATTAAAAATCCCAAAGGAACAACTATGCAACAAGACATTCTGGATGCCTTATCTCTATTAAGTATGGAAGCAGATGTATTATATCACACTAGTTTTGAGGATCTGATTAAAGACTTTGCAATTAGAAAAAGTAGGAGAAATCTTTTCAAATATAAATAAAGTGGAAATATACAAAAATAAACTTACTGTATGTTTTGTTTCACTTCAAAAAATAACATTTTATTTTACGGTTTATTAGTGTTTATATTTTGAATTAGATATGTAAGTAGCCTCCAAAATCCTCGAAGTGCTTAGGGCCTCTAAAGGACTTAATCCGGCCCTATAGTAGGGGCATGTGCCCAAGACTGAAGGGCAATGAGTGGCAGGCACTGATACAGGCCCTCTGGAAGATGCCCCGCAGTATCCGCTAACTGACTGAGGCTGGAGCACAGGCCAGTGTGAGTGCACGGGGCCTAATGAGAGAGGGACGTGGTGCCACCGTTTGAGCCCCAGCTACATTGGGAGAGGAGGCGGCGCAAGTTGGAGCTCCTATCCCCAGCTGGAAGAACGTGCAGCAGGGAAGACCCATGATAGAACTGTGGCCTTTTGGATGCAGTGGAGGGGGGGGGAGTGGCAGTGTCCTACCTACCACTACCTGAGAGGCGCTGTGGAGTGCAGAAGCAGCACCCCCAGCCAGGGCACCGGTACCAGCAGGAAGTGCTGGTGCAGCCTTGAGAATAGACGAAGAAGGCCTGTATGGCTGCATCAAACCAGAAGACCAGACACGAGGAGAATAGGGCCCCCTACAGTTTTTTTTCAATGTCTTGATTGGTTTTCCATGCAATTTCCATTTCAAAATAAAATAAAAAATAAAATAAAAAAGAGAACAAATGCAACTCAGGAAGACACACGAGCAAATATTTCAAGAACATTGTTATCCCAAACTAGCCTAAGTTTGACTTATTCAAATGTGGAATATAAAGAGATAATCAACGGCATCAGATAGGGAAAAACATATCAAACTTAATCATGCCTAAAATCAACAAATTACCAGTGGTGTCTGTCTGTGTGTTCTTCCAATTCCGTGGAAGATATTAGTGTGATAGCAAATCAAGGGTTTACTGCAGGGGGGAGCAATCAAAGCCAGCCCAGTAGTGTTGCGGTCGCCATGTTGGATTACCATAGTTCTGGAGCAGTGCAGCCAGCTACAAACTCCAAACACTGGTCTGCCAAGGGCGGCCTCTTTCACAAGTGCCCTGCTTTCCACCTCTAACTTTTGGGGGTTTCTAGTGTGGGCAATGTCCCTACAAGCCACTCCCAGGGCCAGACCTAGAAATCTGTTGCTGTAGGAGCATACTGTTGCAAATATAATACTAAAGCATGGTATGGAAGTACATTGTAATTTCCAAACAGCACATATTCCATTGAATTGGCCACAAAATTCACACTGACCTTCAGTTTTACTGATAAAACTATATAGCAGACAATTAATTTGTGCAAATTAGCTTTGAGCAAATATTCACCATTTGCACATCCCGAAGTTAAGTGTCTTGATATGTTTTGGTCCTCTTAAAATCTTTTTTCCATCACACTTCAGAATTACAGTCGCGCTTTCCTAATTTTTAATAGCAGGACCCCGGGCCACCTCCACACCTCTGCTGCCGAGACTACATTGCTCTGCCAGTTTTTAGGTCTCGCCTATCCCATTCCACAAGGAATGGATAGGGGAGAATTATAGGGTTGGATCAGGAAAGCTAAACCAGGCGGCGGATTTCGACGAGTGCATGTGTCCGTGCACGTGCTTCCATCAGCCTGCCTATTGCCACCAGCAGCTTCACTTCAATCCGCTCCGCCCCCTGCTGCACGCGCTGCACGCCCCCTGCTGTTCACACTTCTTGACGGCCGCGAGGCCGTGCTTCAAAGGGATCCGCTCCCCCGCCCCTAAAAGCTTCTTTCGGCGATATCGTAGGAATTGTGGGAAGGAACGGTAGTTAGTCCTCACAGTGACCACAACACTCTTTTGGCCACCCTAGCAGTATAATAGGTCTTTAATAGTAATTATTTAAGTGGGGCTAACTACCTTTTCAACAGAAAGTAAATGTGTAAAGCTTGCACGAAAGTCTGTTAGCCCTTTGGGGCTGAAGACCAAGTTTCTTGAAAACGTGGTAGACATTTTTCAACATTTACTCCTTGACCATAGCGCGATGGAAGTTATGAATGCTTTCGGAAAATGATGCAATCACACAAATAATCTATTACTGAAGCCAGCCAGTACTTGAGCTTCCCCCCCCCCATTCCCAGGGGATGGTTTGATGCTGTCTGTAGACAAGCAAACAAAAGACTTTGTAAAGATCTGATTTGTAATGATAGAATAAAAAGCGCTTTTTCTCTGTAGTTGCAGTTCTTGTCTTTCCCGCCCCAACCACCGTTTTCATTCCTTTTTTATTTGTTTTATTTTTAATAAATGCTTCCCCCAGTTGAGCAACTGCTGTGCCCTGTCCCGCCCCGAGTCGCACCTTCCTGCTCTGCCATTCACTTTTCATCTCATTCTCACAAATTCTAGTAGTTTCCTTCTGTGCCCCCACCCACGTCCGCTCCACCTGGCTCCGCGCCCGTTCTCTATTCAAAGCCTTATTTCAAAATAATTATCTTCTGGCTCTCCGTGTCGGAGCTCTCTCCATTTCGTCCCCCTCCCACCCCCTCTTATTACCCCCTTGTTTTTGCCTTTCTCTGTAATCCGATCCAAAAACATTAAGCTTCGTTTCATTTGCAACATGCACTGGCGAGCCATGGGCATGCTGCAGCTCCCGATTTATGTAACTGCTGATTTCAAGCTTGTGAACAGAAGCTGCTCGGTTGCAAGTTAAATGATAATTCAACCACCCACACACACAAAACCCACACACAACCGTACCCACACACACACACAAACCTTCACACAACCGCCCCCCCACACACACACAGACAAACCTTCACACAACCGCCCCCACACACACACAACCCCACTCACACAACTACACACACAACCCCACACACACACAACCCCAAACACACACACAACCCCAAACACACACCCCACCCCCACCCCCACACACCCTACCCCCATACACACCCCACCCCCACACACACCCCACACCATACACACACCCCACCATATACACACACACCACCCCCATACACACACCACACACACACACACAACCCCATACACACACAACCCCACACACACACAACCCCACACACACAACTCCACACAAATTCCACACACAACTCCACACACACAACCCCACACACACACAACTCCACACACAACCCCACACAACCCCACACACATGCAGCCCCCCACACATGCAACCCCCCACACACACAACCCCACACACACACCCACACACACAACCCCACACACACAGCCCCCCCACACACAACCCCACACACACACAACCCCACACACACACAACCCCACACACACAACCCCACACACAACCCCACACAAACACAACTACACACACAACCACTCACACACAACCAGAAACATACAACCACACACACACAACCACAAGCACACAAAAAACCACACACAACCACACTCAACCACGCACACAACCCCACAACCACAACACAACCCCAAACACAACACACAACCCCAAACACAACACCCACAACCCCACACCCACAGCCCCACACACACAACCACACACACAACAACGCACACAACCATCTATCTATCGCACTCTATCGCCCTCACTCTATCTGTCGCACTCACTCTATCGCCATCTATCTATCTATCGCGCTCACTGTATCTATGGCCCTCACTCTATCTATCAATCTATCTATCTATTGCCCTCACTCTATCTGTCTATCGCCCTCACTCTATCTATTGCCCTCACTCTATCTATCTATCGCCCTCACTCTATCTATCTATTGCCCTCACTCTATCTATCTATCCCCCTCACTCTATCTATTGCCCTCACTCTATCTATCTATCTATCTATCTATCTATCTATCTATCTATCTATCTATCTATCTATCTATCTATCTATCTATCTATCGCCCTCACTCTATCTATCTATTGCCCTCACTCTATCCATCTATTTCCCTCACTCTATTGCCCTCACACTATCTATCTATCCATCTATCATCCATCTATCCATCCATCTATCTCCCTCACTCTATCTATCACCCTCTATCTATTTATCGCCCTCACTCTGTCTATCATCACACTATCTATCTATCGCCCTCACTCTATCTGTCTATCTATCTATCGCCATATCTATCTATCGCCCTCCCTCACTCTATCTATCGCCCTCCCTCACTCTATCTATCACCCTCCCTCACTCTATCTATCACCATCCCTCTCTCTATCTATCGCCCTCCCTCACTCTATCGCCCTCCCTCACTCTATCGCCCTCCCTCTATCTATCGCCCTTCCTCTATCTATCGCACTCCATCTATCTATCGCCCTCCCTCTATCTATCGCCCTCCCTCTATCTATCTATCTATCTATCTATCTATCTATCTATCTATCTATCTATCTATCTATCTATCTATCTATCTATCTATCTATCTATCTATCTATCTATCTATCTATCTATCTATCTATCTATCTATCTATCTATCTATCTATCTATCTATCTATCTATCACCCTCACTCTATCTATCGCATCACCACAGCATCACTCAGCACCACCACAACATCACTATGCGCTACCACAGCATAACTGAACACCACAGCGTCACTCGTCGCCACCACAACATCACTCAGCGCCACCACAGCATCAATCTGTGCAACCATTCAACAACAATTGGTTCAAATATGTTCTCTCAATGTTTCAAGCTTTATTACAAATGTCACAAAAAGATGTTAATATTTCACTTCTCTTCTTGGATTTTCGTCACAATAAAATACACTGAACATAATCTTCACAAAAGTCATTTACAAAAGTTTAAGCTATTACCATTATAAATTAGAATAACTTTCATTTAAGTATTAATTATTTAAAAAAATTAAAAGCCATTGTTATTTGTAATATCAATACATCTAAGTCACGTAAATACAACACATATTGCAGTAAAAATGCTATAGGTGTCAAATTTGCGAAAGTTAAAACTATTGGCATTGTCAATGACAAAGCTATTAATTTCGCTATTTTCAAAAACCAACACATTATTAAAAAAAAATTCATTTACAATACCAATAGCTCAAACTTTCCTAATGCGAGACCTATTGCATTGCAAATGCTTGTTTACACTGTTATTTTTCCATGCCCTGCTCTCTTAACCCTCATTACCACTGACTGTTGCCTCCTTTTGCCTATACTGTGCTTTTTTTATCCGACTTTTGCCTCCTTTTACCTCCTTAACTGTGCTTAATTATCAGCCTTTTGTTTTCAATCTCTGGAAAAAACTGGCCCACCTGGCCTGAATTGAAAACTGTCCTGTTGTATCCAAGGAATGACAGTAGAGGGAGGTAAACTTAAGGATTAAGTTTAATTAGAAATCTCAAGTACAGCATAAGATCCATCAGAGTGCACATCCAAGAAGCTCCAGTCTTCAACTGAAGATCAGGAGCAGAACATTCTACAATAACCTAGCAACCCAGGTGCTATGATGCAAATACATGAAACAGCATGAGCACTGAAGAAACATAGGATATAACACACCTCCTTCCCCACAATCACAAAACAAAACAAGTTAAAAATAACAAAGCGAGAAAACTGAAAATAAACAACAATTTACAAAAACAACATATCAAGTAATGTAATCATTCAAATATTTAGGAGTAAACTTAATTCTAGATGATTTTGAACAAGAAGCAGAGACATTAGGAAGATCTGAGGCAAATTCAACTTCATCTAAAGAAGTCGTGTTATTATCATCAGGAATCGTCAAAGCAGTAGATTGAAGAAACTCTTCCTCATGAATATTTGAATTGTCGGAGAAAGACAGAGCCCCATCAGGCACATTGGAATTACATGAAGGAAGCTTACCAGGAGACAAAATGTTAGAATCAACTGCATTGGGAGTGAGGTTTGAGCCTGAAACATCAACAGGAGCAATGTCCAAGCCCTTCACTTTTGAAACAGCCCTTTTACTCCACCACTTACCACTAGTAACCTTAACAGCATGTTTACTAATTTGAACAATAGTTGTCTCCGGATAAAACTTTGAACCTTTGACTTTACTTGGTCTTCGGATCCTAACTTTGTCACCAACGTTCAAAGAAATTTCTTTCACATGTTTATCCAGATCATACCTGATTTTGGACTTGAGCTGAGCAGAAGTAACCTTGTCTTTGACAAGATCAAGATCAACAACATCTTTACCTTGAGATGTTTTGCTAACAACCCAACCAGGTGATAACTCATTAAAGGATTGTCTTCCTCTTAACAAGAGGAAAGGTGTCACCCCAGTGGTTGAGTGTGGTGTGTTGTTGTACGACCAAATTCTGTCACAAACAACATCCTGAACACAAAGACCAGATGAAATTGCTAACTGGACTGCATCCTTCAAGACACGATTCGCTCTCTCCACTAAACCATTGCCCTGTGGGGAGTACAAAGCAGTAGTAAGGTGTTTAATGGCAAAATTGTCCAAGAAACTATTCATTTCATAAGAAACAAATTGCACCCCATTGTCAGACACTAAGAACTTGGGAATTCCTTCAGACTGGAAAAGTTTCTTAAGACACCTTATGACATTCTGGGTATTAGGTTCTTTTAAAAACTCACAGACAACCCACTTGGAGTGATAGTCTACAATGGTAAGTATAAATCTGAACCCCTGGTTTAAACCACCAATAGGTCCTTGAAAATCCATACCTAATTTCTCCCATGGACTGTCAGGGAAAGCAACAGGACACAAGGGTTTATTAACAGTCCGCAATGACTTCTCAGCGTGAGAACATTCGCTACAACCATTCAAAAAGGTATCTACACAGATGTCCATCCCTGGCCACCAATAATGAAGTCTCAGTCTCTTTTTTGTGCTTGTGATCCCACCATGACCTTTGTGAGCAATGTTAATAATTTTATCTCGAATAGAAAGAGGGGGAATAAGGGAAACGCCTCTCAAAAGGAAATCACCCTCCAAACTTAATTCATCTCTGACTTTGGAGAAAGGAAGAAGATCCTTATCAATAAGATTTTCCCTTGGCCAACCCTCAGCAATATACTTTTTTAATGTATGAAAAGAAAAATCCTGCAAAGACTCTTTAATCTAATCAGATTCAGACACCACATCCTTTGCTAGGACTAGTCCATCCAGAAGGTTGACCACTACTTCTTTGTCATCAAGAATAGGGGAAAATTTCAGAGAACTTGAAGGACACCTGGACAAAAAATCTGCCGTGAAGTTCTTCCCACCAGGGATATGCCTCATACAGAAATTGAAGTCATAAAGTTTTGAAAGAAGACGACTTAATCTTGGGCTAGCATTCCTTAACCCCTTGTCATTCCAAATAAAAATAATGGTTTATGATCTGAAACCAACACAAATTCGTGACCCCAAACATAAGTGGAGAAATGTTTAACTCCCCAAACACAAGCTAAGGCTTCCTTTTCAATGGTACTATAATTTCTTTCCGAAGAGGAAAGTTGGCGGGATGCAAAGGCAACAACATTTTCAAACCCACCATCCTCTTGACTCAGTACAGCACCCAAACCGGTGTTACTAGCATCCACTGTAATGAATGACAGAGAGTTCTCATCAAAGGGCTTGAGAGCTGGAGCATGTATAATTAAATTCTTTAAAGAATCAAAAGCCACTTTATGCACTTCATCCCACACAAACTTAACATTGTTTCTAGTAAGGGACCTCAAAGGCTCACTAACATGTGCAAAATTCTGTACAAATCTCGAATAAAATTCACTTAAACCCAAAAATGATCTTAATTGGTCTTTGTTGATGGGCTGAGCACAATCACGAATGCCTTGCAGGAGATCATGTTTTGGAGCAATGCCTTTATGAGAAATGGTGTGGCCAAGATATTCAACCTCACTGAGGAGAAACTTGCATTTCTGTTTTTTTACACTCATACCATGGTCACTTAAAATACCCATAACTTGATCAAGTTTGACAAGATGTTCTTCCACAGTGTTAGTAGAGATCAAGATATCATCTTGATAGGCTAAAACATCACGAACCTCTCCAAATAACTGAAACATTAGTTTCTGAAAAACCGATGCCGCTGAGGCAAGACCAAAAGGTAATCTAAGATATCTATAAAGACCAAAAGGAGTATTAAAGGCAGTTAAATCTTTGGACTCTTCACATAACTCTATCTGATGATAAGCCGCTCGTAGGTCTATGGTAGAGAAAACCTTTGTACCTCTCAATTGAGCTAACATATCCTGAATATGTGGGAGAGGGAAACAATCCACCTGAATATTTTTGTTCAGAGCTCTGAGGTCCACACACAGCCTGAGCTCATCACAGTTCTTCTTAAGAGCGACTACAATTGGGGAAACCCACAGCGAAGAATTGATGTTTTCAATGACTCCCTCCTTACTCAGTTGTTGAAGATGAGTCTTGAGTCTTTCCATAATGCTTAGTGGAACATGTCTTACCTTATGGATTATTGGAACAGCATCAGGCTTCAGAATAATTTTATGTTCGAAGCCTTTAACTGAACCGAGATTGTCAGAAAAAACATTGTTGTATTTACTTATGATACCTTCAAGAGATAATTCCTCAGTAACTAGAGCATTAACTGTGGTAGAGCGGTCTAAGGAAATTGGGTTTCTAGTACCGGGTCTTAAAATTAAAGGAAATTTACCTTGATCTCTCCAACCTAAGACATTATAACCCTTTTTTGATACATAAATTTTAGCTTGAATAGACCGGTCATCAAAGGTTAAAATGTCATTGAAGAAGCCCATTAAATCAATGACTTTGCCATTAAATGCAACAGTGCGTATATCAGGAGGTAAAAGTAAATTTTCGTCCCAATGTTTAAGAAATAGACAATCTGCAATAATAGTAATAGGGGATCCAGAATCTACAGTGACCTTAACAAGAATTTCACCAATTTTCAGATAACATACCGGATCATAAATAGAAGAATCTTCATGATCATCTATCATGTCCACAGACAACAATATTTTTTTTACGATCTGTTCTTCACTTATATTGGAATTGTCAGAATCAGAGACTTCAAGGTACATTGTCTTGGACTTGAATTTGCAAACTGAGGCAAAATGCCCAATCTTTTTGCAATTAGTACACTGTTTTTTTAACAGCTGGACAAGAAGTTGAATTAGCAAGGTGTAATTTTGATCCGCATCTATAACAAATGGGAGGTTTATCAGACTTTTTCCACTCAAGTTTTTGTGACTGAATACGTTGAGAATTATTTTTTGAAGAAGTAGATTTTACTAAATCTACATGTGTAGGTTTATTATTGCCTAATTCTTTGGAAGCAAAAGCAGATCTTTCTATTCCTCTGGCTAATTGGATTACGACAACATAAAATCCTTTCCTGAACTTTGTTATTAAAGCAATTCACAACAATTTGATCCCTGAGATATTGATCAATAGGGCCTTCAAATTCACAAGTTGCAGCCAAAATCCTCAACTCAGCCAAAAATATATCAATTTTTTCATATTCCCTTTGTTTGCGTGTGTAAAATCTATGTCTTTCAACAATTACACTTGGTTCGTCCTTAAAATATTTTTCTAAACGAGCAATAGCCTCAGTGTACTCATTCCAATCATCTGAGGGAGGTCTAATAACAGGGGGTTGATGATCAAAAATTCTTTGTCCTTCAGCACCTAAGGCACTATATAACATTGCATTTTTTCTTGCAGCAGAAAATTTCACAGCATCAACGGCAATTATATAGCTATTAAAGGCTTGTGGACTGTGGGTTGCTGCGGGCCGGAATAACAGGCGTGGAGGCCGTATATATTGGGCTATGGTAGCTCTTTTATTGTTCTCTTTGACAAAAGTACGGTTGCATATACACAAAGAACTCCGGGGTGTAGCTTGGGTCGCCTCCCAGCGGTACGTGGTCCAGGGGATCTTCCAGAGGTCTTCACGTCTTCCGGGCGTTGGGATGACCTCGGAGGGAAAATAGAGAAGCAGGGGTTAGTCCTTTGGTAAAGACTTCTCTGGTACCGTTACCAACACCGGGGCGTGCGGGGAAAAGAGAGAACCGTGAGGGAGGGGGCGGATAGGGATGCAGAGAGGGGGGGGGAAAAGAGGCGGGAGAGGGTAGAAGGGAGGTGCGCTGGTGAAGGGGGGGGGGTGTAGGGAATATTATACAAGATTGACTAGTGAAGTGTCTTTAAATTTAGTTTATATACAGTGCAGAGGTGCTCTAACAGTGAGATCGAACTCTATACAAATATCTACAGGTTTCTACAAAGGGGGTACACGGAGACGGTAACACGGTACTCACGTGCCCCGCCGTAACTCTCCCGCGAGTTACGGCCGCTCTCCAGCCACCTCCTGAGGACTCCACCACTCCTCGGTCCAGACGTCCTCCAACTCTCCGTCTTCGATCCTCGTACTCCTCTCTCTCTCTCTCGATGGTTCTCTGTGCGCTGTCTCCTGCCACGAGTCGGCTATCGGGAACGATCTCCTCTCTTCTTCGGCGTCCTTTATAGTTCCTGGCCCTGAGATGGAGGTGGGACTTCCGGTTTCCCGGTAGGCGGCTTCCGGTTCGGGACTTCCGGGGTCAAGGCGCTCGGGAGGTTCCGTTTCCGGGATGAGTCTGGGTTGGTTCCGATGGTTGCGTGCCTGCAGGGGAAACAAAGAAGAAGGACTCCTGGTTGTCAGAGACGCAGGAGGATTAGAACTCGAGGAACCCTCGCTCGAGGGTCTCTCCGTTGAGGTATGTCTCGTTCCTCTTCCACATCCCCTTTCCCTAGCTATCCTTCTTGTGGGAGTGGAAGGTGGGGGATATCTGGATAGGTAGTCTGCATTTCCCTGCTCGGCCCCTTTCCTATGCTTTGTCTGGAATCTGAAGGGCTGTAAGGACAGAAACCAGCGTAGCACCCTGTCATTGTGTCCCCTGTTGCGTGCCATCCACTCTAGGGGTGCGTGGTCCGTGTACAGAATGAACTCTCGCCCTTCTAGGTAATAACGCAAGCTCTCAATGGCCCATTTAATAGCTAGGGCTTCTTTCTCGACTACCGCGTAGTTCATCTCACGGGGAAAGAGTTTCCTACTGAGGTAGAGGATAGGCCTCTCTATGCCCGACTGGTCTTTTTGGGAGAGGACCGCTCCCAGTCCCTGTTCTGAGGCATCAGTCTGGAGAACGAAGGGTTGTGTGTAGTCAGGACTGATGAGAACTGGCTCGGACAACAGTGCATTTTTCAGGTTCTGAAAAGCCGTCAACATTTGAGGGGAGGGTTGTCGTAGTAGGGTTTCTGTTCCAGGGGTTTTCTTCAGGAGATCGGTCAGGGGTACTGCAGTCTGAGAAAAGTTTGGGATGAACCTCCGATAGTATCCTAAAAGCCCAAGGAAGGCCCGGAGGTCCTTTTTGGTTTGGGGGAAGGGTATGGACTGAATGGCTTTTATTTTGTTGTCTTGAGGTCGTATGACCCCCTTCCCGAGGAGGTAACCCAGGTACTTCACGGTTTGGGCCGCCAGAGTAGTTTTAGCAGGGTTAATGGTGAACCCATATTCACCCAGGGAAGTGATTACTCTTTCGAGATGGGACAGGTGTTCAGGCCAGTCATTGCTATAAATGACTATATCGTCAAGATAAGCTCCTGCGTATTGGGCATGTGGTTGCAGGACAATGTTCATAGCCCGTTGAAAGGTTGCTGGGGCCCCGTGAAGCCCGAAGGGCATAACTCGAAACTGGAATAGTCCGTCCGGCGTAGAGAACGCCGTTTTCTTTTTATCTTCGCTCTTCATGGGGATCTGCCAGTATCCCTTACAGAGATCCAGCGTACTGATATAGCGAGCCCGTCCAATGCGTTCTATCATTTCATCTACTCGGGGTAGTGGATACGTGTCGAAACATGATACTTTATTGACTTCCCGGAAGTCAATACAAAATCTTGTGGAGCCATCGGGTTTCGGAACAAGCACGATGGGTGAGTTCCAACAACTAACGGATGGCTCGATAATACCCATTTTCATCATTTCTTGTACTTCCTCTTGGATGACTTTGCGGCGGGCCTCTGGGACGCGGTAGGGACGTTGTCTCACGACTTTTCCAGGTTCTGTACGGATCGCATGTTCGATGACTGTGGTGTGTCCCGGAGAAGTGGAAAACACCTTTTGTATGGGTGATAAGATTTTCCTGAGGTCTTGTCGTTTGTTTGGCGGAAGTTCCGGGTCAACACAGTTTATGAAGAGCGGATCCCCTGGGTTGAGCATGCTGGAGAGCACGGGTTGAGGCCCCTCCCATTTCTTGAGCAAATTTATGTGGTAGATTTGCCTCTGTTTACGGACAGGATCTAGTTCAATCTCATATGTAACAGGGGTTACCTGTTTCGTCACCGGATAAGGGCCCTGCCATTGTCCGAGTAGTTTGTGGTCGGATGAGGGTATAAGAAGAAGCACTAGGTCTCCGGGAACAAAGGTTCTGGGTTTGGCTCCCCTGTCATATTGCCGTTTTTGCGTGGCTTGGGCGGTCAATAGGTTCTGCCTCACTATTTCCCTAATTTGGCCCAGATGAGTTTTAAGGTTGGCAACATATTCCGGCAGGGGTCGGGTACGGTCAGGCTCGGCTTCCCAGGCTTCCCGAGCCATATCTAGGAGGGTTCTCGGGGGTCTTCCGTAGAGGAGTTCATAGGGGGAGTACCCTGTGCTGCTCTGGACCTTGCAGCGGATAGCGAAAAGGGCCAAAGGAAGCATTTCCTCCCAGCGACGGCTTTCTAGTCCCAGCAACTTCTTGAGAGTGGTCTTTAGAGTCGCGTTGTACCGCTCTACAAGTCCGTCGGTCTGGGGGTGATAGGCAGAAGTTCTTATTTGTTTTATGCCTAGTTGTGAACACACCTGACGCATGAGAGACGAAACAAATGGGGTACCCTGGTCTGTTAAAATCTCTCGGGGAAAACCCACTCGGGTGAAGATGGTTACCAGGGCTCTTGCAATGTTCTGAGTGGTGGGATGCTTTAACGGGATGGCTTCAGGGAACCGAGTGGCGTAGTCCACGAGAACGAGAGCATACCGACATCCACTTTTCGAGGGCAACATGGGGCCTATCAGGTCCATCCCCACCCTGGTGAAAGGGACATCAATAAGGGGGAGTGGCTGAAGGGGGACTCTTGGAGGCCGGTATCGACTGTTCTTTTGACATACCGGACACTCTTTGCAGTATTGACTCACTTGTTTATGTATGCCCGGCCAATAGAATTTCTCCAGTATCGTTTGTCCGGTTTTGTCGTCCCCGAAATGGCCTCCTAACAAATGGCTATGTGCTAAGAACAGTACCTTCTCACGAAAGGGACCTGGAACGAGCAGCTGGGATTCTTGTTGGGGTCCACCTTTCCTATACAATAGACCGTTTCGTTTAAAGAAATAGGGACATACGTGCAAGGGATCCTCATTATCAAGGGCTCGTCCCCAGGCTTCCTGTAGTACTGGGTCTTCTTGTTGTGCTGCACGGAACTCTCGGTCATTTTCCCAGGGATGCGGTTCCAGCTGCACAGGATAGGCAGCGGCGTAGCTCCTTTTCTCTTTCTTCTTTTGCCCTTTTGTCTTCGGAGCCTTGGTTGCGGGCTCTACAGGAGGAGGATTACGGGAAAAAGGAGCCTCAGACCACCATTTCTCCAAGGAGTTGGTGGCGTCGTGTAACAGTCGGGGAAGTCCGTGGTAATCACTGCCCAAGATTACCTGTTCCGGCAGGTTGGGTACTAGTCCCACATTAAGGGGACTACGTTCTCCCGAGTACTGTTGTACCTGTACTCGGGTGGTGGGATATCTCCGGGTATCACCGTGTACACATTGGATGTCTATGGTGCCAGTCCTCGGCCCCAGAGGGTTGGGCATTTCTTGCGGTCGTATCACACTTTGCCGACAACCTGAGTCAGCTAAGGCCATCATTGGATGTCCGTCGATCCTTACCGGACATCGGAAGGGAGGTGGACTAGCCTCCTGGGTGAGACATACATAGTTCCGAGTAAGGCCGACCTCCATCGGTTCTTCCTTTTGAGGGCAGAACCTCGCAATATGTCCATAACCCCCACAATGGTAGCATTGAGGGCCAGGAAGACTTGGTCTTGGGGTCACCGGGAAGGGAACAAAAGGAATAGGCTCCGGTTTTCGGGGTGCTAACGGCCTCGGGGGTCGAGGATGGCTTCCATGGACTGTTCGTGAAGGATGTTCGTCCTTCTTCTGAATGTCCTGTGCCCGGCTAAAGGCACTGGCGATTTCAACTGCGGTATCTAAAGTGAGTCTCGAGTGCTGACGGACCCACTTCTGCGTAGCGGGGTGCAGGGAGGCCAAAAACTGTTCCAAGTAAATTTTTGCAAGGATTTCATCTTTGGTGGAGGTGGCGGGCTTCAGCCAGCGGTTGGTGAGGTCTTGGATGCGGAACGACAAGGCCCTGGGGGTTTCCTGCGGTCCTTCCCGTACTTGCCGCAGCTTTGTCCTGTATGCCTCGTCGTCGATCCCAAGTCGCTCAAGGATGCACGTTTTTATGTCCTGGTACGGGGTCTGCCCTTGAATATTGGCCTGTTGGTACGCCGCTTGGAGTTCGCCCGTCAGCAGTGGCCCAAGGTAGTGGCTCCATCGGTCAACGGGCCAAGCAGCGGTCTCAGCCAAGCGCTCAAAGTTCGTAAAGAAGAAGTCCGGATCCTCTCCTGGAACGTACTTCTGTAATACCACCGAGGGCAGGGTAGTTGCTGGTCTCGATTGCCCCATGACGTCCACGAGCTTCCCAAGGGCTCGATCTTGAGAGGTGCCCTGGTCTTTCAGGACATCGTGCAGCTGGCCACGGTCATCCTCAGCGGTTTTAAGAAACCGCTCCATCATCTTCCCTAGGAGTTCCTGGCTTTCAGCGAGTTGCTTCACGGCGGCCTCCATGCTTCCGGATCCCACTTCTGACACCAGGTGTGGACTGTGGGTTGCTGCGGGCCGGAATAACAGGCGTGGAGGCCGTATATATTGGGCTATGGTAGCTCTTTTATTGTTCTCTTTGACAAAAGTACGGTTGCATATACACAAAGAACTCCGGGGTGTAGCTTGGGTCGCCTCCCAGCGGTACGTGGTCCAGGGGATCTTCCAGAGGTCTTCACGTATTCCGGGCGTTGGGATGACCTCGGAGGGAAAATAGAGAAGCAGGGGTTAGTCCTTTGGTAAAGACTTCTCTGGTACCGTTACCAACACCGGGGCGTGCGGGGAAAAGAGAGAACCGTGAGGGAGGGGGCGGATAGGGATGCAGAGAGGGGGGGGGAAAAGAGGCGGGAGAGGGTAGAAGGGAGGTGCGCTGGTGAAGGGGGGGGTGTAGGGAATATTATACAAGATTGACTAGTGAAGTGTCTTTAAATTTAGTTTATATACAGTGCAGAGGTGCTCTAACAGTGAGATCGAACTCTATACAAATATCTACAGGTTTCTACAAAGGGGGTACACGGAGACGGTAACACGGTACTCACATGCCCCGCCGTAACTCTCCCGCGAGTTACGGCCGCTCTCCAGCCACCTCCTGAGGACTCCACCACTCCTCGGTCCAGACGTCCTCCAACTCTCCGTCTTCGATCCTCGTACTCCTCTCTCTCTCTCTCGATGGTTCTCTGTGCGCTGTCTCCTGCCACGAGTCGGCTATCGGGAACGATCTCCTCTCTTCTTCGGCGTCCTTTATAGTTCCTGGCCCTGAGATGGAGGTGGGACTTCCGGTTTCCCGGTAGGCGGCTTCCGGTTCGGGACTTCCGGGGTCAAGGCGCTCGGGAGGTTCCGTTTCCGGGATGAGTCTGGGTTGGTTCCGATGGTTGCGTGCCTGCAGGGGAAACAAAGAAGAAGGACTCCTGGTTGTCAGAGACGCAGGAGGATTAGAACTCGAGGAACCCTCGCTCGAGGGTCTCTCCGTTGAGGTATGTCTCGTTCCTCTTCCACAAGGCTTTAAACCAATGGGACCATTTTATTTTAGGTGTACCTGGTTCTGGAAGAAAGGAAGAAGGAAGAACTGCAGTCTGTTGTGCCATCCTGAATTAATAAAATAACAGCATTAAAAATAAAGACTAAACAAAATATATAATTATTTAAAATTATTAAGTGAAATAGCTAACTGTGGTAAATATGCAAAATTAACTGTGCGTATCAAGGTTAATGATACTTGATGTAGTATAAACAAGTGTTAACTGTGTGTATCAGTGTAAATGACAGACGTTGTAGTCAATCTGTAATATGAGCTGTGTGTATCAGCGTTAATGACACACGTTGCCGTTAATATATAGTATTAGCTGTGTGTATCAGCGTAGATGATACACGTTGTAGAAATATAATATCAGCTGTGTGTATCAGCGTAGAAGATACACGTTGTGTTAATTATGCAGTGTTAGCTGTGTGTGTCAGCGTAGAAGACACACGAGTAAGTTTCTCAGTAGTCGATATGGATGACACACGTTGTGCTAAGTATGCAGAGCCAGCTGTGTGTGTCAGCGTAGAAGACACACAAGTAAGTTTATAAATGGGTAGTCTTATAGTTCAAATTGAAAAGTAAAATAATTATTAAAATACCTTGTATTCAGATATTCGTAACGAGTCGTAGAGGATCGTGACAAGATGTTGACTAAGGTATCGAAGCAACCGCAAAATGGCCGCTACGTTGTGCGTGCGTGATGATGTATTCCTCAACGTCAAATCGAGATGACGTGCTTTGTTGTAGAACCGGCTGATGGACGCCGAAGGGGAAGAAATGCAGCGCGCGTCGTTCTCGTGCTGCGCAAACCGCCAAAGAAAGGATGATGGCGATTTTCAAACAGCGAAAATTCTAAAAGGTAGAAGGCAATGTGTATTAATTTAAATTTGTGAAGTTTGACGAAATAAGTGAAAATAAAATGGAGAATATGGTGTTTTCAGCAAAACTCAGTATATAAATGAAAAGAAGGTTTGCCACAGGGTCTGCCGCAGGTGCAATCAAGGGCACAGTTCAATCAAGGAGACAGTTAGGTTACCAGTTAGGTTACCAGCCGCTGAGTATAGGTGAAGAAAGTTAATATATGAAGAAAGATGAGTAGAAAATAATTAAAAACTGGCGCTGGTGTAATCAGAACACAGTAGTAAGAAAAAAACAAGCGCTGGTGCAATCAAATCACAAAAAGAGTAAACAGCTTACTTGATAGAAGTCATAGTTATTTTACTGGCTAATTATTTTAGTGGCTGTTTATAAGAAGTAAAGTCACATTGGAATGATAACTGAAACACTATATGAATTAATGGGCAGCCGCTGATGCAATCACGACACAATGGGAAGTACAGGCGCTGGTGCAATCAAATCACAAATTATAAGGTAAAAGGCTTACTTTTATATGAAGTTAACGTTGTTTCTTGAAGGCATTCAATTTGAAGCAAGTTGAAAGAAGACTTAGATCCGTGGAGGAAGGTAAAAATATAGAAAAAATAATGATGAGCGCTGAAGTCTGATGAGATCTGTATAAAATTAAAATCTTGAGCGTAGGTTCGTAGATAATGCTGACTTGACCACCTTGTCGCCAATTTATGTTGTATCCAAGGAATGACAGTAGAGGGAGGTAAACTTAAGGATTAAGTTTAATTAGAAATCTCAAGTACAGCATAAGATCCATCAGAGTGCACATCCAAGAAGCTCCAGTCTTCAACTGAAGATCAGGAGCCGAACATTCTACAATAACCTAGCAACCCAGGTGCTATGATGCAAATACATGAAACAGCATGAGAACTGAAGAAACATAGGATATACATGTCCATCAATCACTCTATAAAGAATATGAAAGCATGTGAAGAAACAATGGGATGGGATGAGCACGCCAGCATTCAGAAGATGTCTTGAAGAAAGCAACCAAATCTCACAGCTATGAAAGAAAGACTCTGGGGTCAGATTACTTCACTGCATGAAAATGTTTTGAAAGATACCTAACCAGTTCTCATGGCAAACTATTTGAGAAGAAATTACTTCCAGCAGCTCCATGTAAGTACATTACTGATAATTTCTACTAATGTATGTTTTCGGTACTTTCACAGTCAGACCATTGTGCTTTTCATTTATTGTTTACCCAGAATATATACATTTAATTATACTTAATCCACCCCCTAGTATTACAGTACCAGACACTATTGTTCCTACTATTCCAGCTAAAGATTTATTATCAAATGACATTTACAACTTATTTTTTTTTAGCCTGTGACATCACAAGCTGTACCAGCTGAACCTATGCTGTACCCTTGGTGGCAGTGTGGGCATCAGTCCAGTAATGCGCTATGTATTTGTAAGACACCCCACATTTCCAGTCTCTCTATTTGATGTGCAAGGCAAATATCCTTGATCTCTGTCCATTAAATAGTGACAAATAGAAATCTGCAGGTTCGGACTGCCCTAAAGATGGAAGTAAATTCCATTTAATAAGGATATGAAAAAATGACTTGGGTCCTAATCACGAGTTCAGCGTTCCATTGGACCTCCAAACCTGTGGTCATGGTCCCTGGATCCGCCTGATTGGCGGTCCACCCGCCGTATCCCGAATACGGCGGTGGGACCGCCACAGGACCACCGCAACTGCCAGGGAGCATGGATCCCACTGCGATGGCGCAGCTGTCAGAGGCCCTAATATGCTGGCTGAGCCCTGCGGCACCGCCAAGCATATTAGAAATGTCCTCACTGCCACAGCTTTCATAGCAGTAAGGCCTCCATGAAAACTGTGGCAGTGAGGCGACAGGGCCCCATGTTGCCTCAGGATCAAGGGATTTTCCTGCAAGGGGGCACATGTTGTGCCCCCCTCCCCGTGTGCGGTCACCCGCTTTCTTGCACGGCATGGACTTTACAGCCCATGCCGTGCAGGAAGGGACTTTGGTGTACCCATTGTGGTGCCTTTTTAATGGGTACCATCTTGGGAATGCCAAAGGACCAACCGTCAGACCACGAGAGTACTCGTAATCTCTCAGATAGTCGGCGGTCAAATTTGACGGTCCTGGAGTGGCGTGGCGGCCCACTTCAGGACCGCCAAACTCGTAAACAGGCCCTTTATCTTTTGATTAATATTAATAAATATCTCCAGCAAGGGCGCAGATGTTGCATCATCTATAGGTGTGAGGGCTGGCTTTGAAAGTATAAAGAAAAAAGACACTGCTGTGTGTGGTGCTAACGTTTTGAGTACTAAGGCACTGTTGTCCCATATCTGTCCAGTATGTGTCCACATGCACTGTGGCCTGCTGAATGCTGTCTCATCATCTCACTGAATTCACTCAGTATGTAACTTGCAAGGTATCAGCTTGTGGGGTGCTAGTAAAGTCAGGTTTGTATTGTACTTGAGCAGAAAGGAAGTGGGTATATTTGATTCCATTAGGGCTCCACTTGGAATGTTTAATTGAATAACAGACACCTCATTATGCCACAGGGCATTCGAACTGTTCCTTAGAGCACAGTTCTGTTGATCAAGTGTATGGTTTGTGCATGAAGGAGCAGTAA
This sequence comes from Lissotriton vulgaris, assembly GCF_964263255.1. Classification (NCBI taxonomy): domain Eukaryota; kingdom Metazoa; phylum Chordata; class Amphibia; order Caudata; family Salamandridae; genus Lissotriton; species Lissotriton vulgaris. The sequence goes on from NC_141698.1 coordinate 927,240,022, forward strand.
AGCCTCGTGTACAATGGTCACTATTTTAGCTATAGGAAATACAATATAACTTCTTTTATAGTATTTATACATCTCCTAAACATTTGATATTCTAACAGTCATGCCCGTCCTTAAGCCCTCAGAGAGCAGGCGTGCAGAGTGGAACAGGCAAGCCTGCAGGCTGCACAGCCCCAATGCAAGAGCCTTCACCTGTGAATATTTGGAGCCCAGATTCTACTTCTAATAAAGGAGAACTTATGGCCCAACCATTAATAAAAAGTACCTGAGAAGGAATATTGACTGTTGATGTTACTGAAGATGTTGATCATGAGGAAGACATTTCACGCACAGTGGAGTAGCATCAAATTTCACCTGCAGTGCAAACTTCTGCTCAAATACCCGGGACTAGCCATGTCAACCAAAGACCAGTTATTAGCAAGGAAGGCTGTGTCGAGGAAGCATCAACATCATGCAATGTATAGGCTTACAAGAGGTAAAATCTTAATCATACATACATACAGGAATAGATATGGGAGGTACATTGGTAAATCACAAAGTCAGCACAGAACCATCAGCCACAAATGAAGGAGTTGAAAACAAGCATACACACACAACAGAAACAGGTTCCTATGTTGGTGATACAAGTAGGGAAACAGTCTCACATCCAGAGCTCGAAGAAAAGATGCTCTCATCTGCTCCAGAGTTCAGCACACATCCCAGAATCCTCTGGTACCTCATGGAAGTAGGAGTGTATCACAACAACGGTTGTGGAAGGAGACACTTCTGATGGTAGATCTCAAATAGAACAACATGAAGGTTTACAGAATGTCATTTTTGTTTTGGAAGGGGACAGAGAGTCATCGGGCATAAGTCCAGAAAGGGAAGTTGGAACATACTCAGAATCAACATGTTTCAGTATATTTTAATAAATATTGTTGTAATATTTACTGACTCAGTAGTATATCCATGCAGTGACTGTTATTTTAAATGGACAAGATTGTTTTATATTACAATAAAAGGAAAAGCCATACAAACGGATTTAGCTTTTCATATAAAGATGTTTTTCACAGAGGTTGTGGTTTATCTGATATATGATTTCTACATATGAATACAATTGTTTTTTTTTTCCAGAGGTTCTAAACATCTGTAATATCAATGACAATGTGCTACCGGTTATAGCCTTTAAAAAGGGTTACGTTTTTCTAATGCATGTCCTTATAATACAAAGCATAAGCATTTAAATGTATGTTACATACTATATACCAATAATGAATAAATATATTTTTAAAGAATATTGCACTCTACATATTCAAAGGTCCAACAAGTACCCAAAATACGACTGTTTAATGTGAGATTATTGAATCCATTAGATTGCACTGCAACAGCATAGCAACCTTTACAGGAATGGCAAACACGGACATTCAATTAAAGTCTCTGTGATATGTGATTTAACTGGTATTATCACTGGCATGAATGTAAGTTACAAATTGATATGGCTCTTCCCGTGACAGTTTCATTTCAGGCGCTCTGCAGTTCAGTTTCTGTTCGGAGCTGCTGTGTATGGCTATATGTTGCCTCTTGGTGGGTTTCTGCACATTAGGTGGTATTCTAAATGTAACTAGTTTGCATGATACATTAAATAATGCATTATACATATGAAAACATTCGTATTATGAAGATATTACAATTGTTGTCAGTGAGATCCAATGATGTGTTATGGTTAAATAATATGTGAAGCAGGCTATGCCCCTACAACTGCATCTCCTGACACCCTTTCGTCCTCTCACTACAGTTTCAGAACATTGTTACAACAATGCACATATTGCACTCATGTTGTCATTGAGTGTACCTCTGGTATGCTGAAATCACGTTTTCGATGTCTGGATCAAAAAGGAGGTGTGCTGATGTATTCTCCAGCAACTGTGTGTCCCGAGACTCCTTTTAGGATTACACAAACAATGCACTGTAAGGGATAAAATATGCTTATCATAGGGCATTGTTACTACTACAGTATAGTAAATACATCAACAATATGTTGTTGTTTTTATTGAGGAAAGCTCAATCTTGATAATACCACAAAAATCATGGTATTACACTTCCGTAATACTTTTATTTCCTGTTGTAGAAGCCTGTGTACATCATTTGCTAATGAATTTATCATCATCGATTGTCGTAATTGTAAGGAATATGCTTTTATTAAAAAAGAAAATGGATGTAAGTTGCATAGTGCATGCCTAACACATCACCACTAAGGTAATTTTCGATGTCACTGCCAAAGGCTATTAAAAGACATATGTCTAGCGAACAATGAATTATCCTAACAAAGAAAATAACACATATGTGTGTTACATCACACATAAATATTATTGTGATTTGTACTATTTAGTTAATTTATATTAAATTGAAATGCATCCCACAGTGCTATGCTAGCGCCTGCACTAATAATTGCTGGGTGGTTGCTTACGTGGGCTACCATGTTGTCACCTTGGTTGTTCCAGGAGGTTGGTATGGCTTTCTCTCTCTTTGTTGCAATTACATGTTCTTGTATATCAGCATTGTTATCCTGACTACTGCTTGATGGTATGGATGTACCTCAAGTAGGCCTTTCCTTGCATTTCTTCTGGCTGTGAATAAATGTGTTCATGCTAGCTCAAATCTGTTTAAAAATCTGCATGAATTAAATATTTTACTCTTGCAGAAGTTTGGATGTCATTCAGTAAGGGCCACTGGTAGCATTCTATTTTGTGGGTCTTTTTTTCCAAAGTATTATGGATGGATGCAGTATTTTCTACATAATCCATCAAGTGCTGCACAATCTGCAAAGTTCAATAAAAAGTTTTGTTGCTAGCTCAAAAAGATCAAATGTTACTAAAAGCGCAGTAACATATGCGGCTGAACAGTGGAAAGAAAGGCCTTCGCAAAGGTTGACTGGTCAACTTTCTTTTCCTTATTATTATTATTATTATTATTATTATTATTGAATTTGTATTGCGCTCAGCAACCCACAATGGGTTTCCCGGCGCCAGGGACAGACTGAAGAAAGAGAACAAGCAGGTGCAAAAAGAGATCACAAAAAAGGGGAAATCAAAACAGAAAAGTCTTCAACTTTTTACGAAAAGCCAGAAGATTAGTTTCTGTTTTTAACGCCAGCGGGAGAGCATTCCACATCTTTGGTCCGAGATATGCGAATGAACGGCCTCCCATTTTTGCCAGTCGGATTCTTGGAATCAGAAAATTGCCATTATTAGATGACCTTAGAGAACGGCCAGGTAGATAAGGCTGGGCAAGGTTATGAAGGTAGGTAGGGGCAGAACCCTGACGAATCTTGAACAACAAACACAGTGTTTTGAAGGTCACACGATCTGAAATTCTCAGCCAGTGCAGGTCACGCAAGGCTTGCATTGCGGACGTTCTCCGTGGAACATTGCGCAAGAGGCAAGCGGCTGAGTTCTGTACTACTTGGAGTTTATTAATTGTTGCTTTATCCGCTCCAAGATAAAGCACATTGCCATAGTCAATGCGAGACATCACAAGGGCCTGGAGGACAGTTCTTCGAGTGGACTCAGGCAGCATCCATAAGATCTTCTGCAGCCAGCGTAAGGTGTTGAAACAGACTGCAGCGACCTTGGTCACCTGCTGCCTCATCGAAAGTTTGTCGTCAATCAAGAATCCGAGGTTACGGACAACAGGCACAGGGGTAGGCAGAGGACCCATGTCACATGGGCAGTGTCTAGAGCCCCACAGATCTTTATGCTTGCCTAATATGATAACCTCGGTCTTATCTCCGTTTAGCTTCAGCAGATGGTCTTGCATCCAAGCTGCAACGCGAGATAGGCCAACTTTAAGGGCAGAGACTTCCTGAGCCCTGCTGCTAGAGAGAGAAAACACAATCTGCGTATCGTCTGCATATGAATATATAGACAGACCGGCGTCCTCTACGATGGAAGCAAGAGGTCTGATGTAAATATTAAACAACAATGGGCTTAATATAGACCCTTGAGGGACGCCGTAAGCTGAGGAATGAATCGCAGATTCAGCCTTGTTTGAGAAAACCTGAAAGGTGCGCTCATTAAGAAATGAGGCCACCCAGGCAAGCGCAGATCCATCAACACCAAGGGAGCGGAGGGACTCCAAAAGAGTGGAATGAGACACGGTATCGAATGCAGAGCTTAAGTCAAGAAGAATAAGCGCAAAGGTCTCACCGCTATCGATACCGTGTCGGAGTCGCTCAGTCACCCCAAGGAGTGACAATTTCAGTATTTGGGTGTCAAATGTGTACTACTGAGACGAAATCTTTGCCCAGATATTGTTAATATGTTAAAAAATTCAAAAACAATAATGTAGAACTAACATTTAGGGGCTCATTGAGATGTTGCATCAGAGCCCTTCCGACCGACTTGGTCGGTTTACAGTCCAATCGCCCAATTGCAATGTTCGTGGTCGGAATGCAAACCGGACGGTCATTCCGACTAGGTTCCAACCAACTTACAGAGTTTTCCTGTCAGTCAGGCGTTTCTGCCATTTGGATTACGATGTCGATTTCCAACAACCTTTCCGCGCCGACCTTTCCGACACGGAAAGGCTGTCGGAAAGTGACTTCTGGGGGCCCCTAGGAGGGCCCCCTGGCCTGCGGCCTTTTGGTTCGTGGCTGAGGGGGTACCCATGAAACCCCCCTGTAAAAACCCTGCACTGTGTGGCAGGCACCATGGGGTGCCTGCGACAGGGTGAAGGGGTTTACACACACCCCATTTCCTCATAGAAGCCTGTGTTATGGGCGGTTCTTGGGCGTAACATGAGCACCCATAGGAAACAATGGGAATTAGACCAAACAGTGTACGGTTGCATCGTAATCTGGCGGTCGGAACTGCTGCCCGCAAGTAGGTTGGTCCCGAGTCTGAGACGGTGTCTGTGTAGGCTTTCCGCCCGACATCATAATGAGCCCCTAAATGTGCTGCATTATGGCACATAATTTGCATTTAGTCAACGCTGCAGCATAATTTAGTCCTACCCTGCCACAATATTCAAGTGGCCTTGCATTCAATATGTCTTTTGTACTGTTCCTTTTAGATTTCTGCAAAATATTTCATTTTCTTCTCAAGTCCATAAATCTCCTAACACAAACACCTGAGTTCTGTAACTATTACAGAAGCAGTAGATAGGTGTTTTCTTTTATATCCTGAGTAATTTATTCTGCCATGAGTGTGAATCAAAGACAGTACATATTGTGTCTTTGCAAGCTGGCTTTATCACAAGTTCTTTGGGCATACATCTCAGGTGTTGTAATTAATGCATGTCTATCCGATTAAAATATTTGGGGCTGTGAACTGAACCTTTACTTCTCCTCCTCAGCTCAGGCTACAACACGCAATTCAGAGTTGGTGGTGAGAACGTGTCTATAAATAAATGTCCCTCCTGTGTTTTTTTTACTGAGAAATATGGGGTTGTTCCTGCTAGTTACAGGATTTCGCAAAACTAAATTCAATTAATCATTAGGAGAACCAGATTCTGACTGATGTGACAGATTAGTCTGAAATGTCATTACTCTTTCTGGCCTCATGGCTGCCTTCTCATTGTTGAAAGTACTTTGTTGCATACATATATTTACACGAGCGACATAAAAACCATTAACGAATTGTGGATTGCATGGACATCAGATTAAATTTAAGAAAACTTTGTTAATTTTCAATGACAATTATTTTTGTAAATTGTAATATCAATCTTAAGTTAAGAATGTTCCTAAACTTTTCTTAGGATTCCCTTACAAAACTTCTGTAAATCAGTCCCACAGTTCTACCTAAAACAAAATAATTGTTGTATAATACAGCCCAAAAACATAATACATACGTATCCAAAGAATGTCATCATTACTGCTAAATATGCACCTATTTAAAACACTGTTTAAAAACAAAGTACACACATTTAAAAAATGTTATACACTACCCAACCCTAACTTCAATGAAATCCACAAACCCATTAAAAATATAGGTTAATATGAAAATATAATTTCGAAATTATTTCCCCTCAGAAATGTGAACCCCAACATTTAAAACACAAAACACAAAAAAACGAGAAACTGCATTCAATGTTTGACCAACATACTCCAGAAATGAACCCCCAAAATCTAAATCACAAAACACTACATTGTCTAACTACCCATATAAGTCCCATCATAAACCACAGCCCATATAAATTATTATCTAAAATATTTAGCAAAACTTGTCCAAAAAATAAAAAACCCAAATATTAGTATGTCCTTATGACATATATACACATCAGTGGCAAAAATATGCCATCACATGTGTGGTTTTTCCCATTTTTTATTTGCGCCTCTGATGGGGAGACACATTCTTTCTTGGTATGGGCGTGATGAGAAGAAATTTGCTGGTCTCCAGCAAACTGCTCAAAATGATCACTTCCAGAATACATTATTAATGTCTAAGAGAAATCATTATTTATGTCACACACATATTGTGTAGGCCTGGAAGAGATTCCCCACCCATCGAGCTAATAACTGAGCTGGTGGGTGGTGCTGCATGGGCAGCTACTACCCCCCACCCATGGCTACCAGCTTGACCCACTTTTTCTGCTGGTAAGAGTGTGGGTGGAAGGAGCAGAGCACCTTCAGCACCAGCATACCCTCCTGGGTGAGTTGTGTGCTACACAAATACACCTAAATAACATAACCTCCTCACACACTATCTCCAACCACCTCTTACACCCCACCACAGAAGAAATGAACCATGAGGTAATGAATGGAAGGGGATTGAATAGGATTGCTCCTAGTCCCTCCTCTTCCATTCCCCACTTCTGGTTTACTAAAAAATAAAAACTTTAAATAATTGTTAAAACTTACTGAGCTAGTGATAAATACATATATTCCAATATAAGCAAACGAAATTATATCAACTCCTCCTATATTGTTGTATATTATAATTTGAAAACCATTATTATATACGAAAGTAAAAAAGAACATGCCTACCCACAATATTAGGACTCAATGAAAAAACAATACTCCAATAACACAACAGATGAAATGCTTGCAAAAGGTCTAACCACTAGCAATCGCTCCAGGTAGCATTCCATCCCATTGTGTTTGCCCACTGTGCCTCTCTAGACAAGACCACCTTTTTCAAATTAGTACTGACCCTCACCCTCATAGGAAAAGTCCATCCAGAACTGCCAGGTGAGCCCCCTTCCAGAAGGAACCACAAGCAACCCCTGACCAGTTTCAGCGTTGTTATTTTGACCAAGATGTATTTGCATGACAAAATCACAAACTCGATATTCAGGTACAATACCATTTAAAACACATATATTTTCCCTAACAAAAAGTCACCACAGCAATGTCAAATAGGAGCCACACTGTGCCCACTTATTCATATGTGTATCCATTTAAAATTGAAAGCTTCCTCATCATTATCCACATCCTCCTAACCAACTTGCTGCACCATTGGAGAGCAGCTGACATCTCTGGGTCTGCTTACACCTGATCCAGCGTCACTATAGAAATTCTGTCTCACATGCGTCACCATTCACTACCTAATACTCACCAAACTAATCAATAACTAGACCCATGCACCAAGACAGAAAATCATGGAGCTGAATCATGTGGCCTAATTTATCACACTATTAAACTCATATATACATATTTACAACTGCAGTATAACATATTTATTCATAGATTTACGAAACATTAATTAAGCCACTGAGGCCAATAGATTTAAACTAATGGTAACATCTCAATAATCAAGTCCAGCTTGACGTTTTAAGTCTTTTTATTTTTAAAGTTTCAAAGTTTCAAATCTTTATTAGCTCATTTATTAAATCCAAGCATTTTATTAAATCAGTTTTAATCATAAGATCATTGGCTCAAAAGGTCTGGCACAATAAAATTGCACAGAAATAATGAATTAAAGAAGTCATCAATCCTAATCCCTATGTTAGCTTTCTGACCTGAAAAGGGAAACAAAATTTATCAAACAAGCATGCCTTACGTGTCCAAAGGAAAACGGACAGCACTTCGCCCTCAGGAAACAATCAGCCCCGCTCCCCTCAAGAGGCCTAATTTTTATACCTTTCTTACTCGCTAATCTAACTAAACGATATGTTTTAATAATTTCCAGCACCCTGATTGGTTGCTGACTGTCAGACCACCAAAGCCACCTCTTTTCAAAGTGACAACGTCATTTCATCATTGTTCATTGACATGAAGCGACACCAGCTTCCGAGGATTCAATACAGTTTCAAAAGTTGTTTCACTGATTTCCTCCAGAGCTCGGCAAAACCATCTCTGTCACTTCCTTGGCCTTGTAGAAATAACATTTAGAGCACATAACGCACAAGTCTTTTTTGTTTAAGCCTCAGTTCATTCCAAAGAATAGCTTTCATGGAAAAGTTCCAATACGACTGTGCTCGGCTCTGCTCACGTACAGGCTAACCAACATTCTCCAGAACTAGGCCTCAAGCCTTTCTTTCGGGCTAGTATTTAAACAAACACAAAAGAATGATTAATTCAAGCAAAATAAACCCTTCTGTTACCCACCCTACCATTGCTAATAATTAACCCATTAATAAATTACATCTAGCAGAAGCAAACAAATAAAGCAGCAACATTTAATATCTACCATTCTTCATAACGTCCAGTTGAAGTCTTTATGAATCTGAAAGAGTAAAAAGATGATCGAATAATACACAGACAAACAAACACAACATATGACAAACATAAAAGCACACATAATAAAAGCACATGCCATAAAATGATCAGCCGCACATTAATAGTGACAAGGACAATAGGACAAACAAAACAATATTATTCATGTGTTACATGACAAACTCTCAAATGCAACAAGAGCACACATATTAGTCCCACGTGTTTGTATGTGTGCAATCTTACTCTAAATTGAATTAGTAGAACAAATCATGCAACAATTCATTAATAGATTAATTCATGTTACAGGGAATGAACTTTGCGAGTCAGAATAAAATAATTTCTGAAGCTTGCTCCATCAACTCCCTCATCTGGTGATTTAAAAAATCATCAAACAACACCCAAAATTTCAGGAAAATTTTGAACCCAATTTAGAGACATCACACTTTGAATTCTCTTCAGTATTAGTCTCCCTAAACCCCTGTTTCTGCTGTCTGATTAACACTTTCAAACTGAGCCCTTCGCATTTCTTCTAACTCATATTCCTCTTCCTGTTCCTTTCTGAGTTTATAAATCCTCCTCTTCTCTTTCTGATGCTTCTTTCTCTTGTGAATCATGCAACTAATTTTTAGCAGCATTATCACTATAATGATGACAATTACTGGATAGAGCACTTTGCCAATGATTGAGCTACCAACCTCCGAAAACCATTCTTTTATTGCCTCCATTCTTTTGCCTATTCGTTCTGTGAAAGTTTCTTCTTTCAGGGGTTCTATTTCTGCGTGAAACTCAGTAATGTTCTTAATAAGCGACTCAATATTCCGACTCTTGTCAGGAATATAAGTACAGCAATGCTGGGCATGTAAGACCCCACAGACTCCTCCCTCTTTTGCAAGCAGAATGTCTAATGCAAGACGATTCTGCATAACCATGCTTCTGGTAGCGACAAGTTCTGTATTGACTAATTGAAAACCACTTGCAGTATCTGTTGACAATCTATCTACGATTGTAGAAACCTTTCTGATTTTGATTGAATTCATAGTAATTCCTACCATAGGAATGACAGCACCAAAGATGTCTCCCAGGACTTCTGTAAAACTTTCTCTTTTGTACCTATTCAGGTGTTTTCCAAATTCAAAAGTACCCTTTTCATTTCTGTCAACATGAAATTTTTTTGGAAAAACTAAACCAAGAGTGGTGTGGCTCACTGGTGTGGAGTGGTGTGGCTCAATGGTTAGAGGCGGCAGACTCAGAAGCAGAGAACGGCCCGGGACCAGGGTTCAATTCCCGACGCGGCAGGGTCGTGGACCAGGGTCAGCGGACTCGATAATTCTCGCCTCGGTGCCTACTCTAACCAGGGATCACACTCGGCAACTCTGGGCATTAGCTTGCCTCATCTCTACAACGGCCCCCCACATTCGCCGGGGATGCCTGGTTTCACCTTGGAGATACACAGTAGGGACCATCTCACAGGGATAGCCAGGACGGGTTCCCCAGTGGTCTACAGCGCCACGACGCCTCAGGGCAGCAGTGCGCTTTACAAGACACATTACATTACATAGCATGTCCCATACCAATGGTCTGGGAGGCTAAAATATGCTTTTTTGCCACAAATAAAATAAATTCCAGGAAAAATTGGACCCTTACCACCTTTAAATCCCCATCCCCCTATGATACGATAGGTATCCTCACATTGACTAGCACCCACAAAAACGTTATCATAAAGAGTGTTCTCTCTCCTTATACAAAATTTACCACTAACTGGTTCATCTATATGTATAGCTGCATTTGTGTTAACGCCATTTAGCTTAGCATCCTCCATTTGCCAATACTTAGACTTGGCATGTTTAAGCATCTCATTTCTCTTGTAAACAGCCCTTCTTTCCTCAACCATGTTCAGGAAAGTCTTTTCTTCAGCCCTCATTTTGTATGTTAAATTATTTCTATATGCATATTCATAGTTGATTTCATTAGTAACTAAAAAGAATTCCCTCATCTGTTTCGCAGGTTTTACTTTGTTTAAGCTATTTACAACTTTGAGATTTGCAAAAACCTCATCAAAGTCTGAATAATAATACTCCAGACGACCAGTTTGATAAAACAAGCTAGCAATTACACTGCAAGTAATGCCATAAGTGAGAGGTAACATATTATAAGTCACCCCCTCTGAAACAGAAGCAGGCAGCTTCACACAGACATAACAATCTTTAACATTCATTACTTTAACATATTCATACAGAAGCCTTGAAAAAGAATTGCTTGAGAACTCTCCAACAGATCTATCTTGATAAATCTCTGGATCATGCTCAATAACTCTGCTAGACTTGCCAGCATGTTTCTCATGTTTTGACTCTACCTTACTTGTTATATTAGTCTTGAGTTTTTGCTTATCAATACCAAAAGGGTAAACTACAGCTAATATTAACCAAACTAGAATTAATAAAACCACACAAATTGAAGTCATTTTGCAACATCTTCTTAGTATTGAACACCTTGAAGTATCTGATCTAGGCATTCTGAAAAAAGATTTGAAAAACAAACATTTAAAATAATGTGTGTTAACTAAAATGTAAGTGTAAAACTAAACTAAACTATATAAAACTATATCCCCCCTTTCAAAAAAATTTTTTCTTTTTAAAGAAACCCTAAACAGCTTTTCTTCGACCTTGCGTCACATGAATTTGTGCTTTCCAGCTAAACACAATTTCTTCGACCTAAAGTCACCTAACACATTTTCTTCAGCCTCATGCCAGGAAATAAAACCCTTATCTAAAATTAAAACAATTTCAATCTTTGTCACTAGCTTCTTCCAAATCCTCTTGGCTACTGTTTTCCACCTCAACGATTGCGGGATTATAATGTAGGTCCACTCTGGGGACTTATATTTCTGATTTGGTTTTATAACTCTTTTTGTCTTTCGAGTGATCACTTCAATCTTTTTGTTTTCGTTTTTCTTATCAGAATCACCTCCCCGACTAGATACTTCCTTGATCTGCTCTTTTGATTTCTTCACCAGTTTGAATTTCAAATTATCTTCAGGCCAAATATCTCCTTTTCTCAAGATTTTCGTCTTTGGCACGTTTTCGTTACATTCAGCTTTCCAAGCTCTTTTTCTGAATTTCCTTATTTCAGATTCTTCATCACTCTCATCAGTGTCTGTATCTGAGACTTCAAATCTATACCTAGGAACTTCTTTACTCGGCAGCTTCACTCCATTAGGAACAATATCCTTACAGCTGGTACTTGGTAATTCTTCCTCTTCTTCAGGAATCACCTTTAGCTTCCCAGATTCAGGTTTCTTGCTCCTGCACACAGAGTTACTTCTTTGCTTTTCAATATTCTCCTGGATTAGATTTTCGTTTTGCTCAGAATATTCTGCTCCTGAATCTCCTTTTTCTTTTTGAGATTCTTTTTCTAACAGATCCTCATCAACACCTCGATCTCCAGTTTCGATATTCAGATCTTCTTCATTCAAGTTCTGATTCTCATCTAGATTTTCTTGATGTTGATTTTCTTGCTGATCATCAGACTCGGGATCTTCTGGATCTCCTTCTGAATCTGAATCAGTTGTTGCCTCACTGTCTTCATCAGGATTTTCAGGAGGAGGTACACGAATTGTGTGGCTTGCATGCACCCACCTTTTCAGCCCTTTGCACTTGACAGCATTAGTTGTGACCAAAATTACTTGTCTTGCTTTCTGCCACCTTGGTACTCGACAGTTTCTTCTTTGATGGACTTTAGTCCTCACCCAGTCTCCAGGCAACAAATCATGCGCTTGCACTTTCTCCTTTGATATTACATCTGTTCCCAATTTTGGAAAAGGTGATGGACAGAGGTTCTGAATGATGCAGAATACTCCTACCCAGTCAAGAGATCAGGGCTTGATCCATCACCGTTTTTTAGCTCACTGCACCATCCCAGCTTCAGAACCTGGCTATATGCAAATTAGTCTGTTCCTGTCCCAGTGCATGATGGGAACAGGGCAAACCAAACTACCAAGCCAATTCTTATACTGGGAAGGAGACAAGCTACCGGGGACCGGTTTCTGGCATTTCAGCCTCGTCGGCCCGGCTTGCTTGAATCCTGATGGTGCAATGAGCTAGGGACTCACGTCTGAGTATACCCTCCCACACATAGTGTGGATAAAATCAATTTTGGAAAAGGTGATGGACAGAGGTTCTGAATGATGCAGAATACTCCTACCCAGTCAAGAGATCAGGGCTTGATCCATCACCGTTTTTTAGCTCACTGCACCATCCCAGCTTCAGAACCTGGCTATATGCAAATTAGTCTGTTCCTGTCCCAGTGCATGATGGGAACAGGGCAAACCAAACTACCAAGCCAATTCTTATACTGGGAAGGAGACAAGCTACCGGGGACCGGTTTCTGGCATTTCAGCATCGTCGGCCCGGCTTCCTTGAATCCTGATGGTGCAATGAGCTAGGGACTCACGTCTGAGTATACCCTCCCACACATAGTGTGGATAAAATCAATTTTGGAAAAGGTGATGGACAGAGGTTCTGAATGATGCAGAATACTCCTACCCAGTCAAGAGATCAGGGCTTGATCCATCACCGTTTTTTAGCTCACTGCACCATCCCAGCTTCAGAACCTGGCTATATGCAAATTAGTCTGTTCCTGTCCCAGTGCATGATGGGAACAGGGCAAACCAAACTACCAAGCCAATTCTTATACTGGGAAGGAGACAAGCTACCGGGGACCGGTTTATGGCATTTCAGCCTCGTCGGCCCGGCTTGCTTGAATCCTGATGGTGCAATGAGCTAGGGACTCACATCTGTTCCCACCTGATGAAATACAGAATAACTACATCAGAAAGATTCTGACAGTATTCAATGATTGCACTATCATTAACACTCAATATGTTTCCAACTGGAATAAATGCTTGCCTCATTACTCTACCTATTAAAATATCATGGGGACTAAGGCCTGTCTTTTTCTCTGGAGTGCTTCTTAATGACATCAAAACAAGTGGAAGAGCATCTGTCCACTTCACTCCTGTGGCTAGACACATTTTTGAAATTCTGTTTTTAATAATTCAATTTATTTGTTCAACAACACCTGATGCTTCTGGTCTGTATGCACAATGCAGCTTTTGCTCAATGTTTAAAGCTTCACAAATCAATTTCATCAATCTGTTTTCAAAATGGGTTCTGCAATCACTTTCAATGGTTACCGGAAATCCATACCTAGGTATGATCTCCCTCAAGAGCAATTTTGCCACAGTGACTGAGTCATTGTGACGAGTTGGGAAAGCTTCCACCCATCTTGAAAACAAACAGACAAACACAAGCACATATTTCAGCCTGTTGTGCAACGGCATCTCAATGAAATCCATCTGCAACCTGGTAAATGGACCAACCTCCCGTCCTATGGTTCCCATGCTAACAACAGCTTTCCTGTTTGGATTCATCTGTTTACAGGTCAAACATCTTTGGCAAAGTGACTCTGCAATGATGCTAAATTTTGGATTGAACCATGTCTCTATGTATAATCTAATCATTGAATCTCTCCCTAAATGCCCTGGACTATGGTACATCCGTGCCATGTCAGCAATCATGCAGTTTGGCATTACAGACCTTCCATCTTTGTAAACCCAGACTCCATCTTCCTCTCGCGGTCTGCATTCTGCTTTTAACCATGAGTTTTTCTCTTCATCTTCTGCCTCATCTTGTAAATCTTTCACCTCCTGCCATGTTTCGACTACAGAAATTAGCAGAGAGAATTCAACATGTGACTTTTGTCTTTTTCCCGATTAATTGAATAATTGTTCTTTGCGCAGTACTTTGCAATTTCGTCTGCGTATGCGTTTCCTTTAGTGATGTAATCATCACCTTTCTTATGAGCTGCACATTTAACAACAGCAATTTGCTCTGGCAACTGAATGCCATCAATCAATCTCTTGATCAATTTAGCATTTCTGATTGGTGTACCTGCAGAGGTTAAATAACCTCTTTGAGACCATAGCTGTCCATAGTCATGAACTACGCCATATCCATACTGACTATCAGTCACTATGGTTACCCTTTTGCCAGCTGCTTTTTCACAAGCTCGAATTAGACCAATTAGCTCTGCAATTTGAGCAGAACGAATTCCATCAAGAGGTGAACCTTCAACAACATCTGAGACTGTACACACTGAATATGCCGCTCTCAGAATCCCTTCCTCAGTTCTTAAGCAAGACCCATCCACAAATAAAACCAAATCTGATTGAGGCAAAGGAACATCTTTTATGTCCTGTCGTGGTTTTGTACAGTAATCTACAACATCCAGGCATTCATGATCAATGTCATTTTCATTACTTACCTCAGTAACAATTCCATCTGGCAATAGTGTGGAAGGATTAAGGTTCACACATCTCGCAATTGATACGTTTTCTGATCCCAGAATTGTTTTCTCATATTTTGTCAGTCTGCTACTTGTCAAATGTTGAGTTTTACTTCTAGTAAGAAGAATTTCAACTGAATGAGGTACATATACCTTTACAGGAAATCCCATAATGATACCCTCACTTTGTTCAAGACTTACACTTGTTGCAGCCACTGCTTTTAAGCAACCTGGCAAAGCTTTTGCAACAGGATCCAAAACAGCTGAGAAAAATGCAATTGGCTTTCTCAACTTTCCATGTCTCTGAATCAACACAGACAATGCACATCCTTCTCTTTCGCTGCAGTACAGTTCAAATTCTTTCTCATAATCTGGCATGCCCAGAGCTGGAGCTTCACTTAAGCTACTTTTTAATTTTCAAAAGCTTCCAATTCAATTTTTGACAATCTAATTGGATCTTTTACATCAGCTTTTGTTAGTCTTTGGAGTGGTTTTGCAATTACCGAAAATCCACTAATCCATTGTCGACAGTAACCAACCATTCCTAGAAACATTCTGACCTGTCTTTGTGTTGTTGGTGGCTGAATTGCTCTAATCATTTTAATTCTTTCAACTGTTACTTTTCCTGTTCCTTTTGCAATTCTGTGACCAAGATTCTTTACTTCTTGTTTACAAAACTGCAATTTTGCAGGTGACACTTTATGTCCCTCATCTGCCAATCGATTTAAAAGAGTGATGGTATCAGTAACACAATTTTCTCGTGTTTTTGCTGCCACAAGCAAATCATCAATGTACTGAACTAGTGTAGAATTACCAGGCACTATCAGATCTTCCAGAGACTTCTTTAACAACTGATTAAAGATAGATGGACTCTCAGTATACCCTTGTGGGATACGATACCATGCTAATATGCGATTCTGGAACCTGAAAGCAAAAATTTGCTGGCTTTCTGGATGCAATGGAACTGTAAAGAAGGCATTACACAAGTCAATGACCGTGTACCATTCTGCATCATGCGGAATCTGATAAAGAATTACCACAGGTTTTGGAACAATTGGGCAACATGGAACAACAATTTGGTTAATTTTTCTCAGGTCCTGAACAATTCTATATGTTCCGTTTGGCTTTTTAATACCCATAATCGGTGAATTACATGGACTGCACTCAATTTCTTTTAGTACACCTTGACTTATGAATTTTTCAATCACTGGAATGACACCTTCAATTGTCTCTGCTTTCATTTTGTATTGAGGAACATTTGGAAAATCTATTCCCTGCTTAACAGTAATTTTTACTGGATCTACATTTTTCATAAGACCCATGTCATTTCCTGTTAGGTCCCAAATTGCTGGATTAACTGGCTTTTTGAGCTCTTCTGGCAAATTATTTTTATCAAAAACAGGAAACAGTGATGTCTTTTCTTCATCAACCATTAACATTGTCAATTTATAAAGCCCATCCTCTTCTGCTGTTTGCATTTCAATGCCATCTGGTGAGCAATATATCCTGCAATTCATTTTGCATAATATATCACGACCCAACAGATTCACAGGACTGCTGTCATAAACTAGAAATCTGTGTTTATCTTTGTAGTTCCCAATTTCGACCTTAACTGGTTCTGTTAAACTTGTTTTAATTTGCTGATTAGCTACACCTACAACTTGAATGGACTCACCAGAGAGAGGAAGATTTTCTATTTCTGCTGATCTAACAGTAGAACGGGTAGCACCTGTATCCACAAGGAAAGTGACATCTACATCATTCACTTTACCATTTACAAATGGACCAGACTGATCTACCTCAAGAGTGGGTCCAAGCACACACTCTTCCTCCTCTCCCAGGCACCGTCATGAGTAATCTTCTGATTGAGGTTCCGTGACGATTGTAAGTGGTGTTTTCGACTCGCACGAATATGGTCGAGTCTGGTATCTATGAACCGCAAATGACGAGTTTAGTGGGTGTACGCAGTTTCGCTGTGCTAACCTAAACCGTTCGTTTGTTACGTGGGTTTTTCATCTGTACCCACGGGTTCCATCTTAGATACGGCATCCATTTTGTTTCTTACCCTCAAGTAGCCAGCGAACGGTCGTTGTCCGCTTCGCGACCCTGGGATTCCCAAGACATCCGCGGAAGACACATGTCCTTTGAAAGTGTCTTTATGACGAGGGGGATGATACTGTAAGGCAGATGGCCCCGCTCGAGGCTCATCTTGCCGTGCCGGTCTATTGTCTCAGCCGTGCATCTCATTAGGCACGTCCCTTTGATGCCTGTAGCTCGTGTTTCCCGATACCTCCCCTTTTACACCCTTTTTCGATCTCCCCACTGTTTCCATCTTCCTCTGCACCTGTCCTTGTTCCTTCTTCGATCTGTTTTACTGCCGATTGGAATGTACTAATGGTGGGAAGATGGGTTTTTACAGTTGGGAACCACCAAATGTTTCCGCACTTATGCCCCGGACCTTGAATGTATCAAAGTGACCAAAGTGACCCCTCTCTGGGATAATTATGGGAACCGAGTTGTAAACCTTTGTGTACCATGTAACCCTATGGGAGAAATCTGTATAAAAGGAGCGATCCACAGTAGCAATTTGAAGCAGTCTCCTCGAACTTACACTCGTTGTACTTCCTGTGACTTCTGTGTTCCCTCCAGTAAATAAACCTCGAATCTTTGACGCCGAAGGAAGTGTCCCGTGTCTCTGTCATTCGTACGCCGGAGCAGGTTACCCACGAAAGTTTCAGGTGTTGTCCCCTGGCACCGCTGGGTCTTAAATAACCCAGTCCTTCAGTTGGCGCCCAACGTGGGGCTGCATCAGTGGTACCGGTCCAAGCCCGACGATCGTGAGGAACTTCGTGTGAAATCTCCGAGGGAAGGTGCACTCCGCTTCATCGATCCTGTTGTCGAATTAAGTGGCCCGAAGACTTTTCCCGCGAAGATTCCCGCCTCCTGACGGCTGCGACGGACTGCTGCCCTGACTGTAGACCTGTTTTGGCGCCTGGCGTAGACCTTGGTATAGCGAGACGATTGACGGGCCTTCCTGGTGACGCCATCGATCTTTGAGTTAAGTATTTGTGGGTCGCTCCCAGAGTTCTTGGTTGTGGTTGCTTAGTTGTTGCATGGTTCCATTGCATTTGTGGTTCTTGGTAATTTGTTGTGATATTTGACGACTGCAGCCGCCAAAGACCGAGGGTTGTTGCTCTTTGCAGGGACTTGGTAAATCCCGTAACCCTTGACGTTTGTGGAACTCGGCTAGTGTGCAAGATGCCTGGTCGCAGTACTCTGTTTAGTTGTTTCAGACGTTGTGGTACGGATTCCCGACTGGCGGACTCTTGTCCGATACCTCCGGTTGGAACTCCCACTTATGAGCTCTACAGTAAGCACGGGCTAGGCCCGATTACTTTTAATGAATACTGGATTCGTTACACTAAAAAGGATGGTGCCCTTAGTTGGCCACCTCATGGTAGTTTTGAGACCACGATCTTAGATAATCTTGAGGCTAAATTGTTTGAGAAAAAGTCAAGGCCGGCCATGTTTGATGCCTTTCGGTTGTGGCGTAAAGAAGCCCGACAGAAAGAGATCAGACAGACTAAACGCAATCAGAGAGATGGTGTTGCTGCCATTGTAAAGAAAGCAGAGCAGTTTCAGCGTGATAAGGAGGATAAGCAAAAGGAAGTGTTTGATAGGCTACAGCGTATGTCCATAGATAAATGCTATCCTGCTTTGCCTACGGAGTCGGATAACAAGGAAGAATTAGTTGAGGATCCTTTAATGTCCTATCTTATGAAGTCGCCACCTCCGTATGTACAGGGTACCGCGCCTCCTGTGGTTCCCCCTGTACCTGCTCCTCAACCTGTTCCTCAACCTGTACCCGTTCTTCCGGCTGTTTCCGCTCCTTTGCCTACTGCTGTTCCTACTGCTCCTCCGCTTCCACATACTCCTGCTCCCGCTACTGCTCCTATTCTACTTACTCCTGTTGCTTCTTCTGCTTCTACCTCTTCTCTTGTTAATCCCTTATGCTATACTTCTCCATCTACTCGATGTCGTACCTCTCCGGTTGCGGCTAGCTTCTTCAATTCTCTTGGCCCTGTTCTTGGGTCCGCTGGTTCGGACGGTCCTCAAAGACGTAGTCAGCTTCCCGGTAACAGGGAACGTGCTGCGTTATATAACATGGCGATGGGTTGGATGACGTACCCTCTTAGAAATCCTCCACGTGCTGTACTTGATACGTTCTGTCAATTTAATGTACCGACACAGAGGTACGTGTTCGAAGAAATGTGCAAGGTTCTGCGCGACCAGATATCGGCCGATGCATCTGACGATGTGTTGACCGCTTTGTCTGATCTACAGCTTCAGTTCTCGAGCGGAATGATAGTGGATACCAACGTTCGACGCGCTGTTGAGCGGTTGTTATCTTTCCGCCCTACTCTGATACCTCAGGCCTTGTTCGTTGAGGACGTTGAGAGACAGTTAGATGCGTCTGGTCAGTTTCCCATGCGTGAAGTCCCTCCCGTATGGATGCCAGCTATTCCTGGGGCTCAACCTCCGGATATAGCCAGGTTCTGAGCTGGGATGGGGCAGTGAGATAAATAACGGTGATGGATCAAGCCCTGATCTTTGGACTGGGTAAGAGTGGTCTGCTCAATTCAGACACTCTGTTCATCACCACCCCCTTTTGTAAATCGATTTTGGCCACTATAGGTGTGGCAGGGTATACTCAGACATGAGTCCCTTTCTCACTGCTCCATCAGGATTCAAGCAAGCCGGGCCGAAGAGGCTGAAATGCCAGAAACCGGTCCCCGGTAGCTTGTCTCCTTTCTGGTAAAGAATTGGCTTGGTAGTTTAGTCTGCCCTGTTCCCATGATGCACTGGGCCAGGGACAGACTGATTTGCATATAGCCAGGTTCTGAGCTGGGATGGGGCAGTGAGATAAATAACGGTGATGGATCAAGCCCTGATCTTTGGACTGGGTAAGAGTGGTCTGCTCAATTCAGACACTCTGTTCATCACCACCCCCTTTTGTAAATCGATTTTGGCCACTATAGGTGTGGCAGGGTATACTCAGACATGAGTCCCTTTCTCACTGCTCCATCAGGATTCAAGCAAGCCGGGCCGAAGAGGCTGAAATGCCAGAAACCGGTCCCCGGTAGCTTGTCTCCTTTCTGGTAAAGAATTGGCTTGGTAGTTTAGTCTGCCCTGTTCCCATGATGCACTGGGCCAGGGACAGACTGATTTGCATATAGCCAGGTTCTGAGCTGGGATGGGGCAGTGAGATAAATAACGGTGATGGATCAAGCCCTGATCTTTGGACTGGGTAAGAGTGGTCTGCTCAATTCAGACACTCTGTTCATCACCACCCCCTTTTGTAAATCGATTTTGGCCACTATAGGTGTGGCAGGGTATACTCAGACATGAGTCCCTTTCTCACTGCTCCATCAGGATTCAAGCAAGCCGGGCCGAAGAGGCTGAAATGCCAGAAACCGGTCCCCGGTAGCTTGTCTCCTTTCTGGTAAAGAATTGGCTTGGTAGTTTAGTCTGCCCTGTTCCCATGATGCACTGGGCCAGGGACAGACTGATTTGCATATAGCCAGGTTCTGAGCTGGGATGGGGCAGTGAGATAAATAACGGTGATGGATCAAGCCCTGATCTTTGGACTGGGTAAGAGTGGTCTGCTCAATTCAGACACTCTGTTCATCACCACCCCCTTTTGTAAATCGATTTTGGCCACTATAGGTGTGGCAGGGTATACTCAGACATGAGTCCCTTTCTCACTGCTCCATCAGGATTCAAGCAAGCCGGGCCGAAGAGGCTGAAATGCCAGAAACCGGTCCCCGGTAGCTTGTCTCCTTTCTGGTAAAGAATTGGCTTGGTAGTTTAGTCTGCCCTGTTCCCATGATGCACTGGGCCAGGGACAGACTGATTTGCATATAGCCAGGTTCTGAGCTGGGATGGGGCAGTGAGATAAATAACGGTGATGGATCAAGCCCTGATCTTTGGACTGGGTAAGAGTGGTCTGCTCAATTCAGACACTCTGTTCATCACCACCCCCTTTTGTAAATCAACCTCCGGTAGTGGCACACTTCCAGAGAGTGTGGATACATCTCCCATGGAAACGATCGGAAGTGTTGCAGGTGAAACAATCTTTGCCTGACCCTCGCAAAAATCCTGCAGGGTACTATAAAGAATTGTCGCAGCTCGTAGACGCTACGATAATGAATCTTGCCGATATCGATATGCTGTTCGGCAATGTCGTACCTCAACCGGTATGGGCTAAGATTCGTCAGGAAAATCATCCAAACGAATTAGGTGGTGATTGGGCTGCCCTTGTAGCGGCGGATGGGTTGCAAACTGGTGGTGCTAAACCCGAGCAGTTGATTGCTGATCTCCCTCAAAGAATAATTACACTAATGAAAACACTTATGCCAGCTATGAGGGTGAACTGGGACAAATTGTCAGCCTGTAAACAGAAGAAGGACGTGAATGTCTCTGATTTCTTTACGAGATTTGAGGAGGCATTCATCGACCATAGTGGTCAGGATATGGGCACTGAGGGTGGTCAACGGTTGTTTGTGGATAAATTTGTCTCTAACTTATTGCCCGACTTGAGCAATAAATTAAAAAATTCTGAGAGTGCGTGGGCCGTCTCTACATCTGCTCAAATATTGGCTACGGCACAGTATTACGAAAACAGAGAAAAAGAAGAGAACGACCGCGCTGATAAAAAGACGAAAGAACTTAAAACCAAAGTGTTGTTGCAGCAGGCCTATCCTCCGCGTTCGAATCAGAATGCTTCTCAGCAAAATAGATCGCAGTCGCAATCGAATAGGTCGCAACCTCGAAATGACTCCTCTTCCCAAAGATCTTCGTTAGGGTACAATCAGTGTGCCTATTGTAGACAGGAGGGTCATTTAAAATTCAACTGTCCTGTTCTAAACGATCGTAACAGTGGTAACTCATCTAGAGGAGGTCGTGGTGGTTCTCAGCAGACATCACGTGGTAGGGGTCGTGGTGTTCAAAATGATCGTTCAGATAACTCATCAACTTCCAATAACTGTTTTGACCACCGTGGATCATCGCAAGGACGATCTGCGCAGTACAATGTAGATGATTATTACGTCGATCAGGGAACTGACGACAGTAATTACTAGGACAGCCATAGACAAGGAGAGGGAGTGGTATCAGTTCCGGTTGATCAGAGAGGGCCTTACGTCGCAGTTGCTACATCGGGCGTCGTTGAGCCTTTTCTGTTGGACACTGGTGCAGCGAAAAGTTCCATAATGCATTCGAAACTCCCTGGCCCACCTTTGTCTGGCTTAACAAATGTTTCCGTTGGATTCTCTGGCACCCCCGTTAGCAATCCAGTTTCGCGCCCTTTGCCCCTTACAATTGGGCCTCGTGAGCTTCAAGCTCCGTTGATTTTAACTACTGGTTGTGGTGAAAATCTTTTGGGCCTGGATTTGCTAAAACGTTTGTATGCAACTTTGTATTGTTCTCCTGCGGGTGTAAAGCTTACGTTAGGTGAGAGGGTTGTCTCTCCTATGTACTTGTCTCTCGGTAAGCTTCCACCGGAATTGAGTTCTCTTCCTGCATCTTTGTGGGCCACAGGTCCCAATGATGTGGGCCTGCTTGACATCTCCCCTTATGTTGTTCAGCTGAAATCTAATGTACGATTGCCACGTATTCCCCAGTATCGAATCTCTCTTGATGGTGAACGAGCACTGTTAGCGATCATTTATGATCTGATCGAGAAAGATGTTATTGAAGAAACGCGGGGAAACGTGTGCAACAGCCCTGTACTGCCCATTCTAAAACGTACTGATCCTTCGAAACCGCCTGTTTATCGTTTTGTTATTGATTTACGGGAAGTAAATAAAATTGTGATTCCTCAGTTCCCTGTTGTGCCTGACATCACGGCGCTACTGACTCTGATTTCAGCTTCTGCATCTTGGTTTTCGGTGATCGATTTGAAGAATGCTTTCTTTAGCATTCCGATTGCCGAAGAAAGCAGAGACCTTTTCGGTTTCTCTCTTGGTGGTCGCAGCTTCCGGTTTAAACGTGCTCCTCAGAAAATGTATTAATTCTTTTATATGGGCCATTCTTCCAGCAGCATTGAGATTATCAATATCTCTTTCAGAAAAATCCACTCTGTAGTGTTTCTGCAAATGTTTTTGTTTACTCAAATCAATTTCTAATTCAGCAGCCATTTCTTCCAGTTGTTCATACCTGTTTTTCGTTTTCCACTGGATACTCTTGCAAATAAAGAGAAGCTCATCATCCTGATACAATTTCAAATTGTCAGTGCCAATTGTGCCAATGATTAATTCTTCTAAATCAGGCTTTAATTTTGCAACATCAAGCTTTTTATAATCAGGAGCTTCTGGGGACAATGCATTTTGGGTTAAATCTATTCTGTTTAAGCTTCCTTCTGTGGACCTGGATCTGATTCTGCCACAGACGGTGTTTGCGAACTTGACAGATTCCCATTTAAAGTTAAATTTGGCATCATAGATTTTTCTCTATGTATCTCAGAAAGTTCCGAATAAAATCTTTCAGCCACTTTTTGAATCTCTGCATTTAATGGAACTGTCAAGGCAGAATGTCTATTTTCTCCTTGATCGAAAACTGGTACAACAGGACCAATAGTTACTGGTACTGTCACTGCTTCCATGCTTTTTGTCAATTGTTGAATTAAATCTTCCTTTGCTTTATTGTAACTGGAAATTTCCGGCATGTCAGCGGGTATTCTTTCCTGATTTCTCACGAAATTATTTTCCTGATGAGGAAATCTATTTTCTCTAGGTGTACTACAATTATTTGTTGACCCTACCCTTTCAGGTAATTTTAAAAATCTGGGAGAACCTTCCTCAGCTTCTCTAGGAGGTGCACTTGGAGAAGTTCCTGTAGAAACTCTCGGGGTAGTCTGAGAACTTACTTGATAAGGTGGTGGTTTGCGTTTAGTAGCATAAATGTCTTCTAAAACTGCATCATCTAATTCCTCATCAATTCTCTTTTGAGCTTTCTCCTGTTCTACATCTTCTGTAATCATTATTCTCACTGGATACAGACCATCATATATGTCTGCCTTTCTCCAGCGTCTCACTTTGTCTTCATGTGTTTCTCTATTTAAAATATATTTTGAATTTCTAGGTGCCAAGCATTTGCTTTCACGCTCAAGTTCCATCATCTCAACCTCCCATTCAACCAATGCTTCAAATTGCGTAGGTCTAGGCTTCGGCACAAGATCCATCATTTTTCCCCTTAAGTTTCTCAAAACTTTCAAATTAAATGACCCATCTTCTGGCCAGGCTAATACGCCGTCATTTTTAGTGTAATGCATCCAATTGTCAAACCAAATCACAGTATGATAGCCATATTCGCCTTCCATATAGGCTGCGGGTGTTTTGTACTTATGAAGTAATTTACCACCACGCGTTTCAATTTTCTTGTCAGGTTTAAAATAATTCTTCACTTTCTGAAACCATGAAGGCTTCTTTATCTCACTATCGTTCCTATAACTCATGTTTTAAATCAAATCGTTTATTCCAAAAGCTTCGAAATGTTCTCTTGGTGTTCCGCTATTCCAGCCAATCCGTGTGCGAAAGACACCAACAAGCCAATCAGGTTAAGCCACGTCACCCACCTTGTTCAACCAATAGAAATATAGTATTCAGAACTGACCAATCTGGTACCAGCTCGTCACTGTCACGTGAGCCAATCAGTGCGCTTTCTGTGACGTATGTTATCCAATCACAGCGCGAACCGAAAGGACGTACACTGCCGCTGCAGTTTCTCTGCGTGTTACTCCGTAAACTCACCCCTCCTTCACAAAACTTTTTCACGGCGCCATTTTAAACAATACTTTCCAATTAATTTTAATTAGTAACTACAAATAAACAAACCACTTGTCTGTTTCACTAACAAAGCGATAGTTTTATAAACATTCAGAACTTTCTCCGCATAAAATAGACGACGCTATTTCTATACGATCATTCACGCATTCATACGGAAACCCTAATCATGCACACACGAAATCTTGGCAGGACTTGAACCAACCACAGAAAACGTCAAACGTTAATAAGAATAGACGACGCTATCTTACCCATCTCTCAAGCTTGGATAAATCCTATTACTCTTTTCACAAAAAGTTTTACAACAGGCTCACCAGGTCCCTATGCTTAATGCTACGATTTCATAGACAATCCTCACTATTACATTCAACCAGTCACATCTAAGGTCCCTAAACTTGTGTTGTATGTCCACAACACGTGATATATTCTATACCACAATTCTGAAACAGAACAAATGCACTGTGTAACTCTTCTAGTCACACTACTCTTTGCCGGCAAATAACCAGGAATTTTTCACACTGCTGGAAAAAATCCTTTCGACTACATACAACAAGTGAACAAACCTAACAACAATTTTTAGACATGTATCCTATGTAATTTACATGTAACATGTATGTTACCATAGCAACCGGAATCTGCTACCAAAAGAATTGATCCAGCGTCACTATAGAAATTCTGTCTCACATGAGTCACCATTCACTACCTAATACTCACCAAACTAATCAATAACTAGACCCATGCACCAAGACAGAAAATCATGGAGCTGAATCATGTGGCCTAATTTATCACACTATTAAACTCGTATATACATATTTGCAACTGCAGTATAACATTTTTATTCATAGATTTACGAAACATTAATTAAGCCACTGAGGCCAATGGATTTAAACTAATGGTAACATCTCATTAATCAAGTCCAGCTTGACGTTTTAAGTCTTTTTATTTTTAAAGTTTCAAAGTTTCAAATCTTTATTAGCTCATTTATTAAATCCAAGCATTTTATTAAATCAGTTTTAATCATAAGATCATTGGCTCAAAAGGTCTGGCACAATAAAATTGCACAGAAATCATGAATTAAAGAAATCATCAATCCTAATCCCTATGTTAGCTTTCTGACCTGAAAAGGGAAACAACATTTATTAAACAAGCATGCCTTACGTGTCCAAAGGAAAACGGACAGCACTTTGCCCTCAGGAAACAATCAGCCCCGCTCCCCTCAAGAGGCCTAATTTTTATACCTTTCTTACTCGCTAATCTAACTAAACGATATGTTTTAATAATTTCCAGCACCCTGATTGGTTGCTGACTGTCAGACCACCAAAGCCACCTCTTTTCAAAGTGACAACGTCATTTCATCATTGTTCATTGACATGAAGCGACACCAGCTTCCGAGGATTCGATACAGTTTCAAAAGTTGTTTCACTGATTTCCTCCAGAGCTCGGCAAAACCATCTCTCTCACTTCCTTGGCCTTGTAGAAATAACATTCAGAGCACATAACGCACAAGTCTTTTTTGTTTAAGCCTCAGTTCATTCCAAAGAATAGCTTTCATGGAAAAGTTCCAATACGACTGTGCTCGGCTCTGCTCACGTACAGGCTAACCAACATTCTCCAGAACTAGGCCTCAAGCCTTTCTTTCGGGCTAGTATTTAAACAAACACAAAAGAATGATTAATTCAAGCAAAATAAACCCTTCTGTTACCCACCCTACCATTGCTAATAATTAACCCATTAATAAATGACATCTAGCAGAAGCAAACAAATAAAGCAGCACATTTAATATCTACCATTCTTCATAACGTCCAGCTGAAGTCTTTATGAATCTGAAAGAGTAAAAAGATGATCGAATAATACACAGACAAACAAACACAACATATGACAAACATATAAGCACACATAATAAAAGCACATGCCATAAAATGATCAGCCGTACATTAATAGTAATAAGGACAATAGGACAAACAAAACAATATTATTCATGTGTTACATGACAAACTCGCAAATGCAACAAGAGCACACATATTAGTCCCACTTGTTTGTGTGTGTGCAATCTTACTCTAAGTTGAATTAGTAGAACAAATCATGCAACAATTCATTAATAGATTAATTCATGTTACAGGGAATGAACTTTGCGTGTCAGAATAAAATAATTTTTGAAGCTCGCTCCATCACACCTACAGCACCCATGACAATGACTTGTTATCTGATGTCCCAGGGCACACTGCAAACACTATGGATCTTGTATTGCAAGTTTTTCAAATCTGTTTTCAGTGACCCATGTTTATCAACTAAGTCACACAATCTCTTGCCCACTTTAACAGTTATTCATGGGTTTACACAAGTCTTCCTCTCATTCTCAGAAGCTGAGGAGGCTGAACTGCAGTTTATGGATTGAACCCTCTGCTTATGAAGACCGCAATCTAAGCATTCCACAACATTGTGGCGTAGTAGGAGAGTGGTGGCCTTATGGAGGATGATCAGCCTACCACCATGTCACTGCCAGTCACCAGATTGCCTCTCTGGCATTTCTTTTGGGTTACAAGTTCTACGTTTCAAGGACTAAGGCTAAACATGGTTTCCCAACTGCACAGGACTAGCCTACCCCTACCAACTATCCTGCAGGTACACCAGTGCAATCCTCTGTCCAACTCTCCCACTAGAATGATAATTGAGGAAGGAGAAACAGAAAAAACAGCTGTGGAGCACAATACATGCATGACTGACCAGTGATATATTAACAATTAGATGAGCTGCACCTTATTGACCCACTTTGAAGCAGTATATGTTATTCTGATGGTGCAATATCTGATTAATCTAATTTGAAGAAAAGGAAGACAGAACATGGTGTGAACTGTATACATCAGAAAGCCCTATTCTGCAATAGTCACCTTTGGATCGTTCACAGAATCCTCTTCAAAGTGTTCTAAGGGAGTGACAGACCAATACAAGTGCATCATTTGTTTAAGTCTGGCAGGGCGTAGTAAGTGCTTGTGGGCCAGAACTTTGTGACTTTTAGCATATTCAGGAGAGAAACACAGCTCTTTTCACTAGAAACAACATGTTAATCCTCAACATAGCTACATGCACCACCTTAATCATTCTGTGTACATCCAAACATCACAACCCTGCACGCCATCTACACACATCCAATCCTCACAACCTCAACAACAACCCAATCACCAACTAACAAATAAAAACACTGGATGCACTTTGCGCTTTATGCTGATGAATGCTCACTTCATAACTATGCACACAGCAGCCACATTTAATTTCAGCTCCAAAATAACTTGGTTCACTTCATCCACCCTGCATATCCAAGATGCGCTGGTCTCTGAAAATTTACCATCCGGAACAAGGGCCAGCCAATTCAAATAAGAAGGGTTGTCACATTTTAATTTAATTCATCCTGGTCTTTCCTACTTCTCATGCAATCAACCTCTTCAACTCCTTCCACCTCCATTTATTGCATTCAAATACCACCACATTCAGCCTTACCTCTGATCCAACTGGCACCAGCTGGACACTCAATGATTTATTTTCATTGTGTGAACTATGCACTTCATGAAACTCACAATGTTTTTAAAAGGGGTGCTTTAGCAGTCATTAAGTGCAGCCAGAAAACATTCATTCACTAGGAAAGGTCAAGGGTAGACTGGCAGCCACCCCCAGTACCGTGCATTGAGCAATTACCTCAAAAGCAACACCCCAGCTCCCAAACTCTTGGACCCATTCTCCACCGCCCCATTTGTACAGTGCCACATTCCACCCTTTTGAGAATCACATTCTGCACCCAACATGGTTGCACTGCCCCCTACACATTGTGCCATAGCCTGTCCCCAGTATAGCATACTTAAGAGAGTTTGCATGCTCACGGTATAATTCCCTGAAGGAGTGTCGTATATTTCCTGCATGGCCCATTGTCTTTTTCCCTATGTTGGCCTAGTTGTGCACGTTATAGGCTTTGTTTCTTTAGCAAACGTTACTACATAAACATGCCTGCTTTCGTGCCTTTGTGCCACATTGTACTTTCACACAGAAACTGCACATGTGTTTGTGTTCTGTAATGTTCCTGGGATTTAGTCTGAACACCATAAACAAAGTCAAACAACAATGCCCCTCGTTATTCTTTCTGCTGTTTGTGAGCACACGTCTTGTTATACAATTAAGGACCGGAGTTGTACACAACACACACTGAGCGAAGGTCCTGGGGCAAGATTTCCACATAAGCTGAGATGTAGAACTACCATCTAGGTATGCTACGGTACGAGGTCCGCTACTTCCCAGTAGGAATGGGAGGGTTTAGGCTAATCTGTCTTATAACATGGCAGGACTTTTCATGGTATATGGTTTATTAACCATGCTAGCAATATTTTTGCTATCCATTTGTTTTCTAATTGTGGCACATTGTGTGCATTTCTGAGCATGATAGCTTAAATAAATATTCTAAACTTCCTCTGTGTCTCTTGTTTATCTTACTGTGGACAAGTACGAGTGAGAGAGTGAAAGGGTGTGTCCTGTTACCACGATCTCTGAGAAGATCGAGAGTGTTATGTTTCTTTGTGGCCAACTAGCCAGTTGTACTCAGGCTCATGGATACTGAGGTGGTATGGTGACCTAGTCCCTACATGCCAATATTCTATGGTCCCAAGCATAGTTATTTTCCTGAGCAGAATCTCTGCATTAGGAGGATGTCCTGCCCTTTGGACACCCTGCAGCAGGAAATCCTCACCTCTGCTGGGCAGGGTGAACACTGAACACTTTGCCTCAAGTACATTCAGATGAAGTTGGGAAATTTCAATCTGCTTCATCATGTTGTCAATTTCACAGACAAAGTAAATACTTTGCCCAACCCTAGTTCAGACCCCAGTACAATAACGAGAGGAAAACAACTCTCCAAGTGTTTAATGATCCAAACAGATGCGTGACATTGGTGACTACTGCTTCATCATCCTGCTCATGGTCTTCACAGCATTTCATTATATGGGCAATCAAGCCCTGGTTGATACCCTCAAATATTGAATGGGCTTTGAAGGAGTTTGTAGGAAATTACCATCTTTTGCCTGGTGCACCCTCAGATTTTTGCTTTAACTGGTTGAAAGCTAACCATCAATAAATTGCCATGCTCTCCCTTTCAACATGATGAAATTGGTATACCCCTGTTTGCTATATTTAACTTACCTATACATCCCAAGAATATGGCACAAATTTACCCAAGTTCAGTAAATTAAATGTTACCAATGGACTGCCGCACCCGTTGTGCCCTCCACTACAGTAACAGTGCAAAGATGACTGGAGGCCTACCGTTGTAGTCTGGCTGTTGCAGTTTTAAACTGCGAAATGGAACTGTCAAAATAACCCCTTTTGACGGGTTAAAACCTTCCTTTTAAATATTTATAAGTCATATCTATGTAGACTTTATTGCCCGTAAGGCAAGGTGCAGCGTATTTAAAAGCAGGCCATGTAGGAATTTAATGACAGACATGTCCTTATAGTGAAAAAGGCTCAAAAGCTGTTTTCAATGTAGCAAGGCAGACTGTTCCATGGAAAACACTGGGTTAAACTATTACATGTAATAATTCTAATTTGGTCATGAAACACCCAAAGAATATTTAAACAGATAGTTATTACAAATCCAATTCAATGGGGAAGTCAGATTTTCTATAAATATTAGGGAAACATAACTTTTAGAAGGTTACTTTTTCTGTGCTTAAAGTTCCTTGAGACTAATTTGCATTTGCTCTGAAGGTTCTAACAGCCAGATATTAGCATTTGAATAGGTGTGAAAAAGGTACAGTATGCCTTCAGGAACAAACAGGCTGATCTGACTGGGCAGAGATAAATCCTCTGAACCTCACAGAATAAGCAGAATTGGGGCTGTGAGCATCTCTTTTGACATTACTGTATCAAATCCTGCTTGACAGGTCTCCTTGGTTTACATTTAACACGTTGAGGCTCACTTGAAAGGAAGGGAAACAGGATGCCAAAACAATTCTTGTGTATCCACTGTCTGGATACCTACTTTCGTTGTACAGATTTCTTTTTTTTCTTTTTTATTTCAAAAGGCTTTTTTTTATTTCGAAGATTTACAATATAGTACAGTAGTAATGAAAGAGAGGGGGGGTACAGCAGTTTGTTATATCGTTACATACATGGGTACTCTGAAATATACATTTACGTTGGTTATACTGTTTGGTCTGTAGGCCCCCCTGTGACGGTGAAGGAGGAAGAGAAAGGGGGGAAGAGAAGTAGGGGGAGGGGTTTTTTTAGTACGCATGGCATTATAGTTGCCCGTTACTACTGTAGTTGGGCTGCTGGTGGTAGTGTGGTTCACGGGGGTTTGTCTGGCCCCAGGTGTGCGTCTAGGGCCGCCCACATCTCGTTCTTAGCGTTGTGGTTTGGCGAGGATTTCCCAGTGATGTTGTCTGCTCCTCTGAGGAAGGTGACCCAGTTTAGTCAGCTTTTGAATGTTGCCTTAGCTGTGTCTTTCCAGTTTGCTAATATGGTTTTTACGGCTGCGGTAAGTAGGATGTCCACTAAGTCTCTCTCTTCCTTGCTTTGTAGGTCTGGGGCCATGAAGGCTGTGGCTAGCCCTACAAAGCCTGGTGGCATGGTTTTCCCTATGACAGTGTTGATGAGGTTATACACTTTTGTCCAGAATGTTCTGACCTTGGAGCATTCGAATATCATGTGTTCTAGGTTCCCTGTTTCCTTGAGACAATTTCAGCACATGTCACTGTCTCTTATGCCTGCCTGCCCAAGTTGTGCCGGGGTCCAAAAGGCTCTGTGTAGGAGACAGTATTTTGTCTGTGCGAGTTGTGGTGTGACTTTATTGGTAGTTGCTGACCTCCATAGTCTGCCCTTTTCCTCCTCACTGAGGTGTCTAGTGTATCGTGTTTCCCAGTAGTTTGTTGTTTTAGCGTTCAGTGTGGATGTTTGAGGGCTCAGGAGTTTGTAGATCTGCGCAGTGTGGTGACCAGTCTTGTTGAGGTCGCTCATGTATTGTATCAGGGTGGGTTTCTCTTTGGTTAAATTCGTTTTGGTAATGGCTGTTCTGATTTTTAAGAAGGTGTAGAGCGCTATGTCTGGTAGCTTGTGTGCTTGTTTGAGGTTCTGGAACGTCAGTGCGATGTGGTCTTTTTCCAACTGCGCTGGTGTGGTGATGCCCCTGTCCACCCAGGCTTCGTAGCACAGCGTCTTCTCTTTGTATTGTATTTTTGTGTTAAACCAGATTGATTCCCAATTGGTTCCTCTAATCCCTTGTCCCATTTCCTTGTCTACTCTCATCAGGGCTGCTTTGGTGTGTCTGATGATGGGGTCATGTCTTGCGGGGTGCTTGTTTGCTGTGAGCATTGCTATTGGGTTGGGCCCTCCTAAAATGTTCCTTTCAGGTTTTAGCCACTCAGGTTCATAGTGTTGTGTGTTGGTGATCCAGAAGCTTCCTTGCTTTGCTAGGCATGCGGTTGAAAAGTTTTTAAAGTTCATAATGTTCAGACCGCCCAGGTCTTTTTTGAGCCTCAGTTTCTGTAGGCTGATTCTTGGTTTCTTGTCTTTCCATATGAACTTGTTCAGGAGTTTGTCAAGTCTCTTGTGGAAGTCGTCTGTCATTGTTAGGGGCAGCATGCTAAGCGTGTAGTTGATGATCGGTGTCACCATCATCTTTATAGTCTCCACCCTGCCCCACCAACTGACGTACTTAGGGGACCATAGGTCTAGTCTATCCTTTATTTTCTTTAAGGTAGCCTCCTCGTTGTGCTCCAACGTTGCTTTGAGGTCTCTGCCGAAGAGGAGGCCCAGGTATTTAAGGGGTTTTGTCTGCCAGGCTAGACCTGAATTGCCCAGCACAGCTTTTGTTGTGTGCACGTTCATTGGTTTACACTCCGACTTGTCTTTATTTAGTTTGTATCCTGAGGCTCTTGCGTACTCTTCTATGGAGTTCATCAGTGCAGCGATGGATGTGGTTGGATTTTTAGTCGGGATTAGCACATCATCTGTGTACGCAGCCAGTTTCACTGTTTTGTTCCTGACTTGAACTCCTGATATGTCTGGGTTCGCCCTTATCATTGCTAGAAGTGGTTCTAGCGATAGTAGGAAGAGGCCCGGAGACAGAGGACAACCCTGCCTTGTTCCTCTTTCTAGAGTTAGTGGTTCTGATGTTCCGCCATTGACTACAACCCTCGCTCTCGGCTTGTTATACAGAGCCATAGCCATGCCCCTGTATTTGGTGACTAGGCCGAATTTCTCCATACATAGCTCAAGGAAAGGCCAGGACACTCTGTTGAAGGCCTTCTCCGCTTCCAGCGCTATCATTACCGCCTGGTCGGCGCTGTGCTTTGTTTGGTTGATGAGGTGGCATAGTAGTCTTGTGTTGTCCTGGGACATTCTGTTTTTGAGATATCCTACTTGTGAATTGTGGATAAGGTGTGGGAGGACCGTGTTTAGTCTGGTTGCAAGGATTTTTGTGTAAATTTTGCAGTCTACATTGATGAGTGGTATTGGGCGGTAGCTTTGCGGGTATTGGGGGTCCATCCCTTCTTTGGGGATCACTATGATATTGGCTTCCGCCATGGAGTCAGTCATCCGTCCTACGTTGATGCAATGGAAAAAGACCTCGGACATGGTCGGTTTTAATTCCTTTGCGTAGGCTTTGTAGAACGCTGCTGTGTACCCGTCAGGCCCTGGTGCTTTGTTGGGTTTGAGTGTCATTATTGCTGTGATTATCTCTGCATCTGTGATGTTTCCTTCTAGTGTTTCTTTCTGGGACGTTGTTAGTGTTGGTAAGGTGAGTTTGCTCAGCAATTCTGCCCCCTCATCTAACGCTAGGGTCTTGTCAGGGCTGTATAGCTCCTGATAGAATTGTTTAAAGACTTCTAGGATCTCTTTGTTGGTTGTCTGCGATTTGTTATTTTTGTCTGTTATCGCCGCAATGGTGTGTTGCCTCTGTTTGGCTTTCAAGTATGACGCTAGCTGTTTCCCTGCTTTGTTGGCGGAGCAGAGGTTTATTGCTTTGAATTTGTTGATCCACGTGCCCGCTCTTTCGCTCAGAATCTTGTTGAGCTCGTATTTCCTCTTTGTTAGTGTTGTCAGTGTGTTCTTGTCAGTGAGGTTTGCACAGTGCCCTTTTTCTAGGTTGCCAATCTGTTCCTCTAGTTCGGCTATCTTCTTGTTTCTGCCTTTGTTCATCCTTGCTCTGATGTTAAGAAGTTTTCCTCGGAGTGTGGCTTTTAGGGCATCCCAGATGGTGCTTTTGTTCACGTCATCGTTGTCTTTGAGTTCCAGGTATTCCTTTATTGCCACCTTGATTTCAGTTATGTTGTCTGGGTGTTTCAGGATGTCGTCATTGAGCCTCCATCTGCGGGTTGGTGTGTTGTTGTGCCTGCCGCTCATGGAGAGTGATATGTGTGCATGGTCTGAGATGGTGATATGGGCGATGTCCGTATGGTCGATCAGGTGTGTGTGTGTGGCTGACATCAGGATGTAGTCGATCCTACTGTATGGGTGTGAGTAAAAAGTGTATTCCCTCGTGTCTGGGTGTTGTAGCCTCCATGGGTCTCTAAGTTGGAGCTTGGTGCATATGTCTTTGAGGATGTTCTGGTTTTGTGAATCATGACTAGGTCTATATGGGTGCCTGTCTATGTGCTGGTCTAGCACCTGATTCATGTCTCCCGCTAGTATGAGAAGGCCATCTTGAGGTAGCTCTGCCAGTTTGGATCCTACGCTATGCCAGAAGTCTTTATCATCTGCGTTCAGCCCGTATACGTTGGCCACGTGTATGGTTTCTTCCCCTCTCTTTAAGCTCGTCAGCAGCAGTCTGCCTTCTTCGTCTATGTGGCTGTTTCCTAGTGTCATGTTTGCTTTCTTACTGACTATGGTGATAACCCCTCGCTTTTTATGTTTGGCTGGTGAACAGTAGACCTCGCCTATCCACCTCACTTTGAGGCAATTTGCGTCTTCCTCTGAGAGTCTGGTTTCTTGTAGGACGTACACGTCACCTTTTAGTTTCGCTAGGCAGTCTAGTGTTTTCCTGCGTTTGATGGGGTGGTTAAGGCCTTTCACATTGAGGGATACAACTTTAAGGTTTGAGCACATGTTGGTCTGTGTTGGTGTCGTCATGGTGGTTTATCGTGTTCGCTTCTCTTTTCAGCTACTTCTGGGTTAGCTTCCCTCCCTATTTGCTGCAGCTCCGGGAGTGTGCCAAATCTTGCTCCACTGCTGAGTGGTACTGCCCTGCGCGTGCTAGTCGAGGTTACCTCCCCTCTTTGATGGATGGGTGTGTAAAAGAAAAGCATACTTCTGTTCTGTGCGTAGCGACCTCTCCCTCCCTCCTCCTGCCCCCCGAGTCTCTGTCCATTAGCCCCCTGTCTCAGTTATGTCTTACAGCTTATTATTTGGCTTATTGGTTGGGCGTAACATTTTGTTTACAACAAGGTTAAAGTTAAAAGGATATAGGTGCACATTCTGTGTCGCCATCGTTCCGCTGGTGCTCCTGAGGTAGATCATTGAGGTAGATTGTCATTCAAGTAAGTCGGTATGGTCTCCTCCCCTGCGGGGAGAGCCTTGGAGGTAGATTGTTATTCAAGTAGGATAGTACGTTCCCCTGCTCTGCAGGGGGATAGCCTTGGACGTAGGATAAAGATGGTTGTAGTCTCTTGGGCATAGTTACTGGGTGTTGGGTCTCTTCATTTAGATCTCGTTTCCATTATTCCTACTGGCTTCTCTTTTGTTGGCTCAGCGTTCCTCCACTCCACCTTCTGCTGCGTCTGAGGAGGCTCTCCGCTTTGCTCCTGGGTTCTGTGCCTCCATGTTTCCTGGTTCTGAACCTCTCAGGTACCTTCTAAGTTCGTTGGGATCGTCGAAAACTAGCGTGCCCTGTCTGCCTGTTATCTTCAACCTTGCCGGACCGGCAAAGCGAAAGGTGATCTTGTTCTTCCGCAGCTGATCTCTCAGGGCTAGAAAACCTTTTCTAGTCTCAACTGTGAGCTTCGAGAAGTCCTGCGTGATGATTATCTTTTGCCCGTTCACTCGCAGGTTTTGTCCCTTCCTGGCGAATGCAAAAATCACTTCAGTGTGGATTGCACGCAGCGGCTTGCAGATGATTGGTCTCGGACCTCTGCCGTGTGGCAGCTTTGTTGCTGGTATCCTGTAGGCTTTATCTACTTCGAAGGGTCTGTCAAACTTCAGACCAGTCAATTTGGGCAGGAGGTCCTCCAGCAGGGCTGCGCATGAGCCTTGTGCGTCCTCCTCTCCTTCAGGCACACCTATGAGCCTTATGTTCCCCTTCCTGCTTTTATCGTCTAGCTCTGCCATCACTTTTTGCAGGTTGTTTGTTGTCCTTATTACTATGCCTAGGTCTTTGTGTGTTACGCTGGTGTTGTCTTCTAGGTTGCTGATCCTTCTCTCTGCTGTGTCGATTCTACTATTTGTTTTGCTTTGGTCCGCCCTTATGGCTGCCAGCTCCATCTGAATATTGTCAATTGTCTTTTTCGTAGCCTTGGCAAGATCGTTACCTTCATTGATTTTTTTAGGAGAGTGTCCAGCATTATCTCGTTATGTTGGCCATTTTTGAGCTTGTTTGGGGAGTCGGGGTAGCCCTTCCTGACATTTTTGGTATCATTGGCATTTTTCTCATCGCGTCCCGCCATTGTATCAAAACCCCTTCTGGCCAGGTAGGTGTGGAGTCTCCCTTCTCTTTGTTGCTTGGAGGGGTCCCCTTTCGCTGCTTTTGTGGTGGTGCCCCTCTGTATGGGTACGGGTTCCTCACGGAATCTGATTGGCCACTTGACCGTCCTTGTTCTTGTCTTCGCCCCCACCAGCTCAGAGGGCTTGCTTGGCTTGCAAAGGTTTCTTGGAGCCTGTTTGCTCCCCTTTGGTTGGTCCCTCCAGTTGCCCGAGTTGATAGGGTTGTTGCCTTCCTATCCCCTCCAAGGTGGTTGCCTCTCTGGTCAGTTGTGGTACTTTAATTTCTTTGGTTTGTTTGCGGAAATGCTTGTTTGTGTGTAGGCTCCTGTGTAGGATGTCGTTCTATTAGCTCGTTGACGTCTCTTCCCTTTGTCAAGTTGGCCTTCGCTTCCAGTTGCAGGTATGTCTGTGTGGGAGCTTGGGTCCCTTGTTGTGTCTCCGTTCGCGTTCCGCCGCGACTGCGCGGCTAGGGTTGTGGCCGATTGTTGATGTCGTTTTGTTTCCCCTCCTAAGATGGTGCCGTTTGTGCCCTCACCAAGATGGCCGCTCCGTTTGGTCCTTTCCTTGTGCCCAAGATGGCTGCTTCCTGGGGATTACCAGTTCTTTTCCCGCAGGTGAGAGGTGGTGCTTGATGTGAATGGGTTGGGTAGCGCTAGGGCCGCGGGCTTCCATGCTCTGTATGGTGGTCGTACGCTCTGTGCTGATCGGCTGCCGCACGGCGCTCACCGCGTACTTTCCCCCGTCTGTTTCGGCGATCGCTAGTGCCGCTTGCCTGCTGCTCGGCTCCGCTCAGGGCTCCCCTGCACCTCGGTGCCTCGTTGTGGAGCTGCTCGTTGAGTTTGTGAGGGTTGTAGATGTGCAGTTGCTGTTCATCCGCCTCTAAGCCTCGCCCGCCTCACCCATGCTTGCCTGCGGTCTCTCGGTGTCGTCGGACCTTTTAAGATGGCCGCGCCGATGGCTTTCAGTTTTGTTTCGTTTCGTATGTGGGAACGACCAAAGCGCTCCCGTTCACCGCGACGCTAGGACCAGCCCTCTTCCGCCACTCGCCTCTGCTTCCCGGATCAGCTGCTTGGCTCCGGTTTGTGTTCGCACGCTTACTGCGTTCTTGCCATGTAGATAGTGGCTAGCTGGCACCCTTCCCTTCGCCGCCATTTTGCGCTCCTCTTCCTCTCCCCTCTCAGTTCTTCTTACTTCATTCCCTCGCTTCTCGCTGCCTCCTCGGTGTGTCCGGTTGGACCTCTGCGTGCCTCACGGCTTCAGACACCTTCTACTTTGTTTATATTTTTGCCAGGGGCTGTTCCACCGCTGCAATCGCCGTTATTTAACTCGGGGTGGTGGAGGCTCCGGACTTAGGCTTCCGTCCTCCTTGCCATCCAAGCCACACCCCCGTACAGATTTCTGTCTCTTGATCTATTGTGGGTAGAGTTGCTCCCCCAAACTGGATTTCAGCGTTAGATGTGAAAGAGCACTAGGGTTAACATAATATATATCCCCACACACACACTCAGCCTTCAGAGCACAAGCTTAGTGTGGCCAAAGACTTTTGCCATCTTGAAAATGCACAAATTGGGTAGGGTTGGCCCCAGGAGCTTTTAACTCATTGGTTAGTGTGTGCCCAGGAGACATTCCCACCTGCTAGCTCATGGCAGGCACACATGTTAGACCTCCAGGTACCCACTTCGGAACAGTCCAAAATCCTAAAAAGATCAATAGAAGACTGAACCGCCTGTCTGCGAACTGAGAAGATCCCTTGAGGACTGGACCTCCTCTCTATTTTTCCCAGGCCAAAGAAGTGGACTCCAAAGGTCAATAAGGCTGACATTCTGTTAAAACTACACATGGACACAACAAGCTGCATGAGGCCTTTTCCTGCAAGTGACAAGTGGCAACTGGACCTGGACATGCTCCTGACGCTTGGCCTCTGCCTGACACCCTGTTAGTCTCTAAGTGCCTCTGTTTCCCTTAGGTCCAGGTGGCCTTTAGAATTGTACTCCTGAGGTGATTTGGAACTTAAGGACTAAATTCAGAAGATAAAATCATTGGCCAGGACCAAACTGATTGCTGTATCTGACCCATGCTCCATCGTGGGTGACATCAAATTGCGCCTAGGTCCTGGTCTATGTCAGTCGTGGACAATCATTGGCACTTTATACTTCTTGATGCTATTCGTAATTAAAACTTTTAAAATTCATATTTCCATTTCCCCTTATTGGATTTTTGGAATTTTGGTGTCATTTTGTTTAATAAATGTTATTCTATTTTTCTTGTTCGTTCTAAGATTTTTATTGTGTTGCACTTTAACTTTAATATTTTTTGGTACTGGATATATACTTGACCCTTTTTCCTAGGTTAGGTCTTCTCTGTGAAATAGCTACCAGGGGGCTGAGCTCGGGTTAATTTAATTACTTTTAGGGTTCATCCTGACAAGAGTTGTGATTGTTCCTTGAGGTGGGCAATCACCCACCCCAAAAAATAGGCAATTTCTTACAGAGCTGTCCTGCAATAATTCCAGTTATATTAGGAGACCAGAGCATATGTGGTACAGTTGAGTTCCTAAAGTTACACACCCATCCCTGTTTTTCCTGGTATCCCCTTAGATGCACTCATACGCCAGTGTTCTTCAAGATGTATGGGGCCTTATTTATGAAGGACTTGCGCCGCCGGTGCGTCACTTTTAACATGGGAAAAAGTGACGTATCGGCGGCGCAAGTGCTTCATAAATAAGGCCCATGGAGTCCATTTGAGTCCTTTTGGTTGACATGGATGTCAAAAGTCTCCATTGTGTGGAAGACACAGAATTGTGAATGCTGCAGCAACAAGTGACGCAAGACTGGCTCTCAAAGATTGTTATAATTTTGTCGAGAGATTATAGGTGTCCAGAAGATGATGCGCTGTTCGCAGTCAGGCAACATGTTGCTGGACGCTGTGAAGATCTCATGGTTAAGCGTCATTGCTGCCTCGACTGCACTAGCATTTCGGCACAAACGATCCTCTGTGAGGACGTTCTAGGGGCCCCATGGAGTGCCAGCTGAAAAAGGCAGCAGAGGAATGACTGGGTTCAGCACTGGGAAAAGCTTTCAAATTTGTTAAGGGAATGGACAAGCCTTAAAAACAGACCTTTCCATATTAGTGGTCAATCCAGAAAAGTTTGAGGTTTCCAATGCAAGATGAGTTTAAGTGTGATGGTTCCTGTTTGAATCGTATATAAGGAGGCATTTACATGTAAAAGATGCGTTGCAGCACATTTGTTCCCATACTATTTTCTTGTATTCTTGTCCCCTTACTCATATTTATGCCACTGTTTTTTGCTTCTTGCAGTTGAAACTTCTGCTGCATATACTTCTGGATATTCTTGCTTAGCTCTTTCTTCTTCCCTGATGTCAGAGGGAGTTTGGTGCCTTGCTAAAAGTTCTATATTATTTATCTTCATCTTCAGTGAAGAGTGGCAAGATTGAGAAGACACGTCTTACCCTTTGTGGTGTTCTTCTCTTAGCTGAGACCCTAAAAGGATACATTTATTCCTTTCATTTGTACTATTAAGTGCAGGGTGGAATTGTTGCTAATGGGAGGAATCAACGTTGGACAATGAAGAAGGAAACTCCAAAGACCTTCTCAGTATCCAGACCTTGATAGGGATAAACACTGAGAGACTAACAAAAGTGCCAAGTCCCTACGCATCGGAACTGACACAAAATTCAGTTTCAGGGCTCACATTGCACAAAGTACAATCCTTCCTATCTGAAGAAACTTCAAGCCTTGGTATTTTTTCTATCACCATAGGCCGTGGTTTTATAACCATCACCCTCTGGGACAGAGGTGGAAGCACGCCTTGTCAATGGGGGACACGTGTATGAAAGGATCCCCACAAACCTGAGAAAACTCCACAAGTTCCAAATGCTTGCTCCACATGATATTTAAGACATACTGAAATTCTGGCAGCCTACCCTACTTAGAGACCAAGATGAAATCCTCCATTGGAGTAATCACCATAAGCAACAGTGGCATCGCTAGATTACAAAAAGGAAACCCATCCAGGTCCAGATCCACCAAGGTCCTTAACGCCTCCACTTCCATAAGGAGGAAACATCTTTCATCCAACAACTCCTCACAACATAACTACCTAGATGCCAGATTTTGCAAGAAGGACTGCTAGTTTCACTACTTGTTAACCCACCACCTCACCCACCCACAAGTGGTACTTGCGTCACTGCCCCGACCTTCCAAGTCAGCTTCACCATAGCAGCTTTTGCTCTCATTATAAACCCTGGTCGTTAATCAATTTATCGCTCTTCCCTTTTACCCTCTCTTTTACTATCCACTGTAAAGACCTCGCCTTCCAGATTAAGATTCGTTTATGAGAGGATGTAGACATTTTACACTTTTGAAAAAAATCTTTTACCTAGCATATTGGTGCAGAGCAAGATGAACGCAATGATGTTTTGTTCTTATTTTTTCTTCTTAAAAGCAACGTGCAAGCCACAATGATAAATGTAATTTGAAAAAAGATGAAACCCCCTTAATAGTGAGCATCCACTGCAACCTCATTGTAGCACTATAGCTCAAAGTGGCTCAGAGTGGAGTGGTGTGGCTCACTGGTTAGAGGCGGCAGACCCGTAAGCAGAGAACGACCCGGGACCAGGGTTCAATTCCCGACGCGGCATGGCCGTGGACCAGGGTCAAAACGGACTCGATAATTCTCGTCTCAGTGCCTACTCTAACCAGGGAACACACTCGGCAACTCTGGGCATTAAGCTTGCCTCATCTCTACAATTGCCCCCTACAGATGCCAGGGATGCCTGGTTTCACCTTGGAGATACCCAGAAAGGGACCATCTCACAGGGAAAACCAGGATGGGTTCCCCAGCGGTCTTCAGCACCAGGATACTCCATGGAGTCGCAGTGCACGTTACAAGTACACCCACATTTTTACATCAAAGTCCATCAGATGAAAAACATATGATATCAAATTAACTATTGTCTTCTTTTCCATGACGCCAGTGGCAGACACTAATGCCCCGGTTACTTACCGATAATCTTCATTACTCTGAGTCCTAGTCTTCCTTGCCACAGTAATTACTAATGAGCATTCTGCTCCTACAGAAACTCCAAGCAAAAGTTGACATACTAGTCTCC
Organism: Lissotriton vulgaris; assembly: GCF_964263255.1. Classification (NCBI taxonomy): domain Eukaryota; kingdom Metazoa; phylum Chordata; class Amphibia; order Caudata; family Salamandridae; genus Lissotriton; species Lissotriton vulgaris. The sequence goes on from NC_141698.1 coordinate 927,281,643, forward strand.
CTATCCTAAGACTAGGACTCGGAGTAATGAAGATTACCGGTAAGTAACCGGGGTATTACCTCCTCGTCTGTCTTCCTCATCACAGTAATTACTAATGAGCAGATACCAAAGCAAAATCCGCTTCATGGATAGGAAACACAGCCCACACGTGGAAGGCAGTTCAACAAAAAACGTCAGTGACAACAATGGAGCGAGACACCTCTCAAGAAACCACTGAGTATGGAACCAAAAGAGGCAAAGGCAACAGAAGCACCAACCTGAAGCCGGCAACGAGAAAAGAAGGCATGAGGTGAAGCCCAAGTGGCCGTCCTGCAAAACACCCAAGGAAACAACCTGAAAGGCGGTCCAAGAAACAGCAACAAAATGAGTAGAACGCCCGAATCGGACGAGAGGGAACCACCTACTGAAACAGACACCAAAAGGAGAGCTGCCCAAATTCCCCGATTGAGAGCGGAAGAGATGGTAACAGACCCGACAGGGCAGCCAAAAAGACAAACAATAGGCCACCACAGAAAAAGCAGCTGTGCGATGCACATAATACACCAAGGCACACTACACAACCAAACATTTGCAAAGGAGTCAAAAGAAAGCATCACCTCCGCCAACCGACTAAAAAAGAGCACAAGCTGGCACAAAAGAAGGAAGAGCACCCAAACCTTCACATCGTCAAAAACAGCAAGTCCCCCTACATCAACTGACAAAAGGGAACCCTGTGCAACGCACTCAACACCAACGAAGGTTCCCGAGGGAGGAGACAACACAGGACAAGGGCATATAAGTGCCAGAGATGCGAAAAGATGAGTCTTAAAAGGCCCCACAGACACAAAAGGGAGACCAAGAAAAAAACACCAAAGGCAGTCCCCCCGAACATGGAGGTCAGAAAGGGCCAAGCCCAACCAACACCGACCCCCTAAAAAATATCCAGGACCCGATCATGAGCCAGACCATAGTGCAGGCACTAAATAGCAATGGAGACCCAATACATAGTGACAACAAAGCAGAGGGGCGCCCGCACAGTAGGATAAGACCCGCAACCCCAAATAAGCAATCATTCAGGAACAGGGAAGACAGCACAAGAGCCAACCCAGAAGGAACACAGACCGGAAGACCGGAAGAAGAACCAGAGGGCCCATGAAATGGATACAAAAGGAACGGCAACGTCCAACCTGGACGCAACGCCGCCACCAACAACAGAGGAAATCATGGGGGGCGAAGCCAACCCAGAACCACCAGAGGCGCCAATGCCCCATCACACCTAAACCCCAGCACAATCGCCGGAATCAGGGGAACCAGAGGAAGGCAGACAACAGGCCCCTCGGCCACTGGAAGGACATCGCATTCATCTCCAAGCCCATGGAAAAGGCATAAAAGAGTAGAAACAACGGAACATGCCAAGGACCAAAGAAGCAAACAAGGCCACCACCGGACACTCAAAACACCACATCAATGGCTGGAATATAATCTGGAACAGATAAAAAGACCCCAAGGAGGGAAATATCCGACACAGACAGTCCGCCAACACATTCCCCCGGTTCGAGAGAGAAACTGTGGACAGTGAAGCCAACCACAACCCTGGCCTGGAACCATGGAGTCGACAGAGGAAACGGAGGGAACAAACAACGTAACCCTCCCTATAGAGAAAAGCAAAACATGACAACATGAGAGTCTGTCCAGACACCAACACGGCTAACCTCCAACAAGGCCGGGAAATGTCCAGCGACCCAATTGAACAGCCTTCAGTGCCATGCAACGGGGAACAAGAAAGCAGAGCCACCGATAACCAGCAAGCATCAAAGATCCATCCAGACTAGCCCCCCCAGGGTAACACACAGGCACTCGCAGTGACCATCCGAGAGGGAACAAACAGAAACAGACGACATCGTAACAGATGACCGACACCCAGCCACCAACACCGAACTACCCTCACTAGGGCAGGCACATGAACCCCTAAATCAAAATCCAGACTATAGGGGTTAATGAGAAAAACAATACAACTTACCATAAGAGACAAAGGGAGAGGAGCACAAGGCACCACCAACAAGTAGGTGGACAGAATACCTGGACCCCCAACCAAAGTCACACTTTGGCAAGACCCCAACACCAGGGACCGAAAACAGATGTCAGAGGCAATGTCAGTGCATGATGCATGAACACCAAACCAACAGCCACCCAAGTGAGCCCCAACGAACATCCGATGCAGAGAAGGAAACAGGAATCAAGAGAATCTGTGACCCACAAGGACTAGGCAACCCTCACGGACATGGAGCATTGCCCCAGAGAAAAAAGATTCAGAAAAGGGGGTGGTGATGAACAGAGTGTCAGAATTAAGCAGACCACTCTTACCCAGTCCAAAGATCAGGGCTTGATCCATCACCGTTTTTTAGCTCACTGCACCATCCCAGCTCAGAACTTGGCTATATGCAAATTAGTCTGACCCTGGCCCAGTGCATCATCACCACCCCCTTTTCTGAACCAGAGAAAAAAGAAGCAGACTCAACCAAACAACCATCTAAGGAAGAGCACAAACCCCCTCTCATGGAAAAGCCCAACCATAGGTGCCAGAACCGCAGCAAAGACATGAGGGGAGGAACACAGGCCAAAGGGCAAATCAATACGAGAGGTCAAAAGGACAGGGACATGGAGAGAAGCAGCCCGCAAACCGAAGAAATCCATAAACCCATTGAATGAGCAGAGGCAGGAACATCTGCAAGGACACCAACAGGAATTTGACGGGATCAAAACATCAATCCAACCAAGGCAGATCCACCACCGGACACAGGTCCTGTGAGATATCCCACCAGGAAGAGAACAAAGAATACACCCGCTGACCTACAGGCATCGGAACAAAGAGCCATATTCCACAAGGCAGCGTAGGCCTGAGGTAATAGAAATTTTCAGGTAGCTAATGTGTCCCCTACTCGCACCCTATCCATGCACTCATGTTCCTTGTATGTTGTGTAACTTCTGTTTCGTACATGCTAGAAAGACGCAAATACATTTGCGTCCATCCTTAACATGTCAGCTATCCAGTCATGCAAAGATATCCCGTTAATTAGGCTTCTAGGCCTATGGTGCCAACGTCTTTACATGGTGCACTTTTGAATCTCGCACACGTTTTTTCTCCATGTTTCCTGGCCCAGTCGAGCTAGGCCCTTAAACGAGGCCCCGAGCCTCATCTCTCCTGTCTCTGAAAGCTGTATGCATCCCTGACCCTTGCCTTACTTCCTGCCAGCGAAGCGGTGCCCGGCTCGGCCTGCTTGCCTGCCAAAAGTGTATTTTGCCTACAGTTATCTGCTCAGCCTCCTCGAAAACACATTCCAGTCTAGTGAAATAGGTAAACATATTCCCGGCTGCAGAGCAAAGGGCCCGGCCTTCCTGTCCTCCTTGCAAGTGATTTACTGAACCCGTTACCATGGTAGGCCCATGGCTCCGCGCATTGCACCAAGACACGTAAGCACGCACTAGCATTCAGTATTGAACGGCCTCTGCCCGAGAAACCTTTTACTTCAGACACTACATCCTCCAAAACATGAGATACCAGATATGCTATAGGTACAGGTTGCCCTGACATCCCAGATACCAGTCTCCTCCACTAGTGCTAAAGTCAAAGCCCCCAGTTCTCCCCAGTTACACGTCATGCTTAGTTGTGCGCGCATTCAGGTCATAGGTTTCTGCTGATCCTGCAAACTTTCTCTATGCATCCACCCACATGTGACGTTTCTTGTGACGCTTCTCTGACATTTCCAGTGCACGCCCATGTGTACGCCTTTTTACACGCCTCCTGTTACGCACGTGTGTTCTTATCTCTCTCTTTTCACCTGTTACGCCTACTGTATTGGTTTCAATTGTACCATTTTACTATATATAATGTGTAATGTTAATAAAACGTTGAATGTCCCTTCCTGAACCTTAGTGGTGATAGAACATGATGTCCAATCCTCGAGGATTTTCCATTAAAGCCCGTATGACTCAGATCCCACGGACTCTGCCTCTCATTTGAATGAGCTGTCTTTTATTGATAATTATATGGAAAAATGATACAGTAAAATTAATTTACCACATAATTTGGCGCCCGAATAGGGACTCCCCCCCTTCCCCACTCGCCGGCGATGTTACGCAGGCTTTGACCCCTTCTACAGCCGCGACGGAAACCGTGCACGTTTGCGGGTTTTCCTGCTATCTTCCCTCGGGCCCACGGGGGAGACGGAGACTGCGGTCCGGCGTCCAGACGAGGCGGTGAGGAATGCGGAGGATCCCGACCAGAGCCCTAGTCGAGAGAGCAAGGTCCGAGGTGTCCGGAGGCCCACCTGTTTCGAGGCGCATGCGTGGTATGCGTAGCAGCCAGATGTCGTAGCAGTCCAGTCCAGTCCAGTTTCCGAGGCCTTCAGTTTCTTGCTTCCCGGTGAGTACCGTTGTTGGGAACGCATCTAGACAGGTTCATTAATTTGTGCCCGGTCAAGACAGGTCTGGGTACACAGACCTGGTCCAGACGTGTTCACTTAGGTGGATACGGTCCGACGTGTCTCTTTATGGGACCGGTATTGTCTGTACTGTTTTAGCAGTGCATCTAGTTATTCAGTATTATCTCGAGATTTTCAGAATATGTGTTTTCTGTGTACCAGGTAATTTCAGTCTGAAATGTTTCAATGTGTTTTTATGTTGTGGTATGAATGATTGTTTGCTGTTTATTACTGTGTTTATTGTGTTCACGGTCAAATCACTCCAATCATGCCACTGTTCCCGAAATTACGTCAGATAGAAACTAGGAAAGGGATACTCGAAGAAGCCGTTCCTGTCCCGCCTAGGGACACTCCAGGATATTTTATGTACCACAAGCATGGCTTAGATGCCGTACTCTATCTAGATTTATGGGTGGACTACACTAAGGATCTGGAAGAGAAGTATATATGGCCTGTCTCAGGGACATGGGATGCTGAATGCATCATGAGAGTAGAAGAAGCATTGTGGAAAAAGAAAGCCAGACAATCCCAGAAAGATGCCATAGAATTGTGGCGTAAAGAATCGCATAGGAGAACAGAAAAAGCAATCAGAAAAGCAGAGAGAAGTAGAGAAGAATCCGAAAAAGCCAGGGAAAAAGAGTTACTAGAAGAAGGAGAACAAGTCAGATTAGAACAATTAGACCGCCAAAGAAATGCACTCATTACAGGCATGTATCCAGTTCTTGCCGAGGGCCTGCCCAAGGCGACCCCGGAAGTACCCCGTAACTTGCCACCACCATTGGTTCCGACTAAACTCCGTCACAAACAGACCGCAGCAGATATTTTCCTTTCCTCCTATTTAGATGACGTAGCTCCAGCATATACTAATGTACCCGTACCACCCGTTAATAATGTACAGCAGCCTGCTCCGTCAGTTCAACTCACTGTTCAAGCCACGACCCCTCCACGTCATCAAGTCACTCTTCCCGCGCCTGTTGTCACTTCCCCTACTGCTGCTGCTACTGTTACTGTTCCCCCTACTATTGGTCCTCTCAATCCTTTTGCGACAGCTGCAACCCAGAGTCCACCCCCATTACATATACCTCTTGTACCCGCTATGACGTCAGCAACCACAACCCAGTCAGTTCATGCCCTCGCTTCCGCCTCAGGAGGTGCCGTAGGAGGCCACCTTCGCACCCCGCCACAAGTAAGACGAATGACAGTCAGGGAATTAGCATTGCAACGTACGCCGAAAGCGGTTACATACGAAAACCTTAGACAGTACATTACAGATTGTAGATATGACCCAGTACCTGGCAGGGAGGGAGACATGATGTTAGTCTCGTTACGTCTACGACGCGTTACAGATTATTTGATGCTATTACCAGAAATGACTAACCATCTAGACAATATATATCATTTTATTAGAACAGGGGAGAGACCAGAATGTATTCGTGAGGCCATGGCATATCAGAAGGTTGAGACACAAAGTATGATCTTACGATTTTTGATTAATTGTCTGATAAGGGAACGAGATTGGCCAGGTGCTGTCAAAGAAGAGATAGATGCAGTGATGAAATGGAGTAATAATATTGCAGATTGTAAACATGATAAACAAAATTGCATAGATGCCATGTATAGAAAGATCCGTAAAGAAATCGTAACGATGCATGACAGACAGAAGGCTGAAAGGGAAGCCGAGTCAGACAAGAATGAATTCTCGGAGGAGGAAGAAATAGATAATCCAGTAGAAAATCAAGGTACAATAGCGTACGTAGGTAGAGTGAAACTTCCTAAACAGTATTCTTTTGACAGACCTTTTGACAGACCCATTCGTCTAGAAAACAAGAAACGTTTCCTTTCCCCGATACCAGAACAATGTTCTCTTGAACATGTATTTCAAGATACTGATAAAATACTGAAAGAAAGAATAGGTTACCATGAACTTAGTACCATGCGTGATCAGGAACTAGCCCGGTCAGCAGTCCGATGGGCTGGGAATGACAGTATATATAAAAATGATTCAGTAGCGCAAACATTTTTGAGCCTTACTCCAGATGAACAGCGATTAGCTGGTATGTACATGATTCAACATCTCATTACACTATATGAAAGTCAGCACTCTGATCCAGGTCCACTATATAATATATTGGAAGACTTACTCCTGAAAAGATGGAGAGGCCTAGGTACCGATTTAATTAATACCATTCTAGAACAACGTCACAAATACAGAACTTTCCTGACTCCCCATTTTGTTTCTGTTCCACCCCCAGTAAGACAACCTTTTTACATAGACAGACAGAATCCCTTACGAGAAGTTCATCCCGTCCAGATTCCAGGGGGTGCGCTTCAACGCGTATTCGTATACACTCCATTGACAAAAATGGAATTATTGGAAATGAAGAAAATAATACCTTGTCACGATAAAGATCCGGCAGGATTCCACCGTGAATTAAAGGACATGTTACTCATGGGAGACTATACGTATCCCGACATTCTTAAAATGTTAAAAGTATTGTTGCCAGCAGGGATTTACGAAAAATTGAAAGAGAAAGAATGGGAGGTGGGAGATAAAAAGATTATCTGGACTGAATTAGAAGACGAAGAAAAAACACGTACCCCAGGTTTAGGTCTTGGGGACAAAACTAAAGCCTTACCAGGATTATTAGTACAAGTTTTGCCTAGATTATTGACGGTTAAAAAGGAAGACTGGGATGCAATCTCAGCCTGCAAACAGAAACAAGACGAAGACACTAGTGATTTTTATTCCAGATTCGAGAAATGTTTCATTATTAATAGTGGCCTGAAAACAAGTAGCGAGTCATATCCACATCTTTTTGTGACCAAATTAGTCGAGAATTCCTTACCCCAGGTTAAAAACAGAGTATTGAAAGTCGAAAGCACATGGCAAGCAAATACACCTTCCCAAATGTTACAAATGTTACAGTACCACCAGAACCGAATTAGGGAGGAGCACGATCATGAACAGAGACGTATGAAAGACACGAAAATGAAAGTACTAGTTGCCCAGTCTGTTCCAGCAGATGGTCAGAAGAAAGGTAACACACAGACTAGTCATTCTGCAGCTCCTGTTAAAGGGAATTGCAATTATTGTAAACAGCCAGGTCACTTCATAAATGAATGTGCCGTTCTAAGACACAATATTGCTACAGGCAAAACGAAAGAAAGACCACGTCCGCCTAGACCAGAACACGTTCCACAGAATCTTATACAGAATACGCAACCTCCACCGAATGCACAGCAACAGACAGTAGCGGTGCCCCAACCCCAACCCATTGCCGCAACGCAACATGTTACTCAGCAAATGTACCAGTATGCACAGTCCGATTACCCCGATTATCAGCAGTATACATGAAACAGCCTAGAGAGGGAGGTTGGCTTGCCTCTTATCGAGGTTCCTGTAGATCAAGAGGGTCCCTATGTACATAGTCAGGTATTAGGGGAAGACAGAAAATTTTTGATTGACACAGGGGCGAGCAGAACTACCATTAGTTATGTTGAGGTCCCAGGGGCACCCCTCTCAGGCTCACAGAATGTTTCCCTTGGATTTTCAGGAAAGCCTATTGTTAACGAAGTATCAAAGCCAGTTCCCCTTACAGTTGGTCCATTGTCTCGTACTACGGATCTGTTACTTACGAAATCATGTCCCGAAAACTTGCTTGGTATTAAAACGCTGAAAGCTCTAGGAGCTGTAATATGTTGTTCTCCGGAAGGAGTGAGATTATTTTTACGTGACTTTAAGGGTCATTATGCATTGAGAGATTTTGATGCCAGATTGAAAAATGTTCCACAGCATTTATGGGCACAAGGTCCAACTGATGTAGGTTGTATGCACATTACTCCCTATCGTGTTACACTCAAGCAAGGTGTTGTACTGCCCCGAATCCGACAATATAAATTGCCACCCGAGGCTGTAGCAGCCTTACTGAAAATTATTGACGAACTCATTGCTCAAGGAGTAGTTGTAGAAACTGACTCCAATGTATGTAATTCTCCAATCATTCCGATTCTTAAACGAACTGACCCAAATGCACCTCCAGTCTACAGACTGGTGATTGATCTTCGAGAACTCAATAAATGCATAGTACCACAGTACCCAGTGGTCCCAGATATTTCATCACTACTGACTGCCATTGATTCCGAAGCTGCGTTCTTTACTGTAATTGATCTTAAGAATGCCTTCTTTAGTGTCCCCATTCATCCCGATAGCCAATACCTTTTCGGGTTCTGTTTAAATGGCCGAAGCTTCAAATTTGCACGTGCACCTCAAGGGTTCACGGAAAGTCCTAGTATTTACAGCCAAGCACTGAAACGACAACTAGACGGTATTCACATGCCTACTGACACTGCTCTACTGCAGTATGTTGATGATCTGTTGATCACAGCACGGACCAAACGTGATTGCGAGCGCGCGTCACTGACAGTCTTGTATTTTCTGGCCGAAAAGGGGCATAAAGTGTCCCCTTCAAAGCTTCAATTCTGTGCCCAGCAAGTGGTATACCTTGGACACTTGCTGTCCAAGAGGGGTAGACAGTTGACACCAGATCGTATCCAGTTAATTGCACATCTGCCACAACCCAGGACTCAAAAGGAGGTACGGGCCTTTATTGGACTCACTTCGTACTGTAGACAATGGATTCCCCAATATGCATTTCTAGCCAAGCCGCTCACACAGTTGACAACACAGGAGGCAGCGACTTCGACTGTCCTCCCTTGGACTCAGGAACATACACAAGCTTTTAATGACTTGAAGAAAGCTTTATGTCAAGCACCAGTTTTAGCGACACCATGTTACAGCAAACCTTTTACACTTTTTGTCACAGAACGCGACGGCACAGCATTATCTGTTCTCACACAAGATCAAGCAGGACACCATAAGCCTTGTGCTTATTTTTCTAGTACATTAGATCCAGTGGCCCAGGCTCTGCCTGCGTGCCTAAAATCAGTTGCAGCAACAGCTCTAGCTATCAGACAAAGCGATTCAATAGTGTTAGGACATCCCTTGACAGTACAGGTTCCACACTCCGTGGAAGTTCTTCTGAACCGAACCCAGACTCAACACTTAACCATAGCACGACTGACAGGTTATGAACTGACACTGTTCCAGCCACACATAGAAATTAGACGCTGCAACATACTCAACCCTGCCACATTGTTACCCTCGAGTACAATTGATCCAGCACCACATGACTGTGTAGAAGTCATTAATACAGTGACAAAACCCCGACAAGACTTGACAGACATTGCATTGACCGACCCAGACCTGACACTTTACGTGGATGGTTCATGTATGAGAACAAGCACAGGAGAGTTAGTGGCCGCCTATGCAGTGACCACTGAAACTGAAGTCATAGAAACACATCGTATTGACACGTTATCTGCTCAAGCTGCAGAGCTCATTGCCCTGACCCAAGCCTGTATACTAGCCAAGAACAAGAAAGTAAACATATTCACAGATTCACAGTATGCATTCGGAGTCGTTCACGATTTCGGTGTTCTTTGGGAAGAGAGAGGTTTTTTAACTTCTCACGGTACCAAGATCCAGCATGGTCCCCTCATTCAAGCCTTGTTAGAAGCAATACACTTGCCTACAGCCATAGCCATTATGAAGTGCAAAGCACATACTAAAGTCACTGATAATATTTCCCGGGGTAACGACCTGGCAGATCGAACAGCCAAACTCACAGCTCAGACAGACATACCGATTAACGTGACAAAGACTGAAGTACCTATACTGACACATTGCCTGACAGTTAGGGATCCCACTCTAGACGTACTTGACATACAGACACATGCAACCCCAGACGAAATCAAGAAATGGACTGAACAAGGAGGGATCCAGACAGATCAGGGATGGATGACGAAGGGAAGAGCCACATGGTTCCTCCCCGACTCTATGGTTCAAGTTATCATTAACACAGCACATAGTCCAGCACACTTAGGAGAGAAAGCCATGTTAGACAGCTTACAGAATCTCTGGTTCAACAAACATTTACGAGCAGCAGCTAAACAGAAAGTGCGTACTTGCATGATCTGTTGTCAGTTCAATCCAGGCAAAGGTGTTCCCGTGGAGCAAGGTGGATTTCATCCTCCTGACCATCCTTTTGAAGTCCTCCAGATGGATTATATCCAGATGAACAGATGCCGAGGATTCAAGTATGTCCTCGTAGTTGTATGTGCCCTTTCCCGCTGGACAGAAGCACATCCAGTCCCCGATTACACTGCTGCAACCACTGCCAAACAGCTGGTACGTGAGTTTTTCCCACGATATGGTTTGCCCCGTGTCGTGTACTCTGATAATGGACAGCCATTCTCGTCCGAGCTTATGAAACAGGTATCACTCTTGTTAGGTTACCAGTGGAAGTTCCACTGCGTCCGACATCCCGAAGCCGCAGGTCTCGTAGAGAGACATAATCAAACCCTGAAAACACGCCTAGCAAAGGTCTGTGCAGAGAAAGGTGTAGATTGGATAGTAGCCCTGCCAGTTGCACTCTTTTACATGCGAATGGTAGCCCATTCTAGAACAGGATTGTCTCCGTACGAGATTGTTTTTGGTCGTCCCCCGAACATGTGGGGTACGCCTATGCCCAGACGAATTACTGATGTTGAAAGTACTATGCTGACAGATTACTTGGCCTCCTTGATGTCTGCACTACAATCTTGTCGTTCACAGGTCGCGGCTGCCTTTCCAGACAACACCCAAGTAAAACCGCATGAAGTCGTCTCCGGCGAGTATGTATACGTGAGGAATTTTGACAGGAAAAGTCCGCTGGAAGCCAGATGGAAGCAGCCAAAATTGGTGTTGATGTCAACGAGAACTGCAGTCAAGCTGGAAGGACGCAAAGGATGGCTGCACTCCAGCCACATTAAAAAATTTCACGGACTGTGTCCAGAAACTCCGATTAAGGACTGCCCACTTTTAGAGACTGACTCTAAACTCCCCCTGCTAGAGAAAACTCCCCAAGAGGAGTATCGTTCCAAGTTAAGGTCTAGTAAGTCAGACAGCGTTTAATTGTTTAAGTCCCCCTCGGGTGAAGCGGTTAGACAGGTTTCTGATATGAATAAGATAGACCCAAGTAGTCAGAGAGATAGGCGTAACGAAAAGAGAAAACAGTACTGTAAAGTTTTGCACAGCAGATGCATTATCGCATTAATTTCCATGTTTCTTCTGAGTCTTACGATTATATGCATAAGTTTAATGCTACATGTTTTCTTTCCTCTTGATTCACATGTACAGGCTTCCTCTAATGACACTGTAGAGGACACTTTTAGTGACCTGCCTCCCCATGAATTATCCTATCGTTTAGCAATGCGCAACAATACATTCATCCGTATGTTACACCATTCTCACCAGACCAGCAATGCCACCAATTGCTGGGTATGTGGCCGACTCCCTCCCTATCAGAAGTACGAGGGAGCTTTGCCCCTCTTTCCTTATCCGTTCACACATAATGGTTCGTGTGGTGCATGGTTTACTTTAATGTCCTCCCTAGATAGTAAGTCCAAAGTTCCCCAAGACAATTGGATATGGGGGAACCTGAATACAGTCATGAATACAATATGTTTCCCAGACCAAGAAGGTCTTCCCCAAAGGACAGGGACCGATCTAGAAAATGAAGTGTACGGATTAGGTAATTTTACACTTAACCTCATGATCCTGAACGTGCAGTTTGAGACTAATTCGGACTTGCCGTCTATTACAGTTTTGCCCGTAAAAGGTGAACTATGCGTCAGAAAGAATGGTTCCATACATCTAGGACACAGTGATTGTAATACTGTGGTCGAATTCAATGATAAGGGGAAGTCTACTTTCAAAGCTTCCCGCCATTCCTATTTCATATGTGGTCAGACAGCCTATGTATGTCTGCCATTGGATTGGGATGGGACGTGTTATATTGCGTTCCTATTACCACCTGTTTTCCTAGCCCCACCTGATTATCATAGAAATCCACATCTTGTACATGTAAGACACAGAAGGGAGATCAAGACCCCGATTGTCGACCAGACCGAGACAACATTGGAACAATATACCGATTTTAATAAAGGATTCTTTTTCTTCATAGGCCCCATTCAAAATAGTAAATTGATACGCAGATTAACCAGAACTCTCGAAGCGGTAGTGAACGAAACTACTTCTTCTTTAGGTAACTTGACTGAAGAACAATCTGCTATGAGACTTGTAGTTCTTCAAAATCGCCTTGTCCTTGACGTCATCCTGGCCGATAGGGGCGGGGCTTGTAGAGTCATCGGATCCAGTTGTTGTGTTTTCATTCCTAATAACGCGCCACCAGTGTATAAGGCCATAACACGGCTTCACGAAATAGCTCACCAGATTCACCAGAATCCAGGCACCTGGACTTGGTCCGGTTGGTTCTGGAGTGTAATATCCGCCTGGGGATGGAAGTTACTATCATTCCTAGGAATAATACTACTTATAGTATTCAGTTGTTGTCTTTGTCTACAATGTGGGCCAGCGATTTGCGGCTTGTGCGCCACAGCTTGTATTCCCCGTCCAAGTTCACGTTCCCGTTCCCGAATGAAGAGAGACGAGCAAATGATGGTATATGAACAGATAGATGGTCTCATGAATATAGATATATCCTAAAGGGTGTAGTAGGGTCCAAGGAGGGAATGAGGTAATAGAAATTTTCAGGTAGCTAATGTGTCCCCTACTCGCACCCTATCCATGCACTCATGTTCCTTGTATGTTGTGTAACTTCTGTTTCGTACATGCTAGAAAGACGCAAATACATTTGCGTCCATCCTTAACATGTCAGCTATCCAGTCATGCAAAGATATCCCGTTAATTAGGCTTCTAGGCCTATGGTGCCAACGTCTTTACATGGTGCACTTTTGAATCTCGCACACGTTTTTTCTCCATGTTTCCTGGCCCAGTCGAGCTAGGCCCTTAAACGAGGCCCCGAGCCTCATCTCTCCTGTCTCTGAAAGCTGTATGCATCCCTGACCCTTGCCTTACTTCCTGCCAGCGAAGCGGTGCCCGGCTCGGCCTGCTTGCCTGCCAAAAGTGTATTTTGCCTACAGTTATCTGCTCAGCCTCCTCGAAAACACATTCCAGTCTAGTGAAATAGGTAAACATATTCCCGGCTGCAGAGCAAAGGGCCCGGCCTTCCTGTCCTCCTTGCAAGTGATTTACTGAACCCGTTACCATGGTAGGCCCATGGCTCCGCGCATTGCACCAAGACACGTAAGCACGCACTAGCATTCAGTATTGAACGGCCTCTGCCCGAGAGACCTTTTACTTCAGACACTACATCATCCAAAACATGAGATACCAGATATGTTATAGGTACAGGTTGCCCTGACATCCCAGATACCAGTCTCCTCCACTAGTGCTAAAGTCAAAGCCCCCAGTTCTCCCCAGTTACACGTCATGCTTAGTTGTGCGCGCATTCAGGTCATAGGTTTCTGCTGATCCTGCAAACTTTCTCTATGCATCCACCCACATGTGACGTTTCTTGTGACGCTTCTCTGACATTTCCAGTGCACGCCCATGTGTACGCCTTTTTACACGCCTCCTGTTACGCACGTGTGTTCTTATCTCTCTCTTTTCACCTGTTACGCCTACTGTATTGGTTTCAATTGTACCATTTTACTATATATAATGTGTAATGTTAATAAAACGTTGAATGTCCCTTCCTGAACCTTAGTGGTGATGGAACATGATGTCCAATCCTCGAGGATTTTCCATTAAAGCCCGTATGACTCAGATCCCACGGACTCTGCCTCTCATTTGAATGAGCTGTCTTTTATTGATAATTATATGGAAAAATGATACGGTAAAATTAATTTACCACAGGCCCCCAACAGTGCCACCAAACATAGAGCGACCCGAGGGCAAGGGGTGACCGGAAACCGTCTGGGGGATACAGTAGGAAAACAAGGAAAAACCTGTCAACACCAACAGGAGAGCCCAGTGGACCAACACAGTCTGCATCCAGCCGACCACAAGAGAGACAGCGACCACCCACAGGACCCACACCTGAAGCTACCCGAGGTAGCAGAAGAGGAGGAAGAGGTGGCAGGGAACGGGGACCAGACAGAGGAAGAAGTACCCCGACCACGCCCAAGACCACGAAAAGGTCAGAGGAGCCCGCCCACGACGAGCAGAAGAAAGTGCAGAATTACTCATCAGAACCACCAAGTGAGCACCAAAAGGCGAACACCACAAAGAGAAATGCATAGAATCAAAACTCCCAGCGCAGCAATGGCCCCCAAAACCGGAACCAAAACAGGAGTTAGCCCACAGCACCAGGTACCACCAGGAGGCCGCCCGACCAGGCACTAACCCGGCGTGACCGGTATCTTCCGAGAGCAATCGAGATCAGGTGTGGATAAGGGCAGAATGGGCATAGGGCCAAAGTACGAAAGAAAGAAACTGCCCCCATTATCGCCTCAAGGCGAGAGTGGGAAAACGACCACGCCCAGTGAACAGAAGCAGGAAAATCAACTGCAAAGTCCTGCAAGGGATAAAGTGTACTCAGAACCAGGGGGAAAATAACATTAACAACATCATTCCATTCAGCCTCCAACACCCTTAAAACAGATGAGTAGTGTTAGACGGACCGGGAGGGTCGGCCGAGATTACGGGGAGAGGTCTCCGGGGAGAGCCGTCTCCAACGACTGTACAGACAAGTAACTTCCCCCCCACAGACGGACACCACACAGGATTGAAGGTTAACGAGACTTTATATGCAATTCTTAGGTTACGATGATATGATACAAGGAGGTCTGGACTCAGGGGTCCCCTCGGTTCTAGTCTCTGGCTGAGGAAAGGGGTAGCGGGACAGTCTTTGTTACCAATGAGTGGAAAATAGCTCTCAATCCTCGAGCTTCGGCGTTCTAGATGATCGGGCCGCGGCGGAGCCAGGCAGGTCCCGAGATGGACGAAGGAAGGACGACGGTCCGCGGCGGAGCCTGCAGGTCCCGGTGAAGATGACGGTTACAACGGTCCGCGGCCACGCCAGCAGGTCCCGACGACGATGATGGATTGGAAGGTTGCGAAGGCTGTGGCAGCGCCAACAGGCAGGACGATGGTGCACAGGACAGAGCTACGGCAGCGCCAGTAGTCTGTCAAGGATGAGTTCCTCTTTACGTCTCTCGACTCCAAGATACAACTGCCTTCCTGCTCTGGAGCTGCCCCAGTTATAGGGCTGGCGTGCTTTGATGTCCGGACCCTCGCACTTGGAGGTCGGGAGGTCCGGGATGAGGGAGTCCAGACACCCAGCAGGGGGGTGGAGCCAGCGCCCGGGGAGGCGATGGGCGAGCGGCACTTGGCGGGGGAGAGCCATCGGCACCTCTTTCTCCCATTGACTTGCCAAGTAGCCCGCTCACCTCCTGGGTGGAGGGTGGTGCCGGAATGTCTGAGGCCGGGCTAGGCCCAGGGTTGAGGTCGATCGGGGGCCAGGCGGCCTCGTGGTGAAGTGTCCAAGATGGCGGCCCAGGCTGGGCGCGTGGGCCGGCAGTGGATCGGACCCACGAGGTTAACGTGCTCGAGGGCAGGGGCCCTGAGAGGATGGAGGACGTGCAATGGTGGTGTGTGGTACTTGCGTGACGGGACTCAGGCCTGGTTGGGCCGGGGGAGAGCGGCCCTTCATGTGGCCTGTCCAACATGCGTCCCCCCCAGCTGAAGGCGGGGAGAGTTACCCATCCTCTTGGGGACTCTCCTCGTCGAGGCGGAAAAACCGGGACAGGCCATCCGCGTTGGCGTGGTCTGGCCCAGGCCGGTGTTCGACTGTGAAGTCCATACCTTGCAAGGAGATGGACCAGCGTAGCAACTTTGGGTTTTCCCCCCGCATATGCATCAGCCACTGCAGGGGTCGGTGGTCGGTCTGCACCCGAAAGTGGGTGCCAAAAAGGTAGGGCCGGAGCTTCTTGAGGGCCCATACCACAGCGAAGGCTTCCCTCTCTATGGTGCTCCAGCGTTGCTCCCGTGGTAGGAGTCTCCGGCTGATGAAGGCCACCGGTTGATCAAGGCCTTCGGTGTTCACTTGAGACAGGACCGCCCCAATGCCCTGGTCGGAGGCGTCCGTCTGGACGACGAACTCCCGGCTGTAGTCTGGGGCCTGGAGCACAGGAGCGGAACACATGGCGGCCTTCAATTGTTCGAATGCCGTTTGACACTCTGGGGTCCAGTTGACTTTCCTGGGCTGATTCTTTGACGTGAGTTCTGTGAGGGGCCCCACTATGGTACCATAGTCTTTCACGAACCTTCGGTAATAGCCCGTGAGGCCCAGGAAGGCTCGTACCTCGGTTTGGGTGATGGGGGGCTGCCAGTCCTGGATGGCGGCAATTTTCAGCTGTAGAGGGGCCACTAGGCCGCTTCCCACCTGGTGTCCGAGATAAGTCACAGACCCTTGCCCAATTTGACACTTGCTGGCCTTGATCGTGAGGCCAGCTCGCTGAAGGGCTTGTAGCACTGCTCGGAGGTGGTGGAGGTGTTCGGTCCAATGGTGGCTGTATACAGCGATGTCGTCTAGGTAGGCGGCGCTAAATCCTTCGAGCCCCGCCAGGACCTGATTGACGAGCCGTTGGAATGTTGCTGGGGCATTCTTCATGCCGAAGGGCATGACCGTGAAATGGTAATGGCCATCGGGGGTAGAGAAGGCAGAACGTTCTTGCGCTCGGGGTGTGAGGCCGATCTGCCAATAGCCTGCTGTCAGGTCGAAGATGCTGAGGTAGCGGGCAGCTCCCATTCGGTCGACCAGTTCATCTGCCCGGGGGATGGGATGTGCGTCTGTTCTGGTGACCGCATTCAAGCCCCGGTAGTCGACGCAGAACCGGAGTTCTGGTGTGGTGCCGGGGGCAGCTGCTTTGGGGACCAGTACGACAGGGCTGGCCCAGGGACTGTCTGAGGGCTCGATGACCCCGAGCGTGAGCATCTTGGCTACTTCTGCCTGGATGCAGGCCCGTACCCGATCTGGCACGCGGTAGGCCCGGTGGCGGATAGGGGGGCTGTCCCCGGTGTCCACATCGTGCACACACCAGGAAGTGACACCTGGGGTGAGGGAGAACAGGCTGGCGAACTGTGACAGGAGGGCTTGACACTCTTGGCGTTGTTCTCTGGTGAGGGTCTCCGAGAGTCGGACCCCATCCACGGAGCCGTCTTGCTCCTGAGTCCGTAGGAGGTCAGGGAGAGGCTCGGAGTCTTCTTCAACCCCATTGTCTGTGGCCATCAGGAGGCTGAGCTCTGTTCGTGCAAAGTGGGGCTTTAGTCTATTAGCGTGGAGGACCCGGAGAGGGTTCCGGGAGGATTCCATGTCGATGAGATAGGTGGCAGGACCCTTGCGCTCGATTACTTTGAAGGGCCCCGTCCATTTGTCTTGTAGAGCGCATGGCTCCGTGGGGGACATTACCCATACCTGTTGGCCAGGTTCGAATTCAATGGATGAGGCATTCTGGTCATACCATTTTTTCATGTCCTCTTGACTGGCCTCTAGGTTGGCTTTCGCTAGTTCTCTGAACCGCCGGGTCTGGTTGCGGAGGGTGAGGAGGTACCGGAAGACATCTGGAGGGTTCTTTAACGGAGGCATCTCCCAGCCCTCTTTGACTAGGCTGAGCGGCCCCCGCACTGGGTATCCATATAGCAGTTCAAATGGGCTGAAGCCTAGGGATTTCTGAGGGACCTCTCGGTAGGCGAAGAGGAGGCACGGCAGCAGCACATCCCACTGGCGACGGAGGGGCTCTTCCAACCCCCCGATCATCCCCTTTAGCGTGCGGTTGAATCGCTCAACAAGTCCGTTCCCTTGTGGGTGATAGGGGGTCGTGAATCGGTAGGTGACCCCGCACTGCTGCCAGAGGGATTTCATGTATTTAGAGATAAAGTTCGTGCCTCTGTCGCTGACGACTTCTCGGGGGAAGCCCACACGGGAGAAGATCCCCATCAGAGCCCGGCCGACTACCGGGGCTGTCACAGTCCGCAGAGGAACAGCCTCAGGGTAGCGGGTGGCGTGGTCCACTAGTACCAAGATGAATCGATGGCCCTGTTTCGTGCGCGGGTCCAGGGGCCCCACAATGTCTATTCCGACCCTCTCAAATGGGGTAGTGACCACCGGGAAAGGTTGCAGGGGGGCCTTTAGTTTGCGGCCGCTCTTTCCACTGGCTTGGCACGTGGGGCAGGATCGGCAATGCTGGTGCACATCGTTCCTCATTTTGGGCCAGAAGAAGTGGGTCACTAGGCGACTGTAAGTTTTATCTTGGCCCAGGTGCCCTGCCAGGGGGACGTCGTGGGCCAGGTTTAGCAGAAAGTCTCTAAAACGGAGGGGCACCACTAATACTCTGTTGGCCCCCAGCTCGGCGATTCTTTGCTCGCTGTACAGCAGATCATTGTCCCAGTAGACCCAATGAGTTCCAGAGGTATCCCCTGCGCTTTGGGCGAGCGCTTGCTGGCGGAGTCCCTCGAGGGAGGGACAGGTCTTCTGTTCTTGGCGAAATTGTTCTTGCGTGGGCCCCCCCTCTTGAGGCCACTGGTCGAGGTTAGCGAGGTCGGAGGGTTGAGCTGGTTCGGAGGGGATGTCATGGTCGGTGGTTTCGGCTGGGGCGACCGGAGGCGGTGGCGCCGGCCATTCGGGCTCTGCTGGGCGGTGGTTGGCACGGGCGGCCATGGACCGGGTGGTGACGCACGCCCAGTCCGGGACGCCTAACATCCCCAGGTGTTCTTTTCGCTCCACGGCTGCCCACGGCGAGCTTTCAAGGTCATTCCCAAGGAGGCAGTCTACGGGGGCGTCGTCTCGGACTGTTACTTTCAACATGCCGGAGACCCCTCCCCATTCGAAAGGGACGCAGGCCATCCGACACAAACTTTCCGAGTTATCGGCTGATCGTACAGGGCAGAGAATGTTCGGTAAATACTGTTCTGGGGCCACCAGGTGACAGCGGACGGCTGTTACACTGGCCCCGGTGTCACGAAGGGCTTCGGCCCGGCGCCCATTGATGCTCACCCATTGGCTGTACTTCTGGGTGTTAGCGGGTAGGGGGACCCGCGGGACCATGTCTTTCCCCCCTAAGCATGCCAGAGCCATGGCGGCTGGCTCCCACTCTTGATGCTCTTGTTCGTATTCTTCCTGCTCCTCGGAGGTCTGTTCCTCCCCTAGGGCCGCAGCGGCCACTTGGCGGGGTCTTGGGCTCTGGTACTGTGGGCAGTTTGGGTCGTTTGCGTAGTGGCCGACTCGTTGGCATCGGTGACACGTGACATTGGCTCTGTACCCCGGTCGCGCCGGGGTGCTGCCCCGGTTGGCCGGGGGGGTGGTGCTGGTTGCGGGGGCGGCCGGAGCGTTGTCTCTTCCTCGTCCTTGGCCCCCTCCTCCTCCTCTGGGTCGGTGCTGACCATTGTTGTTCCGGTTCTGTTCGTAGAACCCATTCCGGCCCACTCTGGTGATTTCCCACCGGTCAGCTTCCGCTGCGAGCTGCCGGGGATCTGTTAACTTGCTGTCGAGGAGGTGCTGGCGGAGTTCAATGAAACAATTGTTCGACAGATGCTCCCATACCATCAGATTGAACAGTTGTTCGTAGGTCGTGACATTGCTTCCTCTGATCCAGCCCTCGAAGGCTCGGCTAAAGTAGGTTACGTAGTCTACCCAAGTGGTACCCGGGATGCGGGTGCAGTCTCGGAACCTCTGACGGTACATCTCGGGTGTGAGGCCATAGCGGGTGAGGAGGGCCGCTTTCATATGGTCATAAGAGGTCATCTGGTGGTCCGGGAGTTGTAGCAGGGTATCGCGGCCCTCATTGAGGAATCTCCCCCATAGACCGGCTCCCCAATCGCTTCTATCGATCCGGTGTGCAGTCATAGCGATTTCATAGGCCTTAAACCATTGCTGGATGTCGTCTTCTCGGAAATATTCTCGGACAACATCCTTGGGGATGTGGACCTTTTTCTCTGTGGCCCCTGAGGTGTGGGATCGCTCGGGCACCCCTGCTTCTTTATTCTGCTTGCGCAGGTTGATCTCGGCTAGGTTCCGTTCGTGTTCGTACGCCAGTTTCTTTTCCTCGAGCTCCCTTTGTCTCTGTTTCTCTTCTCTTTCTTCTCGGAGACGCAGGTGCTCTAAGTTGATTTTTTGTTCAGCCAGCTTGAGTTCAATGTCCATCTTGAGTCGGGCCATTTCCAGCTCGTGTAGTCGGGTTCTTTCTCTTTCCTGGATCTCGTCTTGCGAGAGACCCGTTCTTTGCCCTTCAGGGGCCGTGGTTGTTTTTTCTGCGGTGCTTTGATCGGGGGTTCCGGTAGCCCCGGTCTCTGCCCAAGATTCTAGGGCATGCTTGAAATCATCTTTGGTGCTTAGTCCGGTGGTAGCGATACCTAGTTCGATGCAGAATTGTTTTAGTTCACGATGGCTGTACCCCTCTAGTTTCTCCATTTGGAACTTCTCGGTTGATCCGCTTTCTTTAGTTGTCATTGTGATTTCGTCGTGGGGTGAGCTACTCTCTGTACGTTATGCGGTGATTCGGATCGCGCCGCTGGCCACCAATGTTAGACGGACCGGGAGGGTCGGCCGAGATTACGGGGAGAGGTCTCCGGGGAGAGCCGTCTCCAACGACTGTACAGACAAGTAACTTCCCCCCCACAGACGGACACCACACAGGATTGAAGGTTAACGAGACTTTATATGCAATTCTTAGGTTACGATGATATGATACAAGGAGGTCTGGACTCAGGGGTCCCCTCGGTTCTAGTCTCTGGCTGAGGAAAGGGGTAGCGGGACAGTCTTTGTTACCAATGAGTGGAAAATAGCTCTCAATCCTCGAGCTTCGGCGTTCTAGATGATCGGGCCGCGGCGGAGCCAGGCAGGTCCCGAGATGGACGAAGGAAGGACGACGGTCCGCGGCGGAGCCTGCAGGTCCCGGTGAAGATGACGGTTACAACGGTCCGCGGCCACGCCAGCAGGTCCCGACGACGATGATGGATTGGAAGGTTGCGAAGGCTGTGGCAGCGCCAACAGGCAGGACGATGGTGCACAGGACAGAGCTACGGCAGCGCCAGTAGTCTGTCAAGGATGAGTTCCTCTTTACGTCTCTCGACTCCAAGATACAACTGCCTTCCTGCTCTGGAGCTGCCCCAGTTATAGGGCTGGCGTGCTTTGATGTCCGGACCCTCGCACTTGGAGGTCGGGAGGTCCGGGATGAGGGAGTCCAGACACCCAGCAGGGGGGTGGAGCCAGCGCCCGGGGAGGCGATGGGCGAGCGGCACTTGGCGGGGGAGAGCCATCGGCACCTCTTTCTCCCATTGACTTGCCAAGTAGCCCGCTCACCTCCTGGGTGGAGGGTGGTGCCGGAATGTCTGAGGCCGGGCTAGGCCCAGGGTTGAGGTCGATCGGGGGCCAGGCGGCCTCGTGGTGAAGTGTCCAAGATGGCGGCCCAGGCTGGGCGCGTGGGCCGGCAGTGGATCGGACCCACGAGGTTAACGTGCTCGAGGGCAGGGGCCCTGAGAGGATGGAGGACGTGCAATGGTGGTGTGTGGTACTTGCGTGACGGGACTCAGGCCTGGTTGGGCCGGGGGAGAGCGGCCCTTCATGTGGCCTGTCCAACAAGTAGAGAGTGAACGACACTGGCTCTGTACATCGAAATTGCGCAAAGTAAGAGAGACCACCACATCCACTACGGACTCGGGAAACAACAGTGCGGAACGAATGTGCAGAAGAATATCTCCAAAACCTGACCCCCCCACAAAACGACCCATAAGAGCCACATCCTCGCCCTTACAAGTCAAGAGAGAAACCAGGGTCACATCCGGCCGCAGTAGAGGGAGAAACCCAGGCCACATAATTTAAAACGACAGTCACCTTAGAATGAAACAGTAGCCAGAGCAAGTCAAGCAAAGGGGCCACGTCCAGAGATCTCGAAGACACTTGAGCTGCAGCAGAATCCAATGCAGCACCTGCCACCATTAAAGCACACACAAAAATGACATGCAAAACACCCACGGTAAGCAAGAGCGCTGAAAAAAACACTTTATAGCCAAGGAAACTGGGAAAAACAAATAAAGAAAGAAAGAAATGCCAATGGCCGGCCATCGGCTCGCCCATAGCAATGACGCCACATCCTTTGAAAAAGCTACAGACAGACGGGTATTCAATGACTCAAACAAGACAACTGTGCAAAAATGTATAACAGGACTACACATCCATCGGCTCCTGAAATGATTACGCAATAAGAGTACATTTCCATAAACCAAGTTGCCTGAACAGAGACTCAAACCCTGGGACCTCAGAGTAAAAGTCAGAAGCACGACCGACTGAGCAAACCATGCTCTACCATGAACCCCCTCAATTGCGTCTAAACCAGTGCGCCCATCTGTATCCAGACGGCACAAAGCCACACCCCCTCCCAGTCGACAAACGCAACCCCAGAGTGAAGCTGCTGGAGACGCGGAAGCTGACAACCACCGGGGAGGAGGGAGATCGCGAGCGACCCAGTCCCACCGGGAGGAAGGAATCAAGTAAGACATGCCGAGTCACACCAGGAGGCAGCAAAAATAACACACGCCGAGTCTGCTAAGCAGGACTAGGCAGCATAAACAATTGAGACACCACGATGGAGGAGGAAGCCCGTGTGCGTAGCACCAGTGCCCCTCACCCCCCCCCCCCAGGGATTCAGGAAAACAAGGAAGACACGCCGAGTCCAGTAATCAGGACTCGGCGGCAAAATCAAACCCAGACACGCATGTAAACGCCCAACGTCCGCAAGTGCCAAACAAGAGGGGGGGGCCAATAACACATGCAGTTAGGAATACAAACCCCCCCCCCACCCCCGGAACGGGGCCCATGAGTCTGCTAAAGCAGAACTGCTACCCCCAACTTACCTGAACAAACAGGAACATGAACAGCACTCGGAGTAGTGCAGAAACAAAAAAACAGGTCGTGGTGGGGATCTTGTATCCTTTTATGTGATTGGTGGTTGCCACTGGGGGCCATATTGGAGGGATAGGGAGACTAGTATGTAAACTTTTGTTTGGAGTTTCTGTAGGAGCAGAATGCTCATTAGTAATTACTGTGGCGAGGAAGATGGACAAGGAGGTAATGCATATACAATGCTGCATAGATACCTAATAAAGTTAATCCTAAATCCTCCCCTGTCTGCAGCCAGTGGAGTATGGTTCTACTTAAATAAGACAGCCCCCTCAACCAGCTTTTGTACTGGCCATGCCAATCTCTGTAAATTCTCCCAGAACTCCACAATATTTTGGTTGCAATGAGGTCCTCATCTCTTCCTTTGCTTTCCTTTATAATCTCAGTGCTGATGACAGACAGATCATCCTTCTTATCTTCTCACCTCTCTACCAAACAAAAGACTGTAAACCTAGGACCTGCCTACATCAACCATCGACTGAACTCCCACCAGCCCACCAGACACCTTTGCTCCTCTGCACACACTCCCAGCAGCAGTGGCCGCTCTTTCCCCTATATCGCTGCCAAGACATGGAACAAACAACCTTCCCTTCCAACTCCGTACAGCCTCCTCGCTGGCAGACTTTGGAAGGAGACTCAAGACCTGGATCTTTGATGGAGAAACACCACCCAGTGCTGCTCTTTAAAAATGGCTGATTGATTGACTATGTGCCTCCAGTTTCAAACTGCTATCAGCTCACGTCTTCAAAAACATGAAATGATGTCTCTGCAGTGCTACTCTGACCGTAAAGCCATCTTCTCTCTGATCACTTTACGGCCAGACACCATTTCACCTTCCACATGAGCCAAAACTTGGGGTAAACTTGAACTGCAAAATGTGACTCAAATCCTTCACTCTCTCCACTGGCTAGTATGCAACTCTGATAGAACTCCTCGCCCCTGGCAGTAGGTTCCTAATACAAAAAACTGGTAATCAGTGAAATGGACCTCTGCAACAGTGTATTCATTTGTGCTCCCCTCAATACGCTCTCATTTTGAAAAAGATTTATTTCACAAAAAGGACGCTATTCCCCCACCACGTTATACTGACAGAGTCCTCTAACAAGTTATGGTATCCTTGTGCAATGAGGACACTCAATAATCTGATATTAAGTAGATGGGAAAGATAATAGTTTTGCAGAAGAGCGACTCCCCAAACTCTAAGCTAACAACATTAAACAAGCATTTGCAATGCAATAGGTCTCGCTTTAGGAAAGTTTGAGCTATTGGTATTGTAAATGACACATTTTTTATTTATGTGTTGGTTTTGAAAATAGCGAAATTAATAGCTTTGTCATTTACAATGCCAATAGTTATAACTTTCGCAAATGTGACACCTATAGCATTTGTAATGCAATATGAGTTGTATTTACATAACTTAGATGTATTTTCAATACACATAACAATGGCTTTTAATTTTTTTAATAATTAATACTTAGAAAAAAGTTATTGTAATTTATAATGGCACTAGCGTACATTTTTGTAATTAACTTTTGTGAAGATTATGTTCATTGTATTTTATTGAGACGAAAATCCAAGAACAGAAGTGAAATATTAACATCTTTTTGTGGGCTTGAAAAAAGTACAGACGGACAGCAGGACGGTGTTGCAGCTGCTGAGATGGGGCTCGGGAGCATAGAGTGTGGCGTAACAGGACAGTGGGGGGATGGTTGGGTTTGGGGGGATGTGAGGCTTAGGTTCGGAGCTGCCGTGTTTGGAAGGGGTGGGTTCGGGTTTGGTTCTAGGCATGGTTTATCGTCCTGGGGCTCATGTGGAAGGGTGCAAGGGGGGGACACCATGCTTAGGCAGCCTGGGGAGGAGTTTTCATTGCTGAGTTAGGGGGAGCTCTGTATTTCTGCTGCTTTGGCCCCTGGAGGTTCGTGGTTAGGATGGAGGAGACGGATTGGGGGTTGGGACGGAGGCGCACCTGGGTGTGCAGTGGGGGGAGGGGCAGTAAGTATGACAGCTGGGGAGCGGATAGCGAGGGGTCTGGCGGCAGGACAGATGGGGAGGCGATGCCGTAGACAAAGGGGACCGTTGCGGCAGGGGGGGGAGGGTGTAGTCATCATGCCAATGCCTTTATCCTTCAGAGGCCGGTTGGGTACAGTGTCTGCGGGCACTCGGGAGACATGCAGGCGCTGTCTGGGAGGGGTGAAGGGGGTATTGCAAGGGAGGATGCGGGGAGGGCTGAGGGTGATGGGTGCAGGTATTGCCGAGCAGATTGTCACCTTCAGAGGTGGCATGGATGGAGTGACCTTGGTTAGCCGGGCAGGGGTGTGCGGTTTCACGGGGCGGAGGGGTGTAGGGCTCCAATTTATATGAGTGAGGAAGTGTCGCAATGCTCGGGAGCAAGTGGGGGCGCCTGTAAGAGGATTGTGTCCCGGATGGCGGGAGGTTGAATGGCGGTATAGGAATGCTGGCGGGGGGGGGTTGGAAGCACGTAGGGGTGGAAGTAGCAGGTAACCGACCGTGGGCGGGGTCTCAGTGGAGGGGACAAGCCTTCGGGGCTAGGCTGGTAAATCAAAATAGCAAACATACACGCTGACTAGGGTTAGAAGGTGGCAAAAGCGCGCCAGGGGCAGCAATTTACATAGCTGAGGTAGAGATAGAAAAGGGTCTGATTACAGGGTAAAGGAGGAAGGGGACTGGGTTGGGGAGATGAGGTCGTCCAGGAGAAGGACTGTCTCAGATAAAGATAATAGGGCATGAGGTAGTTATTAAGGAGCTTTTATTGGAGGTCAATGGGTGGGGCAGAATCAAGACAAGACCGCCTATAATGGGGCGCGCTTTGAAGTGAAAAACGTGAACAGGGATTGTGTAGCTCTCCTCATACCGCACCAAATAATTTAACATTTGTAACGTTTTATTATTAAAATACCTTTTCCCTTGATAAAACCAAAGAGACACGGCAGGAAGTCATGGACTCATACTGCAGTGCAGCGTGACATTCGGATGACGAGTAGGGTTACGTAGTAGACATAGATGACTGCTTTTGGTGCAATGCTGCTGCAACGCTGGCCTTGCATTAATAAGAACTACCCGGTAAAGCCATTGTAATATCTCTGAAAGAGCGCCATGTAAGATCTCGGTGGGGGGTTTTGAATGGCGAAATAATGTTTTAAGAATTTATAAATGAAAGAGCCCGGTCCAATAAAGCCACAGACGGGCGCAGAATAGAAATGAAATGCTGGCGGGGGGAGGGAGGGGCGAAAGTGCGCTCGAACGTCCCCCCACCCAGGCTCCGAAGTGATTAAATACAGCTACTGATGAAAGCAGAGCGGGGACGCTCAGCCCGCGCTGCTGCAAGCCTGCAGTAAAAGATCCATTCAGAAAGTGAAGCGACTTGGCACGTGTTGTACATTCAGAAAACCTTGCATCTCCCGTACTTCTAAGGGAAGGGAAGGCTGGGTATGATTTTTGTTGAAAACATCAATTTATCAGTGATTAATAAGAAATGAACACCCTGTAATGTGCAAAAGCTTCTAAATTATGCCTGTGAGCTACGTGTTTCATCTTCCGAGCTGCCCTGCTCGTATTTCCAGCGAATGTTGCAGAGAGTGTTAATGCCCCCGGGGTACGAGCCATTTCAGAACTGTCCCTTCGCACACACTTAGAGAAAGGACATGGGAAGGGATTTTTCTACCTTTCAAGAACAGCTGACAGTAAAAACTAGGCACCGAAACATGGACCACAGGATAGGCGCTCTACACCTCCCCAGATGGCCAGGACGCCGGCCAGGAGTACCGACGGTTAGAGCGGTGCTTCATTCTTCCCCTGAGCCACAGCCAGGTGGGGTGAGGCCATCTTACCTTACATGTTTAGTGTTCTGCACAGACTGTAAGGACACCCAGAACGTTCAGGTGACTGTTTGCACTTGTTGTGTGTTCTCAGGGTGTTACTTTTTTTCACATGGTGTAGTAGCTTTTATTTGTATTTGGTCCTGAAGAAAGCAATGACTAATAAGTCGCTGAATTGCTGAAACTAGTCGACCACACTGTCCTGAGGCTGTCCACGTAACTGGTCAGTCAGCAGGCGTACTGTTTTTAACATTGGTACGGTAAGCACAATTGGAATAAATCATTGTTGGGTGCTTAGCCTTAACCAATTTTAAATCCACTCCTTTTGGTTTTTTGTTCCCTCACATCTTCTTTTGCACTGCACACCCCAGTCCCATCTTGTTTACCACTCACCTACATCGAGTGGTACACCACACTGTCGTCCCCTTACTCTAGTGAGGCTACCCCCTACCACCGGGTTGACCTCCTAGGAAGTACCGATAATCTCTGACGGGTGGTACGGATAAAATCCCAAATGATGAAGGGCGGATCCGAATGGTGACTGATGGGTATTTGTCCTCATCCACGGAGAGCTCTCTGTGTCACTAACTGGTTGTAAGGGTGAGCTTTGGTCTGGTTTCTTGTATATGGGCACACTTACCTGAGACCCTCTGGTACCTTTGGTGTATATTGGCTCTACAAAACCTAGCAAACGGAAGTTCGGCAGCGTGAAGCCGGTCCTGGGGTGGGACTTCCGCCTTCTGCGTGAAGCCCACATCCACGGAGTGCCAGAGAGCAGCATTGGTGACGCGGGCGCGGCTCCCATGCCTGAGGTAGAGCCCCGCGGTGGCTGCCGAAGTCAGGATTGGCGGCGATGTGGTGAGTGGGGCTTACTTGTAAGGGGGGGCGGGGGGTGTGTCTGTGTGTGTGTGTATGTGCAGGGGGGGTAGGGGGCTGCGGCAGGTGTATGCGTGCGTGTCTATGTGTGTGCATGTCTGTATGTGTGTGTGTCTGCAGGGGGATGGAGGGGGGCGGCAGCGTGTGTGTGTGTGTGAGCGAGCCTGAGTGTGTGTGTGTGCAGGGGGTGGGGGCTGGCTGTGTGTGTGTGTGTGCGCCGTGTTTGCATGCAAGCCAAGTGAAAGCAGGGGCTGTGTGTGCGTCTGCGCAAGCGCGGCTCAGAGGCACGCTCCCGCGGTCAAAACTGAGACTGCAAAAGCGCGCGTCTGACTCGTGTCTTCATTCCTAGAAACGGCAGACAATAGGTTCCGAGCAGACACTGCATTCAATGCTTCGCATTGAATGCAGGTCGAGCTCGACCTAAAAAGGACGGTGCGTGGGAAACTTTTCCGAGCACTGAATGAAAGATCATATGGATTTAGATAGGTTTTCACTTGGTAATTTCTAAAACTACTTTGAATCTTTTTATGGCCGATGCTTGCAACTTGTTGCAAATTGTATATATTGATATAGTATGTTAAATGTCTGAGAGACAAACGCTCGGGTGTAAAAAAAAATGAAAGGGAACACTTGCTTTTCATTTTACTTCAAAGTACATGTACGCCACTAGATGGCGGTGTTGCTGTAACTTTGAAACCTAACTCAGTAAATACTTAATATTACATTTATTTGAACCTGTTTCAGGTCTGGTCAGAGACAGTTTTAGCTGTGTGCAAGGACTAGGACTTCTGTACAGGGCCGTAGCCACGGGAGTAGGGGAAGGTCCCTTCGTTCCAGAGTGGCCGGGCCCCTCTTTATTTCTCATCCACCCTCTAAACTATCAGGCTTCCTGTTGTGTACTTTTTTGGAAAGAGGATCGGACTAAAGGGTGACTTTCTGAAGAAGATTATTTGATAGAAACAATTAAAGTGTTGCATCGGCTCTGTATACATCATACCCCAGCCGCTGCCGTATATTAAATGCTTGTCATTTCCGTCCTTCTTTACTTGCTTTAACTGTGCAAGTACAGCATGTTTACTATAAGAAGACAAGTGCATCCAAGTGTCTGGGCGGCTCCTCCACTAAGGCAAGGTGGTGTCACCCCACTGAGCAGGTCGAAAAACGAAAACATAAAATGGTAATAACTCATTGGTATTATAATTTTATTTTTCCCCTTGGTCAGCGGGGTTGGGGCGGGGCTGCTCTGCTCACAGAGCTGGGCAGGGGAGCAGTGGTTGTCCCTCTCCAAGTCCCCATGAGGCTTTGAAAAACTGTCATGTGCACTTTGCATGTTCTCCATGCAGGCTGCGTTGCAGCCTGTCTCGAGAACATGCCTAGCCTCCTATTTTCTGGCTGAGCGCTGAACAACGGCGCTCAGACCTATCACACCGGTGCAATGCAGAGTTGTGATTGGCTATCAGAGAGTTAGGAGTTGGGTGCATCCTGCTTCCTGCCTTGGAAGCGGGGAAGAGTACCAAGAGGAGGCGGAGGCCACGGCAGGCGGCAGCACCAGACATGGAGGTGTGTATTTTAATTTTTACTCCATTCCCTCCTCCCAGGCCCCCCCCCACGCGACCTGCGCACCACTGCCTTCAAATACCAGCAGCCACGACCAATTGAAAACGTGGGCTGCTCACCACGTGAGGAATGGCCTATTTGAACTGAGGAGGAAAGCTAGAGGGCTATCGCGCCTGAATTTAACACCATCGGTGTGGCGCATTTTCAAGCTGTGCGCTGAAGATTCGAAAATCCCGCGGTTCATGACGAGCTCAGCTCGTCATGAGCGTACGAGAGGTGTACTTCATGACGAGCTGAGCTCGTCATCAGCGTCGAAGGGGTTAAGGAACTGCAAAATGACAGTGAGTGATGTGTCTGCCTTGATCCTGGCAGAGATCTCTCTGAGACAATGCAGACACAGGATTTGTTTTGCCTTTTGCTTGAGTTGAGGGGTAGAGCAGGCCTTGCACTGGGCAGGGGTAAGAAGTCTAAAACATGAGAAAATAAATATTCGTATTTTATTTCAACCACCCAAAGGGCCTTTGGGATGTACAGTCGATTCAAGCAATCCTGCATTCAATTCAAACTGAAAATATTCAGATGCGCCCCATGTTGAAGGAAGCGGGACGCTAGGTATAAACAGCTTTGCGTTAGTCTGCAAGTTGTGCCTGCCACTGAGAAAAGACAAGCATAATTCCCTAAGTACATAACTTGTGTATTGCCATTGTTTGTACGCATTAATTAATTTAAAATATTCTTCTTGGAAGAGCTGAATATTATATATTTTTTTCTTCCAGCAGTGCACAGTAAACAATTCAGTGATGTTTTGAATAGTTCTATTTTCCCAGTGTATCCACATTTAATTAAAATGTATTGCTGGTGCATCTTGTCAACTCTGTAATATATAGTTTTTTTTATCACTGATTATTTTCTGAAAAATGCTACTCTTATGTTTCCTGACAGAAATGTATAGGTGAAGTGTGTTAAAATTGCGAAAAACACAGTTGATGGACAGAATGCAGAACAATGTCTTACATTCACCCCAGTACAAAGATCTGGGCCTAAATCCATCGTTTTTTTTGCACTCCACACCACCCTAGGTCAGACAATGGCTATATGCAAATCAGCCTTGACCCTGTGCCTCATGGGAACAGTCCAGCCCGAACTACCAAGCCATGTCTTTCCTAGACCGGAATCAAGCATCCAAGGACCGGTTTCTGGCTATCAGCCTTCTTCAGCCTGGATAGCTTGACTCCAGTGATGTGGAGAGCCTGGGACTCACGTCTGAGCATACCCAGCCCACTCGGGGTGAAAATTAAAAAAAACACAGTTGATGGACAGAATGCAGAACAATGTCTTACATTCACCCCAGTACAAAGATCTGGTCCTAAATCCATCGTTTTTTTGCACTCCACACCACCCTAGGTCAGACAATGGCTATATGCAAATCAGCCTTGACCCTGTGCCTCATTGGAACAGTCCAGCCCGAACTACCAAGCCATGTCTTTCCTAGACCGGAATCAAGCATCCAAGGACCGGTTTCTGGCTATCAGCCTTCTTCAGCCTGGATAGCTTGACTCCAGTGATGTGGAGAGCCTGGGACTCACGTCTGAGCATACCCAGCCCACTCGGGGTGAAAATTGAAAAAAACACAGTTGATGGACAGAATGCAGAACAATGTCTTACATTCACCCCAGTACAAAGATCTGGGCCTAAATCCATCGTTGTTTTGCACTCCACACCACCCTAGGTCAGACAATGGCTATATGCAAATCAGCCTTGACCCTGTGCCTCATGGGAACAGTCCAGCCCGAACTACCAAACCATGTCTTTCCTAGACCGGAATCAAGCATCCAAGGACCGGTTTCTGGCTATCAGCCTTCTTCAGCCTGGATAGCTTGACTCCAGTGATGTGGAGAGCCTGGGACTCATGTCTGAGCATACCCAGCCCACTCGGGTGAAAATTGCAAAAAACACAGTTGATGGACAGAATGCAGAACAATGTCTTACATTCACCCCAGTACAAATATCTGGGCCTAAATCCATCATTTTTTTGCACTCAACACCACCCTAGGTCAGACAATGGCTATATTCAAATCAGCCTTGACCCTGTGCCTCATGGGAACAGTCCAGCCCGAACTACCAAGCCATGTCTTTCCTAGACCGGAATCAAGCATCCAAGGACCGGTTTCTGGCTATCAGCCTTCTTCAGCCTGGAAAGTTTGACTCCAGTGTTGTGCAGAGCCTGGGACTCACGTCTGAGCATACCCAGCCCACTCGGGGTGAAAATTGCAAAAAACACAGTTCCAATTACAGTCGCAATGTGGTTCGCACGGTGTGAACCTGTAACCAATAAAAGTGGGTTCACATTACTCTTTGACCAATCCAAAAGGAAGAGGTTTTACATTGTGCTCCGACAAATGGAATTATAAGTGGGTTTACTTACGGAATTCTGACTAATACAACAACAAAAAATTACATTGTAAATGCTGACAAAAGCAAACTGAAGGGGTTTACATTGTAAACTATCTGGCAAACACCATAGAAAGTCTGTTCCTTGTTTAACACGGAGAGATCTTCTAATAAAACGCAGCCCCTGGCACAATATAGGTAGTGATTGACATGAGGGCACTCTCTGCCCATTTTGAACAAGGTCAAATGCGGTGGTGCGTTAGGCTTCATTGGCTTGGCACACCATGCAAGTACTGGAATGATTAAGAGTGCGCTGTCGGAACCTATGGCTTTCGGGCAAATTTATGTGAACATTGTGCTTTAAAATGCACTATTTGAACCTATTGTTTCAGACTTTTCTTGGAGGGAGAAACCCCTCATCCTATTTGCTGCAATTCATGTCGCTTTTACACCCCACCACTCTCAAAGACTACCAACTGTTAGAAGTTCAATTGTGTATAATTAATAGAGACATTGTTGATGTAGACACTCCGTCAAATACAGCAGAAAGGGGATTTACATGATAAACAAAGAAGGAAGGGGTTTTACAAAAGTACCTTTCTGACAAATGCCTTAGAGAGGGATTTATATAGTGAACTCTCATACAGACAGAATAAGATGGGGGTTAGATTGTATACTCTATGATAATGACAAACACCATAGGGAAGGTCTGTTGCCCCTCTTGTATTATAAATTGTATGCAGATCTCTAGTTGAGAGGGGATGGAGAGGCCTGGTGTTATCTGTGTACATTTGTATCCTTGATATTTAGTTGTGTGTGAATTAAAGTACTTTTTCTTTTTAAAAGCGCAAATACTGGATGGGCATTGATTTTATTAAATGTTATTGTGTGCTGTGCAGAGTTCTAAGCTTCCAACCCACAGCATCTCACCTGTGACTTCCCTGCCGTGCTACCCAAAGGGTTATGTGCTAAAGGTGTGTACTTGGTGCTCAGGTTGGGTACAAAAGTAAGTTTGCCCCAGGACAAGGGGGTAAAATACTTCAGCTGTCACAAAATGAGTAAAATAGTCCCTCTGTACCCTCTGACCACCCCAGCCCCCAAACAGTTCTGACATGAGCTGGAATTCTTGTCTATCTCCCCAGAAGAAACCAGCTCTTCTGCTTCCATCTGTACCTCCTGCTATGCTATCACAACCTTCAACATGTAGCTTTAGCCACATCTGAAAAACAATACAAAAATGCGTGCCGGCAGCAGGGGGTTGGATACAATGTAGCATGACATACTGTAGATGTAGTTATCTGCCACATCCAAAAGTAATGATGCAGTGGTCTGTGTATGGACTGTTGGAACAATGTGTTTTTCAGTAAACAATAGGATGAGCTGCTGTGGTGTGCTCTCTGTCTTTTCCCCAGCAGTGATCGCATTAGTATGGTTTTCACTTCTCATGGGTTTCTCCAAGAGCTGCTGACCCCCATTCCAGTGAGTAAAGACAGCAGGGGATGAGGGCTATTCTGTTTTCTTTTGGTTAATCAAGTGCATAGAAATGGAGCACTGTTGGTACATACACCAGTACATGCACTTCAGCACATGTTCAGTATAGGGATTTTGCCTTGTAGCAAACCAGTTGCTTAGATCTAGCTCACTGTACCACATATTGCCTTATGCATGAAGGGCACTTTGAGACACACGCGCACCATGTGTGCACGAATGTAGGGAGCGCTAGAGTGGCATTGTGACCCCATTCACCAAAGAAAGTAGCTGTTAGACACCTTTGCGATCCTGTTTAACTTAAGGTCAGAAGCATTAGGGTCCACAGGGAAGGGGCTGTGACTCTGCTCACTTGTGTAACTGTTGATTGAGGACACCAGTAAACACAATTAGTTGTGCACATGTTATGTTATGTTATATGCTGTTTTATACCATGCTCAATTACTACCGGAGTATCCTGGCGAGAATAGACCGCTGGGGAACCCGTCCTGGCTTTCCCTGTGAGATGGTCCCTACTGGGTATCTCCAAGGTGAAACCAGGCATCCCCGGCGTATGTGGGGGCCGTTGTGGAGATGAGGCAAGCTAATGCCCAGAGTTGCCGAGTGTGATCCCTGGTTAGAGTAGGCACCGAGGTGAGAATTATCGAGTCCGCTGACCCTGGTCCACAACCCTGCCGCGTCGGGAATTGAACCCTGGTTCCGGGCCGTCCTCTGCTCCCGGGTCTGCCGCCTCTAACTAGTGAGCCACACCACTCCACATAACTCACTCACATTTCTCACTGAGTAGCAGTGTGCCAAATATTGACAGCAGCCTCCCACCCCTCATATACTAGCAATTTCACAATATTAACACCACTCTCTCAGACCTTACAGACTAGTAGTGGCACACTATGGACAGCACTCCCACAGCCCTACGAGCAGCAATCTCACTCCAATGACAGCACGCTCACATCCCCTACAGAATGGCAACTTCTAACCCAGATAACAAATTAGCAGCAACGTTTATATGTCTTCCTGATAACTGAAAGTGCACCTTATTGATTAGCAAGTTTGTGTGTGTAGAAGTGTGGATGGACAGGTATGTGCATGAGTGCAAGGGTGAGTGACGGATGAATGAGTGACTGCATGGATGGAATCATACAGGCACTTTCAGTGTAAGTCAAAGCTTGATATTTTTAGTGAGGGATATTTAGCAAAATGGCAAAATGGAAAAGAGACAAGAATTAAATACTCTGGCAAATTAACCTTAACGCCTTATGAAACAGGATTTAATAAACTCCCAAATGTATGCATTTTCAAGACATCTCTATTCAATTTTCACTTACCTAAGCAAATGTCAGAAAGTACTGTTCTCCAGTGCCATATATCTTTAGCATTGTTGCAACTATGTAAAAAACAGGCAACTGATTTAACATTGAAAGGGTTGAAAAGAAGTGCATTAACTTGTTTAAATGTATGATGAAAGAGTAAACTAAACCTTTCTTCTTCGCTAAAAACACATCCTACATAACTTTTTATCAGTAGTGCTGGACTATAATGGACCTGTTTGATTGTATACTCAGGGCTTTAAGTGGGCCGGGTCTCAAGGGGTCTGAGCACTGGCAGTTTTTTAAAGGGGGCCTCGAAACGGGTCTCTGTCGGGCTCTGTTTTGAGCCCTGGCACAGGCGGTCCGTTTTTCCCCGGACTGCAGTGACAGAAGTTTGCTATCACTGCAGTCCAGAAAAAAAAGTGCCAGGGTGCAAAACTGCCCGAAAGAGACCCCTTTTTCGAGACAGCCGGCACTTGATGTGCGCTGCCCACACTGCTTACTTCTCACTAGTGGAGAAGTTACGGCATGACGTCATGCCAGGTGAGCATTATGGGGGATGGGAAATCCTTTAAAGAGTCATTTTCTTGCTGGATTTCCCTTCTCTTTCTGAAACACAAGAGCAGCAACATTGTCGTGGTGTCACCAGGGCTTTAATTGGAATCTTTTTCAATATTATCTGTAACAAGCCATAGTTGCAGCTTATTTATTTTATGCAACTAATAACCATTGACAAAGCCAATAGTCCTTACTTGTTATAGGTATGATGTTACTTGTTGTATCACATATCTGGATGCAATGACAGAAACAGCAAAATACAAGTCAGGCGGCACACTATGCTAAACACAGATTTTTAACGCAAGTGTTTTAAAGCCACTCCCCTAATTACACTGGCCACGCCCATCTGAGAAACCCCCCAGTTTTTTAATCCCACTTAAAGCCCTGTGTATACTTCATTGTAAGGGGCAACACGAGAACAGTGGTTCTTAACCCTCTTACTTCTGTCGACCCCCACTTAATTCTACTGGAATCCAGGGATCCCCACTGAATCATTGTTGGAAGCGGGTGACCCCCACTGAGTAATTATTGGAATTCTGAGACTGTTGACTAAGCAGTTTTGATGATTTGAACCCCAAAACAATGCACAAAAATATGGAAACAGGTATTCATCAAACAAACATTTTATGGAAAGTTTGGACGTTTTCTAAATTCAACTGAGGCCACTCATCGTCCATACTATAATCTGTTTGACTGCTCCCATGAATCAACCTGAGGATACCAACCTAATTGTTATCCTCTAATTTCATATTCATTCACAATTACAGAACATTTTACATTTTTCAAATTTACATGTTGCTTCTTTATTTATGATACAGCTTTTTCTGGGCCCTCTTGCTTGTCATTGGTCCTCCGATGGATCATTATCCCCAGCTGAGAGGGGATGGGATTTAGCATTGACGTCAATCAAATTCTTTTAACAGCGCAAATATGTATAAATAAATAGTGGCATTTGAGCGAAGCACGAGATAGCAATTTTCTTGTATTAAGGAGTGGCTGCTCATGTGCCCATGGCTGCTGCCACTTTCTAAAGAATTCTTTTTTTTGGGGCGAAATTTGCTTGTGTGCTTGTTTTGGATACACAATGAGGTCCAGGAATTGGTAGCTAGAGTTAAGAAGATTTATTACAAATTCAAAATCAAGTTAAGATACACAACACTTAACACCATGCTATAAAACTACAAAATAGCAACAGGCAGGCCCAACCTTTTAAAGAAATTGGGGTGGACCAAAATTAGGCAAACAAGCAAGTCAGTCACAGCAATACAAAAGATAAACAAGAGTATTTGATGCTCAGAAAAGAGTCTCACATTTTGTTGTCTATACATGGATACATCTAAATCACCTAAAGTAGAGATCCAGCTAAAGGGATGGTTCTATACCTTAAAGAAACTCAAAATTCAGGAAGTTTCCATAAAGGAAATTAGAACATGGCCAGGAAAATTTAAGTTGGAAGGTGTCAGAATCTCAGAAGCTTGGTCAAGAGTATTCCATGGGTTAGAGAATAACGGTTAGCCTAAACCACACTTAGGAAAAAATCAAAAGTGAGTGTAAAGGTCTATACCTCTCAGAGTCCAAAGGAAAGTAATCTCTGAAGGGGCAGGGAAGGTTCCAAATGAGATTCCCTAAAACATCTCTGGAAAAAGGGTTCTGGCGTCTGACTGGGTGAACACCAAGTTATAACACTCAAAAGTCTTCTAGGTAACACGCCTTTGTACGCATCATCAGGGTTCCATTGTACTCGTCCATTTCTCATGGTGCAGACTGGAACATCAGGGAAAAATATCACACTGGACATGGGAACAACATCTCCTTCTCACGCACAAGTTACATCGCTAGATTGCTGAATTGACCTTTTAGTTGACACTCCGGTTCCTCGTGTTCTTTCATCAAGGTCTTCTTCTCAGGCTCTCTCCTCTATCTCTAGTATAGTAATGCATCTATTCTCAAACTAAAAATGCATGTGAATACCTGCAAGAAATGTCAGAGTAGCAGAAAATGTAAAACAGTATTTATGCAGCATGGTGAAATACAGGCCTAGTAGGGACAAGTTATAGCATTAACTCAGTGGTGCATATTTACTGTGTGTATGCTCATGTAAACACAAATGAATATGTTTCTGACTTATTAGTTTCAGATTAAATGTAGCACACAGTAAAATCTATAAAATAATCATGTGTAAGTACGGCTAAGAACTACATTTAGATAAAATATGTGTTACATTAGTGCACACATTACATACATTCTTTATCGTTTTATGTGAAATCACATTCTGCACATCTGAGGATGGTTTGCTAATCAATAAATGTTATTCAAGGTAATTAAGCACACATTATCAAAGTTGAATACAATCTTTATAGCAAGCAAATTATCTACTAAGAAAGGACAGTTTATTTAATCGAAACTTCAAATATTATATCAATCAGTTATGGTAAAACACACAATATGAGTATCCTCTAATCCTACAGTGAATACACTCTTTAATAGGGATGTCAAGTGCAATACTATACATCCCAAGAATCATGTGCTAAGTGCACGTTCATGTCATGTAGCTGTTAAGCATCTGTGACATATAAAGGGTTAGCAATTTTGAGCTGCACCATTTATATATTCCATTAGC
This sequence comes from Lissotriton vulgaris, assembly GCF_964263255.1. Lineage (NCBI taxonomy): Eukaryota > Metazoa > Chordata > Amphibia > Caudata > Salamandridae > Lissotriton > Lissotriton vulgaris. The sequence continues at coordinate 927,319,593 of NC_141698.1, forward strand.
TAAACAGAAGCTGACCCTATGAGAGGTGCCCGGACCACAGGTTAAGAACCACTGAGCTACACTTTTCTGTAAAAATCTGTATTAAACTGTGGAAGTAATACTGGAACTATACTATGCAAAAAGCCCTGCAGTCTTTGTGACAAAATAAATAATATAGGAAATTGTAAAGAAGTCTATGCTACAGTTGTGAAACAACTGTTACTGTTCGTATACACTATTGTCACTTTATATATACTGTCATAAACATATTGAGGATAATGCATCACATACTAGGCCTTGGCAAAATCAATTTATTTTTTATTCTTGGAAAAAAAATATGTATAAATAATTCTTGTGAGATTTAAGTGACGTTTGCATGTTACCTGCATTGGGAGAAAATGTCCACAACACATCCACTCACGCGGCATTTGAGCGAAGCACGAGATAGCAATTTTCTTGTATTAAGGAGTGGCTGCTCATGTGCCCATGGCTGCTGCCACTTTATAAAGAATTCTTTTTTTTGGGCGAAATTTTCTTGTGTGCTTGTTTTGTACACCACCAATTCTCCCTACAATTATTCCTCTTTGTCTGCTTGTTTTTTACACCACCAATTCTCCCTACGAATATTCCCCTTTGTCTGCTACTTTGCTCACTTTTATGGATTTTTTTTGTGATTATTTTTTTAAAGATTATTTAATGCCTTTGTTTTTGTTTTATTTTCAAAGTTGTAATTTTTTTTGTATTTTATTATATTTCTAACAGTGAAGATCAAGGCCAGGGAGAGGCCTACTGCCACATCTGTTTGACATCTTTTATGCTTGGGGATTGCAGAGATCATATTGTTTGTGCAATCAAGGATTCCTTGCTATGAACCATTGTCTCATGTGTATTGCAGCCAGAAGACTGTGCCTTTGTGACTTTGCAGATACTAACCCTGGCCTGAAACATCTAATAAATTGTCTCCTGTCCTATAGGTTGAGAGACCTTATAAATTTACTAGACCTACTAGGTCTGCAGTCCACTCGCCCTAGTTATCTTAAAGTGAGAATAAAGTAGATATTTACAGATTTTGTTTTACATTTGTCAAACATGTTACAATATGATGGGAATGCAACTCAGTGGACTAATGCATTCACTACAAAGATTTGATTTGTATATGACTACACGGTCACATGTTCAAATCTCAGTGGCTCTACTCAGCCTTTCATCCATAGAAGTTTGATCACAGAGTTGGGTACAAGATCTGTTATCTGTCAGTAGTGGCAAAATACCACCCAGGTGAATGTGCACTCTACAAAAAGAGCATTTACCACTGCACAGCTGGCAAAGTTCCAAAATGTAACAAAAAGCAGATAAAATAAAGGAAGGGGATTTGAACCGGAAAGTTTATGGTCCTACTCAACAAGTACGTTTATTTGACTACACAAATATATTTTTAATGCAATGTGTAATTCAGTGTCTTTTTTTCTCTCTGTAAAGGGACAGGAAACACTGGCAGCAAGACTGCAGGAAATAGTGAAGCAGACAGAGCTCAACCAAATGGAGGCAATTAATGTGCCTCAAGTCGGCTGGTTTAAGAGGAGGTGTGGCACATCCCTTGACTACTTCCACACACAAGCCACAGCAAATGACAATCACAGCCGCAACACCACTGCTCCCACAACCAAAACCACCACAGCCTCAGAAGCTTTGAGATTGCGGGAACTGATGAACGAGATGACTTCCCACTTCATGTGCATTTCTTTACGCATAGACCAGATGGATGAGCATTTTAATGTTATTTCAGCCAGTCTGGTGATTATTAAAAAACAAAAAAGCTGCACATGCTGAAATCTTTGCTTCAGAAATAGTTATTGTTGTTGGGGTAGGGTCGGATGGTGCGTGTTGGGATGTTAGAGTTATATTTGTGTGTGGGGCTTTCGGATTTCATTTTTTAATTTTCAGTGGCAAAAGTGTATTTTACTGAATTGTATTATTGTATAGCACTTTCCTAGCCCTGATCATGGCCCCAAACAACTTTCTGGGAGGAGGAGTAAGTATCTACTCAGTTGGTTTGAAGCCTAGTTTGCTGTTGTTCAAAGATCAGAGATGTGCTCTAATCATGCTGTTTGTTTGAACTCTGTGGTTTCCTGTTAAACATCAAAGGAAGCAAACATGCATGAGAGATAACCACATTTGCATATACTATACTCACAATCTACAATGAATGATTTAGAATTAACAAATTATTTGACAGTGATTTTTACAGAAGATACACTATAGGATGTGGCCTGGCCTCAGAGTCCGAAGGTTAGTGTAGGAAGTGCCAGTCCTAGGCATGACAGGGAGATGGGATACAGCCTTTACAACGAGGTTTTTACTACGTTGTGCCTTTACCACGCATTTTAGCATGCATTTATTTACCACATGTTTGTCCCGCAAGGAAAGCAAATACACGCGGACACAGGATGCAGGAGTAAGTGCCTCTTTATTCTCCTCGCATTAGTTTTCTGACCGCCACATTCTCCCCTTCCTCCCTCCAGCTGCGCCTGACTTTGAAACAAAATGTTCACTGTCTCTCTCAGAGTTCTTCAATGAAGTGAATGGGCCTTCGAATATCCTGTCACAGTCGGCTGGGTCGTAATGTGACTGTGAGGATGTTCTCTTCTCAGATCACAGGTCTCCTATGCCCGTATGGGTTCTTCGTGATTGTTCTCTTCTTAACTTGACATGTCTGTGTCCCAGTCAGGTTTCCGAGTCCTAGTGTAGGCTGTCGGGTTGCATCTTTTGAAGTGTGACACTTTTCTGGTTGTTCTTTTGCTTCCAGGCTCAGCTGTAATCATAGTTCCTTTCCTTCTTGTTACTTGTAGCGGGTGATCATGGTAACGGCTATCTGCTTTGGATTTCACCAGCACCCAGTCTCTTTCTCGTATATCAGATGTCTTGGCGTGTCTGTGGTGGTCGGCATATTCCTCCAATTTCGCCTTCTTGGTCCGATCCAATTCGACCAAGGTCTCGTGGTCTGAAGTTGTGATTCTGGACTGCGTGACGGCATCTGTGGTTGGTATCCCGGTGCGAGGGGTCCGGCCGAGCATCAGAGTGGCAGGACATTGGTTCCTGGTGCTGTGTGGCGTGATCCTGTATGTTCGCAGTACTTCATTTAGTGCTGGTTGAATATCACGGTGGGTTAGCTCAGCTTGTTGGACTGTCTTTATGATGGTGGCCATAAATCGCTCCACCATTTGATATTTAATTTGATATTTATTAATTTATATAGCGCTGAATCACCCATGAGGGTATCTCGGCGCAAGGGACGGAGGAACATCAGTACAGAAGAAAATCAGCACAGAGGAACATCAGTACGGAGGAAAAAAAATAGAAAAGGTGGGTTTTTAGCATCTTTCTAAATTGGGTCAAATTGGGTCGTGAGCGTAACTGAGGAGGCAGGCTATTCCGGAATTGGGGGGCAAGATAAGAAAATGCCTTGCCACCACTACAAGCCTTTTTGATTTTGGGGAAGGGTGAGCAAATGTTTGGTGCTAGACCTAAGAGTTCTTGACGGGATATAGGAGGAGAGCTTGTTGGTGAGACACATGGGGCCATTGCCATTAAGGGCTTTGTAAATAATGCAGCCTATTTTAAATGTTATCCTTTTCCTTATAGGGACACAGTGAAGTTGGTTGAGTAGGGGTCCAGAAGGTGTTCTAGATGGGGCATTATTGGTGAGTCAGGCCACTGTATTCTGCACTACTTGGAGTTTATAAATGGCACTTTCGTTGGCCGAAAACAGGAGGGCATTACAATAGTCAAGCCTACTCAATATTAGGGCCTGCATGAGGGTTTTTTTAGTGGTGGAGGGTAGGAGAGGAAAAATCCTACGCAGGAGGCCAAGAACATAGTAGCAGGAACCTGCGATAGTGTTGGCATGTGTGTTATGTGTGAGTTTATGATCAATCCTGACACCTAGGTTCTTAACCACTTCTTTGGGAGTGGGGGCGGTTCCCAGCTCTTCAGGCCACCAAGTAGGTGACCAGAGTGTGGTAGCTCCTCCAAACAACATGATCTCTGATTTGCCCCCATTGATTTGCAAAAAGTTGTTACGCATCCAGGCAGCGATGGATTTCATGCCTTCGCAAAACAACAGATCCATGTTGGGTGTATTTTTATCAAAAGTTAGAAGGAGCTGGGTGTCATCTGCGTATGAGATTGGGGTGAACCCCAAGCATTTCATGAGACTGGCCAGGGGGGTGACATATATATTAAAAAGGATAGGGCTTAGGCAGGATCCATGTGGGACCCCCTTGCTCACTTTGGTAGTGGCAGATGTAAAAGATCCCATGATAACTGTTTGAGTTCTGTCTGTAAGAAAGTTGGTGATCCATCTCAGTGCTTGCCCCTGAATGCCTATATCTTGAAGCCTTTCCAAAAGGATGTGGTGTGAAATGGTATCAAATGCTACTGACAGGTCAAGCAGCACCAAAAGTGCTGCCTGACCGTTGTCAGCAGCCATACGTATATTATCGGTAACCTCAATAAGGGCAGACTCGGTACTATGTTTAGCCCGAAACCCTGATCGGGAAATATCCAGTAGTTGGTGAATTTCCAGATAATTAGACAGGTGTCTATTAATATGTTTTTCAATGAGTTTAGACTGTAAGGGTAGGAGAGATATGGGTCGATAATTATTGACTTCAGTGGTTGGGACCTTGAGGTCTTTACGTATGGGTCTGATTTGCGCATCATTCCAGGCCGATGGAAGGCGGCCCTCCCCAAGGGAACAATTCAGAATAGAGCATATCGGGAGAGCTAGTTGTTCCGCAAATTTAGCAGAAATCCTGGCCGGGATGATGTCCAGGGGTGAGCCAGATTTCATAGCTTCTGTAAGGGATATAACTTCCTTCATATGGAGCTGAGGAAAGGTGTGGAGTTGGGCAGATGTGGTGTAGGTATCGGGGGGCCAACCGTGGGGGGAAGGGAAGAAGTGTTAGCAGTAATGATTTTCTGGTAAATGGAATCAATTTTGAAGATAAAATGCTCCGCGACATCATTGCATATGGACTGAGAAGGGGATTCCAGAGTGTCACATGCTGATGGGCTAGAATAAGCTTTTACTATTTTAAATAGCTCCCTGGAATTGGATACAGCTTTCTCCAATAGATGAGTGATGTGCATTTTGAGCGCTGTTTTAATGTTATTGTGGCAAGCTGCTAAGGCGTGTTTGTATTTAATTCTGTCTTGTTCTAAGTGTGTGAGTCGCCAGGTACGCTCCAGTTTTTTGCACTCACTCTTTTCAATGCGTAAGGCCGGGGAGTACCATTCTGTAGTAGCAGTTGAGCTTTTTCGGGTGGGGGGGGTGAGTGGCCGGTTTTAAAGGTGCTGCTTCATCCAGTACACTGGAGATTATATTGTTAAAATGCCGTAGTTGTTGTTCAACATTGAAATTACGGATATCAATGTCCCATGTCAAAAAAGAGGAGGCAAGGTGGTGAGCTTTGATTTTATGCCAGGGTCTGTACCACCTATCTGTGACGGGTGTAGGAGAAGGTGGGATGGGGGGGCCTGTCAGATGGAAATTGACTACAGAATGATCCGACCAAGTGAGCGGTAAAGTATCTCTATATTCAATTAATTGAGCGTTGGAAAGAATTACATCAAAGGTGTGTCCTGCTAGATGGGAGGGATCGCAATTAAGTTTGAGAAGCCCTTGCGAAGCCCAGTCCTCTAGACAAGTTCTGGCATCTGAGTTGTTCAAATCCTCACTATGAATATTAAAGTATCCTAAAAGTAGGAAATTTCTAGTAGCAGCAATATGGGGGCGATACATTCTAAAAGACGCCCATTAAAATCTTTTATTGGTCCAGGGGGTCTATAAACCAGTGCTCCTTTTCAACTCTGTTGGGGATGTAGTTCAATTTTAAAAATAAGACATTCATATAATTCCGAACAGAACTGGTCGAGCATGATAACTGGTATATGTTCTTTAAGAATTATGGCTATACCTCCACCCGCTCATTCTAGTTTATCAAGTCTTTGAATGCGGAAGCTGGATGGTAGAGCTAGAGCTATTGCAGGAACCGCAGAGGGTTTAATACAGGTTTACGTGAGAAATCCCAGATCTGGGTTAGTATCCTCTAAGAGATCCCAAATGGCATTAGCATGTCGGGGGAGCGACCTAACGTTTGCTAAGAGGCCTATCCATCTAGTATGATGTAGTGACTCGGCAGGGGACTTCTTATCGGGTCATGCCTCAATGATAAAAGGAGATCTGGTAGTAATAAAGTTAGCTGTAGTTTTTGTGTTCTGCAGGGGACTGGGCTGGTACTTACACTTATAGCAGGAAAAAGGCCCTTCGGGCCATCCTCCGAGGGGACATATTTGGAGGGCTGATCTAAGCTGCAACAGGAATTCTCTAGTATAGGTGAGCATAGGTAAGGCTCGAATGGCAGGATTGTAAAATGCAGGATATGGACCATTAGAGGTAACTTACCTCTAATGGTCCATATCCCGCATTTTACAATCCCCCACCCTGACCCTCCCCTGCCTGACGTCACCGCCCAGTATAACGCCCTGCACGGGCTGTGCCTGTCGAATGGGGCTATCAGGATTATCAGATTTAAAAGGACCAGGGGTCCTGGCTCCTGGCGACGGACAAGCGCAGACGGGGCGCAGACGGGCTTGCCTTTGGCGCGCCTTCGGAGCGCCGCCGGCACGCCCGCTGCGCGCATCCATAGGCTGCTTTTAAAGGTCCTGCCTTGGGAAGGGAAAGCAAACACTAGAGCGTCCCTTGCCCAAATATGGCGGCCACGTGTAGCACAACCCGGAAGTGGGTAAAAAGATCGAATGCCGGGTTCCCCTGTGACCTCCCTCCACTCAAACAGTCCGCTCTTGAATGCGGTGGACCGGGGGGGCCACAGATAATGCCGCACAATCTTCAGAAAATATACAAGGTAAGGCAAACTTATCTTATCTTTAAGAAAACATACACATCAGCATTCCCTCGACTTCCCCACAACTTTAGTTAAAACCGGGTGCAAAGTAGCAAGGACACAGAGTAAAAACCAATATAAGACAAAAGGATTTGAGATTTTTAAAAGGTAGCAACAATCAATATGTGACTCGTAGCGCTAAGTTGTTCTGAGTAATGTCCAGGGCGCGACCCCCACAGCCTCCCTTTAAAGGTCCTGCCTTGGGAAGGGAACGCAAACACTAGAGCGTCCCTTGCCCAATATGGCGGCCGAGTGTAGCACAACCCGGAAGTGGGTAATAAGATCGAATGCCGGGTTCCCCTGTGACCTCCCTCCACTCAAACAGTCCGCTCTTGACTGCGGTGGACCAGGGGGGGGCCACAGGTAACGCCACACAATCTTTAGAAAATATACAAGGTAAGGCAAACTTATCTTATCTTTAAGACAACATACTCATCAGCATTTCCTCGACTACCCCACAACTTTAGTTAAAACCGAGTGCAAAGTAGAAAGGATACAGAGTAAAAACGAAAATTAGACAAAAGGATTTAAGATTTTTAAAAGGTAGCAACAATCAATATGTGACTCGTAGCACTAAGTTGTTCTGAGTAATGTCCATCCCATTTGCCTGGGCCATAGGGGAGCAATTTTCTGATGCTTGAAGTTTAGGTGTCTCGCAAATTCTTCAAATTCTTGTCCATTAAAAGGTGGTCCATTGTCAGACTTCACAACTGTGGGGATTCCCCATGCAGCCAATGCTACATCAATCACCGGTATTACAGTGGTCGCTTTAGTGGAGGAAATCTGGTGAGCGATGGGGAATCAGGAATATTCATCCATGATGACGAGGATGTACTTTCCTGACTTCAACGGGCCAAAGAAGTCAATGGCCACATGTTGCCAGACACTATCTGGTAGGTTCGACATCTGTAGGGGAGCGTGTGGTTTTTTTCACCCTACCAGTTGACAGCGTGGGCAGTCTTGTAGTGTGGTCTCCTCCATCTGATCAAGGGAGGGGAACCAGACACGCTCTTGCAGCGCTTTCTTCGTGGCTACCACCCCTTGATGTCGTTCATGTGCTATATGTACAATTCCTTGTTGCAGCTGGCTGGGAATGACAATTCTCCGACCTCTTAGTAGTAGTGCATTGTCACTGATGGAGAGTTCGTCTTTGACATGTTTGAATGCCATGAGATCCTGTATGTTGATGGTGTCACTCATCTTCGGTTCTTCTATGTGCTACCAGGAGTCCGTGCGAACATGATGCATGATGTTTTGGATAGTGACCTCATTTGTAAATGCGTCAATGATGGCTTCCAATGGAACAGCCGGTGGGCACACTCGATCAATGTCGAAGTGGAGATATCCTTCCGCAACAGAGTGTTGTGCTCGTGTCAGAGCTTGAGGATGTCGTGAGATGTAGTCTTCCGGATTCTCTGCCTTCCCCGGTTTGTGAATAATGGTGTACGTGTAGTCTTGCAAGCAGATGCCCCATCATTCTATTCGCAGAGGCTTCTTCGTCCTGGGGTTCCCAAAAATGGTTATCAGCGTTTGGTGGTCAGTACTGAGTCTGAAGTGCTTGCGATACACAAAAAGGTGAAAATGTTCCCACGCCCATACGACTGCCAGGTTTACCTTTTCCAGTTTGGAGTATGCCTTTTCGGTGTCGGAAAGACTGCGGCTGGCGTATGCAACAATGTGCTGTTGGTCTGCTTCGTCATCATATTGCGCTAGAATCGCTCCTAACTCAACCGGGCTGGCATCAACAGTGATTTCTGTCTTTTGCTTGGGGTTGAAATACGCCAAGTTGATGGCTGAGCTCACCACTGCCTTGATTTTGTTGAAAGCTCGATCACACGTGGCCGACCATTGAAACCTTTGTCCTTGTCCAGTTAGTTCCCTCAGGGGGTAACTGATGGTGGCGTAGTCTTTGATGTAGTGGGCACAGTAACTGGCCATACCCAAGTACGAGTGGATGTCGTTGAAATCTTGCGGCTGCAGAGTGTCTGATAGGGCTGACACTTTTCAGGGTCCGGTTTCATGCCCTCTTTTGAGAATATGTAATAAAATAATAAATAATAGGCACATTTATAAAGCGCAATGGTTACACTATGGCCAGTGTGTCCCCGCGCTGCGGTAATGTGCCAAGATTCTACTACCATCCACTGCCACCCTACTTATCTCGGGGGAAGAGATACGTTTTTAGGTTTTTCCTAAAGCAGCTCTCCTGGACCTCCATCCAGAGACCCACCGGGAGAGCATTCCATTGCTTAGCAGCCAGTAAGCGGAAAGACCTTCCACACATCCTAGCTCTCTTGACAGCGGTTACGCACACCAGACCCACCCATGTGTCCGTAGAATTTGAGAGTCGACTTGTGGAATTCACATTTGTCCTGATTGAGTGTGAGGTTTGCGTTTAGAAGGGCGTGGCACACTCGGTCCAGCACTTTATTGTGATCTTTCTGGGTTTCTCCAAACACCAAGATGTCGTCGCTGTAGTTGAAAGCGTTGGTGATGTCTTGTATGACTCGCCGAACAGCCTCTTGGAAAATCTCAGCAGCTGATGAGATCCCGAATTTGAGGCATTTAAACCTGAAAAGTCCTTGGTGTGTGGTGAAGGTGGCGATGTACCGTGATCATTCATGCAGTTCGAGCTGGTAAAACCCCTTGTTGAGGTTTAATTTTGAGAAAATTGTCACCCCGTTCAAGCGTGTGATCATGTCGCTGATGTGTGGGCCTGGGTGTCTCTCTTTCGATGGCTGTGTTTCGGGGCTCACATGTCTACGCACAGGCGTACTTTGTTGTACTGGTCTCTCTTGGGCCCAACCATGACTGGTGACACTCATGGGGTGGGTCCCATTGATCTTTCTATGATGTCTGCCTTTAGTAGATCTTGGAGTTCGTCATCTACTGCTTGTTGTAAGTGAAATGGCACTTCCCTGTGATGCTGTGCCACTGGCGTCACTTGCTCATTGATGTGCAGCTTGACCTTGAAATGAGCTAGCTTTCCCAAGCCGTTGAACAGCTTCGGGAACTTGATGACAATGTCTGGCGAGTCGTCCACTTTTTACAGGATCTCGACTAGCTTTAGGCGTTCTGCTGTTGGCAGGCTGATTAGACTGTCTGCCGCTTCAGGGCCTTCAATCACGTGAATTTGTGCTTGAATTTTCCTGTCCTTGTAGGTCAGTGTAGTACGAAATTGTCCTAGACAAGGTAGTGGGTCTCTGGACATCCACGTGTAGACCGGTACTGCGGCTGGCTCTAATTTCGGTTTTGGGTTCATGCTTTGGTATTTAGTGGTGCAAATGTAGTTGAGTGATGCGCCTGTATCGAGAACAAACTTGGCAGAATTACTTCCTATTCGAATGTGTAATCGCGGGTACTTCTTCAGTCTATCTGGATCCGCCACCATGCAAACATTTTCATCACTGTCTTGTGAAATGGGTGTAAGAGAGAATGATACTCTGGATGTTGACCGTTGAGATCGATATGAGCTGTGTGACTATGTACTGGATTTTGATGAGCTTGTCGAGTGGTCTCTCTGTCCCTGTACAGCCCTTGGGTGATGGCGTGCTCCTGTGTTTTGCTTGGTCTGTCTCTTTTCTGTGCGCCTTACTAGGCAAGTGGCTTCAAAGTGGTTGTCTTTCCCACATCGGTGGCATTGTTGACCAATGGCTGGACATTGACCGTGTGCGGGTAGTCTTGGCCACACCAGTAAAACTGTGAGGGGTGCCTCTGGGAGTGACTGTTCTTTGTCCCTCCGCAAGGTGACTTTGTATGAGGTGATCTCACGAATCTTCCAGAGGTGCGACGGTCTGGACGGTGCCTTGGTTCTGTGTGAGATTGCACACACAGAGCTTGTTCTTTTTTGTCGGTTTTGCTGGCCTCCATTTTCTTCGAGTGTTCTTCCGCTTCATCATTAATGCGAGTAAGTTCCTCTATTTCGTCTAGAGTGTGGTGCTTCTTCAGTAGTTGGCGGCATAGTGATTCAGATTGACTCCGTCAATGATTCGTAGACGTAGTGCGTCTTCTGTGGTGAAGTTGTCGAATTTACAATAATGAGCTAGACGTTTTAGGCGGGATATGAAGTCGCCCATGGGTTCGTCTCGCTCTTGGGACACGAGGTTAAATGTGTACTGCTCATAGTCTAGGTTCCGCTTGGGAAGAAACTTTTTGTTCAACGCTTCTCTCACGTCCTCAAATGACGCAGCATTGGCCGGTGGTAGGTCTTTGATGATTTGTCCGATGTCTTTGCTATAAGTGGTTGGTTGGAATCACAGACTTGGGACCTCTTCATGAAGTCCTCAAAGCCCTCAAGCCAACTCTTCCACCCAGGGCATATGCTGCTACCAGACGTCAGTGGTAGTGGTTCAGGGGGGCGAATGTATGACACTCCCATGGGTATCGGTCCAGGAGGCGGGGCACCATGTGCTGTACTAGGTGCAGCTTGCTGCGTTGAGTCAGGGTCCGACATGGTGGGGCGTAATATGACTCTAGTGGGCCTTAGAGACATTCACAGGGGTTCAGTCTCACTTTGGCAGGCTCCAGGGGTCCTTTTAGTATACTGCCTGACCTTAAGATGGCCGCCGCATCAGGGCTAAGCTTGGCAAGTGCAGAGTGCCTGACTTTAAGATGGCCGCCAGAAGAGACTCATGCAGGTGCTTCAATTCCACGTTTCATAGGGCATTGTTACTGAGCTTACCTCAATGTGTGGGCTGCCTCTCTTGCTCCCCAGCTTGACAATTAATGCCTTCCAATGCATTTTCTTTAATTATGGGCTGCTGAGGCCCGCTATCCTCGTTCACTCTTCTTTGGAATTTTGGGCACTCAGCTCTCGTTAGCGGTAGCGCGCGCTTTCTCCAGCTCGCAGGGATATCGAGGGGGTGCCTGTATCCCACCCTCGTCGCTAGTGTTCCATCCCGCAAAGAAAGCAAATACACGCAGGACACAGGATGTGGGAGTAAGTGCCTCTTTATTCTCCTCGCATTCTTTTTCTGACCGGCGCTTTCTCCCCGCGGCTCCTCCCCTTCCTCCCTCCAGCTACGCCTGACTTTGGAACAAAATGGAAGACAGGCATAACAACATGACTCATGCCTTTACCACACATTTAAGGTTAGTTGGGGGTAGGAGGGTGTCTCCCAGAACAAGTACATTGTTTTTATATATATAAACAATGTGTGGTGACGGCATACATTGTAAAAGCATGTGTGTTGTAAAAAATGCAGGGTAATAAATGCGTGGTTAAGGCATGCAATGTATTTCCCTGTGTTATTCCATCCTACAAACCAGGGAGATGCACAACCCTTTAGGAGTTGCTACAATAAGACGAAGACTATCAAAGTGCAAATATTTGTACATGAGGATATTAAAAATACAAAATGGAAGTTAACCTATTGTAACCTGTTGCTATCTAAAATCTTGTTCTGAAATTTATAGTCAACCAGTAAACTCCTTTTTCGCAACACCAGGTTAAGTAGACACTACAGTTAATTGTATTCTTTCAATGTAAAATCCCACTTGGGGGGGCTTAACCAATCAAAACATAATGATATCGAAGGATGTAAGTCAGCAATCAATTGTGTCGGGCAAATGGATGCTGGTATAATTTAAAGTTATTCATGAATCGCACTGAGGCAAGGAGCAGCACTCTAATGTCTGTAGATGGCAACGTATTCTGATAATGTACCAGGTATTCAAACATGTATTAAAATTCCAAGCCACTAAAACAAAATCATAAAGCAACCAAGGACAGGGTTTTCGGTGTGAGGGAAATACCGGGCGCACTGCTAAGATCGACGCACAGAAGAAAGCAGTAAGGCCAAGGTGCATATAGGAGAGGGGCAATTCCCTGAAACCCCTCCAAGTGTGTTCAGAAGACACACTGTACACAATTACAAACAAAACCTATTGCACACAAGAGAGAATAAAGTATAAAACAGTAGGATGTCTCAATGGACATAAAGTTCATTAGTTAAGGCGAAGGATTCGATCATCAATGTTTCAGATTTTTCTTTAATTGATTCCAGAAGGCCAGCCGACACGTGTTTCGTCGCAGGAAAAACACACTTTTCCGCGACTCCTGAGGGCTGTAGATCAGAAAATTATAGCTACAGGTCGCGGTGCCGGTGATAATTCCGACCCAGCTCCGCTCGAGACCGGGTTAGTAGTATCTGTAGTTGTAGTATTTCTTTGTTTCAATGAGGTACTCTCACATTAGTATTGTGGATCCTCTGTTCAGTTGTAAAACTGGGTTATTCTGAAGCCTTTAGGAATAGGAGACTGGACGAGTCTTCATATTTTAAGGTGAAGGAAAGGTAGCGATATTCGTGATGGGAAAGTAGACCGCACCCGGAACCAGAGCGCTTTTCTGAACGGCACCACCGCCGAATTTATCCCCGCATTACAGTAGATCTACTTTCCCATCATGAATATCGCTACCTTTCCTTCACCTTAAAATATGAAGACTCGTCCAGTCTCCTATTCCTAAAGGCTTCAGAATAACCCAGTTTTACAACTGAACAGAGGATCCACAATACTAATGTGAGAGTACCTCATTGAAACAAAGAAATACTACAACTACAGATACTACTAACCCGGTCTCAAGCGGAGCCGGGTCGGAATTATCACCGGCACCGCGACCTGTAGCTATAATTTTCTGATCTACAGCCCTGAGGAGTCGCGGAAAAGTGTGTTTTTCCTGCGACGAAACACGTGTCGGCTGGCCTTCTGGAATCAATTAAAGAAAAATCTGAAACATTGATGATCGAATCCTTCGCCTTAACTAATGAACTTTATGTCCATTGAGACATCCTACTGTTTTATACTTTATTCTCTCTTGTGTGCAATAGGTTTTGTTTGTAACTAAAACAAAATCAAACCTAAACAGCTGCAAAAAGTATCTTCCTCTAGTGGTGTCGACACTTGTTTTGTGTTTGTAAGGAGATTTTTATTGAGACAAAATTTGCATGAAAGGTAATAAATACAGTCAAGTGGGCAGCTGTAATATACTGTGTACAGTGATGAAGGGCATTGTTATTACTACAAACAGGAGTTACAGGATCGAATGAGCAAAGGTAGAACCGTTGTCGAATAAGAGATCATTACCACATGAAATTATTTACATTAAAAAAAGTAATTTGCTGGACTAAATCAAAGCACTTTTAAATCAATTGTTTTAACTACGTCAAGGTAAGCATTCAAATTAATAACTTTTCACAAAAATGTAAAAATGAAAAACATCATCCTTCTCGAACTGTGGTCAGTCTCTCTTCGTGTTACTTAAAATGCAAATAACCATAACTATGTGGTGCAAATCAGCATGGGATGCTTTAGTTTGGTGACTCGAAAACAGTGTAACAAAAAGTTTCATTTAATGCCATAATTTTCCAATGTGTGCAATGCTCTTGAAGATAAATGGCAAGAATACGTTACTAGAACTAGAATCACTCTAATAGGAAGGTGCGCTGTTTTTCAGCAGCACGACTACTGCTTCTTATCCTCACCATTCTTTTATTGGGCTAATGCTGCTATTTGATAAGCATTAGGTATTAATGAAACTGACCCATCTACGTGGTATTTAATATGAATAAAAGCTTCATTGGATGATGTACAAAGATGGCCTTTAAAACAGCCAACAAAAAGTAACACCAGAAAATATTATTAAAACAAAAGTCACGCTATCTGCGCTGCTGCTTGATGAAGACAACACACAGATACCATCTGTGATTGTTATTGCACACAATAAAAACCGACACTGATGTTTACAGAATTTAAGTGTGTGATACTTAGCACCGATTATGAGTATTGCCACAAAATATGTGACACAACATGCAGACTTTGGTGCTTACCACACCAACATCTAGTTATGTACCAGGCATTTCCTGGTATTTACTAGGCATTTTTCCCCGATAAATAATGGCCGTTTTGATATGCCAAAATGTATCCGGATGATACCATTTTTATCAGATCCAGTATGTATCAGTTGTGATGAAAACAAAAAAAAACTCATAATTGCAATATGTGCAGTAATGGCTGAAGCAGGCTGAAAGCCCTCTGTCTGTGTGTGCTGATGACGCCCGCTCTGGTATACTGTTTATTGTCAGACATAAAACGAAGTGTGTGTTGAGATCAGTAGCATCACATTGGAGTTGGGGTTTAATCATTAAATTCCAGTCACGATGCTCTTATTCCACATCATAGATAGATCTTTTCCTCAAACATTCTGGGAGAGTTTTAAGTTACTACTCTCAATAACACAGGGAAGTATTTTTAAAAATGGGTCTTATCTCTTTTACACACTGAGGTCGTGTTAGCTAATAGTGGAGTCTTACAGCTATCAAAGTATACCTGCAAAGCAGAGATGACACTGAAGCCGATGTTCAATGAACAGCTGTCTAAAGCTGTATAATTCAGATTATATTCTATTTACTACACATTAAATTCCTATTTGCTGATGTTACTGTACAGTAGTATAAAAGACAAATCAATAATATAAATTAGGAAACAACACAATTTCTATAGCAAAATGTACTCTAGCCACAGCCCCATAACCCCTTGCTCAGGTTCCTATGTTTACCAAAAATGAAATGAGCAGTATACTTTTCACCAAATAGTTCAGCAGTATAGACGACTACGCTGCAGAAAACTTCAATATACACTGTTCATCTGTACAACGGGCACAGTGTCAACACGTTCAACTTCTGTATTTATCGACAATACACGTGCAATTGAACAGTGTGCTACAGAGGACTCCATTGTCCACTTGAATATATTGTGTTTAGTGCATACTGTTTTTGCACTCTATAATTTTTGTTAGCAAAAGGAAATGTGATCAAATCCAGCAGAAACTAATACTCGTATTGCAGTTTGAAGACAATTAATTACATTTCCCAAAAATATAATTTACTGTAGTTATGTGACATAATATTTTGCAACAATACATAATATTGTATAGTACTTTCCCATAGAAGTATTTCACACACTACCGTTTTTACCACAGAATGCTGTAATTCAGGTGTGAGAAACAAGAAAAGTGTTAGAAATACTACTCCTGTATACAAATACGGCAGCACTAGATCGATGAACTACATAATTCATCACAAACAATTGTAACATTTTATAAATTTTGTATAGTACAATGCAATATAGCAGTGACTATGCTGCAAGTTGCATGTTGTTTTATTAGGAAATTAGCTGGGAATTAGTCGTTCCTCCATGGTGTCCTTCTGCCCTGTTGTCATCTTCTTTTCCAGGCTGTAGGCACTGTTTGTTTACATTTCAGACAGCTGGGCTTTAGCTGAAAGAAAGGGAGTGGCAGAATCAACACATTTCCCTCTAGAGCTATATATTTTCCTAACAGAAACAACACTTAAGTGCAGAATATCCCCCACTCCTACTCGCTCATGCTCCCTAATCCATTACAAATAACTCATTTCATTGTTCTCACAAACAATACTACAGCTGTAGAAAATAAAAATAGCGGAAGGATTTGCTATTCGGCCATTATGAGCAACTGTTCTTGAAATGGAACTAATTTATTTATTTATTGTGTTTTATAAAACGCGAACATGACCATCATTGCTGTACAAAGAGCGAGCAGATGAGGGTTGCTGAATAGTAAAAATAACTATTTATTAAGATCCACTGTACATAGCATTCGAGGAGCTCGGTATGAGAACAATAGGATACAATATACAATAAGGTGAATGACAGTTTAATGATATATCTTTTATGACAAAAATCTTTCAAGCAGTATGTCTCTAACTTCCTTCTTGAAAAACCTGAGTAAGGTAATAGCTCTCATTGAGGGTGGTAGGGAGTTCCATATTTTTGGAGCAGATCCAGCGAAAGTATTGCCATGAGATTTTTTTTTTTAAATCTGGCTGGTTCTAGTATGAAGGATGGAGCACTTCTGGAATCCCTTCCACTGCCTGATATCTTAATCCTATTCGCCAATTATTTGGGACCAGAATTGAGTAGAGTTTTTTGTGTTATGCACTCCACCTTCAGTTGGATCCTAACTTCAGCCGGAAGCCAGTTGACGGCCCTGAGAGATAGCGAAATGCAATCATAAAGATGTGTGCATGTCAAAAGTCTTGCTGTTGCATTTATTGTTGCTTTCATTGGGGCTAGGCTGGATTTAGGTAGACCTGTGAGGGTTTCATTTCCTTAATCCAATCTTGAGAGCACTAGAGATTGAACCTTCGTTTCGAGGTCATCAAGCGATATGAATGTTTTTCGTTTTTTAGAAGGTGCAGATGTAGGTTGGTGCTTCTGTTTGATGCTTGCATGTTTAGATTGGTGTCAAGTGTGATGCCTTGTGATTTTACAGAGTCTGAGATGGTTGGGGTGCAGTTTAGCAATTTGAGGTGAAGAGACCAAGGTTGCGGTTTTCTGCATCTAAGGCGTGGGGAGAAAATAATGAATTTGGTTTTCATTGGATTCAGTTTTAGCTGGTCGTGTGTCAGCCAGTCCTGTGTTTTCCTCAGTGTGTCATCCAGTCTCCTGGTATCTTCTTGACTTTAGAGTTTAATGTAGAGCTGAGTATCATCAGCATACATGTAGAATGGTATTTTTGATTGTTTAAGGATTTCAGTGAGTGGTTCCAAGTATAGATTGAGGAGCGTTGGTGAAATTGTGGATTCTTGTGGAATACCCCTGTCAATATCTACTACCTCAGATAGGGTGGTGCCGATTTTGAGTCTTTATTTTTGGTTCTGCAAGAAGGAGGTGATCCAGTTTACGACAGCTCCTGATAGGCCCATTCTTAGTTCAAGAGTTTCTCTGATTCGTTTATGGAAGAAATCTAGAGCTGCAGATCAGCACAGGAGAAGAGAACAGGAAGTTAAGGAAGGAAGCGGTGGAAGAGAACAACATATTAGCACAGGTGAAGAGAACAGGGAGTTAGAGAAGGAGGCAGAGTGAAAGAGAACAGCAGATCACCACAGGAGAAGAGAAGTGAACAGGTAGTTAAAGAAGGAGTTGGGGTGGACGAGAGCAGCAGATCAGCACAAGAGAAGATAGCAGGGAGTTAAAGAAGGAGGCGGGTGGAAGAGCACAGCAGTTCAGCACAGGAGAAGAGAAGAGACCAGGGAGTTAAAAAAGGAGGTGGGTGTATCAGAGCAGCAGATCAGCACAGGAGAAGAGACCAGGGAGTTAGAGAAAGAGGTGGGAGGAGGAGAACAGCAGATGAGCATGGGAGAAGAGAACAGGGAGTTAGAGAAGGAGGTGGTGGAAGGGAACAGCAGATCAGCACAGGAGAAAAAAAAAACAGAGTTAAAGAAGGAGGCGGGTGGAAGACAGCAGCAGATCAGCACAGGTGAAGAGAACATGGAGTTAAAGAAGGAGGTGGGGTGGAAAAGAGCAGCAGATCAGCACAGGAGAAGAGAACAGGGAGTTAAGGAAGGAAGCGGTGGAAGAGAACAACATATTAGAACAGGAGAAGAGAACAGGGAGTTAAGGAAGGAAGCGGTGGAAGAGAACAGCATATTAGCACAGGAGAAGAGAACAGGGAGTTAGAGAAAGAGGCAGTGGAAGAGAGCAGCATATTAGCACAGGAGAAGAGAGCAGGGAGTTAAAGAAGGAGGCGGCGTGGAAGAGCAGCAGCAGATCAGCACAGGAGAAGAGAAGAGAACAGGGAGATAGAGAAGAAGGCAGGTGGAAGAGAGCAGCAGATCAGCTCGGGAGAAGAGAAGAGAACAGGGAATTAGAGAAGGAGGTGCGTGGAAGAGAGCAGCATAACAGCACAGCAGAAGAGAACATGGAGTTAAAGAAGGAGGCGGGTGGAAGAGAGCAGCAGATCAGCACAGGAGAATAGAACAGGGAGTTAAAGAAGGAGGTGGGGTGGAAGGGAGCAGCAGATCCGCACAGGAGAAGAGAACAGGGAGTTAAAAAGGAGGCGGTGGAAGAGAACAGCAGATCGACACAGGAAAAGGGAACAGGGAGTTAGAGAAAGAGTGAGGGCGTGAGAGTGGTAGAGTGAGGGCGGTATAGTGAGGGCGTGAGGGCGGTAGAGTGGTAGAGTGAGGGCGGTAAAGTGGTAGAGTGAGGGCAGTAGAGTGAGGGCGGTAGAGTGGTAGAGTGAGGGCGGTAGAGTGGTAGAGTGAGGGCAGTAGAGTGAGGGCCGTAGAGTGGTAGAGTGAGGGCAGTAGAGTGAGGGCGGTAGGGTGGTAGAGTGAGGGCGGTAGAGTGAGGGCGGTAGAGTGGTAGAGTGAGGGCAGTAGAGTGGTAGAGTGAGGGCGGTAGAGTGGTAGAGTGAGGGCGGTAGAGTGAGGGCAGTAGAGTGGTAGAGTGAGGGCGGTAGAGTGATAGAGTGAGGGCGGTAGAGTGGTAGAGTGAGGGCAGTAGAGTGAGGGTGGTAGAGTGGTAGAGTGAGGGTGGTAGAGTGGTAGATTGAAGGCAGTAAAGTGAGGGTGGTAGAGTGGTTGAGTCAGGGTGGTAGAGTGGTAGAGTGGTAGAGTGAGGCTGGTAGAGTGTTAGAGTGAGGGCGGTAGAGTGGTAGAGTGAGGGCTGTAGAGTGAGGGCGGTAGAGTGGTAGAGTGAAGGCGGTAGAGTGATAGAGTGATAGAGTGAAGGCGGTAGAGTGAGGGCGGTAGAGTGGTAGAGTGAGAGCGGTAGAGTGGTAGAATGAGGGCGGTAGAGTGGTAGAGTGGTAGAGTGAGGGCGGTGGAGTGAGGGCGGTAGAGTGGTAGAGTGAGGGCGGTAGAGTGGTAGAGTGAGGGCAGTAGAGTGAGGGCGGTAGAGTGGTAGAGTGAGGGCGGTAGAGTGGTAGAGTGAGAGTGGTAGAGTGAGGGCGGTAGAGTGAGGGAGGTAGAGTGAGGGCGGTAGAGTGAGGGCGGTAGAGTGGTAGAGTGAGGGAGGTAGAGTGAGGGCGGTAGAGTGAGGGCGGTAGAGTGGTAGAGTGAGGGTGGTAAAGTGGTAGAGTGAGGGTGGTATGGTGAGGGCAGGAGAGTGGTAGAGTGAGTGTGGTAGAGTGAGGGTGGTAGAGTGAGGGCGGTAGAGTGGTAGAGTGAGGGCGGTCGACTGAGGGTGGTAGAGTGGTAGAGTGAGGGCGGTAGAGTGGTAGAGCGAGGGCGGCAGACTGAGGGCAGTAGAGTGGTAGAGTGAGGGCGGTTGTCAGAGCCTCAGTTGGAATTCTCACCTCTGAAGATCTTGCGCAGGAGCAGAAGTCGATAGTTCCCAACTCCCGCCCAAAGCTCCCCCCGAGTCAGTTATTAAACTAGACTCCGAAAGATCCTCAAGGAGTGGATAAAATAATAAACTGACAAGAAGAGACTGCTCAGGTATTTTCTTTCTGGCTTCTCTTGGGTGTCCGTCCTGCAGACTCCTGGTTCAGAGAAGACCTGGTGTGTGATGACAAGAATTCATTCCAAAAAAACCCTGATCTACACTTTCTCTAATATTTCTCTCTTTCTATATTCTCCTTACCTAGTTACCCTGATTTGTTGCTTCTCTCCTGCTCTCTTAGCTTTTATTTGCCCTTCAACTAGAAGATATCTGTATGGAGAGGAATATACATATGCAGAGGTATTGTGAACTGTGAGCCTTCTATTCTCCTCATGGATCTCTTAACTATTATTTAATATAGTTACTTCTCTTACCTTCTCTCACTAGTTGTAGACAGTGTATTTTATTCACCTTTATAATCTTCCAATCTTTTCTTTCTGTACCTTGTGCTGTTTGTACCTATGGGTATATACTACATCCTCTGTAACTACTTAATACATGTGCTACTGCATTAAGCTATTATTCAGTTTGCGCTAAAGTCTTAAGCTGCCTTGTAATTTGTTCTTTCCTAATACTTCTAGGAACAACCTCCGTTATTCCTGGTAACTGTTAAGTTTTATCTTTGCCTTTCTTATAAACTCCGCTGAATCAGGTAAGTACTTGTTTTCGTCTTTTACATTTCTAACTCTCTTTACTTTAAACAAACACCTAATGTTCTAATCTGTGACTTATGATTAAACTATTGAAGAGTTCTCCCAAGTACAGTTTAAGGTCCAGAGGAGGGAGAAAGAACAACCGAGACAATGAAGTACCTCTAGTCAGACCTATATAATTTTATACAATGATTATATCACTACATATTTCACCAAGGATGCATTAAATGTGAAAGAACAAAACATTCATTTCATTGGGACATATTCTTTTTATTTTTTTGTTGTTTTTTCATTTATTCTCTTTTTCTTATATGAAGTTCATATTCAATTATTTGTAAAAAAAAGGTTTTTTAACAATACATTTTATGTAAACCAATTTTGACAGTGCATAGTTTAACAAGGTGCTATTTCCAAAATATATAGAACCCCGTAAAAACATCATATATTCATACCGTTCATTCTTCCAGACATACTTCTACATTCACTACCCATTCTATAGCAAATAAAACTAACATGTAATACATAAATCAATGGACATACAAAAAAAGTTTACTGTGAAACCCCTATGAGTTTTGCTAGGTCAAATGTTCAGAAGATTTTTCACTCTTTAATTTTGTACATTTTCCTTTTTAAACCAATTTTCTTGTTCTTTTTTTTATATATGTGATGATTTTCTATGTAGGGGTCTCAGATGCGTACGGCCTACGTACGTTTCGGTGATTAGAATTAATTGATTTTCCTTCTTCAGGGCCAAAAGAAAAATCTACACAAACAAACAAATATATATACACTTTGTATTAAAACCAGAGGGTTCTTGAAGCTATGTAAGTTTCGGCAGGGACGGATCTATCCACGCTTTAAATGCGTACTGGCAGGCTTGCAAATAGTCATTGAGTTTCGGGATTGGAAAATGAGTCCTACATAATGCAGATATTCATTCTGTCTGTAGTGAAGAAACCTGTTCTCTTTCTGTGTTTCTTATATTTCACACTCACACCGTTTATTTTGAATAGGTGGCGATGACCTGATTATATGTTCATGGGCTCAGGATGGATTAAAGGTGATGTCTTGAGCAACATTTCGTCTAGTTTTTTTGCGTGCCGGGGTCGGTATGTTTCATCGCATTCTGATATAGCAATAAGCTGTACGCTTTACGGGGAGTCGTCCGGTTTGTGCAACAAAATATTGCTCAAAACATCATTAAAGCGTGGCTAGATCCGTCCCTGCCGAAACTTACAGAGCTTCAAGAACCCCCTGGTTTTAATACAAAGTGTATATATATTTGTTTGTTTGTGTAGTTTTTTCTTTTGGCCCTGAAGAAGGTGAATCAATTAATTATAATCACCGAAACGTAAGTAGGCAGTACGCATCTGAGACCCCTACATAGAAAATCATCACATATATAAAAAAAGAAAGAAGAAGAAAATTGGTGTAAAAAGGAAAATGTACAAAATTAAAGAGTGAAAAATTTTCTGAACATTTGACCTAGCAAAACTCATAGGGGTTTCACAGTAAACGTTTTTTGTATGTCAATTGATGTATGTATTACATGTTAGTTATGTTTGCTATAGAATGGGTAGTGAATGTAGAAGTATGTCTGGAAGAATGAACGGTATAAATATATGATGTTTTTACGGGGTTCTATATATTTTTGAAATAGCACCTTGTTAAACTATGCACTGTCAAAATTGGTTTACATAAAATGTATTGATAAAAAACCTTTTTTTTACAAATAATTGAATATGAACTTCATATAAGAAAAAGAGAATAAATGAAAAAACAACAAAAAAATAAAAAGAATATGTCCCAATGAAATGAATGTTTTGTTCTTTCACATTTAATGCATCCTTGGTGAAATATGTAGTGATATAATCATTGTATAAAATTATATAGGTCTGACTAGAGGTACTTCATTGTCTCGGTTGTTCTAATCTGTGACTTATCTCTTTCTTCTTAACAGGCTTCTTCCGTCGTGTTGTCTGCTCGTTCTGGACGCGTTGGAGGCCTCTTGACGATATTCTGCACTCTCGCCGTGTAGTAAGGTATTTCTAACCTTTTTGCTCGCTCTCTATGTTTCCATGAATCTCACTAGGTAATGTTCGGAATTGCGCTTGACATTCAGCACCAAAACAAGGTTTAACAAATGACTCTTTACAAGAGCCCTAGAAGGTCAACCTAATGCCGGAAGACTTCAGGTGAAGTGCGCCGTTAGTTAGGTTCGCGCGCCTCACCCCACATCCCCGCACCTGGAGATCCCTCAAGAACTAGACCGCTAACTCGCAATTGAGTTTAGCGGCCATCTTGGAATTCCGCGATCGAACGCGGAGCCTCCAATGATTGCATGCGGGTCTGTTTCTTAGCAGGGATAGCGGTCGCTTCCCTACTAGTGCTGAGATATTGTGATCTTGAAACCCCGAGGTTCTGACAGTGGTAGAGTGGTAGAGTGAGAGGTGATGGTAGGGGTACGTGTCAGACAGTGCATTATGAGTTGAATGTGCGCTGAGATTGTTTCCTGAGGTGGGAAAGCGGGTATGTGTAAAGCAGTGTCCCCAGAGGTGGCAATTGGGCACGTGCAAAGCAAGGCTTCCAGAGTGACATTTGTGATTAAGTTGTCCCCTCCTGAGGTGCTAATGGGAGTATGTGTGACGCAGTGTCACGAGTACATCTGAACAATGTGTTTCGAGGTGTTGCTGAGCTGGTTAAATAACTGCCTAGAACACGGTCTCTTGAAAGCTCTATATGAGCCACTGTTGTGAGTTCAGTGTTGTATTAGGTGGTTCCAGTATTGTGAAACTGTCTGATGAGGTTGCGTCTTGAAATGGTGCAGGTGGTATGCGTTAGCACAGAGTACTAGTTCTTCTCAGTAGGTGCTGGCGTGTGTGAGGTACAGTTCACCTAAAAGGCACATCATATACTCAAACTAAACATTTTAAGATTCAGCTGGGATTCGCAATGCAATCTCAATAGGTGTAAGTATAGCAGATGTACAATATTCTTTTTTAAACAATAATTGTCCATTTTTATATAGTTCTTTAAATGGACAATTAGATTAGCCTGCTTCTAAACTCTCCAAAGTCTAGCATACTGTGGGAGAGACGCTCAGGATCACTCTAGTTCTAGGGAGACAGGAAAAAAAGTTTAGCAACACTACTAACATAACTCAGCAGGCAAGCCGAGAACACAGTCACATAACTATAACATCTCCAGAAGTCACACATGGCAGACTGCATGTACAACACATCACCCAAGAGCTGTGAGGGTGACACTGGAATTATGTGGCAAATTATGTGACAAGAGTCGATTCAACTATCTATTCAGGAAAGCAAAAGGTTAGCAGCATACACAGTGGCAGTATGAAATCCCAATGTTAACATTGTAACACACATTATTCAGAAGATGATGAATTATCAGGCAAATTCAGTAAATGCATAATTATGTGGAAAACTGAGATACTGTCAAAATGCATAATGCCAGTTGCTCAGCCAAGGACAAATCCTCCAACACCATACTCCTGCAAGCACGTGCATCGGGAGCCATGTGTCAAGGTGTGAAAGTTGAAGAAATTGATGTACATAGACAGCATTCATTCCCCTTCTTCTCCCGCTCCTCTCCCTGTGAGCACCATGAATACCGTAAACTATTGACCGTATCACTCTGCCAGTAAAAGCCCCTACCCCTGTGCATATGTACAGCCAATTTAGGCACCATGGCCTTTTTACCCATTAGGATCTCTGGTTTCCCTCCTGCGCGTATCTTAACCCCCCCCTCTCTCATGGATAGACCCTGAAGCCCTCTCCCTCTGCGCGACCCCGCTGTGAAAGGCAACTCTCCCCCTTGACTCGCACAAAACCCCCCCCCCTATTCCTTCTTGGAGAGGCATCCTTCGCCTTAGCTGACGTAGCCCTCCCCAGCTGCACCTGACTGCCCCCGCTCTCTCATATACGGGTCATAAGATCTCTCGCTCTCTGTGTGACTCTACCCTTGTGTCCACCCTGGCTACCCCTCCCTTCTCCTCACGTGGGCAGGTCATAAACCTTCTTCTTCTGCAAGACCCAGTCCTTGAGAGTCACGGCCGCGCCTGACCAACACCTCCTACCCTTCCATGAATGCCCCTCTGTTGACAAGCCTTCCCCCTGCGCTCGATTGTCCACGCGACATGAATACCACTCCTTTGATGACCCTTTCCCCCGAGTCCGGCTGACCACACATGTCCGAGGCCATCGCCTGGGCCAGGAGATACCATTTACTGCCCTTATTGTATGAAGTCACTCCTCTTCAAAGGATCCTCTATTGGTCTTAGCCACCCCACCCCTTGGGCTATGATCAGGCGTACACATCCTACGAAACACTCAGCTGCGTGATTGCCCTCCCCTCTTATCAGCAGGTCAAGGGTCCCCATTGTGAATGTATGTGGGTAGGATCACCACGAGGATTATAGGATCACCACGAGGATTATAGGGATGTCTTTCTTTTGCGTCATACAGTCCTGATTGTGTTATCAAGTGTTCTGCAGGGTATAAAAGCAAGAGTCTCAGCTCACTTGTTAGAGCACCTCCCGAAAGACACTGTGTTTCGTGTCCGAAATGACTGGCTCTCCTCATGAGAAATAAACTCTGTTCTTGATTCCTGCTACCAGCGCCCGTCTCTTTATTTGGTAATTATTCAACATGGGAACTAAGAGGCGGTTTGCGCCAGCGGCCTGGGCATCGATAGGATTACGGGCTCGTTTTCTACAATTGGCGTCCCAACGCGGGGTCCATCAGTGACATGGGGTTCGGTAAGAGAGATCCAGACGAAGAAGTGAACATCTAAATGATCGGGGCATGCCTGCCTTGAGAGGGCCCTCGCCCGGCTGCCGATCGACAGAACTTCACCAATTCTGAACGGACCTCTCTTGAAGTGACCTATTGTCCTGACTGGAATCCCACAGGAATGCTACATGGAGTAAGAGAACGAACGGGCGCTGGAGGAGGAAGTCGAAGAACTGTCCGTATGGTCCGGTCCGGGTAAGATTAAGTAGGGCGTTTTTACGCCTGATTGGTAGGGTGGTTCTATCCACCTGATTGATTGTTTGTATTGAAAATCGGTATTTGTATACCGAAATTGTTGGTATTGGTTCATTTAGCTTTGAGGGCTACTTGACATATTGGTTCTCTTCTGAGAACGAGACATTCTCTGTTTTCAAACAGCGGCGAATAGGAACGTCGTCCCTCTTTGCAGATAGAGAAGGGTAGGTAATGCAGACTTTTGTCCCCGGTAATTAATCCGTCATGCCTACTTTTCTCCCCACTGAATTGTTTGAAGTCGATTAATAATCGATTGTTGTTCTTTGAGAATTGTTTGAAGTCGATTAATAATCGATTGTTGTTCTTTGAGATCTTCCCTGTCTACAAACTGAGACGAGTAGAAATATTCTGTCCTCCTTTTTGGATAGCGAAGGGCAGGTAATGCAGACATTTGTCCCCGTTGTAATCCGTCATGCCTGTTTTTCTCCCCACTGATTGGTTGGTTGCCTGGACATTGTTGTTCCAGGAATTGTTTCGTTTGAGGTATTTTCTGCCTGCAAACAACGTGGAATAGAAATATTCTATCTAGTCTTTGCAAGTAGTAAAGGGTAGGTTATGCCCCTTTGTGAATTCGTCAGTCCTACCCACTCCCCACTGTTTGGGGGGTAGCTCGCATGGTCCGCCCAGGAGACTACCCTTATGGAGGACATATGCTCCCCGCTCATGGGCCATTTAGTGGAGGTAGACCATCTGGTCCGTCCAGGAGGCTACCCTAGTAGATGGAAGTACATCGCTCGGTCTGTCCAGGATGATACCCTAATGAAGGAATATATGTTCCCCTTTTGATCGATAATCTCGTTCCACCCCGGACCATTTATTGGAGGGAACTCGTCTGGTCCGTCCAGAAGTACCCCCTAGTGAAAAAGACACATAAAAATATGAAGTGATCACCGTTCCCTACTAACAGAAAGCTTTAGCTCGAAACACGCTAAGGAAGAGAAAGAAAAATAGAAAAAGAAATCAGGCTAAGTCAGTAACCCCCTGATGAGCTTTTGACTTCACTAAAAATAAGAAACATTAGAAATAGTTCGTAACAAGAAATATAAAATGGCGAAAAGTTTGGCAGCAAAAATAGCCACGAGGTAGCTAGGCTTCACTGCCTGTTCCTGCTCCCAACATGTCTGCCTCATTGCCCGCCACGCCCAAATAACGGTCACATGAAATAGAAACAATCCAATAGGTACCTACCCCCATTCCGGAAGTTCCCAAAGTGCAACAGGTCCGCGGTTACGCCCATCCGGAAGGCGAGGCCTCGAGGCACGAGGGGCTCGCCTGACCACGGTCGGGAGGAGATGATGTTGGGCAGGCGGTCCAAAGAATGGCAGAGTCCTCTCCTTCTCTCCTCTTCCGCTGCCCTGCAGGCCACGGGGGGGGGGGGGCTGTCTTGCCTCAGCCACCGACCACCCCCCCCCTTCTGTCTCTCGCCTGGTCCGACCCACGAAGAAGGCCGAAGCCAGGGGCGAGAATGGCGGCAAATCAAGTAGTCCCGCCACATGTCAAATTCCTGGATAGTTACAGGTAGTGCCGCCACATGTCGACGCCTGGACAGTTCCAGATAGTCCCGCCACATGTCAAGAGAAAAAGGGGGGGCTGTCTTGCCTCAGCCGCCGACCACCCCCCCCATCTTCAATAGCCAGCACGGCCAATATCGAAACGACGGAGCCGAGTAACGGCGCGGGGTCGCTGGAAGGGGGAGGTGACGCGAACGAGCCTCCCCCACCTCCCTCCAGGTGGAGGCTTCCAGCGACACCCCACTGCTCTTACTTAAAGAGGGTCAACATCATAAAGCGGTCTTCTGCCCAGGACGGGCACACGCTCCATGCCTTCTCCCCTCAACCTTGAAGATTCTATAAGAGCCGGGGGGCACCCCGATCCCTCCGCATGGGTGCCCCCGCCCCCTTCACTGGGACTCACGACACCGGTGCAACTCCTGCCGGCACCAGCCTCGGATTGGAAATGGCTAAAATGAAGCCACGGCACGGACTTGTTCAGTTCCGGAGGAACGCCAGGATGACCCGGTAGGAAAATTGTTGCCGCCCTTCCCACTCTTTGACTCATGGTCCATATTTGCTAAACTGTTAACCACATAGCACAAAACTTTTTGAACTACCAACGGAAAGTTCTGGGCCAACCACGCGAGACTAGAGACTTTCTGACTGTGCTGGAACTTGCCTGACCCCACCTAAAATGGCGCCGCCACAAAATGAAACGTATTTGAATAAACTTTGTTGCACCCAGATTGCGCAGCTTGTTGCCCCGAGATCTATGTGCAGTTTTTGGATAATGAAAGTAGATATGAAGGGCGTTGAGTATGTGCTTGGATAATGAATTGACTTAGGGTGGGTACTGATTATGATTTGGAAAATGAATTGGTGTAACTTAGATAACGAATGAGTATTGGATAATGAATTTTTGAATTAATTAAAAATGAATTCTTGACATGCATCATGCTTGCTCTGTAAGGAAATTTTAATACGATTTTATTTGCACTGCTGCACTTTATGCAATGAACTGCCACCAATTTCGTTTATTAAAAGTATTTTGAAGAAGAAAGCATGGTCGTAGCAGTTGCATTAATGAGTTTTGGATGCCTTACTACTGTGAGTGAAGAGTAAGTATGATGAAGGATGTAGATCAAAAGGGATCAGATATTTAGCAGCTACCTTATGTGCCACAAGCAGCCGGAAAAGTGTTTCAGATACCCTTAAAATGACACCACAGAAAATGCCACCTGACCGTCACCCTTGCACCCGATAAAGAGGGTTACGACCAAGTAGCTCATGTAGATACTCAGATCGTCAATGATTGTCTATCTGACACCACTGGTCCCTCTGGGCTTAAACGCCGAGATGGCAGGGGAATGCAGTACGAGGAGATGGGGCGAGTGTGTGGTAGGTGAAAGCATTTTCGAACTACTGCATGATGATGTGCTTTGAATGCTGCCCCCCCCACCCCTTCTTTTCCTCCCTTCTGCAGGTCGCGTCAGAATGTCGGCTGAGGTGTGGAAGAGCGACGGTTGGACCACCGACGAAAAAGGGAAAGGGGGAATATGTGTTTAGTCGTTATAACGATAAGTTTTTAAAAGACGTAGGCTTAACATGACTGTTCCTCCTTAGGCATAGCGACTGAGAGGATGGACTGACATAGAAACTGGACAGGTACTGAATGACGAAAAATTGACTAGAAATGACGTGTTAAATAATGTAACTGGACGTTTGACTAGGTAGGGAAAGGACAAAGAAAAATTATACGGGTAAGGGTTGCCACGGCACCACCCGTCTGGGAAGTTAGAAATGTTGCTGATGTTCAAAATGCACTACCCCCTTTCTCGCACTCTTATAGATATAGCCAAGCTGTCCGACTGTTCTCCCGATCAATACTTGCCGTTGCCTCAGCCTGGAGAACTTCCCACCAAAGGAGGGAACAGAAAAATGGCTTAAGATCCAACCATGGGTAACTAGCACGACCAGGTTAATTACTGATCGACCAGCCGAGGTGTGAGTATTGGTAATTGGGAACGCTCGCAGGCGTGACAAGCGAGAAGGGAAAGGGGGGAAGGGTAGAAAGAGCTAAGCACGTAGATAAAACAGGATAGTAAAGATACGTAGGATATACATATAAAAACAGATCTTGTAGGCTAACAATTGTTTCTTGTCTTGTCATGAATGTCTTGTATATGTGTAATACATGTGCCGTCTTCCCTATCTGAGTTTGTGTGTGTGTAATGTACGAATTTATGTCTTCCCTCTGTCTGTATCTGCGTGCTACCTGACCTTTGCTGTTCCGTGTTGTGAGCGCACTAAATGACCTATTTTTGTACACGTCTCTCTCTCTCTCTCTCTCTCTCTCTCTCTCTCTCTCCCTACATGTCATACGTGTACCGAATGGCTCGTTTAGATTGCGGACGACTCTCACTCTCTATGAGAGTCTCCCTATTCTCTCTCCCTCATTGGTAAAATTGTGCCCCACCGGCACCAGTCTGATTTGATACATATTGAACGCGAAGGTGTTCAGCGAAATTGACCGAAACTAAAATGATTGTATCTCGCCATATTACTGCCTCTCCTTTCTGCAAAATGAATGAACTTGAATTGGCTGAGAAGGAAAGGACAGGTAAGACGACTAAAGTCCCCCAAATCTGGCCATTTATAGGGGAACTGTATGTCAATGGCACCTTATGTCTGTTCTTCAGAGACGAACGCCAACGTCCAGATTGAACCCCCAACGCCCGGATTGCCCCCCCCCCCCCCCCCTTTGCACCCAAGCGCAAGCGCCCGAAGCATCCCCGCCCCATTTTTGATAAACCCCAATTGCTGTCCCGAATATAAACTTGATGCACATGAGTAGCTGTTAACCATCGAGAAGACCCTGTTTTGCCTGACTCTCGATAATGGCACCCCCGCCCTGTTCGAAAAGGTTAACCAGTCCTGATGGGAAATGCTCTGTAATGCTGAATATGATGTAATGCACAGTTGATGGGAACCTCATTTACCTCACTTGATTTATAAATAAGACGATGAATAGATCTGCCATGAGCCCAGTAGGAATACTGACACATGCACTGCTTGGTAATGGACCTCTGACTGTGACCAATGAGCGTATCTCCCAAATGCGTAGAATTGAGGGAGGAATTCACATGCGTAGATATCTTCTTTTTGCCATTTCACTGAAACCTTGTCTTGTACCTATTCAAAGATTCACGATCACCGAAGGAGATGGGTCAGAAGTGACGTACAGCCCGGCTGCGGATCTTGGGACTCGTGTGACCTCGACCAAAGGTGGAGCCGCAGAGCAACAGGATACGGGACGAGACCGCAATTTCAACGTGGAAAATGAAAAACGGTGGGCCGCCTCGAAGCCCCCCGCCTGCTAACCCACGTGTGCCTGGAGTCTCCGTCCCCCTTCCTTGAGCCCGATGGATGGGCCTGCCTGCTTGTTATCCTTTGCTCCCTTGGTCCCTTTTGTGTGTCCCAGGAACTCTGACCCAACTCCGCCCTCTCCCCTATCGACTATTTGGACCACACTCACCCTCTTTTCCACGTGACTTTTCGCCAAGGGAAAGAACAGCATCCCACTGGGAATAGGGTGCTGCCATAGAACTGTGGGTGCCGAGCATAAGGCGCCACCAACCGGATTGTTTAGGGAACAGGACTGTGGTCTAACAGCAGAGGACTGACCGCACCCTGCAACGCGTAAGGATAAGAACCGAGCTGGACCTATAGCTCCACCGCCGGTGCTCAACAGCGCCAACGAAAGTACTCGGACTAGAGCCTACCAGTGATGGCTCACTGACAAAAAGACACTGGGACGAAGAAATATTGTGTATTGAACTGAATTCCGCTCTCAACTACCTGGTCAAAACTGTTCATTGGTCACATTTTTTAAGTCGGAAAGATTTTTGCTATGTAGTGCGTTTAATTGTTAGGAACTCAATGAAAAGCAATTTTCCATGTACTGCATTCTGCCCATTACCTTAACTGTCTATGATTGTACGCCAAATGTTAGTATCGACAAAATGCTAATTCATCAACGATGCCTGTCTACCTGTAAACCCATCAATTGCAAATATGACTGCTGCTATGTAAAAAGGGGCGACTGTGAAAGTTGAAGAAATTGATGTACATAGACAGCATTCATTCCCCTTCTTCTCCCGCTCCTCTCCCTGTGAGCACCATGAATACCGTAAACTATTGACCGTATCACTCTGCCAGTAAAAGCCCCTACCCCTGTGCATATGTACAGCCAATTTAGGCACCATGGCCTTTTTACCCATTAGGATCTCTGGTTTCCCTCCTGCGCGTATCTTAACCCCCCCCTCTCTCATGCATAGACCCTGAAGCCCTCTCCCTCTGCGCGACCCCGCTGTGAAAGGCAACTCTCCCCCTTGACTCGCACAAACCCCCCCCCCCTATTCCTTCTTGGAGAGGCATCCTTCGCCTTAGCTGACGTAGCCCTCCCCAGCTGCACCTGACTGCCCCCGCTCTCTCATATACGGGTCATAAGATCTCTCGCTCTCTGTGTGACTCTACCCTTGTGTCCACCCTGGCTACCCCTCCCTTCTCCTCACGTGGGCAGGTCATAAACCTTCTTCTTCTGCAAGACCCAGTCCTTGAGAGTCACGGCCGCGCCTGACCAACACCTCCTACCCTTCCATGAATGCCCCTCTGTTGACAAGCCTTCCCCCTGCGCTCGATTGTCCACGCGACATGAATACCACTCCTTTGATGACCCTTTCCCCCGAGTCCGGCTGACCAAACATGTCCGAGGCCATCGCCTGGGCCAGGAGATACCATTTACTGCCCTTATTGTATGAAGTCACTCCTCTTCAAAGGATCCTCTATTGGTCTTAGCCACCCCACCCCTTGGGCTATGATCAGGCGTACACATCCTACGAAACACTCAGCTGCGTGATTGCCCTCCCCTCTTATCAGCAGGTTAAGGGTCCCCATTATGAATGTATGTGGGTAGGATCACCACGAGGATTATAGGATCACCACGAGGATTATAGGGATGTCTTTCTTTTGCGTCATACAGTCCTGATTGTGTTATCAAGTGTTCTGCAGGGTATAAAAGCAAGAGTCTCAGCTCACTTGTTAGAGCACCTCCCGAAAGACACTGTGTTTCGTGTCCGAAATGACTGGCTCTCCTCATGAGAAATAAACTCTGTTCTTGATTCCTGCTACCAGCGCCCGTCTCTTTATTTGGTAATTATTCAACATGGGAACTAAGAGGCGGTTTGCGCCAGCGGCCTGGGCATCGATAGGATTACGGGCTCGTTTTCTACAAAGGCTCTTTCCGGGCAGACTATAGCAATGCGAGGCCACACAAATGGCATATTGTCGCTATAGTAAAATCAATCAGCTGAAGCTAGAGTAGGACGCCTAAAATGTTCGCAGTCCAGTGCTTACCACGTATAACAGACCAGCGCAGCAGGAACCGGGCTCATGTCCGTAATAAAGAGACGTGAGCTGGGGCGTTTGTGCTATGCAGGTGAGGCAGACTACACGCCCCACGCCCTTCCCCTCCGGTCTTCGGGTAAAACACGTGTTCCTCCCTCTTTTGTTTATATTAAACTTGGCGGCCCTTTTTGCAGGAGTTGAGATAGTTGCATCTGGCCATGCACAATGAATTTTATCAGCTTTATAATTTTATTGTGTTGCCCAAGGGAGCTGCTGTGTTAGAGGAGGAGCCGAGATTTCAAATAAGTAGTTCGCAGACACCTCCGCCTCAGGAAACGGCGTGGAAGAGAGTTTCTGCCACCACAAGACGCTTGACAGTAAAACTGCTTGTGAAGACCGAAGTATTTGCTTATGCAAAATTAAAATAATAAAAAAAGTTATGCTTTTCATCTTCGCCAATCTTTAAAAAAAGACATCTGAGCATAATATAACATAACACAAGATAACACATTTTGTAGCACAGTGACATAAATATCAAAAGCAACATAAAAACATAATATAGTACGTAACATAAAGGCATTATATAACATACCAATTTAAAACATAGCATAATACCCATGGCAAAGCATAACAACATAAGACAACATAAATGTAGTTACTGTAACAACATTAGGAGACTTAACATTGTACAAGAGAATGTGACTTAGCACTAAAGAGCATCAAATAGTAAAAGACAAAGTAACATGACATAACAATGATAACACAGTAAATAAATCACAAAGAAAAGCATAGCATAATGTGACAAAATACAGAAAATCTAGACATCGTGTAACAGCATACTACCAAAACAAACCATGACATAATAAAGTATAACACCAATCACATTTGACGAAACAATCCAGCGAATACATAAACCCCAAAAATGTGCAAATATATCACAAAAGTCTTCTCCGGAAACAAGGCTAAAAAGAGACCTATGCATTGTGGTTTATCTCTTACGGGGCATATTTTGGTGTATTTATGTGATAGGAATCAGTGGAACCCCCCCTGAAGCAGAATCTTCCGCCCCCCTCCTCTGGCTGCTCATTTGTTCTTTTGTAAATGTCTGGCCTGGTTTAAGTCGTAAGAAAACGTGTTCTCCTTGTCTCCTGCATGTGGGGAAAGCCTTCAATTAACAAATGAAACAAGCGCTCGCGGGGCAGCAGGGGTGCGATGTCAGGCAACAGTTGAAGCCGAGCAGAGAAAAGGCAGCGCTGGGTGGGGGGCTGGGCATGAGCAGATTGTCCTGTTTATGACCTGCGGAGCGCGTTAAGTGGCTGCTGGCAAATGGCTTTGATGTTCTTGTCTTGCTTTGTGGGAGGGGTAGGGTAGCGAATTGCTGTGCATGCGCCTGGCTCTCACATGAACTGTATGCGATCCGCAGTGGGTAGAGTTCCGAAATCAGCTTACTATAATCTCGCAGAAAACAATGCTTACGCATTGCCTCAGCGAGACCTAATGACCCTTCTAAGATGGCTGCCCACCAGACCATTATTCTTTCAGTTTTGATTCAGGGGCAAGCCAAAGGGCACTATTCAAAGACGGCCGCCCCCATTTGAAAGTTCAGTCCTTTTTCTGCCCCCATTAGTTTCGGCATCAGCCATTTTGATGGAAAAGGGGAGGATAATGGTGTACTGGCCAGAGGAAAATCAGCCCCAAAAATGACCACAGATTCTCTCACCTTCACCAAGAGTTGGGAGGAGGCTCATCCCACCCTCCTGAGACTGGAGCCAGGGTGTCTCTGATGATGTTGTCACTCTACCTCCTCTTCAGCTGTTCACTGTAGATTCTTATATGCTTCAGCACTCTCACTTACTCTGAGACCATAACGGTGCAGAGTCACCAAACACCACCCAGGAGTCACAGTGCACCATCCATAATACGAGTGCACTGCACACTCTGTTCTGAATGTGGCACGTTCTCTAAATATAAACACACAAGAGCCTCAGGGGCAGTCTCTGACCTCGGCCAAACACCACGCCACTCATCGTAACATCTCTTTCCAGGTCAGAGACCTCCCGTGAGGCGCTCCTTTCTGGGTTCGAGAGGTGCTGTCAAACTGTTGCCTAGTGTTACTGTGGGCTCTTCCTGAAGGCTTAGGAATTCCTTGCACACTCAGCAGCATGCACAGCACATGCAGTGCTCTGATTCGGGACAGAAGGAAGCATTACGAATTCCTGAGGTGATCGGTGTCCCTGCAGGTGAGGGTTCTCAGCAGGTAAAGGTTCCCAGGGTGATCAGGTCAGCACTGAGTTACTGCGGGCTCTCCAAGCTAGCCCCAGACGTCCCTCGAGTATTCGGACATCAGACGTATGTTCAATGAAATCCTGTCCATGTCACCTAGTGTTCACCCTGTTTTTTTTTTGTTTTTTTTATTTAATGCATTTTTATATAGCGCAGCCTTTACCCAAAGGTGTCAGAGTGCTTCACAATAGAACCAAGTACGTCACATGAGGAAAGTTTTACATATTGACATGTTACAGAAACAAACGAGAAAGAAGAAAAAGTTGAATAAAACAATAGATGGCAGTCACACAAAAAACAAAAACACATTAGGGTGAAGATCGTACAGGCCTAGATTACAAATTTACAACATTGAAAGAACTTCCTTGAAGGACATGAAAAGGGATGTATTAGTTCTAGAAGTGTCTTTGGAGGAGAAGAGATTTTAGGTCAGTTTTGGAGGTCTGGGTAGAGGTGGTGAAACGGAGTGGTGGAGGAAGTAAGTTCCAGATTCCAACCGCGTTGCCTGAGAAGGATTGAGCCATCGATCTTTCCCTTTTGAAGGTGGGGGGCTCAAGCAGTAGATTTTCCGCATTACGAAAAGGTCTAGAACCGCCTGTTACTGAGGGGAGGAAGTGTGCAAGGCGTTTTGGGTGGTACAGGCAGTCTTGTAGGTTGATCTTGCCTTGATGGGAAGCCACCAAAGAGAAGACAAAATGGGCGTGATGTGGTCACTTCTTTTGGCCCCAAAGACAAAATGAGCCACGGAATGGAGAACGGATTTAAGAGGTGAAAGGTGAGATTTGGGGAGGGCAGCAAGAGGAGAATTGCAATAATCCAATTTAGAGAGAACCAGAGATTGGACCAAGGTTTTTAGGTCTTGCTCTGGAAGGAAACGTAGAATCCCCCATAGAAGGCGCAGTTGGTATTGTGCATTCTTTGCAATGGAATTGATGTGGGAGAGTAGGTTGAGGCTTTTGATAAGTATGACACCAAGGAATTTTGCGCTGTCAACAATGATAGGTTTATTGTTGAATACATTCAGCTGATCCATCCAAGATTGAACAGGAGGAGGAGAGAGTGAGGTAGAGAGGAGGAGGAATTCAGTTTTGGAAGGATTCAGAATGAGTTGATGAGCTAACATCCAGTTTTGAATAGAGTTGAGAGTAGAGTTGAGGATTGAGATATCGTGTGCGGAAGACACCTTAACATAGATTTGAGTATCATCGGCATAGAGATGGTAAAGGATCCCAGATTTACTTAGGAGATTTTACAATGGTTCCAAATAAAGATTGAACAAAGTAGGTGCGAGGATAGAACCTTGAGGGGCGCCTTGACCTACCGCCAATGAAGGCGAAAGACTATTTGCTATTTTAATCATTTGGGATCTGTCTGAGAGGAATGAGGCAAACCATTTAAGCATTGTGCCTTCCAAGCCCATTCTCTGTCGAAGAGTATTACGGAGAGTGTTGTGATTAACAGTTTCAAAGTCAGCAGAAAAGTCTAGAATATTCATAAGACAAGACTCCCCCAAATTGATTACACGCAGCACATCGTCAATCACTTGCAGCAGGGCTGTTTTGGGGCTGCAGTTTAGAATGAAACCAGACTGGAAATTGTCAAGATTATTATCCCTAATATGTAGGGAAAGTTGTTTCGCTACACATCTTTCTGTATTTTTGCATGAAAAGGGAGGCTAGTGATGGGGTGGAAGTTGCTGAGGTTGTTTGCATCAGCGGTGGATTTTTTAAGACGTTGGGTAACCTATCCTGTTTTAAGGGCAACAGGAAGGGAGACTTGGCTGAGGAAGAGGTTAACCAGACTGGTCCAATAGGAAAGAGTATGGGTGTAAAAATCAATGGCAATGTCACTAGGGATAGGGTCAAACGAATGAATATTGCAAGAATGTCTGTCCCCCATTGTCATCGCTGTTGTGCGATTTACAACTCCTTAGTCAAATAGGTAATATCCTTTTCCAAAACCTAAAGGGCCTCAGTATTTGGATGGGACATACCTGTCATTTTCACTATTTTAGTGGTCCCTGGCCTGGGAGCTCTCAGAGGAGCTCCTGCTCGTCCGCCATCTTGGTCCAATCCATTTTTTTCTATTTCTTGTTATTAAACAGTTATAGATAAACCTTCATAATGATACAGAGACAGGTTGATTTCTAACAGCAGAGAGCAGAAGAGGGTCACATATCACAATGCACCATGTCATCATATTCCTGGCCTCGTGCATATCTGCTTCCAGCCTCTACATTCTATTTAAATTAATTTCGATATTTCTCCTGCGATGACCAACAGCCTAATTCATGAAGCTGAATTCGGCTCGCAAAGGGCCAGATTCTGAGAATCTGGCCCTTTGCGAGTGAGATTTTTGCATTTGGGATTCATCATCCCAAATGCAAAAATCGGTAATTGCGTTTTCGCAAATTTGCGATGGATTACATTTAAGGAATCTCTATTTGAGATTCCTTAAATGCAATTCATCATCCATTTAAAAATTGCGAAATCGCAATTTCGGGCCGCTATTTACCGCGAGGTCAAACCTCGTGGTAAATAGCGATAACTCAGAAAAATGCTTTTAAAAGCATTTTTCTGAGTTGCATGTTGCACACACACATGTCCTTTGGACATGTGTGTGTGCAACCCCTGTTCATATTAGCATTTAAGGGGTGCTACAGGGTGTCCTTTGGACACCCCTGGCACCCTTTCAATCGCTATCTTATTTGCGATTAGCTAATTGATAATCGCAAATAAGCAATACTCCCCATTCATTCCTATGGGCCTTTTGGCCCATAGGAATGAATGGGGAGTTATTCCTTATTTGCGATTAGCAATTTGCTAATCGCAAATAAGGAATTAGTAGGAATCGCATTTTTTTTGCATATTCCTACATGAATCCCGTTTTGCGAGTCCTTAATAGCGTTTCGCTATGAATCGCTATTAGGGGCTCGCAAAACGGGAGTATGATGAATCAGGCTGTTAATCTTTTCCCACTTTGTCGGCATCCTCTACTTTGATAGACCGCTTTCTCCGCTTGCTGACACCAATGAAGGTCATTTTCCCAGTCCCTGGTTTTGTGGG
The DNA here is from genome assembly GCF_964263255.1 of Lissotriton vulgaris. Lineage (NCBI taxonomy): Eukaryota > Metazoa > Chordata > Amphibia > Caudata > Salamandridae > Lissotriton > Lissotriton vulgaris. The sequence continues at coordinate 927,357,706 of NC_141698.1, forward strand.
GGTCCGGGTTTCCCCACTTTCTTTCTATGTTCCTCTTGGCCACCCCCAAGGCCAGCATGGTCCAATCAATTATTTAAAACACTGACGAGAAGTGAGGTTTGACCTTGCCTCGGCCTCAGGGCCTGACAGGCCTTATTACACTGGACTGGACTGGCACATATATAGCCCAATGTCTGGCATTATTAATAACCTTTGTAAATGTAATAAAAAAATATTTCTTGTCCTTCAAAGAGGTATCCTTGCCTCTCTTGATTTATGTGCATTGAGCGCCGCCTGCTGGAAGCACTGGTGCAACGCCTTTAAAGTTAAGAAATCAAAGTAAAATGCTGATTGTGAAATTCTATGTAATCCCTGCCCAATACAGGGATCTCAAAACACACTGATAAACGCGGCTGGTGGTTCGTAACCTTTTTTCAAATACAATTTAATTTTCAAAGAGGGCAACACATGAGGAAAAAGGTACAGAAACACAAAACGATTAAGCCAAAGTCTCTTTTTTATTTCCCGTTGAGAAGAGAGGATTTACTTCCATATTGCGTTTATGTTGGAAAGGTGTAACTGTGCAAACAGCTCTGTATTCAAGCCTTTTTATCTTTTCGCTTCCTGCCCTTTTAGTTTTTCCATCATTAAACCCTCCAGTAAGGGCAACCTTAGATTACACGGCTTTGCTGGGTGAGAAGCTTAACCTCACCCATAGTTACCAGTAGTTACAAGAAGTGCTGGCTTCTCGCCCATGGAATGGCCTGCCTCCTGCCTCCTGCGGTGAGGAAATCCCAGGATCTCATCACCTTCAGACGAAAACTAAAAACCTGGCTGTTTCAACAGCAGCCTTAAACCAGAGCTTGTTGGGCTTATTCTGTTGCGGGTCTTTTTGCTCTTAGCGCTGGGACACTCCTGGGAGTAGCCGCGCGCTTAATAAATACCTGCTAACATAACATAACGTAACACTGCCCTTAACAAGCCATGGGGAGATGGATTGTTGGTGTCAGTGAACATGTAGTGCAGGGCAGCAGCATTTAAACCTGCCCCCTTGGAGGTAGCCTTCCAGCCACTCTCCTGTTCTATCTGTTCGGTCTCCCTTAAGGGCCTTGTTTAACTGTTTGTATTCTGAGTTGGAAGAGACAGGGTGTGTGTGTGCAGTGACTGTGATTGCACGGCAGAAGGTGTTGTCCACATGCTGGAAGGATGGTTTCTCTGCAAGTACCACAGCACAAGATGGAGGTTCCTTTTCAAGTTGTCTTTGGGATGTGAACCGATGCACATAGCTTTGCCCAATAGCCCTTAACACCATGATTCATGGAATCCACATAAACACCCTACCAGGCCTAGGTTCTGTCACAAAAAGAAAGATTAATCAAAACTGGATGCTTTTCTGTGCAGCTCTTTCCTGATCTGCCCAGAGATTGCAACTATCTGCTTTGGATGTCTGGCACTTAATTCCTTACACTATACATATACATGTGGAGAAGTGTGGCTCAATGGTTAGAGCGGCAGACCCTGATGCAGAGGTCTAGCCCAGGACCAGGATTCAATTCCCCGCCTCGGCGGGTCTTGGGCTCAAAATTCCACGGACCTGATAATTCTCGCCTCGGTGCCTATTCCAATCATGGAGTCCCACTCTGCAACTCTGGGCAATAGCTTGCTTAATCTCCACAACTGCCCCCACAACGCTAAGGATGCCTGGCCTCCACCTTGGGGGTGCCCAGGAGTGGACGCCTCACAGGGAAAGCCAGGATGGGTTCCACAGCGGTATTCGTACAAGCACCTTGAGACCCTTGCGGGTGAGTAGTACGCTATACAAGTATCAATTTACATCTGTGGCCTCTTCAATTTCTAAATATGCTGAGGAGTATATGGAAACAGAAGAGACATGCATACAACTCAAGAAATGTAAACATCCTCTCCTAAAATCCACATTCCTTTGCCCAAACTCTCTCCAGTGCCTTTCTGCAAAGGATAAGAGCTGTCGCTCCAAGGCATATTCTTTGTTTTGACGTGGGTTTTTGGAGGAGCTCTGCGGTGTTACCTTGGATAGATATATGACCAGGAGCAGTCCTTTTGAAGCTGCTATCCCCACACTCCCTCGCCTCACCCCACCAACGCTGTTACCAAGCCTTGGCCACTGGCGAAGCTTAGCTACTGAGCCATGCGTGCAAGCTAGGAGCTATATACTGCTCAAGGCATGAGAGGAGCTAAGCCGCCAAGAAGACAACAGTGTGGCCCGGTTGCCTTCATTTGCACAGAATTTGACTCAAGAACTAGAGACTGCAACCAGCTGCAAATGGCTGAAGCTAAGATATACATATTCAACCAAGGTACTGCAGAAGGTCATGACCCTAAATGGCCCCTTGACCCAGCACTTTTGTATTCTCCCGTTCTCTGTACAAGAGGGCCATATGGGTATCTCCCTTTGGCACAAAGGATTTGATTATATTCCTTTGGCCATAGGACGGTCACCCAGATTCTAGAACCAATCGAACCATCAATCTGGAACAGAAGGTTCCAAACATATAATTGAACCACAGGACCCTATGCCTAAATTCCAGTTCCCGAATGCACTTGAGAATCAGTGCATCCCATATCCCGTAGGTGTCCCACCAATGGTAAAAAACCTGACAACAAGTTAACATACAATCTTTGCTGTACAGCTCACACCCGACACATGAACATAAACATAACTCCGCCCCCACCATCACTCGAGAAAGGTAGAAATGAAAGACACCTTGAGTCTGTTTGTATTGAACCAGAGTTAGTGTGAGAGTATGACTGAGCAGGTGGAGTGTCATTGAATTGAAACAATAATTGTGCAACTGTTTCTGTCTGTTGGGACTTATTGCTATTTTGTAAAAGTCTCAGACATTGAGGACACAAATGTTCACTTTGTTCGTATAGTCAAGAGGTATTTCCATAAGTTACAACCACTTTGTTCTTAGGGTCATGAGGTATTATAAGTTACAAGATATTACTTATGTCCTAGTATACAATAATACTTTGGCACTGTATGATGGTGTTCAAAATAAATGTAGTGCAAAATGTGTTTTGAAACGTTATAGTTTTAATGATGCATGGTGTCGTACCTGATGAATTGATAAGATTGCTTCTGAAACTAAGGGCCAGATGTAGGTAAATCCGATTTACCGACTCTTAAATACCGAGTCATACCGATTCGGTATTTAAAAGTCGGTAAATTGGAAGGAGGCAGATGTAGGTAAAAAATTACCGAATCTGTAAGAGTCGGTATTTACCGATTCTGTAAATACCGAATCTGTATTTCCCATTGATTCCTATGGGCCTTGAAGCCCATAGGAATCAATGTGAAATACAGATTCGGTATTTACAGAATCGGTAAATACCGAATCCTGCAAGGGTGCAGGGGGTGTCACTTTGACACCCTCTAGCACCCCAATTCTGGACTTGTGTGCAATGTGGCACACAGACATCCCCTAAGGGCATGTCTGTGTGTCACATTGCACAGTTGTGCATGCACAGATGTGCATGCACACCTGAATTCGGTATTTTACCACCCAATAGGATTGGGTGGTAAAATACCGATTTTTAAGGGCCTGTGGCACTCTTAGGAGTGCCACCTACATGTGGTTTTTCCGAATCGGTAAATATACCGATTCAGTATTTTACCGATTCTATAAATTTACCGATTCGGTAACTTTACAGAATCGGTAAAATATAGGCCCCCTACATCTGGAAACCCTAATACTGGTCGGTAATGGCCGAATTCGGCCGTTACCGACCGGTATTAGGGCTCCTACATCTGGCCCTAAATGTTTAGGTCATATAGAAGTCCAGATTATGCTATGAGTGAGATAGGCCACATTTTAGGTCGTACACCTTTAATTATAACATGGATAGTGTTTCTGTGTTTTGTTCAACTTGCTCCTGCTCATGCTCATTCGCCCTCCAATTCAGTGTCTAACTTGAAAAAACTCCCCTTTTGAGGGGGGAAAACTGAGCACATGATGTAAATAATATTGTGTCTGATAACGTTGTGAATGAGGCTTCCATGGTGTACACAAAGTATAATTTTCAAAGAAGTGACGGAGGAGATGTGAGAGTTCAATGAGCCATTGTTCAAGGAATGTTTCCTTGTGTTGTACAATCTCCGGATTGCAGTTGCTGAGGAATGGAAGATGTGTCTCACCTTAAGAAATGGGTTAGTGTTTACTTGATTTTGTACGTCATAAGTATTACGTTGTTTCTGATTTGCCAAGTGCAACCCTCACCATGAACAAGCTGAGCTGAATTTGCAGAATCTATTAATTGAATTGCGTGCTTTGCTATAAAACCTTCTGTCCTCCGGTAGTTAGGGCCCCTTTCCCTTTTTGATGCCTGTTTTGTGGCTCTTGCTCCTCTTTTTGCCTTTTTGCTGATTAGTTGGCCCATGCACTCTCTGTAACCTTTTTGGGGAGGAATTTGTCATGTTTCAGATGTCCTAATATGCTGTCAGTACTCTTTATGAGTTTGGCATTTAGAACTTTTATTTAGAATGTGTCTAGCTGAGTGAACAATATTGCATTATTCCCTGTACTCTGCTCTAATCATCTCAGATTATTTTTGCCTATACTCCTTTATACCACTTTTTAACTTTTCTGTAATAAAATCCTTTTGCCTATTTTTGATCTAGCATTCAGTCCTGTATGCATATTATATTTTATTTTGTTTAACTCTGGTCAATTGCTATTTTCCTGGTGAGGAGTGCAGTCTCTAACCGCTAGATCAAACAAGACTTCTGGAGCTGAAATAATATTGGTAATTTTTGGGGTCATCAATTATTGGGGTTCAGATGAATATTGGGATTCAGCTTAGACAGCAGCATTACTGCTCAGTTTGTTGGAATGGTCTTGAGGTGTTACCATGCGTTATAACATACGCCTTATATTCCACTTTGAGAAGTAACAAGATAGTAATTGGGTATCACGTGGTGGTGTTACATGCAGTGTGTAAGATGTAATTCCTGATATTGTAGGGCTGCGTAATGTGGTGATTTATTTGTGAAAACATATTTGCTTGTTAGTAAGAGTGTATGGGACTGCTAACAGTTAATATTGTATTATTAAAGGACTAGCGGGCAATAAGATGAACATGTGAGTTTCATTGCTTTTGATGTTTGTACTGTAACTAATGTTGACCACCTTTTCAGTGACTTGTATTGTGTTTTTTAGTAGATTTACGTGTCTTGCAATGTTCGATGCAAGCATCATTTTTAATATATTTTGCCTCAGACAGATGCTCTTGAAGACCATAACAAAATTTACCACTCACCATTTTCAGCATATATAGTGTTTCTGAATATCATTTTGGTATTTCTAAAACACCACCATACATTATTTGAATTGTATTTAATTACATTTCAAAGTATGTTTGATGTGTTGCTCTGTTTTGTTTGTTGTTCAAAAAATGGTGAGGTAATATTGTTTCTTCAACCCAACACACAAAAGCCATACCTATCATATCGAATGTGAATGTTATTAATATAATATGTCTAGCTTAGAAGAGCATGAGACTTACTACTTTTCCGAAGAATTTGAGACTTTTCCCTTTTCACTTTGTAAAATTCGCCCTGCAACTCAAGATATAAAACAAGTATTTACAATGCAATGGTCTCGGCATTGTTAAAGTTAGAGCTATTGGCATTGCTGATGACATTATTTTTATTTATGTTTTTGTTTTTAAAACATATAAATAAATGGCATTGTCATTTACAATGCCAATACCTTATTCTCTCGCAAATGTGAGACCTATTGCATTTGCACCCACACACAGAGCCACACACACAAAGCCACCCACACACACATACAGAGCCACCCACACAGAGCCACCCACACAGTCATTCACATAAAGCCACCCACACACACACAGAGCCACCCACACAGAGCCACCTACACACACACACACAGAGCCACCCTCACACAGACCCACCTACACACACACAGAGCCACCCTCACACAGACCCACCTACAAAAAAAGCTACCCACACTGAGCCACACAGACAGAGCCCAACACACACACACATACAGAGCCACACACACACAGACAGAGCCACACACACACAGGCAGAGCCACACACACACACAGACAGAGACACACAAACACACAGACAGAGCCACACACACACATACACACAGACAGAGACACACACACAGACAGAGCCACACACACACAGACAGAGCCCCACACACAGAGCCACACACACACACAGAGCCACACACACACAGACAGAGCCACACACACACAGACAGAGCCACACACACACAGACAGGGCCACACACACACACAGACAGAGCCACACACACACAGCCATACACAGCCCCACACACACACACACACACACACAGAGCCACACACACACACAGAGCCACACACACACACACAGAGCCACACAGAGAGACACACATACATAGCCACACACACACACAAAGCCACATAGATACACACACACCCTCACCCCAGCGACTCTCCTTATTTACAAATGGGTTATTCGAGGCAAAAAACTATCACAAGCAGGGAACAGAGGCAAGAAAAGCGAGCACAACCAGGGAACAAAGGCAAGAAAAGCAAGCACAACCAGGGAACATAGGTAAGAAAAAGCGAGCACAATCAGGGAACAGAGGCAAGAAAACGATCACAAGCAGGGAACAGAGGCACTAAAAACGATCACAAGCAGGGAACAGAGGCACTAAAAACGTTCACAAGCAGGGAACAGAGGCAAGAAAACGATCACAAGCAGGGAAAAAAGCCACTAAAAACTATCACAAGCAGGGAACAGAGGCACTAAAAACGATCACAAGCAGGGAACAGAGGCACTAAAAACGATCACAAGCAGGCTGCTGCCCCTGAGACCCTTTCCTGATCTGCGCTGAAGTGAACTCACCGGGTGCTGAGGTGAAGTGTGCAGGTTGTGGCGAGAACCTACCACCAATAGCTCTCTCGTCGGGAGCTGCCTGATCGAAGTCCCTGGCCTGGGGGCCTTCCGAGAGAGTGCAGAGCAGGGTAGGGCCACGCTGAGCCCTTCGGCAGCCAAAGGTGAGAAGCACTGTGCTGGGTGTGGTGGCGGGAGGACTTGCAAGAGGCTCCCACCCCCCACCCGGACCGCGCACTGAGCGGCGGTGCAAAATCCAAATTGAGCCCCTGTCTCTGTGGCCTGCTGTTGGAGAGGCGGGTCGGACGCAAGCCCTTCTGGAGCAGGCCGCGGGAGCCGTTGCTCCGCACTGGGGGGCTTCTGAGAGAGTGCAGAGCAGGTAGGGCCCCACACACACAGAGCCACACACGCACACACACAGAGCCACATAAACACAGAGCCACACACACACACACAGAGCCACACACACACACACACACAGCCACACACGACACCCAGAGACACACACACAGAGCCAAACACACAGAGCTACACACACAGAGCCACACACACACACAGAGCCACATACACAGAGCCACACACACACAGAGCCACACACACACAGAGCCACACACACACACACACAGAGCCACACACACATACATATTCACCTATATAGCTTGAATCAATTCGCCCCCTCAAAATCTGAATGCGTTATGAAGCCTCCAAGCCATAGAACACCCACTTGTCAAGTGTCAGACCTCTTTTCGAACGGTGTATATAATGTTGACACTCCTTTTAGGTTTAGCTATCCAAACACCGTGTACTACACTATTTTATTTCGCAGATTGTCATGTACATGCGTGCACAAAGTCAGAACTCCTGCACACTGTGCTCTCAGTATCATTTGTGGGCTGCGTGCCCCCACTGTAAACCCGGCCGCACCCATGTACCAAGCCTCACCTTGCAGGTCTTGTGGTCGAACCAGACGATCGCATGGTTGCAGGACAGCACCTTGCAGTCGAAGGTGGCATTGCTCTGCACCGGCCGGCAGCGAGCCACCGAGCGTCCGATCTTGACATGCTCGTCCAGGTAGACTTGACACTCCTGGAACGGGTGCAAGTTGGGGCGGCAGGTGAAAATAGCCAAAGCTGAAGGCATGGGTGAGAACTCGCTCCGGTCCGGGACCCCCGCGGGGACAGAAGGAAGCCTTTCTGCTCTAGTGCGAGCCTGACAGCTGCGGCGCTCACCTGTGCATTTTCCACAAACGGGCGGGACCTGTCAGCCGCACTCCCCCAGCCCCATGGCCAGCGGTTGACACCTGCCTGCCGAGAGCTTAGTCCATCCCTGGAACACGGGCTCGGCAACTCCGGGGGCAGGCGGGGGACTCCGGGAGGCACGGGCTCCGGGGAGCGGGCGCTGTGTGTCGGCAGAGGCTCCGAGGCACCATGGGCGATTCACATATTTCTGTTCAGCAGACCTTGTCTCTTGGCTCCATTGTGTAAGAGCCTGTTCTGTGTCACACCGCCGGTTCCAATCCCTCGCCCCATAGGGTCAGGTCTGCATTCAGTCGGGCTGCCGGACTCTGCCCCTCTGAGTACATACCACTGCTGGGGGGGCCCGCTCAAGGATGCCGACTCTGCCGCCTCAACTGGCAATAGGCGTCCTCCCAGCCGCAGGGAGAGCAGAGAAGGCCAGGGAGCTGCTGTTGTGATGTTGGGAGGTTCCGCCTCTTCTCGGCCTCGGTCCGGTGCCTCGTTTGACCTACTCTCTGCCCCCAGCCCCGGATCTCTCACTCAAAGCCACCCTCCCGGTGAACCAAGGGATCAGTCTGAGGGGCTCCGCTTTTACCAGGTCGATCCCGGTCTCCGCAGGGTGGAGGGTGGAGACTGAGCCTCGGTCTCAGTCTCGGAGGGTGGAGGGTGGAGACTGAGCCTCGGTCTCAGTCTGGAGTCTCGGTCTCGGCTCAGCATGCCGCTCAGTCTCCTGTCTGCTTCACTGCTGACCCAGATCACACCACCGCCATCTTGTCACTGGAAAGCCGCAGCCGGCAGCAGGCGTCTGTAAGCCCCGTCCTTTTCGGATTGGGGGGCTTGTTTTTCTTTAGAGAAAGAAACGAAAAAAACACGCCCCTCAATCCGAAAAGGACGGGGCTTACAGCGAAAAGAGATTGTCACAGAGACCTCTTCTCCAATGACTGGCCACCGTTTAGGAGGCCAGCCAATGGGGAAGAGGGGCGGTTTAAGGATTGCTACTCTGAGACATAAGATCTCGTCAGCGAGACTGCGCATGCGCAGCCTACGCTAGCCGAGACCTAAAAAAGGAGGTACTTTAAAAAACATATAAAGCATGGTCAGGTGGTGTGACGCAAAGTTGACCACAAGGTGACCAGCTTGCCTATGTGTGGATCTAATCTACCTCCTTTTAAGAGGTTCTCCCAGAGCAACAGTATAATCTTACTGAAGAGCTCATAAAGAACGTCAATACAGTGGGGAGCCCTTCAGACAAATTCTGCGGGGGATCTGACTGTTAGCTAAATTAGCCATTCGACAGCTAAGTTAAGCACACATCTAGACTTTTTAAATAAAATAACATTTCAGCAAATTAGTCTTATTAAGCAATTAAATAGTTCCATCCAAAAAAGGGCTTAAAAATATGGCTATTAAACAGTTTTGAATATATTAATGAGCATCAAGACATCTCCTACAGACAATTCAAAGGGTAAATGCAAATAAAGATGAATGAAAGAAGCATGACCCATTTTCTTTAAACTCATAATCTACCCTCTCTAGTATTATACAAGATTTCATAAAAAATACCCACAAGTATCCTAGCATTTAACACACTGATCTTATCTGCAGTGATATGCTTCTTCTTTTGACACAGTTTACTTTTTTTTTAGCTGACAGCTCTCACCTTGGAGTGTACTGTGGGTTTCAATTATGAACCAAGATTAAGTGGAGAGCGAGAGAAATTAAAAAATAATACATTCTCGCAAGGACACCCATAAACTGATGTTACTCCCCACTACAACCCAGCTGAGCTACATACGGGTCTGGCCTGATCTTACTCACAGAGAATTGAAAATACAATAGACTAAAACCATTGCAACTTGTGGCAGCTCCAAGGGACATATACATAATCCATTACTCCCTAACATCATCTAGTACTTTTATTAGTTTTCTTTAAACCTACACTAGCCCGAATTTGGGCCGCTCAGAACAACAAAAATGCAATTATCCTGTAAATAATATTTACGAAACACCTTTCATTTGTACCCCTGAAGTCAATTATGTGGTTAAGGGCATTAATATACTGCTGTCTATAATTCCAACAATAATTCCACTCCTTCAAACTTACCATTGGTTAGATTTCACAAGCACCTTAGACATGGTACACTTGGACTACTGCAATATAACCTACAATAGGTTCCTCAAAAACGTCCCTGCAAAGATACTGAAACCTGGAGGCCAGAATGTGCTGAAACACAGAAATGAGCATTCATGTAAGACCAGCCCAGAAGGACAGTTCAGTGGTTCCCAGAGGGGTTAAGATGGAGCAATTATTGATTTTGTTTCCAACTGGTAATATGAGGATATTAGTGGTCTTCTACCCTAGATTGATCTGACATAATTGCTGGCCACTACTCATTCACTGATGGTTTCAGGCAGTCTTATCTCGGATGTGTCTTCAATGTACCATCAGTCCATCCACTACATACACCTGTTATGTATTTATGATATGACTTGCCTATGAATGGAATGTCCAACTATTCCACACCCCACATGACCCCTGGAGACCAATAAGGAAGTTCCAAATGGCTGCCCTCATTACATGAACAACAAAAAAGACTAGGGTCCTGTTATCCTCACGGTCCTCGGGATCAGCGTGATGCTCAATGTGGGCCACCTCCTAATCTATCCAAACCCCGAATGCTATAATAGCAGTGGGCAAGGGAAGGATCAAGTGAGGGCAGGGAAGGAAGGGAACAGCAGGGATGGTGATCTGGAACGACAAACAAAGAATGTTGAGCTTTCTCCTGCCTAACCCTAAATGTACGTCACCACCTTATATCTACATGAACAGCTACACCATCATAAACTATACCTGTAAAAGAAAAGAATTCTACTGCAAGTAAAAAGATACGACTCTTCACAACCTTCATGGGCACCGTACGGAGGTGAACCGCTCTACTCCCCCCTGCAAAACACAAAGAACAACTACTATGACCCACTGTACTATATTCTCCTTATCAATGTATCTATATGTAGAATTGATACCTACCCCTGTATTGCAATTTTGATATCGAGAAAGGGGCAACTCTAAAGCAGTATCTTTGTAGCACAATGTCACCTAACTAATAATGTTATCAAACAATAATCCAACATGGGTTACGTCACCCCGATGAATAATCCGAAAGGTACAGTACCTGTACCAAGTCGCTCAATAGGTCCCAATAGGTTTGTCCAAAAACGTTCCACACCCAATGACTACTCAGCTGTTCATCTGTGGGCTGGAAAAGACTTCTGCCATAAGTACAATAAAGGTCCTCCGCATGAACCGCAAGCCGCAGGTTCGCCAACAGAGGACCAAATCACCAATCCAGGGTTTATGCCACTAACGATATGTATATAATATATCGTCCTCTGCAATAGCCTTGAAAAATCAGGCTTTTCAACGGAGGGCAAAAACGAGGTGCAAATAAAGAACTTCCCCAATTGTGTACCACAGTTCGTCCTCCGAATGAGCCGTGTGATAGCAGGCTCGTACAACGGAGGGCAAGGCAGGCACAAAACGAGGCTCCCAATGATTACACAAAATCGTCCTCTGCATGAGTCTAACAGGACTCACCAACGGAGGACCAAGGTCGGGGAAAAGAAACCCGCAATTGCCGAACTTCGTAAGCCACGAAGTTCACTAGGAGAAAAGGCCTGAAAGCGTTCCTATACACAGGAACCAAGAATCCTCAGAGCTGAAGCAGAGCCCTGCTTTGGCCGCAGATACAAAATATCCAACACCGGCTGCTAGCGGTGTCTTCCTATATGAAACTTCTCACTTCCGGTTCGTCGCTAAGGCTTCTGGGAGACGTAGTCTTTTCGTCCATATCCTATTCGACCGCCACAACCTCCGGAATACGAGGCGCTCATCCGACGGACTTAACAGGTCCATATTTACTAAGATTTTCCTTCAGGCACTACACGAACAACTTGCTCCCCCCCCTTGCGCGCCTTCGGCGTGATGTGGAGGGGTGGCGGAAGTTGCCGCTTTCCTTGCTCGGACGGGCGGCATTGTTTAAAATGATGTCCCTACCCCGGTTTCTGTATGTACTTCAGAATACCCAGGATCTGGTCCCGTCGGGATACTTCAGAGAGGTTGAAGGCCTCCAGCGGGCCCTGCTCTGGGATGGCAGGCCACGCATCGCTATTACCAAACTGACTCTCCCGTTGTACGACGGAGGGATTGCGCTGCCTGACATCCGCAGGTATTATTGGGCGTCTCAATTGGTTGCCATTAATCACGGATTCTATGGACCAGCCGTAAACCCGGGATTTGCCATGGATCGGTGGCTCCTGGGTTTTGTGAAATTCTACAGGGCTCTGTACTCTAGGTCTCTGGATGGGAGAATGACAGGCCCCACTAAAACGTCGGTCCACATTTGGAGAGCGGTGACGAAGGCACAGGGATGGGAAGGCAAACTCACAATGGTGACTCCACTCTATGACTCAGATTTGCTGGGCAACTTGTGGCACACAAAGGGGTTTGACCGCTGGGACTTGATAGGCATCTCCAGGGTGGAAGATATGATGACCAGGGGTCAGATCAAGACTTTTGAGGCACTTCAGAGAGAATTTCAGCTGGGGGAAAGGGAGTTCTTCAGGTACGCTCAGCTAAAACATGCCCTCCTGGCGGTTACACCGGAAGGTGAAAAGATCCCCGATTCTTCCCCACTGGAAGACAGGTTGCTGGACGGCTATATGCCCGACAGCGCTATCTCCCTGACCTATAAGAAACTCATCAACGTTCGTACGGACCTTCTGTTAGGGGTGCGAGATCAGTGGACCCGGGATGGGATTGAGCTGGACGACGAGGACAGGCAGTGTGCGGTCTCGTCCCCGAAGGAGGTGGCGATCCCGGCCAGACTGCGACTCGTGCAACTGAAAATCTTACATAGGGTTTACGTCACTGGCCCCCGACTGATTCACATGGGGCACTCTGAGGATGGTCTCTGTAGACGGGGGTGTGGTTCCCTAGCGACGTTCATGCACATTATGTGGGAATGCAGGGCGGTGGCTGCATATTGGAGGCGTGTACACACAGTGATGGGTGAAGTGACAGGAGTTGATTTGCCTGCGGAAGTCCGGCGCTGTTTATTGAATGTATGGGGCCCTACAGATTACACCAGTTCACAAACTCAATGGGTCACCCTGGGCAACATGGTGGCTAAAAGGGACATTGCACAGAAATGGGGAGCGGCTCTGCCCCCTACGGTAGAGATGTGGAAGGCTAACATGGACTGGTGCATGTTTCGGGAAAAAACTGTGTACGTTGCCAGGGGTAGGCCCAAAAAGTGGAATAAGATTTGGGGGCCCTGGAACGAATATAGAGGTGATATTTGCCTCCCGCCGGACGCAGTGCCCTTGGAGGAGCGAATGTCCCCTTAGCCCCTGAATCCAGCTGGTTGGTTATACACAATGTCCTGACTCCTCCCTCCCTTCGATACCCGAGCATGGGACCTGTTCATGTATCCTATTCCCTATATAGGCCCATCCTGCCCTGATGTAGGGCGATGCCGTACTCATTTCTTTTGCCTTGCCATTTGCATCGTTATAGGTGTTTTTCTGTTGTTATACTGTTTCCTTTCTTTCATTTTATAATATAAAATAAACCTCATATGATTCCGTATTGTATTCTGTGTGCACCATTTGACACCGCATAAAGACTTGCTGCCAAGCCTTCGGGATGTATGGCTGAATAGCTGTGTACTACTGTGTTGTAAATAAAGGTTTTCCAAAAAAAAAAAAAGATTTTCCTTCAGGGTTTCATCACTTACTTGACACAGCCCTACCACAAAATTAATTTTGCTATTTACTAAGACACCCAAAGCCTGATTTGTGTGGCTTCGTAAAAAAAAAAAAGAAAAATAGATAAAGCAGAGCATTGCGCTGCCTTGCATTACCTGGCATAAGGCGTGGTACATCATTCGTAGTGCATGGGCATTCCCATGCATCCACCAATGTATTTTGATGAAACCCATTTTTACTAAAGTCAGTTAATATGGGTTTGTGCCATAAGGGTGCACCTTCCCGAGACTGGCATAACGAAGAACAATATCTCTATTATGCCTCATTAGTTCCTCTTTGCATATGTCCTGCAGTCTGTTAAAAAGAAGGAAAAGTTCTCAAAGAATGGGTTTTCTGGAGTATCCCTTCTGGCACAAAAACTATTCTGACCTTAATGCAGGTGCCTTTGTTCTATGGCGCAGGGGTACATGCATTGGCGCTAGGCAGCTCAAAGTGCACTAGCACAAGAAGAGAGCTGACCTGCAACATATCTTTGGAAATATGACAAAGCACAGCTCTCTCCCTTTAATGTTGTGCAGTGGGAAACAACCTTTACAACGCAACCATTACATTGCACTATATTTACAGTGCAGGCATTACATCGCAACATCCTTTACAGCGCATGTCACTACAATGCATCCATTACTTTGCATGTCACTACAACGCATGACACTACATCGCAGGTCAACACAACACAGGCATTACATCGCATGTCATAACAACGCATACCATTACAACGCATAGTACCCCTACACTATCCAATACTTACCCTACTGTTACATCCCCTGGAGGTAGAATAGTAATTTTTACCCCTACACTATCCAGCACTTAGCTTAAATGCAATGTAATGGTATGCGTTGTAAAGGTATATTTCGATGTAATGGAATGCGTTGTAAGTGTAGTTTAAAAAAAATCGTTGTAGTGGTATGCGATGTAAATGTATGCGTTGTAAAGTAGGTTGCGATGTAAAAACTGCGTTGTAAAGGCATGCATTGTAAATGTATGCGTTGTAACGTCATACATTCTAGTGCAATAGGGTAACTTCCCTTGCTGCAATGTGTTTCATGCATTGTTAGTAAATATGCTCCTAAATCACTACTAAAATCAGAGACAATGTGCATAACAAGCAAAAAACTGATTACATTCTGCCAGTATCACCTTTGAGCCAGTACAATGCCTATTAAACTAGGAGCCGCACAAACAGGTGTAGCAACTTCTGTAATACAATTGAATGGACATCAAGATTGTTTTGGGAGGGCTGAATTCGGCTGAAATGCCCAGTGCCCTGCCTCGAGGATTGTTGTATTAAAATGACTTTTCATCCACTGGTAATTACAGAGCACCGTTTTCTTTTACAGTACACAGAGGCCTCGAAGTCCCATGTTTACTAAAAGGGCTCGTGGTACACAGTGCAATTTAGCGCTGTTCACGCGGACGTTTAAAATGGGAAGTAATTTGACGCTATCTTTTTGCATCGCATTGCACACAACTTTAGTATATGTAGGCCTTACTGCCAATATCAGGACGAAGAAGCTTCCTAACCAATCATAGGTTCAGGATCCTAAATGTAGCACCCTATATCCCCATTGCTATGACAAGCTCCTTTATCCTGAAGTTATATTATGCTGACGTACCTTCACCCAGTCACTGGTGCAGTGTAAACACGTGAAGTCGACAAGTCTTCTAATTATGTTTCATTTTTAAACCTTAAATTAAGAACCATGGGGTATTTCCACTCCCCCCCCCCCCCTTCTCCACGCTTCCTCTTTTGATTTCACACTTGTGCTGCTGTTCTTGTTCTAGTTTCCTCTCAGATTGCAAACTGGCAGATAGAAGCTCTGCTTTTGGATACGTAGCACAGGTGAGATACATTGTGTTTTCGGCAGAATTTGGTGTACAATTTAGTATGATAAAGATACACGTTGAAAAACAAATGTCAGGAGATATGAAAAAGGTGCACAAGTGAATGGACTCATGTGAATACAAAGTCCTGCAGCTATTGACTAATACAAAAGAGAAAGAGCCAGGGCAAGTAGTCCATTTCAACGTAAAACAGTGGATGGAGCCTGGGGCAAGAACGAATCAGTGCTTGTTATTTTATCTAATAACTCTTTCAAGCATCATAGTTATAATAAAGTGCATCATGTGCTCCACATACTGGAGCAGAAGCTCAGGCTCGAGAACTAACCACCCACTGGACAAGATCATCCTGAATCCGTTCAATGGCAGGTTAAATACCTGAACCCGGTCTCCACTGCAGAGACAAGTGAAACCTACCAGTGGAATTTAAAGGGCATCTTTTATGTGACTGTTAGGGGGCGTGGGTGATGGGGGTTGACTGATTATGATTTAAGTAACCAAGAGGCCTTTCTTATAGGTGACGATCAACTATCAACTGAGATACACTTTAACAAGGAAGAAGGATGAGGGGGTAAGAAGGTCTTGTATTGTCTTCAGAAAGGGATACAAGAGGCAGGCAGACTTTATTTCTTTCAAAGAAGATCACCAAACTCAGCTGGAACAACTAAGCTACTATTGAGGTACCATAGACGGCTGGAGAGAACCCTTAAGGCAGGTGGTGGAGCAGAAGGTGGGAACCCACAGGGGTGATGCCAGGCTGTACTTATTGAGCAATGATGCACATGCTGGGGAGAGTTTAGCAGTCGCATGAATGTGCTAGTAGCAGTCCAGACCTAGGCCCACATGCATCAAAGCAAAAAAACTGGTCGCAAACGGGCAGATTCTCAGAATCTGCTGCTTTGCGACCGGTATTTTTGCATTTGGGATGCATCTTCCCAAATGCAAACATCGCAATTTAAGTCATCTCTAAATTGAGATTCCTTAAATTGCGATTGCATTTAAGGAATCCCAAACTGAGATTCCTTAAATGCAATGCATCAAAGTTAACAAATTAGCAATTTCGCTAATAGGAGTAGTAAATTACCATAAAGTTCAACTTCATGGTAATTTGCAAAAAATTTGAAAAATGCACTTTTATGCATTTTTCAAAGTTTTATGTTGCAAACACATATGCCCTAAGGGCATGTGTGTGTGCAACATATGTGCACAGATCAATTTCAGGGGTGCAACAGGGTGTCCTTTGGACACCCCTGCATCCTTGAAATTGCATTCTCAATTTGCGATTCGCCAATTGTGATTCGCAAATTGAGAATGTCTTCCCATTCATTCCTATGGGCCTCCAGGCCCATAGGAATGAATGGGGAGGTATTCCTTAATTGCGACTCGCAATTTGCGAATCGCAATTAAGGAATATTAAGAAATCGCGATTTTTTTAGCGATTTCTTCATGCATAGCCTTTTGCTATTCCTTATTAGCGAATCCTTATTTTTTGCTAATAAGGAATCACAAATGGCATTGTTTTTTTATTAAAACTTTGTTTATTTAAGTTTTCAGGTAAACACAGTACATACATCTCATTAGAAACAGCACAGAAATAGGATATCTGTAATCTGTATGTGACTGAGTTATACATAAGACATGCAGCATTTGTCAGGATCAGAATAGCAAAAGAGGTATTCGTCAGTACTACTAAACAATATCCCAATTAAAAGCATGCATCAGCCACGCTTTAGAATATCCAACGCAAAATGAGCCATAAGAACACAAGTGAGGAACGGGTTAGCATATCATAATGAGCACATATAAGGATAAATAGTTCATGAAAAGTAGCAGTGCATGGCAGGACATTTTGCTAGTTTACAGGTCTATAACATGTGATCAATCTACAGGTCACTTTCATCTGCATATAGTTGAGGCAGCTCCTCCATTCTTCCTGAGCCTGGAGCATGCACAGCGATTTGACTATCCTGACCCTCTATATCAGGCGCTGGTTGTGTAGATGGCGGGGAAGTCTCTCTGGCTCGTGCCCAGTCTGCAAATGGCATTGTTGATGCATGTGTTCCCTAGTTCTTTATTTATGCACACAAGGAAACCACTGGAATGCAATCCACTGACTGCCCTGCCCAAACCTGTCAATGAATCTTATGGTTCAGTTCTTCTTTTCATAACCACCTACTAACCCCTGAGATTTCAGTGTAACTTGTACTTTACTTACACCGACTTCATCTTGGTGTTCTTTTTGAGACGGAGCAGTTTATTAAATTTAGATTTTTATTGCTTCTCTTGTCTTGAACAAGTTTAATTCATGCTGGGAAAAGTCTTTGTTTTCTACACGTGCCTGCATTTCAGTGTGTTTGTATTCCTTTACATTATACAAATAGTCTTTGCACGTTTGTACTTACATATTTCAAAAGCAACACTCCCTCGGTTGTTTTTTCTATTGAAAGCTGCCTGGGTGTTGCCCGTGCAGAAGGAAATGCTTGATGTGAAAGAAAGTTTTTAATAAAAAGACAGATTGATATGGCTACTGTGAATATCTGAGCAAATTTCAAAGGACAAAATAAAAACCCATAAAAAGATTTAAACTATTTTGAATATGCATAATTACTTATGAATTGACTTTATCCAAAGCCATTGAACATAGATTGTACAATACAATAAAATGCCAACGATGAACCAAACAGAGAATATTATAGCACAGACCATAACAATGACAAGTCGAGAGAGGCAAATGTTTTATTCACGGAATGAAGTCAAAAATAAAGTTGTCAAGCATTTTTGAAACAAATTCTATGTAGATTTACTGATAAATATATAAATTAAAACTTGAAGTGAAATCAGAGTCGAAAAGGACCAGTGAGCAGAAAAAGACAACAGATTTCAAAGTGATTGATAAACAGCAATTAAATAAGTGATAGGCCAGAAAACATAAGACAATTGTGTGTCGTATATGTGCTCTCTATGACTGAATGGAATGCAGCTGTGGAACGGTATTATAGGTGTATGCTAGAATGTGGTTGGTTGGAAGGAAATGTAAGCAGGGGATGATGGTTGGGCTGATTAAAGCAAAGAGATGTTCAGCTGCGGATAAGACTGACAAAAGCAAATGGCACAGCGGACGAATGTACAAGAGTTAGAGCATTGCGTGACTGATGGTGTAGAGGATAAAATAGGGGGATGATGTAGTTTTGTGTTTAGGTGGAGGCGAGGGTGGAGGTGAAGGTAAGAAAAAAGAAGGGCTTAGGGATACCATGCTGTGATCTAATTATAGAAGATGTATGCATGAATTCCTTGGTAGATTCATGCACTTGGTATACCATTGTATGGAAGTACTTGTTCAAGAAATTGTGGACAGGCAGGCAATGATCGCTCCCTGCCGTACATTGAGGTGATTGCATGGGCCATAAAATTGAGATGTAAGGCTTTTCGGGGCAAAATAGAAGTTTAAGAAGAGAATAATAAGAGGGAAGCTATATGTGGCTGTGAGTGGTGAAACGATTTTGTGATTTTCACATCAGGAGGCGCCAGTATGGCTATTTCTGAGGGGCACTACCCCACCTCTTGGAAAACCGATGTTGTTAAACCGCTTTTAAAAAAGCCTTCTCTGGATCCTATGGAATTAAAAAACTATTGACCCATTTCTTTGATTCCGGTCTCAGCCAAGATCATGGAAAGGTACCTGAACTCACACCTTAGCTCCAATATATTGGACCACCAGTTGCTTGATGGCTCGCAGCATGGCTTTAGGAACCATCACAGCACTGAGTCGGCATTAACAGCGGTTTTCGATAACATGGGTGTCCAGATCGACGCAGGGTACACTACCCTACTGATTCTTCTTGACCTCACCGCAGCTTTTGATACCCTGTCTCCTTTGAGGCGGGTGAAGCGCCTCAAGGAGATAGGGATTGGGGGCACGGCCCTTGAGCTTCTTGCCTCCTTCCTTAGTGAATGGTCAAAGATATTGAAAGTAGGCCAATATTATTTGGCTTCTAACCTGTTGATATGTGGAGTTCTGCAGGGTTGCTCCTTAAGCCCAACACTTTTTAATATCTACGTTGCCCCATTGGACAAGGTTGTGAGATCCTTTGGATTTGAGGTACTGTCTTACGCTGTCGACACTCACATCATGGTGTCCATTACTAACAGCATTAGGGAATCTGCCTCAGATTTTAAAAATTCCATGAAGGCAGTCACATCCTGGATGGTGGAAAACGACCTCAAATTGAATGGGGAAAAGAATGAGATCTTGATTTTTGGCAATCAACATGACATCTGGTCTAATGATTGGTGGCCTGATACTCTGGGCAGAGAAGAATCTGGGGGTTATAGCAGACACTTCTCTGTCTCTTAACCTTCAGATAAGCAGAACAGTGTCCATTTGTTTTGGATTAATCAGGCTTCTTAGGAAAATCTCCCAGTTCCTCTCATTTGGATCACAAAAGCAAGCAGTGATTGCATTGGTCATGTCAAGACTTGATATTGTAATGCCCTCTATCAGGGGATTAACAGAGGCCTGCTGCGACGGCTACAGTTAGTACAGAATGCTGCAGCGAGGTTGGTGATGGATCTGCCAAAGTGCCACTCAGTTTCGGCCTCACTTCGCTGCACTGGCTACCTCTGGATCGAATAATTCTCTTTAAGACTCTATGCCTGACCCATAAGGCCTACTACGGCCTAGGCCCTGAGGCCATTAGAGCAATGTTCCAGCGCTATACCCCTACCAGCATCTCAGGTCTGCCCACAAGAATGTGCTGGTAGTTCCCAGGTATAAAAAGGTTAGATTGGGAGGCAGGGCTTTTTCCACTGCTGCTGATAGGTTGTCGAACTCTCTCCCTGATGATCTATCTGGTCTTGGGTCACATTCTCTGTTCCGTAAAGCCTCGAAAACCTGTTTTTTTACACAGACCTCAGTATGAGCATTTTATTCGGTTGTGCATCAGTCCTCTGTAGCACATTGACGCCCTTGGGCTAAGTTAGCGCTTTATAAATTTAATTTTCATTCATTCAAGTGATAAGATTAGATCCAATTGCAAATACGCCTGTGTATGTGTGCATTGTCGGTAAGGCTGGTGAAGGCAAAAAAAAAAAAAAAAGGCTGGTGAAGGCGATGATGAAAATGATGGGTAAATGAACTTGTAAAATATATTCCTTGAGGTGTTCAAAAGTTAATTAGGGATGTTACAGGATTTCACGCACAAGATTAAACTCAATGAGGATGCTATTCTAGAGAAGCATAGTATGAAAATCGTATCTTTGTATTATAGAAACAAATTGAAGGCAATAGTAATGAGCTTCTGTAGGAAAGGTATAACTAAACCCATCAAACGTTGGATTTGTTGTCGCTTGTAGTGATTTCCCTCGAATAGCACATGATTTAAGGTAATGCAGACACGTTATAGAAGGTTAAATGAAGCGAGTTTGGTTGATAACATCCCCCTCTCTAAACTAAACGAAATAGTCCCCCCTTCTGTTAGAGGATGAAATATTTTCTACCATAGATCACACTGGTGCCTATCATCCAACTAATGTTGATGAGGCTTCCAAACATTGTGCATTACTCCAAAAGGTGCTTCCAATACAGAGGAATGTAATTTGGGTTGGTGAGCACTTCTGTTTTCTAAAGACCTTGGACAAAAGTCTGGAAGCAGCAAAGGCCTTGCAGGAAGACATTTTAATATTCTCAAATAACAGCAAGGAGCACAACTAAAAGCTGAAGAGGGTTTTGACAGTGTTACAGAAAGTGGGTTTAGCAGTCGAAAGCAATAAGTGCGTGTTTGGGCAGAGCAGGGTAAAATACTCGAGGCACAAGATTTCCAAGGAAGAGGGACCGCTCCAGAATCATCATATTGAGGTAATCCTCAAAGCACCGGAACCAGACTCGAAAGAACAGTTGTTGTCATTCTTGGGCCTTGATGAGTTTTACCCCAGATTCATAGAAAATTACGCCAGCGAGATGGAGCCCTTTCAGAAACTGCGAAAAAAAGTTACGTTGCTTGTGATCAGGATGAGAAGAATGTTTTTAATTAATCAAAAAAGAAACAGTACATGCACCTTGTTTTGTAATATGAAGAAGTGTGAGACAGCAGTTGATGGGAGCGATTAAGGAGTGACTGCAGTTTTAATAAATAGGGGGGAAAAGTGAGGGTGGCTGGTGTCAAATGCATCAAGGGCGTTACATTCAGTAGAAAGGAATTATTCCTTAAAATACTGCAAATTTGGGGAAAGCACGCGGTTGACTGAGCACAGTAGAATGTATGTGTGAGGCCAGGAGTTTGTGATTGGAACTGACCACAAACCATTGATGAATGATGGGATTGACACGAGGGGATATACATTTGTACCTCCTGTTGGATTTTGCAGCAATAACACTGTGAAGTTCAGAGTTCATGCACAAGAAAAGCAAAGGAAATATGTTGGTGGGCCGGCATTTACCCCATGGGTGATAGATGGGTAAGGAGTTTTACGGTTTTTGCATGGCATGCAATATCATGGGTGTTCCAGAAGAACTATGGAGGTAAGTGGCAAGTGATTTGATGGGTCATTTTACAATGCTAAGTGTTTAATTTGTAAAACAGTAAGTACAAGGTCCCTCGTCAGAAGGCCACCGCGGCTTGTACCACCCCTGGCCCTGCCAGCACTGCCAATGGCAGTTCCAAAACAACTACTAACCATCACACTCCTAGGAGTATGACAATCCAGAGTATTGCAGGCCACCAAAGCTATAAGAGTGACTTGGACTCACACACCCACGTTATGGCTACTTGCTGATCATGAAACAATGCTGTGCTGGACTTTGTGACATATACTTTGTAAAGGTACACAGTGCCTGTCTTTTTGCTATTGATCCATAAAGTGACTGTTTATTCTACACGCCTGATTGTACTGTTTATAATCCCCATGCATAGTAATATTCACTGCAGCACGCCTTATTCTCTATACTCGCCAAAGGCTGCTAACATTTACTGTTTAAGTCATCTCTGTACTGTACGTTGACAACTCAAAATTCAATAAAAAAGTTTTAAGCAAAAAATTGAGTGACTTGGACAGCAGGAATTAGTCATTTTTAATGTGTATTAAATTAGTTAACTATTGTTATGCTCATCTCTCAATCAGACAAACAGCACACCACCACGTGGCAGACTTTTATAAGTTCTGATGTTGACAATTAATACTGGTGATGAGCACTGGAAACCACCTGTTCAAATTAAGAACTGGTTCTTCCCCAAAAGGTATCATGTGGTGTTGTTTTTGATTGATTATTAATATAAGTGGTCAGAGTTGTGTATGGTTGGAAGTGTCACTACTGAGGTTGTTACTGGGCTCTTGGAGGATATTTTTGTAGAAATTTGCTGTGGATAATGGAGTGCAAATCACTTTAGAGCAATGTTTTTAAGAAGTTATAGAATTAAGTTAGGGATCTGTTGAAAAACGTCTCTTCAGGCTGCTGCGTTGTTGTCGCTCAGAACTACTCCCAATCCGGTGAATGGGAAGCCCCTGTTTGAACTGCTAAGAGGATGTAAACTTACCTCCCAGTTGGTTCTTTGATGGTACTCAACAAGCAGAATAACAAGCATTGGCAAAGCCAATAGGACTCGCCTTTGGAACCTATTGGCCTTGGTAATTGTTTTTGGAAGGACCGTACAGCATCGGGACACCCACTCGGCAGCCTCTTTAAAAGAAAAAAATTTGACAAAGCCAATAGCTCTCACATAGGTGAGTCCTATGGAAGCAAGGTGGCCATGTTGATGCTAATGAATTGCAGGATTAGCTGATAAACTTTGTAACAAGGAGGTGGAAGCCTTCTTCTCAGAGCCCACTGAGTCTGGCACACAGGCTGGGAGGACTGAAGCAAGAAGCATGCATCTAGTAACTTTAAAGAGCATAAGACCGACACCGAACAGTGTTGATCAGAGTAATATTTTGGAATGACAAAATAACTAGAAAGAAGGTGCATTTACAGAACCACTGTTGCTTATGTCATACTAATCAGCCCCCAGAGTCTGCAAAACAATGATATGAAACTATTTAAGAAAAGGGTAGCATCTACAGAAAAAATACAGATAATTGTCCAAGCCTAACCTCTACTTTCAATAAAGAAAATGGGGCAATGCATCATTTAGCACAGTGCACAAATCTTCATTTCTTCTACCACAGGAGCAAAAACCTCACACATTCAACACATTAAAAAACGGTTTGGTTGTTGGAGTTATCTTATCCAGCGTGTAAGCCTGTACGGTTTGACTCTTAAACCATGCAATGGAGACAATCACTGCCATGCATAAATAGGGGAGTATGAAACAGCAATTTAAGCATATGGGCAGACGTTGCCATCATTAACAGAGTCTGGCGTTTTACAAGGAGCGTGGCAAAATGAGATCCACCGACCTGGGAATCTTTTATTGGCCCAATATAAGCAGCACCAAGCTAAAGCTGCAGCCTCTGTATCTAGAGTGATGTCAGATTACCTCAGCTCTGGAGATCACACAGGTGGGCTGCTTCTCGCCTTTGAACATTCACCACATCACGCTACAGCGTGCTTAAAGCATCTTGTAGGATGCCAGAGAATGGCACATCAGGATTAGACCCACTAAAGGGATGCAAAATTTCAGCTGGCGATTGTGAGAAGACGACAGAGGGGTAACCAGGAAGGAGGAAGAGGTGGTTGACAGGCCATGGGTAGAACATTGTGGGGAACAATGAGGGTGGTTTTCTATAACATGGGGGGACATGGTTAAGGGGCCAATGCCTGCGGGGGGTGTAGAGGAATCTCATTGGCACTAGTCAAACTGGGGCTGGCACTACTGGTGGTAGAGAGTCATGGTGGTAAGTTAGGCTTAGGGAAGGCAAAAGTCTTTAGCAAAGTGTTGATGGGGGGGAGGGGTAGCAGAAAGTTTTAAGCAAAACCAGATCCTTCCGTGGTACATTGGATAGGTGTTGATTGGCCTGTGGCAAAACGTGGGCAAAAGAAAGACTGGGTGTGGCACTGGCGAATCTTGTTCTAATTTGGGGAAAGGAGGTGGAAAACAAGCATAAAGAGGTTAGGGATCAAAGGACTGGAGCGAGAACCAAGGGAAGTCATTGGTTTAGATGCATGCTAAGGACCCATGGACTGGCGCAGGAAGATGAGGTGATTAAAGCAATATATTTTAAAATATAACTGCAGGCACGCAGGGAAGTGGGGCAGCTGAGGAAAACAAGAATTACAGCCCTGTTTTGAAGTCAGAGGGTGGAGGAAGCGGCTGTGCGCCTTTCTTTTATTTGCATGGCACCCGCTTCATGAATCGTGGTGGCCGTGAATTGGGTGCTGTGCTGAAGTAAGAAAGGTACATGGCCTCCATGCTTACACATGAAGCACTTCGCCATGAAGCGGGTGCCACCTGATTAAGAGAAACGCTGCGTTGGAGAGATGCAAGGATAGGTGGGAGCGGGTCTGCAGGGTCATGTAAGAAGGTGGGAGGGACGAATGTTCCATTTAGATGCAAGCAGCTACGGGCCCTGAAACAACACACACCCACGAACAGGAGGAAAAAAAAGATCCTCCTAACAACAGATAAACAACCAAAGCATAAATATACAATACTTGGTCCCTGCTCCCTGGGAAGAAAAGAAAGACAAAAAGGCAGGTCAAGAGGAAGGACTGACAACTAGCAAGCAAGGATTTTTAAAGGATAATGAATCAAACAAATGAAAAGCAGTGAGCGGACTGTAAGCCCACAAAGAAGTATATATTAAAGTATGTATAAGAGGTCTTGAATGCTTGACATAAAAAAGAAGTATATACTAAAGTATATACACGAGGTCTCAAATGCTCAACCTAAAAATTACTCAAGTAACAATGTTGAAATGAAAGGGAAAGTTAGGGAGTATCAAAGGAAAATGAGAGGGGCAATTGTGGAACGAGGTGGGCAACAATTAATATGTTAGATAAGAAAACTGATGTCGTTGGAAAGGGTTTGCATTATTAGTCAGATCTGCAGTGGGTAACAGATGTGAAGAGGTACGTGGCCAGGCGGGAGAATGTTAGAGTTTGGAATTCATAAAAAGTGTCACTGTGTCAAGATAAGGATGGTGACACTTGGATTCCTTAGGGATGAACATCGAAAGCTATCTGACCATGTAGTGGAGGCTGAAATGGGGATGGCAGTGCTGCAACCTCAGATGACTGATGCACAGTGGTCACTATTGGACCTCCTGACCAGAGTCAAGATCCTGGAACAGCAGACAGAAGATGCAGAGGGTCACTCCCAGAGAAGCAATGTTGGTATTGTGGACCTTCCAGAAGGCTTGGAGGGCCATGACCCATTGACATTGAAGGACAACATTTTTCTGCTCCTTTGACCTTACCACAGACCTTACCTTGTTTTTCTCTCTGGAGAGGGCACATAGGGTCCCAGCAATACCACCGATCCCGGGCGCACCCCCTTCCCCATGCTGGCCAAACTGCTTCACTACTGTGACCGAATCACCATTTTGTGGGCCGCACACACATCAAGCCCCCTAACCCTGGACAATCAAACAGTCATGCTCCTTCTCGGCTACACTCCCGCAGTAAAGCAACAGTGGTCCTCTTTCCTGCAAACCAAGAAGAGGCTCTGTGAACTCAGAATAAAATATTTCCTACTATTCCTGGCTAGTCCTATTTCTTCAATGACCCTACAGATGTGTGGGACTGGTTAGACCAACAATAAGCTGGAATATCATCAGCCCACATGGGGGCACCACTCAGACCATCTTGTGCTTGAAGAACCGGGTTTTAGTACCCAGCGGCGTCAGGGGCATGCCCAAAGTCTTCGGGTTCACCGGTCTTAGAATACAGAGACACTGGATACTTCTTGGTGATGTCAAAGATCAAATTTATTGGCTGCAACCAGGAACAGAAGTCTACGAAGTACGACACGGGTAGTTCACTAGAGACTGCTCAATTTTCATATTGCGAGACATCGTCTTTTATGCTAAAAATCACATTCCTAACAAACAACAATTATTTGCAAACTATCCAATCACAGGTGACATTGCAAAAGGTATTGCATAACGAAAAGCCCACTTTTCAGTTGTCCAGCCCACCATCAATTACACGGGAAAACCCAACATTCTTGCTCGGACAGGCCGGACGAACCCATAATAAAAGACCACAAACCCAAATCATAAATAGGCCATAAAAGAAGGAACAGAAACAGATGAGAAGCAAGATAGAAGGGTGTGTGTACCATAAACTCAGCAATGTCCTGCTCTTTGATCTCTATCTTGACCAGCTGCCGAACAAGGAACTGGCTCAACAAGGTTAGCTTCCGGCAACGGAGTCAGTTCGCTCAGGTCATCTAAAAGTCAGCTAAAGGTGTACGTGCTTCAAAGACCCGTTCGGCCGTAGTCATCGGCCTATGTGAGGGCAACCAAAAAGTGGCTGCCGTACACAAAATGGAACCCGAAGGTTCAGAACGAAATCTATGAATACATAGTGAATCCATCAATCGAACATGACGAAAGCACTCGTACTTGCTGCACTCGCCATTTGCGGTTCGCTATTACCAAAATCATCACGATACGATGACCTTTATGAAACGGGTTCAGAACCATGGAACCTCAGACCCTCCTTTTGCCCTTACATAGGCAATAACCCAAACTCAAGTCAGTCTGAATCCAGGTCTATTTTCATCAGATCATCAAGATGTTGCTGTAGCATCATCCTAGTACTTAGTAGCTCTCCCTGGACAGGTCTCCTTGCACAGGAAGTAGCACAAAGGCCACACATAGCAGGAGCACACTGTAAATAAGACAGAACAGGAAAAGAATAGCTAAAACCATCCCAATGATCATCAGAATCTTCCATCTCCAAGTGGATAACAATCCCCAAAACCATCCCATTAACGACCAACCTCCTTCGTCCACATGTATAGACTCGGAGATCTTATGTAGATTTGAAATGGCTTGGTACACTGTCGGAGCGTTGTCTGGAATGAAAATGCAGCAGCTCGATTGAATCAGTTTACATACCCCTCCTCTATCTGCAAGTATGAAATCTAACGCAACTCTGTTATGAAGAGTCATAAGGCGATCCCACTGGAGCTCAGCAGTGAGGTTACTAAGGGCACCGGCAGTTTCAACTATGGTAACTCAACCACTCTCGTCAATTGTCGTATGTTCCTGCTGTTAACCATAGGTCCCCAAAACGGCAGAAAACCCTTCAGGAAATCTCTCAATTCTTGTCCTGCAGTATCTTCCTTACTGAAGACACCTCTAACAACTCTCGTCTTATGGTAATCTGCCGCAGCTGTATACGTAGGAGGCAACAGGAACGAGACATAACATGTGCCCAAAAAATCAGGGGGAAACCATGTGTATGCTCTATCGTAACAGACAAAATAGGTACCCTTAGCTGCTAAAAACAATGGGGAAGTCTGGGACGCGAAAACATACGTCTCAGTGCAAACACTCTTCCCTAACTGAGCTCTCGGATTCTTGCCATTAGCTTGCAGACAAAAATGACCACGATGGGGTACGATCCAAATCGGAGAAGATCTTTTTGCGCGCTGGTTTTCACTCAGACTAACACCATATCCAGTCACGTTCCATCCAATATCTGCTAGTGTCTCATCTTTCGGGATAGTCTCATAGGAATTAATTCCTCTAATCATGTCTACTATACCCTTAACTAGAGCACTATTCTTTGGATTATCTCTCACAGAACGCAGGGGGTAAACTTCACGAGCATAGATAAACATCGTTCTGTATGCCCACACAGAACCATTGTAGCTGAATGGCAGGACCAGGTAAGGAATACCTTTATCAGTAGTATGACGCATAAGGCCACACACCCAACAATTAGTGGTGTTCACTACTAGCTGGTGTTGGTGCAAAAGTTGAACAAAAGAGTTATTAACAAACTCCAATCTTCTAATGGACTCATGTTCAGGCAAAGGCTGAAAAGAATGCGAAGAAACAGTAGAAAAAGGTATGAGTTGTGTAGTGGGTGCAAACGTCACTTGAAAAGAGAATATAACATATCCCATCAAAAACATCATCAGGCTAAGTAGCATCAAAAGACATATTATCAGAAAACATTTTCTACTCATTATTTTATACAATTTTCTCTTAAAGTTCATTTCTTCAACAGTTCTCTCCATCTCGAAAAACTCCATCCTCTACCCGTGCTGTTCGCGGCAGTTGGTTCGATTCGCTCAAGGGCACCTCTGAATGCTCCAGGGAACGCCCTAGAACAAACCACAACCGTCAACCTTGTGTCTACACGGCCGTACACTCTGAGTCTTTAAACCGCGACCCTACAGCTGAACCCGGATGGCGGTTTCTCAGATAGGAGAGCTTAGCTTCAAAAATAGCAAAGAAAATAATTGTATTTTATTTGTCCAACAACTCTCGGTCGTAAATTATAGCAGCCTTTACCAGGCAATGTCTGATCACAAAACAATAGTTCAGGTTCAGTGGTGTCCAGTCGAACTGACGGAGGCACAGCTTCTTGCAAAAGGTTGTCGCTTTCACGCTCAGAACATGTCCCAATTAAACATGCATCGCTAAACGGCAAAAAACGGGGCACGGTTTCAGTTTCTGAATCAGGAACACCCTCCTGGACCCACCGGCCGTACGGCAGAGGCAAAGGAGCTCTCTTACAATGTACACCGTGGATCCAGTTCCTCTTACCGTGCACTCGCACTGCAGTTCGCGTCGTCAATAATACCAGGTGGGGTCCGGTCCAGCGGGGCTGGTCGTTCTTTGTCTGTTGAAAGTTCTTGACCAGGACCCACGAACCAGGATCGATGGCGTGTCCTGGATCTTCAGATGCTTGTGGCAATGTTTCATGAACCTGTTGGTGTAAGACACGC
Source organism: Lissotriton vulgaris (assembly GCF_964263255.1). Lineage (NCBI taxonomy): Eukaryota > Metazoa > Chordata > Amphibia > Caudata > Salamandridae > Lissotriton > Lissotriton vulgaris. Next base: position 927,387,318 of record NC_141698.1, read on the forward strand.
AATTTAGCCGTCAAATCATACAGATAGTCAATCAGTACAGGGTGTTCAATTTCGCTAAACTTTGTTGGCCTCGGCACTCCCCATATATTTGCTGGGCGACCAAAAACAATTTCATACGGACTAAGTCCCACTCGAGCATGTACAGTCATCCTAGTTGACAAAAGTGCTAATGGCAAAGCATCGGGCCATTGGAGACCAGAGCTCGCCTGAATCTTGGCTAACTTCAGCTTCAAGGTGCCATTATAGCACTCTACCAGACCTGAGGATTGGGGGTGATTTGCAGCGTGAAACTTCTGCCTGATGCCTAAACCTTCACACACTCTCTTCATCACTTGACCCACAAATTCACTCCCATTGTCACTCCAGACCATTCTCGGCAAACCATACCTAGGGAAGATTTCCTTAACAAGGGCTTTAGCTGTAGACAAGGCAGTATTATCTTTCAGGGGGTATGCTCCTACCCATCTCGAGAAGGCACAAACAACCACAAGGACGTACTTCAGGTTGTTGCATCTCCATATGAATGAAATCTATTTGCAAAACCTCGAACGGATACGTCGGAGGCGCAAAATGACCAGCTGGAGTTGGAGTTCCCTTACCAGGATTGTACATCAGACAAGCCATACAATTCTTGACCAAGTTCTCTGCACACTTAGGAATTCCAGCATTTTGCCATACTGGAGCCAACAACTTACAAATACCTTTCACACTAATGTGAGCCATTCCATGCGCCATCGTAACCACTGCAAGAACATACGCATCAGGTAACATCCATCGCTGATGCTCTGACAACTCAATCCAACAACCATTTGAATCCAATTTTCCCTACTCTCTCTCCATACACTCAATTATTTCTCCGTAGCTTCAGCCTGAATTGACTTCACGCTCTCTATCGTATCTTCAAACATTCTTCTATCTGGAACCCATCTTGCCGGACCCGCAACCTACATTCGACTCATCACATCTTTCGCTGTTTCTTTCGCAACTTCATCCGCAAACGCATTACCACAACCAACGTCATCAGTAACCTTCTTATGTGCACTGCATTTTACGATCGCAACTTGCATCGGTAACATAAGCGACTTAAGAAGTTCATTCAACAACTGACCATGCTGTATTTTGGTTCCATGAGACGTGAGGAACCCACGTTCCTTCCACAAGCGACCAAAACTGTGAGCCACACCAAACGCATACTGGCTATCAGTATATACAGTCACTTGTTTCCCTTTCAACAACACACACGCTCTTGTGAATGCAATCAACTCTGCTGCTTGAGCTAAATTATGTGGGATATGTTCAGCTTCAACAATCGTATGCAAAGTCGTAACAGCATATGCCGAAGTCGTATCACCATTCGGAAGCTTGAAGCACGAACCATCTACCCATAAGGTACCATCACACTTTGCAAGAGGAGTATCCCTAAGGTCTGTTCTACCTTTTGTTTCCTCCTCTGTCCTAAGAAAGCAATCATGCTGTTCAGAAACATCTGTCTCCACTGAAATCGGCAACAACGTAGCTGAATTCAACGTGTTGCATCTCTTTATGTGCACATGACTCGCCAAAAGTGTCAACTCGTAACATGCAATCGAGCACTAGTTAAGTGTTGTGTCTTTGTCCTGTTTAACAAGGTATCCACTGCATGTGGAACCATCACAATCAACGTATTATCCATCACCCAACCAGCAGACTGTTGAATAGAGACAGCCGCTGCTGCTGTAGCTCTCAAGCAACTCGGCAATGCTCTAGCTACCGGATCCAAAGTCGACGAGAAATAAGCACATGGGCGTTGCTTATCGCTGAACTGCTGTGTCAGGACTGACAATGCACATTCCTCTCTCTCGTGGACATAGAGTATAAAAGGCTTACTGTAGTTGGGAGTACCCCACACAGGAGCCGAACACAACGCATCATGCAATTCAGAAAAACTCTTCTGACATTTGCCAGTCCAAGGAATAGGATTCGGAGTATCCTTAACAGTAAGAGCTAACAAAGGTTTCGCAAGAAGTGAAAAATTTGGAATCCACTGTCTACAGTATGAAGTAATACCCAAGAAAGCACGCACTTCTCTCTGTGTAGTTGGCACATTCATTCTCGCAATCGCTTGAATTCGTTCTGGGGTCAATCTTCTTCCCTCCTTCGATAAGAGATGACCTAAGTAGGTCACTTCTTGTCGACAATACTGCAACTTCGAAAGAGACACTTTATGATGGAAGTCAGACAAATGTCGCAATAACGAAAGAGTAGCTTCTTTACAAATCTCTTCATTATCAGCAGCAACTAACAAATCATCGACATACTGAATAAAAGCAGCACCATCAGGTAAAACAATTGTATCAAGCTGTGTTTTCAAAGCCTGACTATAGATGGATGGACTCTCACAATAGCCTTGAAGAGCGCACTTGAACCGGAAATTTCGGCCTCCTAAAGAGAAGCCAAAAATATCTATATTCTCCTCGGAAATCGGGATGCTGAAGAAAGCATTCTTCAAATCAATCACCGAAAACCAGGTAGCAGAAGCAGAAATCATAGTCAGTAAAGCAGTAATATCCGGAACAACAGGAAATTGCGGAACTACGATCTTGTTCACTTCGCGAAGATCGATCACAAACCTATACACAGGCGGTTGCGAAGAATCAGTACATTTCAGAACAGGCAAAACCGGACTATTGCACATATTACCTCTCGTTTCTTCAATCACACCTTTCTCGATCAGATCCTAGATGATCGCTAAAAGCGCTCTTTCACCATCACTAGAAATCTGATATTGAGGAATACGTGGCAATCTAGCATTCGCTTTCAGTGTCACAACATATGGCGGAAGCTCCAAAAGACCCACATCATTAGGACCAGTAGCCCAAAGAGTATCAGGGAGAGAACACAATTCCACTGGAAGTCGATCTTTAGATGAATACATCGGAGAGATCACTCTCTTACCCAATGTAAGCTGTACTCCTGAAGGAGAATAATGTAGCGGTGCATACAATCTTTTCAACAAATCTCATCCCAACAAATTCTCACCACAACCTGTCGTCAGAATGAGGGGTGCTTCAAATTCACAAGGTCCAACAGAAAGAGACAAGGGAACAGAAATCAGATTACGAACTGGGGCGCCAGAAAAACCTACTGAAACATTCTTCAACCCAGACAAAGGTGCGCCAGGGAGTTTAGCGTGCATAATAGAACTCTTCGCTACACCAGTATCCAACAGAAAAGGCTCTGACACACCTGATGTAATCACTTCAACATAAGGTCCACTCTGATCTACTGGAACTGAAACAACTCCCTCTCTTTGTCTATGGCTGTCCTAGTAATCATTACCGTCCATATTCTCACCTTCGACATAGTAGTCGTCAGCATAGTACTGAGTCGTCCTACCAGACGCACCATTCTGTTGATCAAAACAATTCATCGAATTCTGTGGAGGAAAAGAACGTGCATTCTGGGGGAACACACCACGTCCTCTACCTCTAGGAGCTGGCTGAACACCTCTACCTCTCACACCAGAAGCACCATTCCTGTGCTGCAACAGAACCGGACAACTATTCTTGAAATGACCTTCTTCTTTACAATAATCACACTGATTAGGGCCTAAAGGAAAACACGGTTGAGAAGACTCGAATCTTTGCGAATTTCTCTGAAACTGCTGAGGTTGTTGATAGTCGCGCTGATTATTACGAGGCGGATACGCTTGCTGCAAAAGAACCTTCGTCTTCAACTCTTTAGTCTTTTGTCTGCTTTATCTTTATCATCCTTATCCCTATTCTCATAATATTGTGCAGTAGCCAATATCTGTGCCGATGAAGATACAGCCCAAGAACTCTCTGAATCCTTCAACTTAGTACACAACTCAGGAAGTAAATTATGTACGAACTTATCTACAAACAACCGTTGGCCACCTTCCGTACTCATGTCTTGACCACTATGGTCGATAAACGTCTCTTCAAACCTAGTGAAGAAATCAGACACACTTTCGTCTTTCTTCTGCTTACATTCAGGCAATTTATCCCAGTTTACTCGCATAGCAGGCATTAAAGTCTTCATATAAATAATGATCCAACCAGGAAGTTCTGCAACTAAAGGCTCAGGTTTGGCTCCACCGCCCTGTCGACCATCTGCGGCAGTAAAATGATTGCATATATCACCTAACTCTTGCGCATGATCCACATGACAAATCATTCCCCATAAAGGCTGCTGAACCACATTCCCAAACAACATATCTATATCGGCTAGATTCATGATACATGAGTCTGCTGTCTGTGATAATTCCTTATAGTACCCTGCAGGATTTTTACGGGGGTCAGGTAAAGTCTGCTTAAGGGCCAAAACTTCAGCTCGCTTCCATGGAACATGTACCCAAACACGCTGAAAATGAGCCAGTACAGCTTGAATACCCGCAACGGCGTCGGCCTGAACTGCATCTTTCCCACCGGAGGATCCTCTCTCATTGGATACTGTCGCACTTTTCTCCTAACAGAAGGATCAGGCTCAAACAACGGCTGAGAAGGACACTCGGTCCTAAACGAAAGCAATGTCACAACTGCTCTTTCAACTTCGCAAACTCAGACTGTACACGGAACAACTCAGACAGAGTATGTCCCAACTCTCCATCTTCCCATTCTTCACGAAGGAAAGTACACATCATGTCGAAAACATACCTCTGCTTCGGTGCTTCCCATTGACGGAAGACATCCATAACAGACTCTAAAGCATATCTTGAAGAATTAGTAACCCATTTACGAGCTAAATGATCCAATACTGCCCGCTCTTCGGGACCAGGCATTTGGCTACGCAACTGTTTACGCGCTGAAGTAGGGGTCATACTCAATGACCCAAAGAAAGGAGACAAAAGACCAGTAACAGTATCAGTCATTCTCTGTCGAACAGAAGGAGAAGCCGTCATAAGAACAGGAGGAAAAACAGGATGAGACAAAGTATACGTAGAAGTAGTATCAGAAACAGTATCAGAGGATGTAGGCAATACAGGAGACAAAGTCGTAGGAATTGGAGGCGGAACAGATAGCAAAGTCGGCGGCCCTTGAGAAGGCTGCACCAAAGGAATAGGAGCCAACTGAAGAGTAGCTGGCGGCTGTACAATAACAGGAGGCAAAGCAACTGAAGGTTGCGCAACTAAAGGTTGCGGAGGTGCTGTAGCACTCTGCACATAAGGGGGTGGCGAACTCAACAAATGTGACATCAAAGGATCTTTCTCAAGATCCTTCGTTGCACCTTGCTGAAGAGGTGGCAAAGCTGAATAACATTTATCAATAGTCATTTTACGTTGCCTGTGCAACTGCTCACTCGCTTGTTCTTCTTCATTATCTTTAAACTGTATAGCAGCCGTCATTATCGAGATACCCTTCTCTCTTTTATTTCTCTTTTCTAGTTTAATTTCTTTCTGTTTGGCTTCCTTTCGCCAGAGGCGGAAAGAGTCAAACATCCCCGGCCGGGCTTTCTTCTTGAAGAGTTTAACTTCCAGATTATCTAAAATCTCCGTGTCATAACTACCATATTGGGGCCACTTTAGGACACCATCCTTCCTAGTATATCTAATCCATACTACATTATACGAAATGGGGCCCACACCATGTTTCGAATAGAGGTCATAGGTCAGAGTTCCAACCGGAGGTATCGGACACGAATCCTCCAATCGGGAATCCCTATTACAACCACAACAAAATATCTTTCCAAGTCTGCTAAAACCAGGCATCTTCGCTCAGTAGTCTTGCTTCAAACTTCAAGGGATTATAAAACACGATAGTCTCACAAATACACGAGTCCCTCGGCTTTGGCGCGTGCAAGTTCCAAATCAAAGATCCCGAAGGATACCCAAAAACTAAGGACTGGGAGACGCTCCACTCATACTTAACTGAGGTATCGATCACGTCACCAGAAGACCCGTCTATCGTCTCGCTCTACAAATCATCAAAGGGTCCAAGACAGGGCGACAGTCAGGGCAGCAGTCCTTTGTAGCTGTCGGAAAGCGGGGAACCTCGCAGCAAAGACTTTCGGACCACAACGACATACACGGGTCGATGAAGTGGTTGGCCTTCCTCCAGAATTTTCTCTCAAAGCTCCTCACGATCTTCAGTCTTGGACCGGTACCACTGAAGTCGCCCCACTTTGGGCACCAACTGAAGAACCGGGTTTTAGAACCCAGCGGCGCCAGGGGCACGCCCAAAGTCTTCGGGTTCACCTGTCTTAGAATACAGAGACACGGGATACTTCTCGGTGACGTCAAAGATCAAATTTATTGGCTGCAACCAGGAACAGAAGTCTACGAAGTAGGACACGGGTAGTTCGCTAGAGACTGCTCAATTTTCATAATGCGAGACATCGTCTTTTATGCTAAAAATCACATTCCTAACAAACAACAATTATTTACAAGCTATCCAATCACAGGTGACATTGCAAAAGTTATCGCATAACGACAAGCCCACTTTTCAGTTGTCCAGCCCACCATCAATTACACAGGAAAACCCAACATTCTTGCTCGGACACGCCGGACTAACCCATAATAAAAGACCACAAACCCAAATCATAAATAGGCCATAAAAGAAGGAACAGAAACAGATGAGAAGCAAGATAGAAGGGTGTGTGCGTGTACCATAAACTCAGCAATGTCCTGCTCTTTGATCTCTATCTTGACCAGCTGCCGAACAAGGAACTGGCTCAACAAGGTTAGCTTCGGGCAACGGAGTCAGTTCGCTCAGGTCATCTAAAAGTCAACTAAAGGTGTACGTGTCTCAAAGACTCGTTCGGCCGTAGTCATCGGCCTATGTGAGGGCAACCAAAAAATGGCTGCCGTACACAAAATGGAACCCGAAGGTTCAGAACGAAATCTATGAATACATAGTGAATCCATCAATCGAACATGACGAAAACACTCGTACTTGCCGCACTTGTCATTTGCGGTTCGCTATTACCAAAATCGTCACGATACGATGACCTTTATGAAACGGGTTCAGAACCACGGAACCTCAGGCGAGATGAGAAAAGCGATGCTGAGAAAGGAGGGGGATCACCCTGCCCCTCTGGCTTGCGCACCTGCCCCCTTCCAGAGCACCTCATTGACGACTGAAAGCAGGCAATCCAGGCAGCAGCATTATTAAGTGACAGTGCTAGCTCAGCAGAGAATGAACAGGACCCGCAGGTTTTTACGACTAATGATGACTCAGTCACCATGGATGGACCCTACCTCGGCTCTTAGGCTCCACTGCTGGTCACGCCACAGACAGCAGATATCATAGTCTGAACCAATCGCAATCTCCCAGGCTCCCCTGCCCCTTTCTTTCCCCCTTCCCATGCCATGACCTCCTAATCCTGTCGGGCCCCGGCCACTACCTTCCTCGTTTAATTAGGTGGGCGCACTCCACCTTTTGCCCTTTTCTCCCCTGCCAAGCTGCAGCCTCGCCTTCCGATATGGCACTACGGTTCCATCTGTTTGGATATGCTGCAATTGCAGCACATCTCGATTGTTGTACCTTACCCTCATCCAATCCCCTACTCGCAGTGGTTAGACCAGGACAGTAATATCCTCCACCTTAGCTACACACTGAGTGGTGATGGGGCTTGCTTATGTGACAGGCAGCCCCGAATGAGAATCCCTGGGGGAACCATACCTTCTCAATAACATGGGTCCTCAGACAGACACCCAGCTCTTAACTCTAAACATTAGATTGATGCACACAACAAAGAAATGTTATGCTGTCTATTCTTATGCCTAGAGTCAAAATGCCCAGATCATCTCCTTCAAGAGGCACACATCACATTGCCAGTATTTTAGTGACTGCATAAGTGCTGGAGAGGCCACATCACAGCCACCACTTATTCTGCATAGGCGTGTGGCGCCCTTATTTGGGTCCACCCCGGCATCCCCTTTCAAGTGATCGGCACTTAGTGGACAGGGTGGGAGGCTTCGTTATCACAGAAGGCCATTTCAACAGTTCCAGGGTTCTCCTGGGCAGCATATCTGCCCCTAACCCAGAGCAGGATGCTTTCTGGGCCACACTATCACAAACGCTGGCACACAAAACAGGAACCCTGTGAATCTTGGTGGGCAACTATAACTGCCCCTTTGATATCTCCTTGGACCACTCCCATCCCCCGCTGCCTCGTGTACCTCCCCACATGCAAGCAGCGCACCTGCAGGAATGGGCTAGTACATAGACATTGAGTGACGCGTGGTGGTCAATATATCCCAGTCAGTGGATCTAGTCCTTTTATTTTGCGATACATGACCTTTACATATGTCTTGATTGAGTTTTCCTGTCAGCCACTCTCCTAGATGCTGTATCTTTGGACAGACTATCATGGCCACCTACTTTCTGATCACGACACACATGCGGTTGACCTGTACTGGAGTGCTCACCACAGTGCCCGCATGGCACCTGCCCAGGGAGACAGTGGAGGACACTTCCAATCCTCACCCGCTCAACACATCCCTCAATATTTCTTCACCAACTGTGGTTTGGCCTCCTCGCGCGCAGTTGACTGGAATGCCTTTAAGGTGGTCATGTGTGGGCATTACATCCCTAATATATCCAAGATTCGCAAAACGCTTGATTGGGAATCAATCAAAGCTGAACACCTGATTTCTGACTTGGACATGACAGTTGTCCTTGATGGCTTTAAATGGGCAGCACTCGTGGATGCCAAGACCCAAAACGCTGTAGTCCTAGACTAGATGCGCTGCTTCAACTTCAGGACATATGAAGCTAAAACACACTGAGAAGGAGATAAGTTTGGCAGACTCTTGGCTTGGCCAGCCTGACAAGACTCCCATTCCGAATACATCTTTTAGATTGCCTCGCCCACCCGGCTCACCCTTCACAACCAGCTGACCATCCTCGGATTCTTCTTTACTTATAAGTCCTCAGTCAATGTTGTGACCCCATAGCCCTCCAGTGATGGAGATCAGCTTATTCCTCTCCAGATACCCCCTTTCAAAGGAATTGGATTACCTCCTCCAGGTGCTAGTCACACTAGGTATGGGTGAGCGCCTCCAGGCATATACACGATTACTATATACCACTTCCAAATTCAGAGTTTGATTGGGCTGGATGGTCTCCCCTGCTTCCCATTGGGCACCAGACAGGGCTTTTACCTCTCCCCTCTGCTGTTTGCGCTCACAATGGAGCTTCTAGTTACCCGGCTCCCATTAGAAGGAGAGGCCTGGGGAATCCCTCTTAATGGCATGACCCACGTCGTTTCCCTCTATGTAGACGATCTGCTACTCTAAATACGAAACGTCCATGCAGACCTCTCCCCATCGACACCATTTTACATTCATTCACACACATGAAAGGATTGCATGTCAACTGGGCGAAATCATGTGTGTTTCCCATAGAGGACTTATCGAGGTTCAGCCTGGTGGGTGTCATCTGGAATGGAAGGGTGATACCGTTCGATATCTGGGGATCCTTTTATATAATTTGTCTGTAGATCTCTTCGAATGCAGCCTCCGGGAATCATTCACAGCCCTGAAATTTCTGGTCCAATTTGGGAAATTACTCCCGCTAGGCCCAACAGATAAAATGGTTATATCTAAAATGATCATGCTCCCCCATTTTCTTTGTCATTTCTCCAACCTCCCTGTTGCCCCTTCCCCCCCCCCAACACACACAGCATTTTTCACTATCTAGAAGCTTTACTTTGAGGGCTTATCTAGAGCAATAAATGCCATCGCATATCTCTACAGAAACTTTAGGTGCCTGTGGAGAAGGGCAGTGTAGATGCACCCTCATTTGAGGCTTACTGTCTGGCAACCCAGATGCAGTGGATCATCTAGTGGCTGGTGCAGCACAACCTGGCAGATGTCAGCATGGACACAGGCTCCCTCACCCTCACCCTCACAGACCTCCAGAGCTTTTGCTTCCTAGGGCGGCCCTCTTGCTGACACCCACCATATTTGGTGACGGTAGCACACAAATGCATTTGGCAGACTCTAGCCCTTACATGTCACATAGTCCTGTACACCCCGCCCTTCCCCCTACAGGGTCTTCCAGAGACCTTACACCCTAGCATGACTGCTCTCTCCCTACTGTAGGCGACCTATTTCTAGATGGCTAACTTCTTACCATTGTCAGCCTGATCGATGACTTTGCCCTCCCCAGATATGCCACCAGATATGGCACACCCTCCACACTCAATGATCTATAGTGCACTCTGTCATTCAGACTCTGTTCACTATGGGAAGGGGATATTCCCTCATTATGGCTCTACAGGGCCATGAGGGAACACACAGGAGCTCCACTTGCGTCCCTCAGAGACAAATGGGGTGCAGATATAGATCGGGCGCTCCACAACTCCACACCCAAAATGACACACTTACCTCCATGAATGATGCATGCTATCTCTCCAGAACTCTAACCTCCTCTTCCCTGACTGGACCCCTTGGGTTCTCTCTCTCTTTCCCTATTCCCACAACTGTGAACATAGTCTAGCCCTATTGGAATCAGTCACCTGGAGATTGTCAATGCCCTGCTTCCAGCAGCGCCCTGGTCTCCCACCCCATTCCCGATTGCCTCCTGCCTTTACTACCTTATTTTGACGCAAGGTCTGTCATACGGATGCTCCTGGACTTTTATGTATTTCTTGACCAGTCAAAGTGTTCATTATTTGTTAGAAAATTCAATAAAAATACTTGTTGAAAAAAAAGATAAGAGTGGTGAAGGCATAATACGTGTTGACAGTGGGGAGAGGGAATATAATGTTTTCTTTGATGTGGTGGAAGATGGTCTGGTGGTAGGTCTTCCAGTATTGGTGGCACGGAATCTACTAGTTCGGGGAAATCTGATTTACAACTGGTACAATCAGGGTTTCAGAGTTCAGAGTGTACTATTAAACACTGTGTTTGGGAACACAAGATTCCTATGCGTTTGGTTATGTTTTTTTACTAAACCTGGATGTGAGTGTGTCGTGTGATTTTGTTTGTGAAGGAAGATGAGTCTGTGTCCAATGTGCGTATTGGTGAATGCATGACCTATGCCTGAGGAATGGTCAAATAGGTGTGTTTTCTAGAATGTGAGTGGTTGGGATGGAACTGTAGCAGTTCACAGTTGGGCAGACTGAGGGTAAGTTGTGGATTGTTTCACTCCCTGATGAAGATATGTCTTGCAATAAATTAGTATCTCAGTCCTGAGAACCCGCACTCCTCTCTTCATACATATGTATGCATCACCTTAACAACAATGTACAGAAAAGAACAGTGAAATAAATAGCGAATAGGAACCCAATGAAGATGGTGGACATAAGGCGTAATGTGTGTAGCACTGTCGATACCAAATGACAATGGACAGCTTAGTTTAAAATAGATAGAAATGGCCAACATAAAAGAAAAGTAACACACATGTAATAAAATGTATGTTTGAAGGAGCATGGCTTCTGGGATAGGAAGACGATATGCTTTAGCACTATGACACTAATTACAGGTCAGCACAGGTGGTAAAGTGTGCGTAAAACCCTACAAGAATCTCGTGTTCCATTGGTTTTACGACCCAAAACAAAATGTGGTCGTACACAATAATTCCCCATTTCAGGAAGTTTCACTTGTAATTGGGCACAACTGGGGTGGAATTACTGCATGGTAATAGTAAATCACATGGGAAATTACTTTTACCCTAGTATTGTCACACTCATAATCAGGGCATATATAGAGGAGCCAACCAGAATGTGTAGCAGTGGCGATATGGTTAGCACAAGAAAGAGAGGAACCAAAGAAAACATCCAGATGACATGCTTGTCCTGTTGGTGCAATGGATTTATTGGAAAAACTAAGGAAGCTTGATCAAAGAATAAAAGAACAAGATTAACTCAAACTCTGTATGTATTTTGTTTGAAAATGGCTAGTGATGTTATGTATTGTTTAGATCTTGATTATATTATGTGGAGGTTTGGTTATATCTTTAATATGTTATGTTTGTTTTTATTTTGTAGATGTACATGAAACTGTCATCTTAATTCATGACAAATTCATATGTGTGTCAGTCTTGAAAAAGGTGGAATTTATCAATCAACTGCACTGAAACACATGAAAGGAATATCAAGAGACTATCTAAGAACACTGGATGTCTTTATATGATAATAATTGAAAAAAATAAGGACATTCAGTTACATTTAAAGTAGAGGTGTACATTCAAACAAAGATTGACTTGTTTTTATAAGAATCTTCCTTATTTTCTAAAATGTTTGATTTATGTTTTTTTTTTATATACTTGTATTTTGAACACAAATTGCAGGATTACAACATATATATTTTTGTAAGCTTTTGGGATAATCTATTGTGCTTTATTGTGGGATATGGGCATAGGTACGTGACAATTGCGAGATTGAATGGTGTGAAGAGCTATTGGTGGTAAGTTTTAATAGTTACTAAGGGGAGCACTTATGAACTTGAAATACATTAGAGTGACATCTGCACAGAAAGGTGCATGAAACTGAGATAAAGAGGCAACTGGGGAGAGAGGGGTGTGGTAAATAGAGTGAATAGTAGCAGACTAAGAACAGTTCTCTGTGCTACAGTGAAGCAGTGGAAAAAACGAAGACCAATCCGTGAAAGCAAAAATGATGTGATCAAACCTATTATAGGTTCATAGAGTCAGGCACTGTGAAAATAGAGGTAGCCAGTAATGCAGTTTCAGGTGACTGCCTGTCCGAATTCAGACTGATCTGGAGAGAGGGAGATGTGGGAATTCTGAAAAGACATGGTCAAGCAACATGAAGAGCAGGCACAGTACCTCACTGTTCTACTCTAATCTGGCCTTTCTTTGTTACAGGTCTCCGGAACCAGGTGGTGTAGTTCCACGCGCTTTGATGCAGCAATATCAGGTGAAGGTGGTCCGAGATGCAAGCAAGGATTAAGCAGGCATAAACTGCAGTCAAAATAAGTCACATTGCTGCCCCTCTAGTGATCTCAAAGGCAAGTAGGGTTTATGGCTGGAGCGCAGCTCCTTAGGTGTATCCGAGATGGCCACTGGTGTCACAATTCTTGGAAGTTGTAGCAGGACTAGTGGCATGATTTGTGTCCTGCAATATATGTTATGCAAATCACAAGGGGGCAACAACAGCCTGTGAGTCAGCCCACCAAACCGGTTGGTCACCTCTTGGTGTGGATGTGAGTCAATGCAGGCATAATTGGTAACTGTTTAGGACACTCTATAAGGGTACAATCTAAGGATTCTGGCAAGAATGTAGAATGGTCATGGGTGCAGTTTCAGGAGCTTGTATACCTGTTACTAATCCACACTTATACTGTACTTACATTAAGGAATGTCTTGTTAAATGTCCTTGGTCAGATCCAGATGAAGACCCATTAAAATCTACAAAGATGGATAGAAATCTCAACTTTATAGATATTTCTGGAATGTTATAACACATTATTTTCTTACCACGGAAACAACAATTCTGGGTTCTATGTTTTTTTTCCAACACTTCGCATTGGATGAGAGTCACCTTTCTGTTTTTATCACGTGATCGCTCTATAAATACAATTGCTACAAGTTTACACTTTGAGCACTGCACCATTTTCACTTTGTTACATTCTGGCATGTTTGTTTTACAAATATGATGATCAAAATTTATCATTGATACATAAGAAACCATGCAGCCGTTTTGAGATACATTCAATGATTGAATACATTCTGGCAATAGATGTTTTATTAAACTACACCAACACATTTCTTGAGTGTTTAGACAAATAATTCCAAAGGAATCACAGTCTTTAACACATATCTTCTAGCGTTGCACCACCTCAGAGGCTGCACACCCAAGAATACTACAACTGTCCTATTAAAAGTATACAACTCTTTTAAAAAGTGTATTCCATACAGTGGTAGCTGTCCCATTAGAGTATGATGGGCAAGTCCCCACCACTCGCATGCAGTAATTTGCTAAATTGAAGGCTGTGAGAAATTGGGTTGTTGGTTGAAGTGGAGTGGTGACACCTGTTCAAGCAACAGCCACAATTACTGTGAGGGTGGACCACAAAATTCACTAAATTACCCTGTGCCTAACCGTCTGGTAACTTGGCACAAGAGCAGTCAGGCTTAACTTAGAGGCAATGTGTAAAGTATTTATGGACCACACAAACATTAATAAAATGAACACACAACACAAGAAAAATCCCACACCAATTTAGGAAACTGTACATTTTAATAAATTGACATCAAAATTACAAAAATCCAATTAATAGAACCAGTGTTATGCCTTTGTAAAGTTTAAGGTAAAAACTAGTACCTAAAAGAACAAAGCGCCAACTGTGGAAATCTAGTCGTGTAAGGCCTGGTCAAAGTCGAAAAATATGGCAGACCACGATGAAGCGAAAGTCAGATACAAGAGGTGGTCCATACCTTCGGACTTCTAAGAAATTTCATCAAAAATGTTCTGAGAATGTAGAAGTTCAGCAGGTCAAGGCCGACCATCGATGCATCTTGGGTTGATAAACAAGAAGGCTGGTCTTGATCTCCGCTGGTCCTCATCTCCTCTCAATTCTCAGAGCAGTTTCTAGACCAAAAAATCCCAAGATTTTGATTTTGGCTATCAGAACTCATTTAGCACCACCCCAAGGGTCCACAAGAGGCACTCCTTGGGGGGCTAACACTGACTCAGGCTGGGTCCTAGTGCAGGTTTAAGATGGTTGAAGACTTTTCTGTCCTTGAGGCTCTGATCAGGAGACCAGCCAACTAGCCCTTGGGGCCAGACCTCAGGCAGCAAAGCAGTCCTTTCAGGTGCAGCAAGGCAGTCCTCTGGAGTACACCACAGGCCACAGCAGTAGATATTCCACTAAGAGTCCCCCACAGGTCCAGAAAGTGAGCTGAAGAGTTGGCATGAAGGGTCCCATTTTTATACCTGGTGAAGACGTTTTTAGAGAACTCCCTTTGAAGTGTTTGAAGTTTCCTGCATCCCCTGCCATGGCTCCATGCTGGATGCATGAACAATGCAGGGGTGCAAGACCTTTGTGTGAAGGCAGAGCACAGCCTATTGAGTTGAAAGTGGGGTTTTGCCCAGGTCGCCCCCTATGCTGCCAGTTGAGGGCCTCTCCAGCACACCTAATCCCTCTATTGTGTGGCTATCGGGGAGGAATGAACAAAAACTGTCAGCTACATCCAGTCATGTGACCCAGCAGCACGCTATAGGCACCAAATAGGATAGGAAAATTCCAACTTTATAAAAGTGCCCTTTTTGAAATTTTAATTTAAATTCTGCCTTTACCATTAAAAAGGATTTTAAAGTACAATTTCATAGATACCAAACATTAAAAACTCACCTGTTCCCAATTAAACGTTAGTACTTATTACATGAAGTAAGGCAACCCAATGTTATCCTACGGGAGAGAGAGGTAGGTCTCACAGAAATGAAAAAACACATTTAAGAGTTGCTACTTAGGACCTACCTGAGGGGTGATTTAGAGGCAATAAAAGGAGAGTTTGAGGCTCGGCAATGGGGTTTTATTGCCAAGTCGATTAGGCAGTTTAAAACTAATTTCAGGCTCCAATCGAAGGCCTGGGACATATTGTAAAGGGCTACTAAAGTAGGTGGCACAATCAGTGCTGCAGGCCCACTATTAATTTACAGGCCCGTGGTATAATGGTGTCCCATTTTACTAGGAAAGTATATTTAAATTAAATATGCCAATCAGATGTAAGCCAATTTTACCATGTGTAAGGGAGCAAACATAAGCACTTCATCACTGATAAATGCCCCTAGAGTAAACAAAAACAAATTCAGCAAAATAGGAGGGTTAAAGGCTAAACATTTGAGGGTGATCCTGAAAAGAGAGACACGTCCAACAATGGCCATCACCTTGGTAATGACTGTCTTGCAAATGAACATTGTGTGTAGAAGAAGAGCATCAGGTACACTGTGACACACAAACATTTACCAAAGTCGGACAACTTAATGTAAGAAAACACAGTAGAGTCACACAGCAGGGTTGGAGAAAGTGGAACACCAGGCACTCTGGGGCATAGAAGAAGGCAGCAGTTAGCAAATGCGTGTGAGTAACACCTTCAGTTACTGGTCAACAGGGGAAGCATCACCATAGGTTGCGCACCCATGTGTAACTCGGAGTCTAGCACCTTTAGTTGCTGTATGGACTCCCATCCCTCTTCCTAGTTCTCACTTGTACTTACAACCCTTAGCTTTATTTTGTTTTTCCTTTCTCCATCCATTTAGTTCAGGGTGTTTTCCTCTGTTTCTGTAGTCATTGCTTTTCATTTATTTTTTGTGCTCTGGTTTCAGTGTTCCTACTTTTGTAGGCTTTACCAGACCCATTTTCATTATGTAGGTTGATATCTGCATCTTACCAGGGCATAGCCAGGCGCGGTGCATCCATTGGGGCGTTGGGGCGTATCCCCACTGAGCCACATGGATGCACCGTCACTCAAACGCAATCTCGCTGAATAAATTATTATACGCGTGTCCCGGTACTAGTAGTACCCGGACATGCCTGACTGAAAATGCGCTGCTGAAGCCAGGGGGTGGGGCAGAGGTTGGGCTGCAGCAGCTGACTGACAGTCCAGACTCAGCTGCCTGCAGCAGTAGAGACAGTGCGCATGTGCATTGTTGGGCTAGGACCAGCCAGAACATGCGTGCAACAAACTTCCCATTATGAGGGAGTCAGGGACCCAATGGGGGGCTGCTTCATACAGCAGCGCCAGGGCCCCAGCCCCCGGGTCACATTATGGGCAAAAAGTATCTGTGCCCCCCCCCCCCCAGCCAGATTGGCTGGTCCACCGCGCAGAAGGGCAGGCAAAATGAAGCAATCCTTTTATTGGGTGCATTGGGGTGGTGGCACTGCCACAGCCGCACTTTTGTATGGCCAATCACTGCGTGACTTCATGTGAAGCCATGCAGTGATTGGCCATTTTCGGGTGGTGACAACAATTATTCTGATGCAGTGGAGTGTGCCTCTCTAGACCATTCCACCACCTCCTTTCCTCAGAGTCGGACTCCGGAATCGTGGAGGAGAGTTTGCAGATGTTCCCCGGAGGACTTGCGCGGACTCCATTCTAGAAGAAACAGGAGCGGAGGACGAGGAAGCGTAGGTAAGTATATTTTTGATTTATGTTTCATTACTACATTTGAATCTACAATTTTGAAAATAAAGTCAGTTAATTTATCACGAACTGCACAAACTAATTTGACACAGTTATTCATTGTGTGTCACAGTTTAAGAAAGGACGCACTGTGAAGATGTATTTTAATCTCGAGGTATGAGCTGGAGCCTCCGAGAACTAGTGCCGTTTGTCACATCGGAAGATCATCATACTAGTTGCCAAAGTGCAATGAGAATGGAAGAAACTTCAAAACGTTCCCTCTGCTCCTTTCAGAGCCCTTCGCATGGGCGTCCGCAGAAATGTTTCCAGGGGGGGCAAAACTTTAACTCCATCACCATCCTCCGACATGATTGAGCACAAATATTAAATACATTAAAAAAAAATCTAATAAGACAAAGAACTTAAATAAACAAAGAAACCCATAGGGGGAAGAGAAAAATCTTGTGAGGCGCCACAGCAGACGACCTGGCAACCACAATAAAACAGAGAAAAAAACTAAAAATGGTAGAAAAAAACAAAAAAATTCTAAATCAGGTTGATGTAGTTCTAGAGCATGGGTACTCACAAACTTTCTCTCTGGGGGCAAATTTACAGTATGGTTTGTGGCCGGGGGCCACACCGATGGGGGCGGGGTCAGTGGGGAAGGGGGCTAGGGCTAGAGAAACAGAAAAAACTATGACCATGAGGTTGAACACATGCCCCTGCAGCGGACGCCTTCGTCCACTGAGCCACCTGACCCGGCATGCACACATCTCTCTCTCTCTCTCTCTCTCTCTCTCTCTCTCTCTCTCTCTCTCTCTCTCTCTCTCTCTCTCTCTCTCTCTCTCTCTCTCTCTCTCTCTCTCTCTCTCTCTTCTCTCTCTCTCTCTCTCTCTCTCTCTCTCTCTCTCCCTCTATCTCTCTCACTCTCTCCTTCTCTCTCTCCCTGTCTCCCTCCCTCCCTCTCTCTCTCTGTCTCCCTCTGTCTCACTCACTCTGTCTGTCTCTCTGTCTCCCTCTCTCTCTCTCCATGTCCCTCCCTCTCTCTCCCTGTCTACCTCCCTCTCTCTCCCTCTGTCCCCCCCCCTGTCTCCCTCCCTCTGTCTGTCTAACTCCCTCTGTCACACTCCTCCCTCTGTCTGTCTCCCTCTGTCTCCCTCTGTCTGTCTCCCTCTGTCTGTCACCCTCTGTCTGTCACCTCTGTCTGTCGCCCTCTGTCTGTCTCCCTCTGTCTGTCTGTCTCCCTCTGTCCGTCTCCCTCCCTCTGTCTCCATCTCTCTGTCTCCCTCTCTCTCTGTCTCCCTCTCTCTGTCTCCCTCTCTCTCTGTCTCCCTCCCTCTGTCTCCCTCTCTCTGTCTCTCTCTCTCTCTCTGCCTCCCTCCCTCTGTCTCCCTCTCTCTCTCTCCCTCCCTCTGTCTGTCGCCCTCTGTCTGTCGCCCTTTGTCTGTCACCCTTTGTCTGTCTCCCTCTGACTGTCTCCCTCTGTTTCCCTCTCTCCGTCTCCCTCTTTCTGTCTCCCTCTCTCTCTGTCTCCCTCTGTCTCCCTCTCTCTCTCTCTTTCGCTGTCTCTCTCTCTCCCTCTGTCTCCCCCCCTCTGTCACTCTCTGTCTCCCTCCCTCTCTATTTCTCCTTCTGTCTCCCTCTCCGTCTCCCTCTCTGTCTCTCTGTCTGTCCCTGTCTCTGCCTCCTTCTGTCTGTCTGTCCCTGTCTCTATCTGTCCCTGTCTGTCCCTGTTTCCCTCCCTCTGTCTCCCTCTCCGTCTCTCTGTCTGTCTGTGCATGTCTGCCCCTGTCCCTGCCTCTGCCTACATCTGTCTCTGTCTGTGTCTTTCTCTGTCTGTCTCTGACTCCCTCCCTCTCTCTATCTGTCTCCCTCCCTCTCTGTCTCACTCTCTCTGTCTCCCTCTCTCTCTGTCTCACTCTCTCCCTGTCTCCCTCTCTTTCCATCTCCTGCTGTCTCCCCCCTATCTCCCCCCTCTCTCTCTCTCCCTCTGTCTCCCACCCTATCTGTCACACTATCTCTCTGTCTCCCTCTGTCTGTCTCTATCTCCCTCCCTCGGTCTCCCTCCCTGTCTCCCTCCCTGTGTCTCCCTCCCTGTGTCTCCCTCCCTCTGTCTCCCTCGCTCTCTGTCTCCCTCTGCCTCCCTCTGTCTCCTCCTTCGGTCTCCCCCCTCTCTCTGTCTCCCTCTCTGTGTCGCCCTCTCTTTCCCGCTCTCTCTGTCATCCTCCCTCTGTCTGTCTCTGTCTGTCTCCCTCCCTCTATCTGTCTCCCTTCTCCCTCCCTCTGTCGCCCCCTTTCCTCTGTCTGTCTCCCTCTGTCGGTCGCCCTCTGTCTCCTTCTCTCTGTCTCCCTCCCTCTGTCTCCCTCCCTCTCTCTCCCTCTGTCTCCTTCAGTTTCCCGCCCTATCTGTCTCCCTCTCTCTCTGTCTCCCTCCCTATCTGTCTCCCTCTTTCTGTCTCTAACTCCCTCCCTCTGTCTCCCTCCTTGTCTCCCTCCCTCTGTCTCCCTCCCTGTCTCCCTCCCTCGGTTTCCCTCCCTCTGTCTCCCTCTCTCTGTCTCCACTCTGTCCCCCTACCTCTGTCACCTCCCTCTGTCACCCTCTGTCACCCTCTGTCTGTCAACCTTTGTCTGTCACCCTCTGTCACCTCACTCCAGCTTCCCAGGGGGCGTGGCTAAGAACGCAGCGAGGCTGGACACGTCTTAACAGAGCTCCGGCGTGAACTCCACAACGGGGGTTATTTATCCAACATATACTCCGCACAGCTGGCCACAAATCGGAGTATCGTGCCGTGGGTACATTGGCTGACATCGGGCCGAGCCCGAGCTTCCACGAGCACCGGGTCCGCACCGACACCGCCGCGGAAGATCAAGCCGAGCGGCAGGCAGCCACGCCGGCAGGACTCGCCACGCAACGCCGGGGATCGGACCGGAAGTGGAGGCCGCGAAAGCAGGCGAGGAGCGCGGACCACACGGAGGAGGCCGGGCCGAGGCGCTGTACACTACCGCCGGCCTACCGAAGACCCCCTGTGAGGCTGCCGACGGACGAAAGGCACATTGCGGGCGGTGAGAAGGGACACCCGTAGCAGACCCGGGCCGGCGACAGAGACGGGGAGCAAGGAACAGGCGTTGCTGTCCGCGAGGGGAGCCCCCCCCCCTTGGTTGCAGAGAAAGACGGAGACCGAGCCCTGGAGGGCAGGAGAGCGCAACAGCGGCGGTAGGCGGCAGGCGGAGGACTGCTGACTGGAGGCCTGCACGCCCGCCCACAAACACCAGCACCGGAACCCCGAAGGGAAACCCCGAGCTACAGGGACACCCAAGCCAGGGTCCGGGGCCCACACCACGCCACACGCGTCAGTAAGTGCCGGCGTGTCGAAGCCACGAGCGCTAACAGGCCTTTCCGTGCTGCAAGGAAGAAGTGCCCACACTAGCACGGCAGCGTCCGTCCAGAGGCCGGGCTCCCAGGGCCCACAATACAATCACGGACCCAGAGCGGGAGAAGCGCACACGGGCCCGACACCCTTGGGGGACCCACTGCGCGCTCAGGACTGGGGACACCGGAAAGCAGCGAGACCATTGCTCAATCACCCGGAACCCTGGCGCACCACCTGGCCTCAAGACCCGATGGAGCGCGCCTGAAAAAGCCATTGCAGGCCAGACACCTCGTCACCGGGCCGCGAGGAGGCCGCTCCGGCAGCGGAACGCACAGGTGTTGTCTGAGACGACCACGACACCACGCCGGACAGACACGGCAAGACCTACGCACCACCACTGCCGCGCCGTGCATGAGCCAGTCGAGGCAAGCCGCCAGCAGAGCACACGTGACGGTGGCGTACCGGAGAGGACAGTGGCCACCACAGGGGCGCTAAACAGAGCTACCCCTCGGCGGACCAGACGAGGAGCAAGCACCCATAGGGCTCTGGCCAGGGATGTGGAAACAGGGCCGCAAGAGGACCTAGTGACGATCACACCGGTCCATGCCCTAGTGAGTCTGGCCGGGAGAAGAGGGAGGTGTCGACGACCGGGAGCTCTGCATCCAATAATGGCGCTAAAGACCACGAGGCACCCAGGGGAAGAGTCGTGTGGTGCTAACTCCACTGCAGATACGCAACGGTGAGTGAACGACGTCGCTGCAACGAGGCACAGAAAGCAGCGCCAACACCATCTGAGGCCGGAAAATACGGCCGGACCCACCTGGCCAGAAGAAACCGAGGGAGTGCAACACGCACAAAATCGTGTAGCTTGCATCCCGACCTGACCAAGGTCAGTGCACTGGGCACCTGCCTACCAAACCATCTCGCAAGCACAGGGACACTGTAACCTGCACTGAACTATCATCCAGCGGTGGGAGGACACATGCAGTCCCGCCGGACCATTCTACCCCGATCTCCCGACTGGTGAACTCTCCCTGGACTGTGTTTGCACAACTTGGAACACTGCCAAGTAGTGGCACCGGTGGTTACTCCTGCAAAGGCACTAGCAAGCAAGGCCCTGCCCATGTCTGGAGGATCTGGGAAGCGCGTGGGAGCAGGGGGTACTAACACAAAAGGCAAGATGGATAAGATGCCGAAACCGGGCGAGGCAGACCGAGTGACGGCCAGACTGGACTCAGTCCTGGCAGCCATGGAACGACTAGAGAATTCAATACAATCCACGCGAACATCGCTGGAGGCGAAAATTGATGGAGTCGCCATAGATCTGACGCACCTGAGGGCGGATCACAAAAAACTTGCCGAACGCACTGCGGTCCTGGAACACACAGTATCGGACCTGGAACCACGAGTCACGCAATCAGATAAACAAATGAGGGATCTCCTCAACAGGGTTGAGTTCTTAGAAGACAGGGCGGAGGATGCAGAAGGGCGGGCGAGACGAAATAATGTACGAATAGTGGGAATGCCAGAAAAATGGGAAGGGAGAGACCCTACAACACATGTGGAGAACTGGCTATGCGCCCTGCTGCCGGACGGTACTCTATCGCCTCATTTCGTGGTTGAGCGGGCGCACCGGGTCCCGTCCAGACCACTCCCAACGGCTCTAACCCGCATCCACCGCTCATCCGCATCCTAAACTACAGAGACCGAGACTCCATTTTGAGGGAAACCCGCAAACTCGCCAACATCCAGGTGGACAACGTCAGCATCATGTTTTTCCCGGACTACACGGTCAAAGTACAGCGCCAGAGACACTAATTCCTGGCAGTGAAACGGCGACTGCGCCAGCTCGGGCTTACATACTCCCTCCTATTCCCGGCAAAACTGCGGGTGGTAGCGCACGAACAAACTCACTTCTTTAACACCTCCGAAGAGGTCGAAACCTGGCTGGACAACGGGACGGACAAAAACACCGCAAGGCCAGCAGACCAGCCCCGAGCGAGAAGACAAAGAGGCCCTAAGCGGAGACGCAGAAACAGATCACCCTCGTCACCAGCGGATGGAACACAACAAAACGCGGGCCCACCCGAGAAAGAAATGCGCCGGGAGCAACAGGAAGCACTACGAATAGCCACGGAACTCAGCAACTCACCGGCCCAGCGCTCTTTACCGGCTACCAGCCCCAGGGCATTATTGAGCGATGACGAGGCAATATACGGAATACCGGATTCACAAGTATCCGAAGACCAGACGTCACACCACAGACGGCGGACCTGTTTGGATAACAGATTGGCGTACCCTGGCGCCTCTCCCCCCACCCCCCTTTATTTTTTTCCCCCATCCTTCCTGCTCACTCTGACTGACCGAAAGGGGTAGCGTGCAGGAAGGAACACGACATCTGATGCTGATGGGCAACACGAGAGGAGGCCGAAGGAGCAGGTCGCCTCTCCTGGTGCGCCCACCTGAGACGCAGTGAGTAGATGCAGAGACTGGTCGAGCGCTGGCAGTCAGCCGGTGGACAACCACAGGTAACTTTTTCTAACTGGGCTCACTGAACTGGGACCTTACAGTCCTGCATGGCCCGGCGGGCTCGTGCCGCTGGCGAACTCTGCAGACGGATGCTTGAAGTGCCATGCCGACTGATGGATGCACTGCCGTGTCTGATATGCGGCCTGCCAAGTGGTCAGCTGAGACAGCTGATTTCCCCTCCGCGTGGGGCAAAACACGCACCCGCGCTTTGTTTATTGATAGTGACTCCCTCGCTCCGCGTGATGGGCAGCGACCCCCCTGATTTGAATGTTAACTATCTCAGTAGAGTGTTTGGACGACTGCACGTTCAGCAGCCGACCTTTTGGTATTATTCCCAGTTTATGTCCCCCTCCCCCTTTTTTAAGCTCTGCTGCATCCACAAGTTGGTAACGGACTCATTGTATTCAACTCTGCGTCCCACAGGTACACGTGGAAATGTTGTTGTGATGGGGGATGGGAGGCTCTGTGGAGAGGCTGACGAGGCTGGAGGGGCGGGAGGAGGAGCTCCACTGATAAACTGTGATGACTACGGTTAAGATTTGCACATGGAATGTGCGTGGCATACACACACCCTCGCGTAGGTACATGAGCTACTCATACCTGAAGAGACACAAGGTCCAAATCGCACTCTTGCAGGAGACACATCCAACCACACCCGAGGTACACACACTGCGCAGACGATGGCGCGGACAACTTTACGCGACAGGGTTTTCCTCCTATGCACGGGGTGTGCTGATATGGGTAAAACCAGGGATCCCGTTTGACATTGAGGACTCCTATATAGACGGAGAGGGGAGGCTGGTGGTAGTGAAGGGGCGGCTAGACGGACGCCCGATGGTTTTGGCATCGATCTATGCTCCCAACACAGATCAACAGGGGTTTCTCACGAGAGTCTCGGCAGCTCTATCACCCTGGCACGGGACCCCCTGGATACTAGGGGGGACTACAATTGCGTGCTGGACACTACGTTAGAAGGCTCCTTCCCGCCATTACCTAATGCACCAGTAGTGGGCGCCATGAAGGCCCTTACGGCCTGGGCCACCCACTGGAACCTACAAGATGTATGGCGACACTGCAACCCAGGCACCCGAACATACTCATACTACTCAGGTGCCCATGACCTACACACACGACTAGATAGGTACATGCTCACTGAAGATTTACTCCCATTAGCGACTGACGCATATTACATGGGCCGGACGCATTCGGACAACAACCCCCACATGCTAGACGTCACATGGGCAAATGCACACCCCCCTATCCCCACCTGGAGGCTGCAACCGGATCTCCTGTTGGACGCACCTTTCCGAGACTCACTGTTCACTCACATAGTACACTACTTTGAGGAAAACACGGGCACAGCATCCACTCCCCAGATAGAATGGGACGCGTTCAAAGTGATGATAAGGGGACAATGCCTGGGCACACAGGTAAACCTTAGGTGGCCAGTAGAGAAAGACCTTAAGAGAGTGGGGGCGGGGCTAATACAACACGAGCAAGACACGATGAGGGATGACGGAACGGAGCGCGGGCCGCACAGGCGGAACATGAGAACCTGATAGAGAGGCTGCGTTGCCGGAACTATGCAGCCCATTCGGCACACACCCATGATAGGGGAGATAAACCCGGCAAGTTGCTGACCTGTTTAATTAGCAGAGAGGAAAAGACAAAACCAGTAACGGAAATACTGGGAGATGAGGGGGTACTCCTACACACACAACAGGAGATACATCGAGCGTTCACTGGTCACTATGACAAACTGTACCATTCTTGCTTACCAACCCCCGCTCCGAACCCCGAAGAGTACCTGTCACCGATACCACTACCGACTCTTAGAGACGCTCAATGTGATGAATTGGCGGCGCCTATCACGTCTGAGGAACTCCGGGTAGTCATTGCGGCGCTGTCCAATGGAAAATCCCCGGGCCCCGATGGACTCCCTGCGGAGTTTTACAAGGCATATCCGGATCTCCTGATCCCGGAATTGATCAAAATGTACGAGGCGGCACTGGAAGACTCCTCATTACCACCCACCCTAAATGAAGCCACCTTGGTCTCCCTCTTAAAGCCCGGAAGGGACAGGACACAGTTGGGTTCATACCGGCCGCTCGCCCTTCTGAACACCGACTACAAAATATTAGCATCCACATTAGCCCGGAGGCTAGCCCCATACACGCCCACACTAGTCCACGCAGACCAGAACGGCTTTGCACCCACCCGCAGCACGTCGCAAAACAACCGCCGTCTATTCAGGGTACAGGAATACGCGAGGTTGCCCTGGCCACGATCGGGGTGTCTTGTACTAGATTTGGAAAAGGCATTTGATTCAGTGGAATGGCCGTACCTCCAAGCAGTAAAGCAGAAGAATGAACTAGGAGAGGCGTTCATAGATATGGTCAGCCTGCTCTATCAGACGCCCAGTGTACGGGTCCGGATTGGGGGCCTCCTGTCCGCTACCATACCAGTAAGAAGGGGCACGAGGCAAGGTTGCCCCTTGTCGCCGCTGCTCTTCTTCTTAGCGATGGAACCGCTGGCGGAACTGCTGAGGAGACAGGGCACGGATTGGGGTATTCCACTGATAGATAGCACGCACGCGGTCTCGCTGTATGCGGATGACCTGCTCCTCTATGTCAGGGACCTCACACAGATACCGCAAGAACTCACAGACACCCTGCGAGAGTTCACGACCCATTCAGGACTGAAAGTTAATTGGGGGAAATCCGGTGTCTACCCCTTTCACCCCGACATGCAGGAGTGTGAGGTGCGACTGGGTGGCATGACACTGACCTGGCACGCAGGCACCTTCAAATACCTGGGCATCCACATCTACCGGTCCCCAGCGGATGTGCTGGAAGGCAACCTGGTCAGGGCCATCTCCTCTCTACGAGTCCAAATGGCTTTCTGGAACACGCTCCCACTGAACGTCCAAGCCCGAGTCACCCTGACGAAGATGATAGCACTCCGAGGCTACTTTACTATTACTCTAACATACCGGTGTATGTTCCCAATCGGATCTTCAGAGAACTAGAAACCATGATCCAGGCGCTCATTTGGAACACCGGGAGACCCAGAGTGGCGCTGAAAAAGCTATATGCCCCAGTGACCATGGGAGGATTGGCGGTTCCTAACCAGGAGCTTTACTATCTTGCGGCGCAACTGCAGTGGGTGGTGGGCTGGCTCGCGGGGAGGAACCTGGCTGATACGGCCTCGGATACACCGGCCCTGACCCATATCCGTGTGCTTGCGCTGTTCCATCCCCTAGCTAAACCAACCCGCGGAACACAGCTACATCTGACGGTGGCACTCAAATGCTACAAACGTGCAATGGGACTCACGCGGGCGGCCGCACCCTACGCTCCTGCGCTCCCGTTGCAGGGTATGCCCAGAGACGGGGGCGTGATCACTGCGACCATGCTGGAGAGATGGGAGCTAGCTGGGATAGAAACGATGACAGATCTATACAAAGATGGCGCCCTGATCCCGTTTGAGAGCCTGGTTTCGGATACCGACTTACCCACGGGGCAGTTCCTACTGCACGCCTCCATGATTCGGGAATGCACGAAACAATGGGGAGACATGACGGAGGAACCGCAAACACACCTACTGATGCAGTACCTCCATGTCATGGAAAATGGGTCCCACGTGATACATTGGCTGGCGCAGGCACTACAGTCACACACGGCATGCACGCACCAGCCACTGAGGGACAAATGGGCAGTTGACAGAGGGAGGGATTGGACAGACAAGGAATGGGAGCGGATCCTGGAAGGACCACGCACCATACCACGCAACTCGAGATTCAAAATCATACAATTCTACATCATGCATAGAGCTTACCTGTCCCCTGGCAAAATTAACCGTTACTTTGCGCTGGATACATCCGGCTGCCCGCGCTGTTCGTTGCTGAATGCTGATCTTCTGCACATGCTGTGGGCATGCCCCAGGCTGCAGACGTATTGGCAGGACGTGACAACACTTCTAACGAAAGGTGTAGGGGCAGAGCTACGACATGCATGGGAGACTTGTGTGCTGGGGCTGTTCAAGAGGTCGAAACAGAATAAAGCTCATGCCAGGTTCTGCGATCTGGGATTGGTAGCCGCCAAAAGACTCCTAATACAACATTGGAAGGACGCGAACCCTCCACAAACGAGACATTGGCGCACCTCGTTCACCTATTGGGCAATAGCAGAAGGCACGATACTCCGCAGGGAGGAGACAGCGGGACTGCGAGCCATACCGATCGCGCAGATCTGGGACGACCTCCTCCAGGTCTTCGGCAGAGCATGCCAAGAACAGGGAATAACATAGACATGGGAATTGCCCTGACACGTACACACGGTAGAAATATAGAGAGGCGACCCACCTGGGAATTAGAGAGACGCAGATGAGCAGAGACACGCAGAAAACATATAGCGAGAAGCACACACAAGACGCAAGGACATCACAAGGCACAAGGACGTTGCCTGGGCCTGCCCTCCTCCCCCACCCCCCCTCCCCACGGGAATGATCGCTCTCGCACCTAGCCGATGCAGGAATACGACTCCCCGACAACAGCCACACCCCACCACTCACCCACCAAGCCACGCACTCCAGTCCACAATTGCGAAACATCCACGGCACGCATAGACACGGTACCTGACTACGGGACTCTGATGACCAGAGTCGAAATGTAGTGCTCCCTTTCATTTGTGTTAGTTTTTGCCCCCTCCCTGATATTATTTACTGCCTCCCTTTGTTCGGAGGTTGGTTTTACAGACTGTTGCCCCCCAGTTGACAGGTCTGTAGTTTCAAAATTCGCAGGCACACTAATAGGAACATAACGCACGGCGACACATACCACACTACTCCGCTGACGTAAAACAACTGACATGATGCACTCTCGGATCGCAGTATCACCACATCGAACGAAGAGACTGGCCCACCCAAAGAGGTCTCCCGTTAGGAAAACATTAATCCGTGACACTGAGTGTGGAACCGAGGGGTGCACAGTGGGTAGCGAGCTACAGATTGCGCCCCGAACACCATTATAAACCGGGTTCTCTGGTGAGATAGAAGACGCCACATGCAGTGATATGTTACGAGGAATTGCTAATTGATATAAATGTTGGTTTCTCCCATTAATGCTAACGGCTCAGTTATGTGGCGATTGAAATCTTCAGAATAATTGCTGTTAATGATCACACCTGTAATGCACATGCTAAACTGATTTATGCTTCCTCATTAAGAAATGCCTAAGTGATGTAACAATATATTGAACGATTAATAAACATATTTAAAAAAAAACATTAACACATTGTCACTGGGCCAGCACTTGATGGACCTGCCCCCCCCCCCGCGGACACCCATGGCCCTTCGAGTCCTGCTGCCTATCTGTAAAAGTGTTATTGCCATGTGACCGGAGGACTGGGCCGCTTCAGGACAAGGTGAAATACTCTTAATCCTGGGGGCATTCAGTACATAATTTGTATGGGGTACAAGTGTAGGTTTTTTTGGAGAGCAAAGTTGGTGCTGCCGAGTGCTTGGCCGATACGTTAGCGGTGTACCTTTGATTTCACCCCACGCCTCTTTTCTTCCACTTCCCTACGTCTTCTCAACTTATCTCACTAATGCTAGTTCATCTCTATTTCTGCTACGAACATTGGTCATTGTTTTCGCCTCTTGACTCACTTTTTCTCACTCTTGCTCTGTTTTTATGATGAAAAATAAATCATGGCAGGTTCCACCACTTGCAAGTTCCTCAACAAATTAGGCACTGATATTTCTTAAAATTAGGGACCCCACAGCTGATTTGAGGTGTAAGCAGAATGAAGGGGGCCACGATGAAGAAACGGAGCTGTGTTCAAAAGCATGGTTTTTATTACTTGAGAAAGTCCAGGCAAGTGCAGAGATTCGCTAAGCAACGGGGCATTGAAAGTTCACTACAGTTTAAAATTCAGCTTCCTTCCGGTAGGCAGAGCGAGCCGCCTTATTAAACTCTTGGGTCAGCAGATAACATATTTTTAATCATTGTATCAAAGATCCTTTTGCCAGTGGGAAAAGTTACCAGCTCTGAGTTTTTATGTTGCATTCTGGTATTCTGAGTCCTGTTGTGCTCATGGCTGGGACTACTATTGCAAAGAAAACAATTGGGAGCTGTCTGGCGAAGATGCTAACATAGGTTTATAATAATAAATCTATGCTACCATCACCTTTAACAATACCTAGAAGTTCAGAAATAAACCGAATATTTCTGAACTTCTAGGTATTGTTAAAGGTGTACAACAGGTGTGGGGCTAGGATTGTTTTCTTCCATCACAGGTTAGGCTCGCATTTTCGGACCCGTTTTAATGTGTCGGGAACACAGCACTCTTCTTTCTGCACAATATGCAGTACTTTATATACTGCTGTGCTGGTATAGCATCAATGGTGAGCAAAGCTACTGCACCCCGAGCGTTGCCTTGGCAGGGATTGGAGCGGGAAGCAGCGTGTGAATCACATGTACACATGCTCTGCGTGTAAGCGAGGTTTGCAGAATACTGTGACGGGTCTTCAGTGCCAGATGGTGACAATCAAATGCATTTTGTGTATTGAAGTTCTGACTCACTTCAACTCAATACAATGCCGTGTAAAAGTAAGACCAAAAGCATTGAGCCCTCGGTGATAGTCATCTGGTAAAGTTGCTTTTAGGAGGGTCTGCTTATTTTCTAGCACAAAAGACCATAAAAAGTACCCATCTTACAGCAGTCCTGTCTGGTTGGTAAGGTCACTCTCAGTTTCATTTTATAATTCGGGGCCTTGTAGTATTATTTAATCCTAAACCAGTACAAATCTAGGGCTGCCATCCAGAGAATTCTAAGGAAAGACCAGTACTGGACTACGAGTTACACTTGGATCCGGGAAACTTGGCAACTGTATAACACCAATGCAAGGGGTTCAGTTCATGAATATTGTAACTAACCCAGCTTTCAGAAGTGCCTCTGAAAATTGCCTAGGCTCAGGAGAGTGGAGTGCTGCATATAGCATCAGGAATCGAATAGATAACTTGTTGAAAATACTGACAGAAAACATATGCATTACATAGATAAACATATATATTTAGCCCCTCTCTTTCGTAGCCTGTCTGGTGTGTCATAAAGGCTTTGTTTCATGCTGCTTTTTACAGGGAATCAAATGTCATTGACAGATTCAGCGCTTTTAAGAGCAGGTTCAATGAGTTTTTCCAGAGGTTTGATGCAGTCAGAGAGCACTCCAAGGCATATGCGTAGGAAGAGATGAAAAAAGAGCCAGTAGCCATATCATGGAGTAGTGTAAGTATGGTTTATACATATCACAAGAGTGGGGGTGAAGGGGTGCAGATGGATAGCAGGTTCATGGTCCTATGACAGGTGCTAGTCACTGGTTTTATCAGCTCAGTGCAGGAAAGCAGGCAGTATTTTTATTTAATTTTTGAAGTGCAGTGTGTGTGAACTCGGGGTCTTTACATATGGTAACTGCCTGGGGAAAGCTTTCGCTTTATTAGTACCAGTTTACCACCACCCACATACAGTAATAAGCAGCTGAAAGATGACAAGTCAACCTTTGGGACGGGCTTTCCGCTGCAAAAGAACGAACACATGCTGCCATGTTTTTCGTAACTTTTGATCTGTTTGAGATAGAAACAAATTAGTTTTTTGTTCAAATCTGACGATTATGCAGCCTTCAGATGGAATATGTGGTAATTCTTTTCCCAATTCACAAACTGACATCACTGCATAACTACACTTTCAAAATTGATTTAGTAACCTTCTTGCTTTCTCAAATTTGCTTGAAAATGCACTATTTGCCCACTCTTTTTAAATAAAATTCCCAGGGGGAGAACTCCCCTGAACCCTCTTTATGACACTGAGGCACGCTCGCTATGCTTACTCGCCACCAGCCACTCATCCAGAACTTTTGTGCCTCACCACTTTCAAATGTCACCAGCCGCCACTGGGCATAGCTACAGCCTACTCCTCCCAAAAAGATGATAACCCGCATATTACTATTTATATATATATAATTTCTTTGGGCCCGATTCACAGAACTAACTTAAGACAAAATCCTAAACTTACTACTTTTGGTATTCACAGAAGTTAGGATTTTGTCTTATTTTTGTTTTAAGACAGACTTAAGACAGACTTAAGTTAGGATTTTGTCTTAAGTCTGCTTAAGTCTGTCTTAAGACAAACTTAAGACAAAATCCTAACTTCTGTGAATACCAAAAGTAGTAAGTTTAGGTTTTTGTCTTAAGTTAGTTCTGTGAATCGGGCCCCTTGTGCTTATTTACTGGTACTGGATATATGAAACTGGGCCTACAGATAAAATCCACAGCCTGTGATATTGCTGTCCCACTTCTAAGAGGGTTTCTGCATGCCTGAGGCGACAGTGTTTGCTGTGTTCTCTCCTTCCCTTTCATTTAATTCCTGTCTAGAGTCTATTTATGAACTGTTATTTCAGCACAGCAACGGATGTGACCTTAGGAAGAAGGACTTTGATAATGTCAGATTCCACTGGCATCAGCTCATACTTGACAGAGAACAGCTTAATGGAAGCCCTTCTATGTGCACTGCAGACTTTAAAAAAAACCTGAAGTTCTCCCTGTGTGAATGGGGTATGTAGCATCCTTCATACAGGCCAAGACCTTCCCCAAATCCACCTGCCTTTTCTTCGTAACCTGAGACTGACTAAATCTGAACTAGCAGCAAGGACACAAGCGATGGGTGAGAAAAACTGAAGCTGTCAATGATGTCAGCTTAAGTCTGACGCTGCTGCTGAGCTCTTCAAGATAAGGGCCAGCGTGGTAAGGAAAGTAGGACAACAGAGAGCTTGGCACTGGCTGCAACGCTGCTGGGGTTAGAATGTAAGTTGGGGAGGTTATGAGCAAGTGTGCTTGCATGTCAATTGTGTATCTCAACACATGTTTGTGTCTGGGTGTGTGCATCTGTATCTGTTTGAGAGACTGAATGTGTGCGAGCATATTTATGAGTCTATAGGGGAGAGAGGATGTTGCCTGGACTCTGGGATAGTGGTGCCCATCCTTGGTAATCTGTAGCCACTCTTTGCATAACAAAGGCTATCGCTGGCATAATGGCAGCTATGGCGTAATAGTGTACATCATTGATATACCGCTAACATTACTGACAACATTGTGGCAATCCATGGCCCCTCCTTGACATATCATGGGCTTTCTTTACATATTTGCGCTATCCCTTGGTATAATGGTGGCCCTGGTGCCCACCCTAGATATACTGTGACCATTGTTGACATAGGTTTCACTATCCGTAGCATAATGTTGCCTTTAGTATAACTGTGTTCATCATCCTGTGTGCTTATCTCCTGACAAACTCCTCTGCCCCTTCGGGTTGTTCTCTGCCTTGCGGTCTTCTACTTTCACTCCCCTGCCCTGCCTGGCCCCATGTTGGTTTCTCATGTGTGCTGCTTTTCCCCGTGTTTCCCCAGGGCGGCTCCTCCATGTGGGCAGAGGAGCGTTGCCCAACTGCTTTCTCACAGTGCGACAAGCAGATACATAAAATGGTATTTTAAATACCACTTTATGTTTCTGCTTCTCGCACTGCGAGAAAGCAGAAGGGTTTGTTTGGGGGTGGAGTGGTCAGTTCGAGGGCAGGGGCTGAGTGGCTAGCCCAATACTGCAGGCCCTAATTGTTTAGTCAGCCCTCTGAGGCCGACCAAACCAGTCTTGCTCACTCTCCCTTTTCTCCATGTCGTCTGCATGCAATCTATATGGAGAAAATGGCCTCCCCATAGACACCTGTGCGTTCGGCATCCCGACCAATCACAACGCTGCCATTGCAGTGTTTTGATTGGCTTAGGGAAGGGGAGGGAGGCTGCCTGATTCC
Source organism: Lissotriton vulgaris (assembly GCF_964263255.1). Taxonomy (NCBI): domain Eukaryota; kingdom Metazoa; phylum Chordata; class Amphibia; order Caudata; family Salamandridae; genus Lissotriton; species Lissotriton vulgaris. The sequence goes on from NC_141698.1 coordinate 927,420,105, forward strand.
TATTCATGCAGAGGCAGGAAAGACGGAGTAGACCCAGCAGTGAAGACGCAGGACCCAGGAAAGGGAACTTTTATTTAATTTGTAAAAATTATTTAAACCCCTCCACCCCCACGTGCCACCCCTTCCCTCGCGACTAGTCGTCTATCCACCCCCACCCCACGCGACCCCGCACCCCGACCTGTGAGCCATGTCCACTGCGACTTTATTTTAACCCTCCTTCCCACTCCCCGTTTGTTCTTCTCCAACCGCTAGATATACTGTGGCCATTGTTGACATAAGTTTCACTATCCTTAGCATAATGATGCATTTGGTATAGTTGTGTTCATCCTCCTGTGTGCTTCTCTCCTGACACACTCCACTGCCCCCTTCGGGTTGCTCTCTGTCTTGTGTGCTTCTCCACCCCACCCCACCCCCCCCCCCACCACCACCACCACCAACACTGTACTGGTTTCTCCCCTAGTCCACTCTGTTGTCGGGTGGTTGTTAGGAGCTTGAACACAGATCCTCGTCTGATTAGAGCTGCTCCCTTCTCCAGCAGTTCTGAAAATTGAATAAATTCTACACCTCTTGGACTAGTATTTTGAAGTCTTCTTGAGCAATGGTGAGCATGAGGGGACGCAAACAGTGATGAATGGAGGAGACTGCAAGCAACAACGTCGAGGAGGCATCTACGAGGGAAGCAGTGGCCTATTCCATGACAGAGTAGAGGCTGGGTGACCCAATTCAATTTAAACAAGCATTTGCAATGCAATAGGTCTCGCAGCATTAAAGTTTGAGTTATTGGCATTATATATGACAATGTGTTGCATGAATGTTTTTTCAAACTAAACAAAGTTGGCAAGGATACCTTATGTGGGAAAAAAAAGTTCTGAATTTGTAAACGTGAAATAATCCAAATATCTACGAGGCGCAGTGGATGTTAACAGTGCAATAGGCAGGAAGGTGGTGGCCGAGAGGTCCCCTGAAGAAAAGAATCATGCAGCAGTGATGGTGTGATCGGGTGGGGGGTGTAAAACCAAATGCAGAGGTGAACAGCAGCACACAGCACGGGACGAGGCGAAGGGATATGGAGTTAGATGTCGTCTTTTTTTTTTTTTAAAGAGAAACACAAAGATTTAAAAAATAATTGGACCTGCTACCGGCACAGATATTAATAAAGAGCACACCTTACTACCTCGGACTGGAAACAAAGGTCCATACAAATAACGCAGAAAACATGAATCTTGAAGGGCGGTCTAAGTGCTTCGTTTCATTATAATATGGATGCATCATTCTGTCTCCAGATGATAGACATTACTGCTACCTGTCTGAGGTGAAATTAACCTGGTTTAATAAATGTCTATACCAAAACATGGCTTGCGTCCTTTCTGCATTCACAGAGAAGTCTTTGGGAGGGTCAAGCAGCCAGGGCCACTGAATGAATATAAACCATGATGGCAGAAAAAAGGGTGAATGGTCAAACAGAGAGAGGATTCACGTCCATAGGCCATTGGCTGTAAATGCAAGGAGATGAGGAAAGCAGAAACGGATTGATGCTTACAGGCTAGCAGGTGGAACATGACGGGACAGGTGTGCGAAGGTCCATTTTAAGGCACCACGGAGTCAGGCAAGTGAAGGAGAAAGCAAGACAAAGAGGTACGAGATAGGAACCCATGGTGTCAGGTCCAGCCCTGAGAACAGATTGAGTAGGGGGGCGGTTGGTGGGTGTTGCCACAGTTTACAGGCAACTTGTTGAACAGAGTTCAGACTCACTGTGAAGATGAAAGGACATGTATGAGGATCCATGCTTTCCAGCACCGCCAATCCGGTTGTGAATGCATCACACGCATGGTGGGCCGGGGGTCATGCTTAAGCTGCCAGATCTGGGGCAAAAGCACATTCATTGGAAGAGATCATGCGGACATGCACAACTAACCAAGCGAGTTGGAACAGTCATTGTGTGTTTGTGAGTGGCTATGCTTTAGAAGCACTGACCTCTGTATCCTGCACAAAGGCACAATTGCTCTGAGTGGCGGCGCTTAGTAGCACCATACTGTCAGATTCACTCTTAAGCACGGCCACTGGGAGTGGTCATGCTGGTATGTAAATGCTGGACAGGTATAGTACTAAGAAACATACACTGGAGAAATCAGGCATTTACTACTGGCCGCTCACATATAGCGTGAATGGGCTGAAAACGTGAGGGGGTCTCCGCTTAACACGTCAGGCTGACAGATCCCATCTTGGGGCGCCGTCATTGGAAGATGACACTTGCAAGCTGGTGATACAATGTGACGAGCAAAAAGCAATCAAACGGACTGTGCGTGCAACAGACAAGCCCGGTACGAATGGTCAGTCATGGGTAGAGGTCATGATTACAAAACATAGTTTATCAGGTCCAGTGTGATGGCAAGGAATGAAGATTACAGGCACCAGGCTGTAAAATCCTGAAAAGTGGAAGGACTTGTTAAGGGCAACTATCGCACGCTGTACTCAAAAGATACGGGGCAAGCACCCTGGCTGGCGTGCACGAGTAGAACAGTTCAACCTCTGTAAAGGATCCCTGGAAACATTTCCATTAGGGAGGAGGCCAGGAGGCATTACTGTGCATGTGGACACATGAAAAGCAATCATGTCTGCCCTCAGCAAGCCAGAGATGAACGAGCACACTCGGGGAGGGATCTGGGCTAACCCGCCACATAGGAGGAGGAATGCGCTCAAGAAGCTAGTCACAAAGAGGAGGGTGGCAAGTGGCAACCCACCCTAATCCGATTGGTGACGGATGGAAGTACCTGTGATTCTTGCGCTCGTGTTCGAGCCTGATGGCTGCCTGTGAAGGATTCAGTGTCCCGTGCTCCTACAGCCGCCCTCCGTAGCAAGGTCTTGACAAGCCGTGAGCGAAACCGAAACCTTCCGTGGGGCGGGACTTCCGTCTTCGGACGCCCGTGCACGCGCCCACGGAGAGAAGCAGTGCTGGTGACGGCTGAAGTCCGGAGTGGCGGTAAGGGGGCCTTACTTGTGGGGATGGTGTGGTGGGGGTGGGATGCGCTTGTGTGTGTGTGTGTGTGCGTACACGCTCGTGTGTGCGGCGGAGGGGTCTCTGTATGTGTGTGTGCGTGTGTGTAGGTGCGCTCGTGTGTGTGTTTCTGTGTGTGTGCGGTGGGGGGTGGGTGGGGGTCTTTGTATGTGTGTGTGTGTGTGTATGTGCGTGTGTGTAGGTGCGCTCGTGTGTGTGTCTCTGTTTGTGCGCATGCGTAAGCAATGGGAGGTATGGCTGTGTGGTACAGCTTTCCAGGAGAGGAGACAGGAGCTGGCCACAGCGAGCGCATTCATGTGCGCGTGGCCCGCTCAATTCCGAGCGCGCGGCCAGCTCTTGTCTCCTCTCCTGGAAAGAAGACTTGTGACAATAGGTCTCTGTTTGGCGAGACCGCGCTTTGCGCGGCTAACGTCTACGAGACCTAAAAACCAAAGGTTGTAAAATTGCACATGCGGCCAGGTTTAAGTCTCGGCACTGGCTCAACATCCTGTGTTTCTGAGCAAATCACCTAATAACAGTGTGCTTAAAAAAAAAGATGTAATATTGTTTAATGTTTCTCCGCGCCTAAATAAAAAATAAAGTTAAAAAACAAAAATGTAACGTAACTGGAGCTCATGTTAAGCACTCCTATACCTTCGGGTCAAGTTTGAGCTACAGGGTAAAGAAACACCAGGCACAAGGGGAGGGAGAAAAAAAATAGTACTTTAATCATAGTGCCAGCAGTAGAGGGTCAGTAATTAAGTTTAATTATTTTGCACTTAGTCCATGCTCCATGAAAGGATTGGAACTGACACAATGGCCTGTGATGCTCAATTAAAAGGCTGCATTGAAGAATGAATATGCAGCGTCAGTAAGGATGGGCTCCAAGCCCTTTACTGTATACAACACCCCTTGAAGCAAACAGTGCACAAACGCTGTTAGGCAAGACCTAAAAATAGGACTGCGAGGTGGAAGAGACAATTGAGGAGTGGGTGAAGTATCAGTTTTTCTCTATTTGGCTCCGCATTGGGAACCTGGGTGGCTCTTGGGATCAAGGAGACCCCATTAACGAACATTGGCAAAGCTAATAGGTCTCTCCTATGTGAGATATATTGGCTTTGCCAATGTTTACTAGCCATGTTGAAGCATGGCTGAAAGTAAAGAAAAAAAGCTGTATGACACAGCTAGCACTGACCGCGTCATAGCATATTTTTTTTCGTGCCCCCACCCAGCTTTATTTTTATTTCAACCCTCCTGCCTACTCCCCATTTCTTCTCCTTCTACTACTCATTTGTCCCTCCTCCCTCACAGTCCTATTTCTAGAATCAAAAATTACTTGCAGAATGCTGGTCAATACCTACAAACGTAGCAGTCTGTGACTGTTCACCAACTTCTACAGACAGACACATCCAGAAAAACCCCTTAAACAAGTCCCTACCCCAGGATTTATGCATGCACAAGTTCTACCGTGCTGGTGCGTTTACATATCGGTTTTCGGAGCTACACAAAAAGAGCACAATAAAACTCTCATGCATGTATGCCGTTTATTCGCTGATGGAGGGTTGACTTTGAATGCAGACAAGGGTGAGTTACCTAGGACAAAGCAAATATTCTTAGGCCATATCATCTCTGATGGGGGTATGACATCTGATCCTGCCAAAGTACAAGCCGTGTCAAATGCCGATCCCCCAGAGGATGTTTTTATTTTACATTCATTTCTTGGCATGGCCAGTTACTGTTCTAGATATATACAAGACTTTGCCACTGTTCGTACTCCATTGGGAGACTTGATGAAAAAGAATGTTTTCTTTAATTGGTCCCATGAATGTTAGAAAAGTTTAAGAAAATATAACAAGCCCTTGAGAATGCTACTGAAATCGCATACTTCCATCTGAAGCTTCATACAGAGGGTGTGGTTGGCGCTAGCTCAGTTGGGTTAGGCACTATCCTTGCACAGCGGAGAGCTGAATGCATATTGCGGCATATACCAGTAGACGTTTGTCACGACTAGAACGTGCTTATTCACAACCTGAAAAAGGAAGTTTTACTGTGGTATGAGCTTGTGAAGATTTCCATGTATTCCTGTAGGGAAAGCCTTTTATGCTGGTAACTGATCATCAAGCTTGACTGACTATATTTGGCAATCCAAAGGCCACGATGCCTCCTCATAATGAACGGTGGGGACTGCGATTAGAAGAGTACAATTATAACACTGCTCATCATCCTGGGAAGGATCAGCACCCTGCTGACTACTTTTCCAAAGTGCCTATACACGGTCACGGTAATCCATCCAAGACGGTTGAAGCCTATATCAGTTTAATTTTAAAATAAAACGCGCCAGCCGCCATGTCGTTATCCCAGATTATCACTGCCATGATAGTGACATGTTCAAGCTGAAAGATAGAATCACACATAAGTCATGGAACCAACACACTCGACCTCTCACACAAATGGTGAATATCGAAAATACAGAAATGTCAAAGATGACCTGTCCATAACTTAGGAAGGAGTTATACTAAGAGGGTAGAGAATCCTGAATCCCGAGAATGTGCAACAGAAAATAATTTAAGTGGCGCATGAAGGACATTGTGGAATCATTGCCAAAACACAAGCTCTCCGAGACCAAGTCTGGTTTCCTTACCTCAGTGAGAGGGTTGAAAAGGAATTAAGGCCTGTCATCTATGCAACTGCCTTTCCACAAAAGTTACTCAATACTCCCAAAGCATGTATGGGAGACAATAGCCATTGACTTTATCAGTCCACTTCATAGTGGACATCACCTGATGGTGGTTGTGGACGAATACTCACATTTTCCTTTAATTGAATATTTCTCATTTACCACTCACAGACGAGTTATTGAGAGACTAGATGGCATCTTTGCGACATGGGGTGCTCCAACCATAATGAAATCTGATAACGGCCTACCTTTCAACAGTCAAGAGTTCAGAGATTTTTTAGAGCGTCTGAATATAAAGCATCAGAAGTGCTCACCTCTATGGCCGCAAGCCAACTGACTTGTTGAGCGCTTTATGAGTACTCTAAATAAAGCAGTGCAGCATGCTACTCTTGAGAAGCTGGATTTAAAAACTGTGTTAACCTCTACTGTAAGAACTTATCATTCAACACCTCAGTCGACCACAGATGAAAGTCCTGCGACACTGATGTTCGGGAGAGTTATGACAACCAAGTTGCCTCAATGGACCAATAAGAAAGAGAAAGATGAGAATGCAACTCACAAGAAGGACTTGGTTCATACGCAAAAAATGAAAGCATATGCTGACAAAAGACATCATGCGAAGAACATCATCTTTTTCCCGCCGTTGCATCCTGCGGCCCGCCCCCCAGCTCTCCCATTCAGTGAAAGGAGTGACCTCTGACCCTGCTCACAGGCAGGTCGCTCCCCACGCTGCTGTATTGTGTTTGATAGACTTGTTTTGCTTTGCCTAATTTTCCTAATGCATTTCTTTTCTGTGCCTGCTTTTTCCCGCTGCTCCCACCACCGTCCCTCACCCTTTTTTTTGTCCCGCCGCTGCGTTCATGCGTCTCCGTCCCCCGCTCTCCCATTCGCCACCCCGCTCCCGCCTCCTAGCTGCTTCTCCCTCCAACCTCCCCTTATATGGATGCCATGCAGCGGGCGTGCCACTGGTGCGTCAAAGGCGCGCCTAAGGCAAGCCCGTCTGCGCCCGTCCTCGCCTGGACCGCACCCAGCACCAGACCCCCTGGCCCCCATGAATGCCACAACACCGCCTCCGCTACGACGCCAGCACCCTCCACGCACTCAACGCCGGACGATCACACACCTGCTTCCTGGCCGCCACAAAATGCACCCAGGGACCCTTCTCCTGCTGGAACTGCAGCTTTACCAGCATCCGACCCACCAGAACAAGACGCAACCACCTCAGATGCATACTCCTGAACACCCGCAAACACGCCATCAAACTCTGGGACCTGCTCGACACATCCTCCCCGGATGTCGCCTTCCTGATAGAGACCTGGATGAACGACCTCCTCAGAGGAACTCTGATCTACAGACCCCCCCAGACCTCAGTTCAGCGACTCAATCGCCGACTTCGTCAGCCGCACGCCCTCGCCTCCAAGGACTACATCCTCCTCGGAGACCAGAACTTCCACCTTGAGAACAACAACAACACCAACACCACCACCCTGATCGACAACCTCACCAACCTCGGACTACGACAGCTCGTCTCAATGCCCACCCACTCCATCGGCCACGCGCTTGACCCCATCTTCTCCGCAAGCTTCCAAGTCTCCTTCAGCCACACCACCGAACTCCACTGGACCGACCATCACTGCGTCCACTTCACCTTCCAGAAACCCAGCACGCACCACCGCATCCAACAGATCCCCCGCCGCTGCTGGAGCAAAGACACCGCCCTCGCCCGAAGACCACCCTCCGAGCCCACCGACCCAGAAGCCGCCGCCAGCAACCTCAAGCGCTGGATCAACGACGGCGCCAACACCCTCGCCCTGATCAAGAAACACACCAACAGACACACAAACAAGAACGCCAGCTGGTTCTCCGTGGACCTCCAGACATCCAAACAAACCCGCCAAAGACTAGATAAGAAATGGCACAGCAAACAGACACCGGAGAACCACGCAGCCCTCAAGAACGCCATGCGCCAACACCATCACCTCATCAGATCCACCAAAAGGACCTCCTTCAAGGACCGCCTCGACAACAACGCACACAACAGCAAAGAGCTCTTCAACATCGTGAAGGAACTCTCCAACCCCAGCTCCAACACCAACGACATCCCACCATCTCAAGACCTGTGCAACTCCCTAGCCACCATTGCAAGTTCGCAGACATCCACGACAGCTTCGATGACCAGACTACCACAACAGCCAACAAAACCTCAGATCCCACGATCACCACCCACAACGACCACCTGCTCACCTGGATGAACATCTATGACAACGACACCATCAAAATCATGAACACCATCCACTCGGGCTCCCCGTCAGACCCGTTCCCACACCACATCTTCAACAAAGCCAGCGCCACCATCGGACCCCATCTCCGCAAGGCTATCAACATCTCCTTCGAGACCGCGACCTTCCCAGAGAGCTGGAAGCACGACGAGATCAACGCCCTGCTCAAGAAACCAAAGGCAGATCCGAGGGACCTCAAGAACTTCCGACCCATCTCCCTGCTCCCATTTCCGGCAAAGGTCATTGAGAAAACCGTCAACAAACAGCTGACCCGCTACCTCGAGGAGAACAACATCCTTGACCCATCTCAGTCCGGGTTCCACAGCAACCACAGCACCAAAACTGCCCTCATCACCGCCACCCATGACATCATGGCCCTGCTAGACTATGGAAAAACCGCAGCCCTCATCCTCCTGGACTTCTCAGCCGCCTTCGACACAGTCTTCCACAGCACCCTACGCACACGCCTCCACAACGCAGGAATCCGAGACAAGGCCCTGGAATGGACAACCTCCTTCCTCGCCGGCAGAACCCAGAGTGTCCGCCTCCCACCTTTCGGCTCCGAAGCCTCCAAGATAATCTGCGGCTTAACCCAGGGATCATCCCTCAGCCCGACATTGTTCAATATCTACATGGCCCCGCTCGCCCACGTCGCCAGACTGCACAACCTCAACATCATCTCATACACCGACGACACACAGCTGATCCTCTTCCTCGCCAAAACCAACCTCCATGAAGGAATGAAAGCCGTCGCCGAATGGATGAAGAACAGCCGTCTGAAGCTCGGACAAGACGGAGGTCCTCATCCTCGGCTCCACCTCCTCAGCCTGGGACGACTCCTGGTGGCCGACCGCCCTGGGAACAGCACCAACACCCACCGACCACGCACGCAACCTGGGGTTCATCCTCAACTCAACACTCTCCATGATCAAGCAAGTCTCATACTCCTGCTTCAACACCCTCCGCATGCTCTGCAAGATCTACATATGGATCCCCACTGACACAAGAAAAATGGTTACCCAGGCCCTCGTCAGCAGCAGGCTGGACTATGGAAACGCCCTCTACGCGGGAGCCCCAGCCAAACTACTGAAACGACTGCAACGCATACAGAACGCCTCAGCCCGCCTGATCCTCGACATCTCGTGACACAGCCACATCACACCCCACCTGAGAGACCTGCACTGGCTGCCCATCAACAAGAGGATCACCTTCAAACTCCTCACCCACGCACACAAGGCACTCCACGACACCGGACCAACATACCTCAACAGACGACTCACCTTAAACACCCCGAACGGCCAGCTCTGCTCTGCCGACCACTCTCTCGCTACCGTCCCCCACATCCGAAAAGCAACCTCCGGTGGCAGATCATTTTTCTACCTCGCCGCCAAGACCTGGAACACCCTCCCCATCCTCCTACGTCAGACCCAAGACCTACTAACCTTCAGGAGGCTTCTCGAGACCTGGCTGTTCGAGCAATAGTAGCATCCACGCCCCCCAGCGCCTTGCGACCCTCACGGTGAGTAGTGCGCTTTACAAATTCCCTGATTGATTGATGGATCTTTGAGAGAGGAGATTGAGTACTCACTCGCCAAACGCAGAAAAGAAAATCTGATGCTCCATTTGATGCAGAACCTTTTCAAGTGATGTTTACTAAGGGACACATAGTGACTGCCCAGTGCCCTGGGACCTCTATTACCAGAGACTCTTCTAATTTTCGGCATTTAACCCAATCAGATCTACATATTGCAAGAGAGACTGGTTCTAAAACATCAGGGACTGTTGTTGCCTCTAAACCATCCATGTATGTCCTGGACATTGATGGCAACCGTTCCCAGTTTCCCATGACAAGATCAGGTTAAACAAAGCGCCAAAAGATTGACTGAAGAGATTTACATATGTGTTTGTGTGTATATGTATAGATCGTGAGCAAGGTGCCAGGAGCACTGAAACGCGTTGATCTTTGTTGTTTCCAAGCTGTGCAAAAGCTGTGAATAAATTAATTGTGGAAGGCAGTGAGTGTGCGCCCATTTCTTTCGCCCAAAACGGAGGAGTGCATTATATGGAACGGCGAGGTTCCGCCGTAGGGAGACGCACCCACTTTGAGCGCTCGTAGTGCTGGGAAAGCAGGAACCAGTGTGTGAGGATTTGAATTTACCCAGCCGGAGTGAACACTGACGGGAAGAGATTACCGCAGCTCGGGACACACACAGCGCTTGAAGAGAAGGTAAGCGCGTGACTGTGTCAGGCAGAGCGGAGCGGTAAATAAATGTACTAACTTGAAGTCTGTCAGTTTGGTGCCGATCATTGATGCTTTGGGATCTAAAGGGCGCGAGCATAATATCATCACAGCATGATGCGCGCATGAACTTTCCCACCTATTTAAAGCACATAGTGAACGGGCACTGCCTCTCCACACGCCACGATAAACAGAACCTTAAAATACACAGCAGTAATTGGAAACAAAAATGGAACAAAGGGCAGCAAAAAGAGGTGAAATGTTAACAACGATGTTTGTAAAGGGCAATGTCGAAAGAGACAAAGGTGATAAACCAACCAAAGCAGACACGCAAAAATCGGATGTGAAAAGTAAATTGAGACTGTGGGAAAAATTAAGTCGTAAAGAAATAAATAAGTCCTGGGAATTCATTGCTCTACAGAAATACTTGGAGGCAAAAATGATACCAAGAGGATTAAGGATAATGCTAATGCCCAGCCATCAAGACACCTCAAACGAACTACTAGAGGAATGGGGGGAGTTTATCCTCCAATCTTCCCTGGGACTGGTTGCAATCCTGGTAAAACACATCGAAATCAGCCTAAATAAAATACAGGAAGAACTCAAGGAAATGGAAAAAGAAATTATCTCACTAAAATTAAACAGTGAAATGACTAAATTCAAGGAAGAATTGGACAGCCAAATAACCAAACATGAGGAAACAGTACGAGAACGCAAACATAACAAGTTCATAAGGGACACAGTGGATTATGAGGATGGCTGCATTTTCTCCTTTTCTAGAAAATATGACTTCATCAAACAAATGTCTCCTGAAAAACGAGGCGCAAACCTGTCAAGCAGTGCCTCATCCTCATGCTCACTAATATCTGCAGATGGAAATGAAGCACAACAAGGGGCCCCCGCAAACACAGAAAGGATGCCTTTTTTAGGGGATATGCGCCTCGTGCTACAACAAAGGCAATGGGAACAGAGCCGAGGCGCACAGAATCAACAAAGAGGAAGAGGAAGAGGCAGACGTTGGACAACAAACAGAAGAAAACAAGAAGGGGCAATCGGAACAGAACAGTCATCCGAGAAGATAGGCACGGAAACAAGGAGCATGCGCCAGAAGAAGGGGAAGTAATGGATGAGTTACAAATCATAAACCTTTCAAAAAGAAATATCACTGAAACCGAAATGAAGCTTCTCAAACGAGGCATTAATTTTTGCCCGAAAAAGAAAATGAATATTGTCCAAACAAGGATTGATCTTTACCTGTATGTGAGAAAGATTAAATTAGCCAAATTCTTTGAGGAAAACAAATACAAAAGCGGAAGAAGCATCGAAACGACAAACCAGGACACCCCGGAATTGCAGGCAAGAGATGCAGAAGCCTTCACCACTCTTTTGAATCTCGACACCATGAACGGGGAAGAAATAACGCTGAGTCAAGCAATCACACAAAAGGGAGCAGGCATCAGCAACCTAAAACCTAAATCGAAATTCTATCCTCAGTTACCACCGGGCAACAAGGTGGATACTTTCCAGGAAGCGGTGATTCGGGACCTATATAAAATCAAAGGATCCAAATATCAGGACAATCTAACCCAAGAAGAACGCAAAGGGCTAGAAAACCTATGTAATGATGACTCAATTGAGATAAAAATGGCCGACAAAGGTGGAAATATCGTGATTTGGGACAAAAGCTCATACATCACCGAGGCACACCGTCAATTAAAAGACACGAGATATTATGAAAGACTCAGAACAAACCCAACAAAAGAAATAAAGATCAAGGTAGATGAATACGATCGTGAGCAAGGTGCCAGGAGCACTGAAACGCGTTGATCTTTGTTGTTTCCAAGCTGTGCAAAAGCTGTGAATAAATTAATTGTGGAAGGCAGTGAGTGTGCGCCCATTTCTTTCGCCCAAAACGGAGGAGTGCATTATATGGAACGGCGAGGTTCCGCCGTAGGGAGACGCACCCACATTGAGCGCTCGTAGTGCTGGGAAAGCAGGAACCAGTGTGTGAGGATATATATATATATATATATATATATATTCAATACAAGAAAATAAATCGCTGCACACTTCTTGGGTCTTCACGCAGTTCTTTTATTCAAATGTGCCACACGTGGAGTGTGCAGCGATTCATTTTCTTGTATTGAATAAATCTTGAGACACTGTCCTGGTCTCAACGCTGGCACCTACTGGACAGTGCTCCCGCTGCGACAGGACAATTTGTTTTGCTCATATATATACATATATATATAACCTACTGGCAGTCACCAGTAGGTAGTTATAGTTAGGACCTTCTTTCTATTCAAAAAGGGCTTTTTCTTTTCCCAATAACTTTAGCGCCTGTTGACGAATCTTCATGAAATTTTCAAAGCTGAAAGTTTAGGGGTGAATCGTCAAACGGGGGCCGAGAAAAAAAGGGGGTTCCAAAACGCGTTTTCCCTATGTTATTTTCGATAGGAAACTTTAGACAAAGCTACAGCCCGAACAGCTGAATGAAATTACACCATATTTGGCAAAATATACAGGCAAAAACAGGGAGTGAAAATGGGGGCATGCGTCTCCCCCAGCTATGCATGGTTACATGTAGGCTGGTGGGAGGAGCATGTCCTCAAGGTTAAGCACAAGACACTTTATGAACAACATGTGGTTGAAATGTGGAGGTTTATAGATTATGTTTTCATCATATGGAAGGGGACTAAAGAAGAGGCAAAGCGATTTGTGGATCTTATAAATATCAATGCATACAACTTAAAGTTCCCATCACATGTTGACCCCTTGACCACTAATTTTCTTGATATCACTGTCACAGTTCATGAGGAGGCAATTGAGACTTGTTCGTATAGAAAGCCTACGGCAGGCAATACACTCTTACATGCCTCAAGCTTTCATCCCCACCATACAATTGCTAGTCTATCGTATGGAGAGTTCCTAAGAATCCGCAGATCTTGTAGTTCTGAGAAAGCATTGATGGAGGCCCAAGGAACAGCCAAACTTAGATTGATAGAACGGGGCTATGATCCACAAAAACTAGAACTGGCAATGAAGAAAGCCAATAACAAAAATAGATCAGAACTTCTCATTACAACTCCGAGGGGTCTCAATAATAGATCCGCAGCAAATGTTATTGTGGGGGCTCAAGAAAAACTAAATATAGAATCATATAGATTTATATCTACATATAGTAGACGGTCTCATATTATCCAGAAAATTATCCATGCACAATAGCCGATTGTCCTCACAGATGTTGTTCTCCAATGTGTATTCCCGAGCAAACCCAATTTTACCTACAGGAAAGCACATTCAATGGATAGTGATCTAGTTAAGACGAGTCCTGAAATTTATAACAAAGGTAAATGGCTTTCCCCCATAAATGTCTTTTCAAATGTAGTACATGCCGGGAATGTAAGTTTGGGGTAACTACAAGTTCATACACCACAGCCTTTACAGATGTCCCAGTTAAAATCAGTGGAAATTTCACATGTCGTACTGATCAAGCAGTTTATGTGCTTAAATGTATCTGCGGATTACAGTACGAAGGGAGCACAAAACTTCAGGTTCATGCTCGTATTCTGCAACATCTCAGGGCTACCGTAAATTCAGATCCAACTTACCCTGTTGCCAGACATATAAAAGCAGAACATAACAATAATCTTAATGTTTTGCAATACTATGTCATTGACAGCGTCCCCCAAAACAAGAGGGGTGGCAAAAGGGAAAAGATTCTCAGACAGTTGGAAACCAGGTACATTATTGAGCTCGACACTAGGCATCCAAGAGGGCTTAATATATGCAAAGATTTGCACTATTATCTCTAGATACTGTGATAGGTAGCTCGAACAATATAACTGACATGCACTTTGGTATAATAGAGATTTTATCTCTACAAATCATGCTTTCATACTAATTGTTTTTATATTTATAAGTCTTTGCAGTGTGATCGATTTATGTGTATTTTACCACTTATTTATATCTATTTATGAATGAATGGTTTTATGCTATTTATTGGCGCATTTGCACAGATTGAATATTCTAACACATGAGCATGATCATGAACGAGTGGGACTGGTGTCCAACAATATGGTGCATTATGTAATTAGAGTTTTAATAATCAGTTCTTCATATACAGTGAACAGCTGTTATTCCTACTATCAAGGGGGCTCCCTTGTCAATATTCTGTGCTTCCATTGATCTTGTCAGCGATGGTTTGTTGTTATTTGTTATTTATTGATGAAGAAATTGAATTAATTGCTGTCCAACATTTTAATTCACATTTACAATTCCAGGACGGATTGTGTGAAACATTAGATATATGTTTTATAATTCAGCACTTGCACTTTAATCACTTTGTGGTTGTCTACCTAAGATTGGGCAATGTATACATGTTGGTTATTTTAAAGAGCAATTTATGGCCAAACCACATGTGATTGTTATTTAATATGCAGTGGAAAGAATTAGGTCAAGGGCTGGCTTTTTCATAGTTCAGGGAAGTGAGTGCTCATGAATAACCTGCTTTATAATTTAATTTACAATATTTATATTTGTGAAAATGTATACATCATTGGGTTACTGTGAATGTATTTGTACAGATATGAAATGTTTCGAACTTCCAACTGTTTAGCCAGTTAAAACCATGTACTGCAGTAGAGATATACATTGCCAGTGTTCAGTGATTAACTAGTTGGACTTTCAGGTCTGTCTACTATGTTTATCGCAAGTCAGGTGACAGCCCAACACATGACGTTTTGGGTATTTAAATTTCTGTTGGGTTCAAGGAACTGGCGTTTTAAGTGAACAAGGCGGGGATCGCCGAAACACGTCTTTTCTTCATTGCACATGCAATTCACTTGAGAAAATCAAATAAATTAATACCTGCAATTTCAGCTCATCGAAGTGTCTATTTCTCCTTTTACATATATATAAATATATATCTCAGCTCCAAAACACCAGCCTGCCGTAACTTGGAGCGGGTGCCTGCTTAGCGGGGGTGTACCCGTTAATTATATAAAGCTCCAAAACATCCTACAGGGATAGCCTGTAATAGATAGCAGCACTCGTAGGGGTGGTTTCACAAAAGATGTTTATTCGGAAACCTTCAGCACATCAACAAGACGTGTTTCGGCGTATAGCCTTCGTCAATTGTTTAACAGTTGGCATCGTGGCCATTGCACTTATTTACATGTAACAGAGTACTAGTTCATGGACATCAACATAGGACTGACACCTATCATTCAAGCGCCGCCATATTGTAACGTGCATTAAACCAACGTTATACTTTATAATGGAACATAGTTTAGTCATTGTGTGATGTAAATACATCAACAATATACACAGTTCGAATATATTTCCAACTTAATTCATTTTAGCCCTGGATGGGCATAAACTATAAACAATCATTCCACAAAATTGTAATATTTTCGTAATCTCGCCCTGTATGGGCTTGAGTTGTCCAACACTGCACTCCTCATATTCTGTTATCTTATTGCGTTTGTTGAGACTAGTTCATGTTTTCTGTGTAGACAATTCATTGTTATATTAATCTAATCATATAATTACATATACTCATTTATCCAATAAAAATTATTACTCCCATCTTATTGAATTCCTTAATGAATTCTTTTCATGAATCTCTTTTTTTGCGATACGCTACAAAATTATAGAAGATCATAAAACTCCAGAGAAGAATAAATATTCCATCACTTTAAATATCAAATCCCTAACTGAAATCATTATCCCAAATGAACTGCCAATTCCTCGTGCATATTCAGACCATTAGGCATCTTACTTTGCAAGTCTATTATGTACCTAGACTCAAGACGTCTAAGTCTCTGCAACCGGTCACCTCCCCTCACACTTATGGGGACACTGTCAAGGCATATGTAGGACAACAGATCCCTGTTGCGTCCATGGGCCTTATCAAAGTGTCTCGCTACGGGGTATGACTCGTCTACGTTCTTGATGGCTCGCATATGCTCCAATATACGAATTTTGACCTGATGAGTTGTGCTCCCAATGTACCTCTTGCCACACGGGCAGATCAAGCAATATATGGCATATGGAGTGGTACAAGTCAAACATTTCTTTATCTTCTTGGGTGTAGCTAAGCCTGGTACCATATAAGTCAAGGAACGTTTGCTGAATTTGCACGCTTTGCAGCGTCCGCATGGGAAGAAGCCATTTAAGGTTGCAATGAAGGTTTAACTGAATGTCCTTCATGGTGACTATGTACTAAATGATCTTTCAGGGCTTTAGCCTTGCTAAAGGTAATTAGGGGATTCGACGGTAGATCAGCTTTAATGATGTTATCAGTTAAAAGAATATTCCAATTCTTTCTCAGAATCCTTCTGAGATCCCCTGCATTGTTTGAGAAAGGGGTGATGAATATATAATATATATATATATGTTGTGTTACGCAATGGCCCAAGAGCAATGAGGACGCACTCTCAGTTGATGAAATCTTTCGATTTATTAACCCCTTCAGTGCTGATGACAAGGTCAACTCGTCATGGGTTTTACCTGCCCTGTGCTTATGACGAGTTGACCTTGTCATGAACAATGGGGATCATGTATGCTCAGCACAGAACGGGAAAACCCCCTAGCAGCCAAGGTGTTAAAAGGACACCAGCAGCTTCAGTCCGGTATTTGGATCCATTTCATTTTCCTTGTTTCCTTGCTTTTGCTGACGCGTTTCGAGGCTTCAGCCTCTTAATCATAGCTAGCTTGGAATCTGCTCGGAAGGACTGTTTGATGCTTCGATAATTTGCATGCTTTTAACCCTCAGTGGGCGTGGTCACTGTGTTGCATGTAGGGACTTGTGGTCCACTCAAGCACCATTATTTTCTTATAGTAAGGTTCGTCATCTTCCTTGATTTTACAGCATGTTTGTTACCCTTCGTGGGCCCCCAGAGTGAGTTGCTGGTAAGTGAAGTCCCATCTCCTGAGCTGAAAACAGGCTTGGACATAGTTCCAACCACAGCTTCCCCATTAAGTGTCTGTTTTCAGCTTAAAATAACCTAAGTTAGACCCGAGACATATTATAACCATCTAATTTAGGAAATTTCCGCAATTCATTGTTAATCAGTACAGTAAGTAAAGAGATAACCCAGTTGTATATTCAGACCCTGCAATGATAAAACCATACTGTGTGTAAAAGCCTCCAAAGCCAAAGGCCCCTTTATAGACAAGTATACAAATCCTTGCTCGCATTTAACCCATTCGGGTGTTTGCTGTGTAATTCCAGTATATACCTTGTTTCGAGAAGTCGAAGCCTCGCTTCCCTGTCACCACCCTGTTTGAGAGGCCACACAGTGTCGATGACATAATACTGGAGGTGGATTGGATTTGCCTCATGCACTTCCTCAAAGTGTCTGGCCACCGGGTAGGCTTGGTCCTTTCCTAGTATAGCCCTTATGTGCTGGAGTATTCGCTTGTGAGCCGGTAGTCTGGTACTTCCCACGTACCTCAGCCCACATGAACTCTCCAGCACATAAACACGAGAGTCTTTTAGTGATTTCCAGCGGATTTTGTTTGAACGGGCTATTGTAACTGTTTTTCTTACATCCATACTGGCAGGCCTTACACTGAGTGCATTTCTTGAAACCTTTGCTGAGGGCCAACCAAGTACCTGACATCTGGGGTTCTAGGGTATTCTTCACTAATGACTTGGCCATAGATGGACATCTCCTGAAAGTAAGCAAAGGTTTTTCCGAAACCCTCTGACCTATAACTGGATCCCCTTTGATGAGATTCCAATTGCGATAGAAAATCTTTCTAATGTCAGAGTGCTGCCTACTGAATTATAAAATCATGCGTGACTGAACCTTTCCATCCTGTGTGGCAGAGGGTATGCCCTGAGGCCTAGGTGTTAAGGCCAAATCTCGGGCCATCTGTTGAGTTCTTGTAATAGCCGACTCAACGATATCCCTAGAATAACCCCTTGCCAAAAATCTCAGCTTGCTGGCCTCCTGCGCAGACGCACATTCAGCCTCCAAACTATATATCCGTCTGACCTGCAGCATCTCCCCATAAGGGATGCTGCGGATCAGATGGTGCGAGTGGTGACTAGCCGCATGCAGGACAGTATTGCCAGCTGTTGGTTTCCTATAGAGTTTAGTGGCTAAGATGTTATTGTCCACATAAACTTGCATATCTAGGAAACAGATGGAAGTGGCATGAATATGAGATGTAAATTTTAGATTCAAAGTGTTAACATTCAACTCATTGACAAACTCTTTGGCTGCTGTCTCAGTGCCCCGCCAGACAAAAAATAAATCGTCTATATAGCGGAGGTACAGAACGATGTTCTGTTCCATGGTGCCACTGAGTTGCCGCGATAGGACCTGTTCCTCCCACAGTCCCATGTGTAAACATGCATAACTGGGGGAGAAACAGGCCCCCATTGCAACACTTCTAATCTGCTGGTAAATTTGGTTGTTGAATACAAAATAATTTTGCTCAAGGCACATTTTTATCATGGACAGTAACATCTTGTTGTGGACTGCACAATGCATGGGACGTTTGTCAAGAAAATGTTCTACGGCCTTTAACCCATCCGAATGTCCGATAGAGGTGTAAAGGGCTGACACCTCCAAAGTCATTGAAAGCATTTCAGGGCACCATTGAACACAGTTAATCTTATGAATAAAATCAGAGGTGTCCTTGACATAAAATTCCAATCCTCTGACCCAATCCTGTAAAAAGAAATCAATATACTCTGATACATTTCCCAGAGAACTGTTAATCGCTGAAATGATGGGTCTCCCCGGGGGATTCCTAGAGTCCTTATAAATTTTGGGGATCAAGTAGAAAGTGGGGATCACTGGATGTTCTTTTTTTTAAAAACGAAATTCATCTTCTGAGAGTAATCCACCACTTCTCCAAGCCTGGAGTTTCATATGTTGATCCACCCATGCAGCTTTAACCATTTGCATGCTGCTCTTTTTATAGCAAGAAATTATATATATTTATATTTATATTTATATTACTTCCACAAGAATTCCGTTCAGAATTCACAATAAAAACACACTCACAGGTTTCAGTTTCTCCTTTTTCTTAGTTTAATCCAATTTAGCACACAAGGATTTCACAAGGACAACCAACGCGTTCGCTATGTCCATAGCTTGATCACGGTTATATATATATAGATATATATATATATAGATAAATACATATATATATATATATATATATATATATATATATATATATATATATATATATATATATATATATGTAGACCGTTCCATGATGGCGGCCATGTATGTATTGCACAGTCCTACCTTGCTTTTCTTTAGGTTGCATGACGTCTTTTTAAATTGACGGGCGCCTCGGCTCTTTGCACAACTTGACGAAGCCCCAAGGCGAAACGCGTCGTTGCTGTTGGTTCTTGCAATAAAATCTTTGTGGAACCTCCCCTGTGTGTGCTACTTTCCTAAAGGACCGATAATCCTGGGATGTTTGGAGCGTAATTTGAAGACACGGGTACACCCCCGTTTTGTGTGCACCCACTCGTGTGTGCAGCCGGTTGGTGTTTAGAAGCTGTTTGGATTTGTTACCAGCTGCACCGAGTTTGCCCTATGAGCCACGCATTGCTGAGGATCCGGAATTACTGCCATTAATTCATACGAACTTCTACAACTTGGCAGCTCATTGGTTCCGGGTAAGGCGCAGTGTGCGCATTAAAGACTTACTTAGACTTTTCCACACTGTGGGCATTTAACTCAGAGTGAAGGGGATTATACAGCGCAATTTTGGTGGTAGTTGCGGCTGCACTACCGTTATCATGTTTTGCGAGGCAGAGAGAAGAGAGGCAGAACAAGGAATGTTCAAAAATAAGAAAAAATCAGATGGCACACAAAAGGCTGGTGCAAGTCAAGCCAACGGGGCCAATATGTCTCTACAAACCAAACTGGTCTCACTGGAGCGTTTGTATGAACGCGAGATCAGAAAATGGTGGGAGGCGACTTCATTACAAAATTATATTGATGTCGACCGCGTCCCCAGAGGCTTGAGGATATACACCATCCCAGCGTACAAGAACCCGGACCCGAAGTTGTTAGATGCATGGGCAGAACATACTGCTGCATTGTGTAAAGGGAGTCTGAAAATATTAGTACGCTTTGCCTGAAGTGATAGAGATAAGGCTTTGGTACAGATCAAAGAAATCGAGGATGAATTATTAAAGGAGGAAGACCAGGTGACCCTGGGGGAAAAACGAGAACTAATCAAAAAGCGTTTGAAAAAGTATGAACAAAAAATCAAACAACGAAAAGAAGAAAAATTTGAAAGGGACGAAAATGATTATCGTATGGGAAGAGTACTGACCTTCGCAAAGAAGTATGATAACACCAGAAGGCAACTAAGAAAAAAGATGAGTGGGTCAACAACTGTTGAACCGGCTACCTCAGAGTCTGATGCCAATCCTGATGATGTAATCAGTGAAGATGGCAGTGAAGACGCTCCTTCTTTTCACGTGGAATATCAAGTCATGCGCAACAATCAACTAGAGGGAGGCAGGGGAAAGCCTCCGGACAATCAAGCGGCAAGAGAAAGACGCGGCGGGGGGGCCGCTGGAAGAAATCCATTAGGCTCTCCACTAGGCATGAGCGAATTTTGCGGATCTCGCGTTCGCGAATTTTGCGGATTTGCGGATTCGCAATCCGCAAAATCCGCGAATTCCCGCGAATTTGCGGATTTTTTTTTTTTTTGTGTTCGCCCGTGTTTCTGCCAGTTCGCGAGGGTTTTGTACACTTTCGCAAATTGCGAACTTACCTGTCGGGTCGCAAGTTTCGCGAACTTGTTGTTTCTACGTGTCCAGCCTGTTTGGGACACTCTTCTTCATCACTGCCACTCTCTGTCACCACTGCCACTCTCTGACTACTCATGCCACCCTCTGGCCCACCCATGCCACCCTCTGTTTCATCACCACACCCTCTGGTTGTCCAGTGTACATTATTTTCGGCAAAGCAAAGCACACCTTCCCTGCCTCAAGTGACCTGAATTAATTTGGGGCTGATTAATGTGTCACAGAATATTTTTTTAGCTGGCACCTGCTTCCTTAGTGCGCCCTGATTAGTGATCTTTTGCACTTGCTAAGTGCTTTCATTGTTGCAAAATTAGTTACAACACCTGCCCTGCCCCAACTGACAATAATGAATTAGGGGCTGATTAATGGATTTTAACTTCCAGCCTGGCTCCTGCTTGTCTCCCTTAGCTGTAATTCAGGACCTTTGTGGCATATGTGTAACTATTCTGAGGTTCAGAGCAGGGTCACATAATAGTTTCAACTGGCAACTGAACTCTGGAGGGGCCCCTCAGGAAGCACTACAGGAAATGGCTACTAATGATGAGCCTGAACTTTTGAACCTGGTAAGTAGTTACTTTCAGTTTTGCTAAGATCGTATTTCTGCAATTTTGCACTTATTCGCGGGGCGCGAACTCACGCGAACTCACGCGAACAGTGCGAGCAGTGCGAGCAAAATCCGCTGCTCGCGGATTTGCGGATTTTGCGGGAGATTCGCAAATCTCGCGGATTGCGGATTTCCCGAAAATCCGCAAAATCCGCGAGCGGAACGGATTTTCCGCCCACCCCTACTCTCCACCTGTGACACGCAGCATGAAAAAGTTCTACAAAAAGAAGAACTGAGACATAACCAAGACCCCATAGATCCCAACGATAATCTTACCATCATTAATCTGACGGATAAAGTGTTAACGTATGAGGAAAATTCAACACTTAAACTGGGCTTATCCTTTTGTCCGCGCAGGAATTTCGAATTTGCGCAGACACGTATTGACGTTTTCAAATTTGTCAGAAAGTTGAAACTACATACATTTTTCAAACTTAAACCACCCGGTGAGCACAATGTGACCAGCAAAGATTTGGACTGCACAGAACTCAGATGCAGCGAGCTGGGAGGCCTGAGAGCAATACAAGGTCTCCACCTGGAAATCAATACAGAAGGTGATGGTGAGGTAACCAATACCCAAATGCTAGATAATTGGGAGGTGCAACAAAAAGGCGGGGCCAGTGATTCTAAACCGGCCTCCACATTTATGCCAATAATGGGCACTGACGCCATTGATACTTTTTCCGACGCTGTAGTGAGGGATCTCACTAGATTACGGATCATGAGTAAACATGTGCCTAAAAAAGACAACTTCACCAAAACCCAACAGCTTGCATTGACTACTCTTTGTGAGGATTCAGGCCTGGTATGTAAGCCCTCCGATAAAGGGGGAACTATTGTTCTACTCACAGCCACCCAATATGAAACGGAGGCTCGTCGCCTATTGGGAGATGCCAACACTTATATGACTGTGAATGAAAGAACATACAATCAGAGTGTGGTTGACTATCACGACATGATATCTAAATGGTACAACATCAACATGTTAAACACAGATGAATATCTGTTTTTACGTTGTTTGAGTCCTGTGATCCCCACTTTTTACTACCTACCTAAGGTTCATAAAGATTTACTAAATCCTCCAGGCAGGCCCATTGTAGCTTCCAATGGGAGTTTGACAGAAAATCTTTCTATTTATGTGGACTCGTTTTTGTCCCCTTTGGTGATGTCCCTGAAATCTTATTTAAGAGATACTAAACACTTTCTGAACTGCATTGACGAAGTGGTCTGGAAAAACACGTATTGTATGCTGGTGCTTGACATCACCAGTCTATACACGTGTATAGCACATGGCGATGGACTAAAAGCTATGGCCAGTTTCTTGGATAAACGTCCTATAAGATTTTATGAGCACAACAAAATGTTGATGGAATTCATGATGTTCAGCCTGAATAATAACATATTTTTATTTGGCAAGCAACTGTATAAACAGATGTCTGGAGTCGCGATGGGTGCCTGCTCCGCCCCCAGCTTTGCGAACCTTTTCGTGGATTGGTGGGAGGAGCAGGTAGCCTGGAGCGACAAATACCAAGAATGGGACAGTCGGATAATAGGGTGGTATCGTTATATAGACGATCTTTTCATCATTTTAGAATGCCCTATAGAAACAGCCAACAATTTTGTAGAAGCTCTGAATGACAATGAGATTAATTTAAAATTTTCAGGACAAATCAGCCAGACGTCTGTCAATTATCTTGACCTTACTGTCTACATTGACAGTTTTGGTAAAATGCAGACAAAATTGTTTAGGAAAGAGACGGCGGGCAACTCCACGCTCTTTGCTACCAGTAGTCACCCCCGTCAATTAATTGATAGCATCCCTTATGGGGAGTTATTAAGAATAAGAAGGAATAACTCCAATGACGGTGACTTTCAGAAAGCGGCCCATGCCAGCATGCAAAGGTTCAGAATAAGGGGCTATAGTGACAGTGTATTATCTAAGGCCTATGAGAGAGCTAAGAAGATGAGAAGAAATGAGCTACTTAAATCTAAAAAGATCGTTAAATCGAACAATGGTAGCTTTCGCCTCATTAGTACTTTCTCGCACAATGCAGGTCAAATTAAGAAAATACTAAGAAAGAACTGGAACATTTTATTGTCTGATAACACTATTAAGGCAGACTTACTACCGAACCCCCTTGTAACCTTTGGAAAGGCCAGATCACTAAGGGATCACTTAGTCTCCAGTCACTACTCTGCCCCTGAAAAGACCCCTAATTTGCCTGTACTAAATGGTTTTTATCCTTGCGGTCGCTGCATGGCCTGCAAATATAGTAAGCGGACGCTTACTTATAAGATACCAGGCGTTGCCAATCCTAAAAGAATTATGAAATTTCTGACATGCTCCACACCCTATGCTATTTACTGCCTCTCATGCCCCTGCGGCCTGAACTATATTGGCAGCACTACCAACGCAGTGAAGCTTAGAGTTTTGGAGCATATGCGTGCGATCGCCAAAAAGGATGATGCCTACCCAGTAGCGGGCATTTTGCTAAAATGCATAAAAGCAACAGGGACCTGTTGGCATATATATGCATAGATAGTGTACCAGCAAGTATTAGAGGGGGTGATCGTCTACTCAAGCTTAGACGACTTGAATCGAGATATATAATTGATTTACAGAGTAAGCACCCTAATGGCCTTAACATGCATGAGGAGTTGTCAGTTCATTTAGGCTGATTGGCTGGGCATTGACTTTCTGTATGACCTGTATTACATTTAACCGTTGATATCCTTTGACTGTATCTCTCCTTATCCCCCATCTTTTTCATCCATGTTTTATTGGAACCATGATTAGTTAGTATGAACATTGATGACATTGTATATTTTTATATATTCATTTTAATTGACTTTTTGTACTAATGGCATCTGGATGAATTTTTGTTCCTCATGCTTAACTTGAAGAATCAACATGCGTTTGCCCATCCAGGGCGAGATAGAGTTGTGGTGTGGTACCATATTTATCTGTGTACTCATTTAAGCTATATGCACTTAAATATGTATGCATGGGGCATGCAAATGTGGCGGCATATCGCCGCGATAGTTCCCCTCCCTTGCATTATTACTATCGAGTATTATGAATTTCATGTTTGGTTCCACACGCACGCCCATCCAGGGCTAAATCATTCTCAATATAATGTGTGTGACTGTGTTTACTCTATTTTGAGGTAGATTGCTATTTTTAATTGCATTTCTTGATTTATGTATTTTACATATTTCTTTACATGCGAATTTATCTATGTTGAAATGTTATTCAACTTGCCTGCATGTAGACGCTGTGTATCGTAGACCGTTCCATGATGGCGGCCATGTATGTAGTGCACAGTCCTACCTTGCTTTTCTTTAAGTTGCATGACGTCTTTTTAAATTGACGGGCGCTCGGCTCTTTGCACAACTTGACGAAGCCCCAAGGCTAAACGCGTTGTTGCTGTTGGTTCTTGCAATAAAATCTTTGTGGAACCTCCCCTGTGTGTGCTACTTTCCTAAAGGACCGATAATCCTGGGATGTTTGGAGCGTAATAGATATATATATATATATATATATATATATATAGATATATATATATATATATATATATATATATATATATATATATATATATATATATATATATATATATATATATATATATATATATATATATATATATCCAATTACCACTCCGGTGATAGATTCACCAAAAAGGAGAAAGACACGGACTCCAAAAATCACTTCTCACTGCTGGCTGCAGTGACTTTTTATTTTGCCAGGTGCGAAATGCTTTCAGACAGGATGACGCATTTTGGCTAACCTGTAGCCTTGCTCACATACCTGAACTGCTCAAGCAGTAACGTTTAAATACATTGGTGCATCAAAATCACATGATGTAGAAACTACACAAATGGTAAAAAGTGAAAACATACTGCATGCACAAAAACTACAAAAACGCCGTTTTTTTGGGCTTGATAGTTTCGAAGTGCTTTTAACTGTTCAAGCTCAACTTGTCTTTTTATGCTACATGTTAATTGCAAGACGAACTAAAAATTATACAAATAAATAGTTGACTTCTATGTACAAATACATTTGCATGTTTTCATGCTAGATAGTGATTGCTACGCCCAATCATAGATTACTATCATGTACAGATACATTTATAAATGGTTAGGGTAAATCCACAGTTCATTGCATTATGATTAAACTTTGAAAGTGTATTAATATACATACATCTGGCAAGGTAGTGGGGGTAACTAAATATCTTTCCCCAAGCAACGGTGAAACATATAAATATTTCTCAAGCACAAATGCATTATATGTATCCGCAAAGGTTCCCCTTTGTTCTTTTGGCACCTAAATGGAAAGACAATTATATGCTTAAATGCATTGTATGTCCCAAAGAATTTAATTTATTTAGACTTTGTACCAAATTGGCCTCATATTCGCTGTTCAGTTCTATTGGATACCCACCCCTGGAAATAACAAAATAAGGCTTAGGCCTCTTTCCTCATCAGAATCGAAAGACCATATGCAATCTTGATGCAGTATGTAAATAAATGTATACAGTGAAGCTCCCGTGCAATAGTGTAGTAAAAAACAAAGATGTTGTTGAAGAAACCAATGTGTTATTACACATTGTACTGTTCTTAGGGAGAAGGTCAGGCCTATTTTGCATAATATTGTCATGTGTCACGCCACAAATTACTCTAGACTTCCCCTCCATCTCAAGTTAAATAACATTGTCATAGAGAGAATATTCGTGGGAATGCCCCAACCATAAGAAGTTTCAGGACAATAAGAGTCAATTATATCTCATGCAATCAATAATTTCTATCTAAAGACTGCTGGGACATGGGGAAAGAGGAATGTGAGCAGAATCAAATCATATATAATGTTAAACAATAAATATATATGAGTGTGTGCATGTACCAAATGCCAAAACAAGAACTCCCTACTGATTCAGCTTAATTTCTACCTAAATTCTAGAGGACATCATTATACAAAAAACGTAAAACTAGCTTCCATCTCGCATACTGCCCTAGAGGAAATGATGTATGTCTTCAAAAATGTTTAATCCCCTCGGGGTCTTAGTATCGAGTTTGAGTATGCATTTAGTTTCAAGTTGTCGCAATCTCCTTTCGCGATCACCACCCTGTTTGCTGGACGGTACATTATCAATCACGAAGTATTTAAGCATGTCCAGGTTACTGGCATGCTCTTCATTAATATGGCGGGCCACCGGATATGTGTTGTCCGAAATTACAGTAGCCCGAAGGTGCTGTAAAATTTGTTGGTGGACTGGCAGCTTGGTGCTGCCTACATAACGTAGGCAGCAACCAATCTGCAGCACATAAACCGCATATTCTGTGCGGCAGGTGTAATGTCCTTTCAGCTTAATGGGAATGTCAGAGAAGCCTGTTGTATACTTTTTGGTGTTGATCCCAAATTTACACGCACAACAGGTGCTGCATTTACGGAATCCTGCACTTGCAGTCAGCCAATCTTTCCGTATATCTAATTCTGGACTGATTCTAACCAGGTCATTTCTCATAGAACGTGCCTTTCTATTAGTATAGTTAGGTTTATTGGGTAATGTCTGAGCTAGTAAACTGTCGGTGAGTACAATAGGCCATTGGGCATTAATGATACCCTTTATTGCCTTGGCCTGTCTATTGTAGGTAGATATGAATCTACATGGTACCTTGCCCCTGACACTATCCTCTGATTCCTGTCTGTCACTAGATTGGGACAATACTTCTGTCTCATCTACAGCCAGGGGTGTCTTTAATAAATCTTTTCTGTCCCTGGAATTGGCCTTCGCTAATGCTGAATCTAACAACTTGGCTTGATAGCCTCGTTGTAGAAGTCTGTTTCTTACAGCTTTTTGCGCAGACTCCATAGCTAGAGGTGTGCTACAGGCTCTCCTTATTCTAAGGAACTCGCCATAAGGCAAACTGCTGATAGTGTGCTGTGGATGGAAACTCGTCTCATGTAACAAGGAGTTCCCTGCGGTTGGTTTGCGATTTAGCTGAGTTGTAATCTTGTTGTCCTCAATATTAACTGAGATGTCCAAGAAATTGGCTTGATTCTGATCAATGTGTGTGGTGAACTGTAGATTGAGATTGTTGTCATTGATAGTATTGACAAATGTCTGCGCCTCCAATTCACTCCCCTTCCAAACAATAAATATATCATCGATGTATCTCCATATATGGATCAGGTGCTTTTCTGCCAGGGCTCTATGTTTCCCCCTGAGTACATGCTCCTCCCACCAGCCCACGTGTAAACACGCGTAGCTGGGGGAGAAGCAAGCACCCATGGCGACTCCCTGTCGCTGCCTAAACATCTTCCCATCAAACAAGAAAAGATTATTATGGAGACACCATCACATCATATTGAGTAACATTTTGTTGTAGTTATACAAGGAAATACACCTCCTTTGCAAAAAGTGCTCAGTTGCTGTTAACCCGTCC
Source organism: Lissotriton vulgaris (assembly GCF_964263255.1). Classification (NCBI taxonomy): domain Eukaryota; kingdom Metazoa; phylum Chordata; class Amphibia; order Caudata; family Salamandridae; genus Lissotriton; species Lissotriton vulgaris. The sequence goes on from NC_141698.1 coordinate 927,448,147, forward strand.
TGGTGTCTAATACTTGTATAGAGGGAACAAATATCAAGTGTCATAAGGAGGTAATCGTTTGCCCAAGTTATGGAGTCTAATTTACAAAGGAAATCCTTGGTATCCCTTAAATATGTAGGTAAAGCAGTCATGTGTTCCTGTAGATAATGATCCACATACTTTGAGGTGTTCTCGAACACACTGTCTCTAGCAGAAATAATTGGGCGTCCTGGAACTGGGGTGATTTGCTTGTGGATTGTAGGGATTAAGTAGAAGGGAGGTAAAGTTGGACATTCCTTATGTAAAAAACAAAATTCCTCCTTTATAATTAACCCTTCTCTTTTCCATGCCATCAATTGGATCTTATAATCTTTGTTTACCTTAATCACCGCCGCCCCATTGGAATGTTCATAACACTCTACATCGTCCAAGTGTCGATATGCCTCTGCTTTATATTCTGCTTTGTCCCAGAGCACCAGATTACCCCCCTTGTCAGAGTTCTTTACAACAAGCGAGTTATTGTTTTTCAGTTTCTCCATGAGCTGAAAATATTGTTTGGAAGTGGTAGGTTTCGATTGCTGTTCACTTCTGATCGTTTTTGTATGCAGCTTTTTTAATTCTTCCGTTACGCGGTCGTGGAAAATATCCAGAGCATCGCGCGGCATTACTGGAAAGAAAGTGGAAGGTGCCTTGAAAGGACTCCCTCCTGCAGCGGAGATTGTAATTCCTTCTGTGTCTGCAATCTGCTGTGTACTGGCCGTTTGTTGGCTGTTATCAGAAATATCTCGGCCCAGTGTGAACATAGTTTTCATCAATGGAATTTGTTTGGCTGTGAGACTGGCCGGAGCAATAGTATCGGGTGGCTTGGCCCTGGATTTGATTCGGTTTTTGATCTTAAAATATTTGGCCAAATTCAGTTTACGTATAAATTTGTAAACGTCTATCCTCGCATCCAAGAAATTAAAGTTGCTCTCCGGGCAGTAACTGAGCCCCAGACTTAATTGTTAGAAATAAACTTCGTACAACGAATAGAAGAAGAGCGGTTTATTTCATGTTTGGTCTCACCGCTGCTAGCCTCACACAGCGTTCTAAGGAGAGCGCCCTCATCAACATTCTAAAGGGATACAACATATGTTCCTAAGGGAAGGGGTGGTAGGAACATACCAATTGGAACATATACTTTATAAGAAGCAATTTACAACACATCTCCCTCTGTAGAGAATTTAACAATACTAGGATATACAGTCCAACTATTGTACGCAGTCCTCCTGCCAACGTGGTGGGTGGCGTACTCTGGTCTCTCTGGCAACTTGAGCATCTGGCAGCACAACTTCCTGGTTCTCATCGCATCCCGGTACAGGAACATACACATTTGGGCAACAACTTACATTGTCCATACTCCATGTGCTGCCATCATTCAAAACTACAGAGTTACTGCTTACACGCTGGATTCTCAATGGTTTGGAAAAGGAAGACACTTTTGCACGTCCTATAACAGGTCTTTTGACTACCACCCACTGTCCAACATGGAATTTCCTATTGAAGACTCCCCACTTTTTGTCGTATTTGGTCTTGTAATCAATTTGATGTGAGTCCACCTTCTCTTTCACAGAATCTCTATCCACCCACACTGGGATACCTCCATTTAACCAGTTGGGGGTGAGTTTAGACCCTGGATTTCTCCCTTTGAGGGACACAAAAGGAGAAACTCCGGTCACAGCATTGGGGGATGAATGATATGACCATAGAGTTTTCCTAATGGCGTCCTCTACAGGTTCATGCATGGTAACTGCTATTTGAATGGAGTTCTTCAACATTCTGTTTGCTCTCTCTACCATACCATTTGCTTTGGGACAGTAGAAAGGTGTTCTTACATGTGAAATGGCCAACTCAGATAAAAATTCTTTCATTGCATCTGATGTAATTTGGACCCCATTGTCTGTCACTAAGGTACTCGGTATTCCCTCTCTTGAGAACACTTCCTTCAAAAACTCAATTAATACAGCAGTAGTTATTGAGGATACAAACTTAGTGCTGATCCAATGGGAGTGATAATCAATGATTACGAACATGAACCTCTGGTTGATGCTAAGTAGGTTCAAAGGGCCTATAATATCAAGCCCCAGCTTGTCCCAAGGTTTACTTGGCACCACCACCGGAACGAGGGGTGCTTTATGTATTACCTTGGATTTGTCACACTTTCCACATGCTTCACAGTCTTTCACAGTGTTTTCCACCAACCCATCCATCTTGGGGAACCAATAGTGCTGCCTAACCTTGCTCTTGGTCATGCTTCTCCCTGGGTGGCCTTCGTATGCTAATGCAATAATGCGTTCCTTCATGCTCCCAGGAGGAACAATTTTATTCCCTCTGCACACATGACCACTCACAATGGACAACTCATCTCTCACTACCCAGTATGGTTTTAGCGTTTCTGTCATCTCATTTCTAGTCTTAGGCCAACCTTTCCCAATTAGCTTCCTCAAATTCCATAACACTTGGTCTTCTTGGGATTCTTTCTCCCACTCTTCCCAATTGATGGCAGGGTATTCAACTGCAGGAATAACTTCCTCAGGTGGATTACATATGCTTTCCTCACTAGTAATCGGTAACCTCGACATGCAGTCTGCTATTGTGTTCTTTACACCTTTTCCCCAAGCAACGGTGAAACATATAAATATTTCTGAAAATATATATGGTCTGAGGCCACACCTCTTTTACACCTCTCTGCAACGCAGCTCTGTGGTGCTTACTGGAGGTACCTGGTGGACTAGTTGGCCCCCAGGGACCCTCAGGATTCAAGGGGACTTAATCCCCCAAATTACAAAGTGCCAGGGGGCGCGTTTGCACAGTGGTGCAAGGAGGAGCCTGATATTTCAAGTGTGCAAACACGCCCCCTGGCACGTTGTAAATTGGGGGATTAAGTCCCCTTGAATCTTAAGAGTCCCTGGGGGCTATCTAACCCACCAGGTACCTTCAGTAAGCGCCACGGAGCTGCGTTGCAGAGAGGTGGTCTGAGGCCACCTCCCTTTTTACACCTCACTGCAACGCAGCTCAGTGGCGCTTAATGGAGGTACCTGGTGGTCTAGTTGGCCCCCAGGGACCCTCGGGATTCAAGGGGACTTAATCCCCCAACTTAGAATGCGCCAGGGCTGCAAGGAGGGGAGTATGGCCTGCTTTAACAAGTTAGCAATCCTGCTGTGTGGGACTTACTGGAGGTAATAAAAGGGGTAGTTGGCCCCCAAGGTTGAAATTGGGGGCTAACTATCCCTCCTGTTACTTCCGCTTAATCGATTGCTAAAAGGTGTTTGAAGGCCTCCCTCACCACTCTGCAAACGCGACTGCTATATTACAGTTAGAAATTATCATTTAAAAAACCTTTGAAATTCACTGAAAAAACATAGTTTTCAAGGACGTTACAGTTAGAAATTAGCATTTAAAAAATCATTGAAATTCACTGAAAAAACGATAGGTTTCAGGCACGTTGTAGTTAGAAATTAGCCTTTAAAAAACCTTAGAAATTCACTGAAAAAACCATAGGCTTTAGGGATGTTATAGTTAGTTGGACATTTCTCTTGTACAAAACCATAGAAATTCCCCTGTTATAGTTAGTTCAGCTAACTATAACTCGCGCACCCGCAATGCACTGCCGATGATGTCACATATTACATAATTCATGACATGGTAAGTGACATCACTGATGACATCACTGATGACATCCCTGATGACATCATCCACGTGAAAATCTGATGCCCCTCCTCACACTCTAATATAACCTTTGATACTCCCACTGTAAAATACAGACTACCATTTTCGAACCCATCGACATACCAATACCACTCCCTGCTTCCTAGGTCTATACACACATCCACTCATTCCCCCATACAATCACTCATACATGCAGTCACTCATCAATACAACACTATCATAAGCACTCATACACCTATAGAGACACTCACACAACACCACTCATCCAGAGTTACTCACTCACCTAGTCAGTCATTCAAAGAATTAATCACAGTTCTATTTACTGACCTATAGTTATACACACACCACATCACTTATTCAAACAGAAATAAACGCATACTTACTCTCTTATACTATCACTGATACAAGCACACACTCATCCATACAGCCACTCTCACAATCACTGACTCTCACGTATATCATTTATATACTTCAACTCTCAAATACACTGCCTTTTACATATGTAGTTACTTGGACATGTACCATTAAGACATCCATTCACTCACCAACACACCCATACACACACTCACCCAACCATACGGCTATTTCCACATGCACTCTTGAACCCATACACAAAGTGAATCAACCACTCAAACATCTATGCACAGTCACCCACCTCCCACCCACACATTCAGGCACCCATACAAATACTCAGGCAACCAATCGATAACCCATATAGACACTCATGTAGCTACTGACCAATCGATGCAGTAGCTTATACAACAACAGACTGATACAGACATTCACACAGTTTAGTCCCTAACCCATGCATTCAGTAAGACACATGTAATCACTCACTTAAACTGTCAGTCACGCACCTACTAAATCCTCCATCCAGACACTTATACACCCACTCATTCTTCAATACACCTTGGCATATAATACATATTTAAAGTTTAAAGAAAAACACAGTCACTGGATGATGTCATCAGTGATGTCATTTGAGATGTCATCAGTGATGTCACTGACCATGTCATGAATGATGTAATATGTGACGTCATCAGCAGTGCATTGCGGGTGCACGAGTTATATTAAGCTGAACTAACTATAACGGGGGAATTTCTATGGTTTTGTATAAGAGAAATGTCCAACTAACTATAACATCCCTGAAACCTATGATTTGTTCAGTGAATATATATATATATTCAATTTCAATTCAATTAATTTTATTATGATTTGGAATTCCAAGGAATTCCACATAACATTACAATAAAACATTAATTCATAAAAACAGTATTAAAAAGCACGAAGAGTTACACTCTTAAAATCTTATCTATGGGAGATAAATATTAAATGAAAGCAGCGGCAGGATTTCTATAAAGTGCTGTATAAAGTGCACATGCCATCTACAATATGCAGACGTAAAGAAACCATAATCCTAATCCAGGCCTAATACCTGAATCAACCCTTTTGGCTTAGCCCAAGATTACTAAAATCATATACATTTATGCATATAATATCCAATATACAGGCAGTAGTTAACAAAAGCAATTAAAATATTTTTTATGTCGAGGACAGAGAACAGTGTTAGCAGCAGATGATTTATGTAAGATGATACTAAAAGTGCAAATATATCAAGATAAAGTTCTAGTGCATCGACACCCTAATCCTGGACAGAACTCAGGATGATTATCTAGCAATAATTTAGCCAAATTAACTTGAAACAAAGAACTGAAAAATTGAAGTAGCAAACAAAATTGTTAAAACACACTACTAAACAATGATACTTATCCGATGTTGCAAGTAATAAAAATTCTTAAGGTGCTCGAAAAGTGCTAAGACAAGGGAAGTTATACAAGGTACTAAATGAACCACTATTCCCCCTACTTATAGACTTTCTAATATACATTTAAAAATTCTTTAAAAAAACAGAAAATCTTAAAACATATCTGTTCTGACGGGGGATGCAGGAGAAAGTTGCGTGCCTGATCTGCTGTTGAAATATTATAATGTAAAAAACCAGGCCTTAGAAGTTTGTGTCGCATTGAATTAAGTGCTGGGCACACAATCAAAACATGATTAAAATCTTGGATGCCTCCATTGCATAAATCACAAATTATTTCATTTTTGGGGATACCCTCCCAAGCTCCTGTTACTATCCTCAGCGGCAACAAATTCATTCTTAGGAGTAAAATCTCTCAGCGTACACCATGTTTCAAGTTCCAAAGAACATACGGCTGAGGATTTTTTACAATTGAACTCTCCGCTAAGCAATCCAGTTTTCCATTCCCTCAGCATATTTCCAGATCTCTTTCTCGTGAGATCATATATATGGTTTTTTAATGAAGTGCTTTAATTCTATTTTGTTTAAACCTGCTGCCCCTGTTAAGTCCAAACCAAAGGTACTTAAAGCTTTTAAATAGTTTCTAAAAATTACACTTTTACACAATAAGTTATCAAAAATTTCCTTGTGCAGAGCTAGCCTTAATAGATTTTCTTGACCATTTATCAAAGCATTACACCACCTTAAAGACCCTGCCAATGACAAAACATATGTTGAGAGGAGGCCAAATTCGAGCCTAAGAGCCGCAATCAATGCGGCGTGACTCAGGTTACATATTTGGCGCCAGATTTTGCCTTCAACTTTGTCGAACTTAGCCCACTCACATTCGTCAATTGTTTCACTAGCATAATTCAGGGTCGGCGGAATCTTTATTTTGTACACTGCAATAGTATGTGAGAAGTGTCTTTTCCCGCATTGCTAATACAAGCGGTTAATTGCCGAAGCTTGTGAAATAGCTTTACTTTTGCAGTGATCTAAATGTCTGATAGCAGAGCACCTATTTGTAAAAAAAATTCCTAAATAAGGATAAAATGTCACTATTTCCATATTTTCATCTCCCAAATACCATTTCAGATTTGGTCTAACCTTACAGCCTTTCTGACTAAAAATCATCACCTTACTCTTAGAAGTGTTTATTTAAAAAATATATTCTTTAGTGTACCTGACCAGCTCCGTCAAACGTCTTTGCAACCCAATTGGAGTTAGGTCCATGATGATTGCGTCGTCAGCATACAGTAAACAACTTAATTTTAGATCACCCACTTGTGGAGGGTACCCTTTACTCTCCCCTACCCGGCTAGGGAGGTCATTTATGTAGATTGAGAAGAGTAAAGGGGCCAAGAGGCACCCTTGCTTCAGCCCATTGTGGGTAGTGATTTTCTTTGATAGGCCTTGAGTCCCCCCCAACAGAACTTGAGTCCACGTAGAGGAGTGGAGAGCAATTATTACTCTTAACAAATTCCCTGGGATCCCCATCCTTATCAATTTCCTCCACAGTGTCCCCCGGTCTACCTTATCAAACGCTGTGGAGAAGTCAATGAATGCAGTATACAGTGGTATCCTCCGCCCCGCAGGATATTTATCAATTAAGGTTTGCAAGACAGAGATGTTGTCTAGGGTGCCACTATTCTTCCGAAAATCAGACTGTTCAAGGGGAATCAAGTTACAACCGAATGCCCACTCTTGCAAGTGGACAAGGATGCTTTTTGCAAACAGTTTTCCCATTGCGTCCAAAATGGAGATTTGCCTATAGCTTGCAGGTGAGTTTTTAGGGCCTTTTTTATATAGAGGTACTATTATACTGCCCTTCCAGGAATTAGGGATATCCCCAAACTTATAACAATGGACAAACAGGGGATGTAACACCTTTGCCCAATCGCCGCGGTCTTTTTTTATTATCGCTACAGGGACATTATCCGGCCCCATTGCCCCGGAGTATCTCGCCCCGTTAATGTATCCCTCAAGTTCGCTCATTACAGGTGCTTCTACCTCTTCTACGGTTGATGCAAGCCCATTAAACCCCTCAACCCCAACATCTGATGGATTGGGGGCGTACAATAGGGATATATAATTAGACCATTCAGATTCAGAGATCAACATGGGCTGGGATTTTACTCTACTGTCACAGTATTTGGCAATCAATGCCCAGTACTTTCTAGTATCCCCCGAGGCTGACACTTCCCGAAGGGTAACCCATTTTTCGTCTTCAGAGGCCCTGCGAATTGCAGCTATTTTTCTTTTCCGGGCCTGTTTTAATCTGTATATCTCTTTTTGTCTTGATGGCCATGGGTCTGTAAATTGGGATCTAATCAACCCATTTATCTTATTATTAAGAGTTTTAATTTCATTAAGAGGAGTTACTCTAGAGGCGGCACTCTCACCTTTGATCTTTCTTCCCAACTTTCTGACAGCAGTCATGACTCTTTCATACCTCAAAATCGGGTTCTCCCAGATTAAACTGAACGCAATGTTCTTAAATACCCAATATAGATTCGGAAGGTTCTTATGAGACCAACATGTGCGACCATTACTTCGAGAGTATGTTACTATCTCTTTCCTCTGGTTCCATAATTCTGGTTTCTCGAAGTTTAAAGAAATCTTAACAGCCAATATATTGTGGTCACTCAAATTAGTAGGGAGAACCTTAAACTGGGAGCATACCCCCAAACAGTTGAAATGACACTGCCATATAATCGAGAAGGGAATTTCCATGTGACCCGTGAAAGGTGAAGGCTGCAGGAAAGTCCTCTGGGAATCTGCCATTTAATTCTATAAGATCAAGATTTCTTAAATTTTGCAACAGTAAAAGGCCACGTTTATCAGATCTTAAATTGGAAGGGAATACTACCTCTGGGATAAACCAAACCTCCTCCTGGTCCAGATTGGAAAAGGATGCGAATGAGCTATTATTGATTTTGGCATTAAAATCTCCTACCATCAGGATACGAACTCTTTCATCATTGCTACATAACTTTTGTACAAAAGTGCAAATTGAAACGACCAGTGGGGTGGACGCCTTCCCTGGAGGAATATATACATTTACCACATACAGAAACAATGCTGATTCCAAGTTGCCTTGTTCTAATTTTAACTTTGCACAGATACAACAATTTGATGGATGAATGAATATCTCAGGGTCCCATACTAACTCAGAGCTTAACAGAATGGCTAATCCTCCACTTGCATGCCCCTTTGTAGATTTTTTAGCTACACTACAATACACATAGTAGTTCTCTAACTGGAACTCTTCAGTTGCCCACTTCTCTTGGAGGCAGATTATCTTGGGGTCTAGGTGTGCTAGGGAAGTAAGCTTAATATTTCCTTTTCCTAGCCCCGCCAAATTCCAGGACACAATTGTTCCTAGTAGGCTACCTCCGTTCTATGGGGATGGTAGTAGAAGATTTAGCCCCATTCAAGGTGCCTGCGATCCAGCTCCATTTTGACACCTCATCTCCACTATCAATGCCAAGGACCTCATGACCCTCTGGTGCTACTACCTTTATTTTTCTAATACCTAATTCCCTCCCAACTGTAATTTCCAAACCCTCAAATTTAGTGGTCATATTCACACCCTCATGATCATTTACTTCTACCTCTTGTCTAGAATAAGAAGTTTCGAGACGCTTCAACAAAGCACCCTGGGTAGTGGGGCAAACAATAACATCTATTCCTTTTTTCCTAAAGCCATCCACATTTGCTAACACGATGAAAGACACCACCCCTGAAGTAAAAATTGCTTTGGTGACCTGAGGTTTGTGCCTCCAATCTAAGAGGACCAGTTCTATATCTTTAGAAGAAATTAACTTTAGATCATTTATTTCCGATAGAATTCCAAGAAGGGCCATAGGCTCAGCATCAAAATGAGGGATAAAAAAATAAGGCATTATTCCCATGCCCAGTGCCTAACTCTGGGGGCCTTAATACATCTGTATCATAGGATCTCCTCGATAAATCAGTGGAGTTACCCCCTTTGTTGTTATTAACTGATATAGTCATATTTGGACTAACTCCCCCACCATTACTTACTTCAGGCTTCATGCAAATAAGGGGTGGACCTACTGATTCACATACGTTCCTACTTAGTTCTATTCTCGGGGCTGGTACGAAGGTTTTTATAATATCCTCCGTCACTCCTATGCTACTCTCCAGCTTGAAATCCCTTATTTTCCCGGCCTCACCCATCCCATTTTCATTCTGGGAAGTACTCGACCTACTAATCAGACTAATCGGCTGGGAGACATTATCTTGCTCCTCAGTTGCACTCGAATTCATCCTCTGTTTAGCCACTGTTGATGTGTTATTTTCATCGTTAGGAGAGATATTAGAATGATCTGATTGTACTACACTTTGGAACCGAAGTTTTCTCAGTTTACGTTTTGGAAACCGGCGATTTTTCCCCTTCCTTTTCCTCCTACAATGGGATTTAACACTTCCCTCTGTTACTAATACATGTTCCCCCACCCCAGAGACTTCTAAAATATTAATTATTTCAGCTGAATCACGAGGTTTGGGTTTTTTAGGCTTGCTCCTATTAAAGATTGGGAAGACACGCACTGTATCTAACACTGGAGATACCTTTACATTTACACTTCTCTCCTCAGGGGTGTCCTTTGCAGAGTTATTAACAACAATTTGGGATGGGCTTGGAGTTTGATTTATTACAGGCAGCAAACATCCAACGTTCACCATCGGATTATTTCGTTCCCCTAACTCTGAGACATTAGCAGTATTATGTAATCTGTCATTAATTTGACAACCATTATTACGTTTAGCGGAGGCACACTTCGCACATACTTGGCTATGATGTTTAAGATCTAAGAACCCTCCCAGAATGGGCGTTAGGACTTTGAGGATATGGTCCGAGTTAGAGGCGCTCTTCTCCATCAGGGACAAAATTTCAGCTAAAATGTTTTCCAATTTAATAAATGTATACATTAGCCCCCCAGTATCTGCAATCTCATTTTTTGCCAATGAAAAGCAGAATTCTCTGCCCGATTATCACAGGGCATAAATGAATCGTGAAATTCTGATGTCAAAGAGGATTTAGTAGGCGTACTGCTATACATAATTGGCATGTGTAAGTGAACTCCTGCTTGAGGGGACAGTATTTTCTCATTCGGATGGGGATCTATAGCCAAAAATTGAGCACCCAATTTTTCTAACTGCTTCCTCGTTCAGCGTTCTTTACCAATTGAATGGCAATATCCGGAAGAGTGAGGTCTTCTGTTTTTGCCTGCCCATTAAGTTCCCTATGGGCATTCTGATGTTCACTTTTAGGAGAAGGTTCACTTCTTTTTATTGAAAAGCAGTCCGGTGAACTCCTTTGAGATACACTTACATTGTCGTGTACTTTTTCAAGGAGAGTTATCAAATCTGTTAGTGGGGAGGAAGGAGTGACGTCCTCACTTACACCACCCTTACTCTGTGTGGAGACTGGCACCTCATTCCTAGATAAAACCAATTCCATCTCTGAGCCCGAAATGTTCTCCACACCTTCATGAGATGACACAACAGCTTGACTCACAATAGACGGAGGCACTGCATTGCCTACTTCCCCATTAGGTTTTTGTATTATGATTACAGGAAAGAGTGCTTCTGGTCTTGGTATATGGCTACCCAAACCATTCTCAGCTGATATTTCGGAGTCCATTATCACCTCCACCTCCATTGAATTCTCCTCATTTCCCACAGCTCCAAGTTCTTCACTGTTTTGCCCTATTCCGCTCTTATAACTTCTTCCCTTTTTTAAGAACATTGATGATATTGATGGGTAAGATTTTAAAAGAGTTAGGTGAGCACCAACTCTGCGTCTACGTATTAACTTTTGTGGATTTGGGGGACTCCACGAATTCTTATCACTCTTATCACTCTTGACACTATGGTCAATGGTTTCTAGAGGGTTTACAGATTTTACTTTGGACTGAGAACGCAATCGCCTGACAGACATTACCATGACAAAAAGAGATTATACCTCTTAAACTTAAAGATCCTCCAGCTAGGAATGAGACAAAACTTGCAGGAGAGATCAATTCGTTCCAGGAGAAAGAATAAGTGAATGATGATAAAATAAGCACCGCCTTAGGACAGCTTTCATGTGGCGTTATATCTGCCACAGAGTGATCCTGTAATAGCCCCCAGATAATTCCGCAGAGCCCCACGGGTTTTCACATGACACCTTACCCGAGAGCTGGGCGATTCAGCAGTAGCCCAATCAGAGTCTACACGCCGACCCCCGTCTGGCAACTGGGGCTATGGTGACTATGGTGACCGTGGACGACTTCATAGGACGGAGGAAGCACCTGGAGGTATGAATATAACCAGCGTACACACCCCCCTAAATACTGTACAAGGCTTATATCTGGACTTTAACTGCGATTAATCAACAACTACTCCCAGAGTCCAGAATCCAGAATCCAGAGTCCAGAGTCCAGAGTCCAAAGTACAAACAGGCAAATCATGTAACTCGTAGAAAACCCTGAGTCACCTTGGTCCAAGGTGCAGGTTCCCCAAGTCCATGGACCACAGAGCAACGGTCGAAAGTAGGTATAGAAGTAGGTATAGAACTTGTTTTTCTCACAATCTCAGACTCTTAGTCTCTCTCACGCACAGCGCCTTCACACAGGGGGAGCAGACTGGAGCGAGGCGGCAACCCGCACACCGCCGCTGGGTCCCCTTCCAACCCTCCCGCCGAGCCCCCTGACCCCTGCTCCTCTTTCCGCCGGTACTCACTGTTCTGCTCTGCTCCCCAGTTTTCAACACCTCGTGCCACTCCTCGCACTGTGCCGCACCGTGCTGCTGTGTGTAAAGGACCAGCAGCGACTGGCGGGGGGAGGGGCAGCAGACAGAGTCACAGGCTCAGGGGCTCAGGGGGCAGCTGGTAGCAGGACTCGGTCTCCGAGCCGGATGCTATTCAGTAGTACTATATTCAGTAGCACTGTAGTGTACGGGGGATTTTCTTGGGGTCTTCTTGGCTTCCTGCTTCCCACAACTCAGCCAAACTCCACTGCGCCGCCACAGCAGCTGCTGCTTGACTCTCAGCCCTCTCTAGACTCTTGACTCGGCTCCCGTGTACCGGGAGGGGCTGGGAGGAGGCAGGAGGCTACAGGCTAAATGCTGAATGCTGGAGGCAGAGGCTGAGGCGCTCCAATGCGCTGGTTCAATGTGCCTTGCACGCCCTGCCTCACTGCCTCACTGCCGTACCCCCGCTGCTGCTATTTTGTTGTTTTAACCGGACCTCTGGCACTGTTGGCACTGTGGAGATATCGACACGGCTTCCTGCTTGGCGTCCTCGCTCGCTCACCCGTTCTGCAAACTGCTCGCGTTCGCTGCTCACTACTGCTCTCTGCTGGCTCTCAGAGACAAACGCAAAACCAGCGCTGCATTAAGGGACGATCCAGCTTGCCAGTGAGTGCTCTTTGTAATGCAGCAGGCGCTGTTTTCCAACTGACACTAACCCACTTGGGGGACAATTTGCGATATTAATTTCTACAACAGCAGCACCCACCTGGGTAATACTACAAGGTCTGAAACTGCAAATACCATCATGCAACACGGCACACACCTGTACAAACTGAAGATCGTGCTCGAAGGGGCAGGGTCTGTTTTGAATAAAGAGCAGTTGAATCAAACCTTTTGCTGCTGCTGCAGTGTTATTCAGGCTCGTCAATAAGAATTTATTTTCGAAACGCGTTAAGCCAAGGAAACTGTTTTTTGCCAGTCTGGGGACTGCATGAGGATATGGAATCGAGTGAGCTCCTCAAAGTGGGCAAACTTTGTGGTATGGATTGAAAGTGGCTTGGTCCAAGTCGCGAGGAATCCCCTCCGTAGTGCACGGACCTGTGGCGTTGAAAACCAGCGCTGCATTAAGGGACGATTCCAGCTTGCCAGTGAGTGCTCTTTGTAATGCAGCAGGCGCTGTTTTCCAACTGACACTAACCCACTTGGGGGACAATTTGCGAGATTAATTTCTACAACAGCAGCACCCACCTGGGTAATACTACAAGGTCTGAAACTGCAAATACCATCATGCAACACGGCACACACCTGTGCAAACTGAAGATCGTGCTCGAAGGGGCGGGGTCTGTTTTGAATAAAGAGCAGTTGAATCAAACCTTTTGCTGTTGCTGCAGTGTTATTCAGGCTCGTGAACAAGAATGTATTTTCGAAACGCGTTGAGCCAATGAAACTGTTTTTTGCCAGTCTGGGGACTGCATGAGGATATGGAATCGAGTGAGCTCCTCAAAGTGGGCAAACTTTGTGGTATGGATTGAAAGTGGCTTGGTCCAAGTCGCGAGGAATCCCCTCCGTAGTGCACGGACCTGTGGCGTTGAAAACCAGCGCTGCATTAAGGGACGATTCCAGCTTGCCAGTGAGTGCTCTTTGTAATGCAGCAGGCGCTGTTTTCCAACTGACACTAACCCACTTAGGGGACAATTTGCGAGATTAATTTCTACAACAGCAGCACCCACCTGGGTAATACTACAAGGTCTGAAACTGCAAATACCATCATGCAACACGGCACACACCTGTGCAAACTGAAGATCGTGCTCGAAGGGGCGGGGTCTGTTTTGAATAAAGAGCAGTTGAATCAAACCTTTTGCTGTTGCTGCAGTGTTATTCAGGCTCGTGAACAAGAATTTATTTTCGAAACGCGTTGAGCCAATGAAACTGTTTTTTGCCAGTCTGGGGACCGGAGCAGGCTGTGACCTCACTGCATGAGGATATGGAATCGAGTGGGCTCCTCAAAGTGGGCAAACTTTGTGGTATGGATATATATATATATATATATATATATATATATATATATATATATATATATATATATATATATATATATATATATATATATGTATATATATATATATATATATATATATAGAGAGAGAGAGAGAGAGAGTAATTTTTCATTTGACAGAGGGGGGAATAAAGTGTCTTGTGAGTTAGCAATGATGGAACCCTTTTGGCTCCCAATGGACTCCGTAGTGCTGTGAAACAAGTGTTATAGCAGAATGTTATGAAGCCTGTTTTCGAATGTTGAGTTTGCAGTTACGCGCAGACCAATAAAGATGTGTAATACTAAGCTCCATGTGTGGCATAGTCATTAGTTGTTACCCGGGCTGGGGAAGAAGCTACAGTGTCTACCTCTTTCATATACACTCCTACGTAATTCCTGTTGCAATCATTATAGTTGTGTGAGCTACTTAAGGCTTAAGCTAGGTTTGAGCCAGATGCCTGGCTCTGCTAGAGTTCCACTTGGACCGGCAAGCCTTAAACAAACCGAAGTAAGCATTAATGTGGCTTCTGCCAGCCACCCACGCTCTAAACCAATAATTAAACACAAAACAATAAACCCTGATGTAAACAGCAAAAACAAAGAGGTACATATTTAGTAGATGAATTGCAGAATGTGAAACCAGAAAACCTTGGATAAATTCCACTACCCTGCTTGACCAAATTATGTGTTTTTGTGACTTGTCTTGGTTACTATGCATCCTCCATAGAGTTCCAAGTCCCTGCTGCTCAGCAAGTGAGTGAGGTCATTGAATGGTTGGAATGTTAAGAGTGTTTGTGCTTGGATGAGTGGACAGTTGGATTGTGAATGGCTGAGCAGCAAGATGCTGCTCTTGGTGGGGCTTTACCTGTAACTTTATCTGAACCTAATAAACCTACTTCTTTTATAACCTAGGGGATTACATGCTTGATTGTAACAGTGTTCCTCTGCAATTAGTTTATTTTAAAAGGCCTCCTACTTCATTATCAAATATTCATGATATACTCTGGTCAAAGTCTCCTTGTGATTGATTTAAAAGACTATAATTTTGCTACATGTACATTAAAAAACGGAGGCTTCTTGGTTCACTAATGGTGTTCTATGAGGGGTTGGTAGGAGCATGAATATTTCACTGTTCATGTTTATATACTATCACTTCTAATAAATACAACTCAATGTAGAAATATAATCCAATGTACTATGTTGAAATGCTACTGCACGTCAAAGAAATTACCTTTTTTTTATTTTGAAAAGACTATATCATATTTTTACATGATTTTTCTGCACGATTCAAATGCCAAGCATTTTCATGTCTCAGCTTGTGCACAGGCTATTAGAGCTAAGCCAGACCCTTAGGGGGTCATTAGGATGGCGGTGAAACCGCATCCTCTGGGCCGGCGGAAGCAACCGCCGGCCTGGAGGATGCGGATTTACCGTCGCGGGCATTGGAAATACCCGCCGCCACATTAGGATGTCGGTGGGATCAGCGGCGGACGGCAAGTCCTTCCGCCGCTGATCCACGGTGTTGACCGCAATTTGGTGGCGGTGTCCAAATTACGATGTGTGTGAAAACATGCTTTTCCGTGGCGGTTTTTCTGCCGTGGAAAAGCATGTGGAGATTTGCTTCAGGGGGGCCCTTGCGGGCCCCCAGGGTGTCGGGGGGTGGGAGGTGCACATGGGGGGTACCTATGGTACCCCACTGCTTTGGCATGCACAGGGTGGCAGGCACCACGCGATGCCTGACAAGTTGTGCTTGCCAAGGCTACATATGCATATTTTACATTGCGGCGGCTGCTGCTTAAAGCAGCACCCGCCGCAATGTAAAATATACGCGATGTGACCGCCAGGGTGACGGTCACATCCTAATTCGCACGGAGAGACCGCCGCTGCCCCTGCGGACGGTCCCTCCACCTCGGGATTGGCGGATGGACTCTGGTCCGTCCGCCATCCTAATAGGCCCCTCAGTTTGGCTGTGGATCGGCTATCCCTTTAATGCTTCCGCACACCTATCTGCAACAATTGGCATCAATGTGACCAATCCTCTGTACATTCTGAAAAGAGGCCAATGAATGAGCATGTAGTCTAAACATATTTTTTACATAGTAACAAGCACTGTCAGAAAGTCGCACAGCCTTTGTCTGTCTTTACTACATAGATCTGAATTGTGCGCAGTCACAAGCACCGAGCCGCACCCTTAAGTTACCAATACATCTAGTGGAAACAGTGCTGTAAATGGTCCAGTACAGAGTACCAGCACTTTTTATTTTGAGAGGGGGAGTACCCGCACTTCTCAAGAGAAATGCAATACTTTTAATCGGAGAGTACCAGTACTTCTCAGAAACAAGCAGGTACTTTGGTACAGAGTACCTGCACTTCTCTTTTTCCATTTCAAGCACTGAGTGGAAACCGAGCATGCAGTATGCACAAGGCTCCTATGTTGAGTGAAAAACATAACTATAAAAATACTTTGGTTAAAATGAAATATTCCTACGAAATTGGAACACATGTAATATGTGCATGAAGTATAAAGTGAAATGTGACGGGAACTTTGATTATCTTGGCAGATCTTGCACTCCTTATCGAGAAAGATTAGTGTTTTCACTTGTAACGTTGAGAGCATAAATAGAGCGCCGAGTAGGGGCCTGTTTCTAATTATGCTTTTTTTTCATTTTTCGAATTACTGCTGCTACTTGGCACTTGCAGGACCAGTCTGTCTCTGTCCAAAGTGGCAAAATACCAGGGTTGATTGGTAAGGCAGGCAGTCGAGCAATGCTCGAGGGGCCGGAATCGAAGTTCCAGCTGTGGGCTGCTTTTTTGGCAGCCTGGCGGAACGATTTGGGCTGTGTTTGGTGTGTTCAGATGTCGCCAGCGGCCCACTGGGGCACAGTGTGGCCTTTCTGGAGGCAGATAGGCATCCATTACCTCTCGTTTATCAACAGGCAGAGGTGCCACTCCCTTTCTCTGGCTGGTCCAGCCAATTAATGTGTGCATACTTAGCGGGACAGTTGGTCTGAGCAGAAGTGGCCTCACTTGTTTTCAGGTGTTTATAAAACTTCCCTGAAGCAGTCTTGTGTGGAAAGGCAATATGCAGAAGTGGGCCACTTTTTTAGGTCTTGCCTAGCATCGCAGCACATGCGCTGCTCGCTCTGTGAGATCTATTGTCGTTGGTTGCTTTCGGACGTGGGGTGGAAGCTGCACCCATGCTTTTGATTGCCATGTGCCACAATATATGCTGAACGCTCGCTTTTCATTGCAAGTGAGGCTTGTTTGTTCTCTCCCTGTCTCCTTTTCGGCTCGCCCACCCGGACTGGATATTTAGCTCACGCACTGCGTCTCTTTTGCTCACGCACAGAGTCTCTTCCACCTTGTTTAATGCGCATGGCGTGCTTTCACTTTCAGCAGCAGCACCTTGTTTCATTTACCTTATCCACCCTCTGCATAAAAGCTGCCCCTTCCCTCTGCTGAAAAAATGCTGAGCCTGTGGTAAAGGAAGGAAGGAGACCCCGGTCTAGCCGTAACACAGGGACCAAGTTCCAAGAATGACAGCCCTGTGTAGATCATGCACATGCATCCTCCGCAGCTGCTCCCTCCCAGCTTCTATAGACTCCGGTGACGCGGCGCTACTATGGTGGCAGCTCCAGGGGAGGAATATATTTTGAGAAGGATTTGTGCATTGTCCCAAAAGCGAAATCCCTTATAAGGCTCGGATTCAGTGTCTGCTCTGTGCTTCCAACCTTGGCAGCGACAGGTAAGAACCAAGGGAAAAGCGGGGATGAAACAAAGACGCTAACAGTCTGGGGGAAACGTCCGATTCAGCTGTGGCGGTGTGGGGCTTTAATAAGGGGATGTTGAGGGAGATATTTTAATTGCAGATCATTTTGGACTGTACACCTGTTCCTTCATTCTCTATATGAATTAGATGCGTTAGTCCGTGTACTGTTTTTGGTGTCGTTTTGG
Source organism: Lissotriton vulgaris (assembly GCF_964263255.1). Lineage (NCBI taxonomy): Eukaryota > Metazoa > Chordata > Amphibia > Caudata > Salamandridae > Lissotriton > Lissotriton vulgaris. The sequence continues at coordinate 927,466,383 of NC_141698.1, forward strand.
ACTTCTAGTTGCACAGTATTCGCCTCACCTCTATCTAAAGTTGATGTGTGCAGTGCACCCACTCACGTAAACGTCTTCCTCGGCACACTGGAACTACCTACGGCTATGACTTCAGCCCGCCTCGCTGTGGGCTCCGCTTCACCACAACCCAACCATCTCTGATTGCTTTTGTAACAGCAACATTGAACTCTCCACTTCCTACTGCAAGTGGAGTGACTGCAGAATTTTGACTCTCCACAGACATTCTGATTCTATCTTGACTCAAAAATTCAGACACTGATACTGGCATCTGTCACACTAGCACCTACTATTTTTTGACCAATACTTCAGGTAGTCACAGTTACTGTTCTTTGTAGGATTGAGGCTTTCATGTTTCTCTATTAGGCGTTCCAGGTCAGTAGCATTGTTATTATACAATCATTTATAAACAGTAAAAAACAAAAGTGTTGAAAAAGCGGTGCATTCCTTAGGTACTGGTAATCAATTGAAGCTTGTTGTTTTAGGTTCTTCACCCTTCTCAGTGTGAACCACGATTGGCCAAGGGGCCAGGTCCTACGGGGTTATGGTTTACGAATGTCCCTCCCTAGCTGGGACACTGAGCATATGAGCAGTTCAGACTACCCCCCAGCTCCGTTTTTAAGGAATGCAGACTAGTTCCTGGGTCCAAGTTATCCCCCAGTAAGAGGCGCCAGTGCGTTCAGTAGGAGCAGTAAGTGACCAGTGTTGCAGCTGATCACGTCTCTTTCATTTGGCACACCCATCGGTCGCCAGGTCCTACGGGGTTATGGTTTACGAATGTCCCTCCCTAGCTGGGACACTGAGCATATGAGCAGTTCAGACTACCCCCCAGCTCCGTTTTTAAGGAATGCAGACTAGTTCCTGGGTCCAAGTTATCCCCCAGTAAGAGGCGCCAGTGCGTTCAGTAGGAGCAGTAAGTGATCAGTGTTGCAGCTGATCACGTCTCTTTCATTTGGCACACCCATCGGTTGGCTACAGTGGAAAGCAACCCGTAAGAAATGCTGGTTGCCCTCATGGGAACCCTATTGGCAGCCTCCATGAGCAGGAACTGGCCTTGTATTGTAGTGTCACATTTGCAGAGCTCTTCATATTTCTCCTGACACTGCTAAGCACCTCCAGTTAGCGTTGGTACATGGGCCTGGGGCAGTCCGGAGTGTATGGTTGGAACGTTTTCTAGTGAAGTATGTCCTCTGTTGAAGTTGTTGTTTGAGGAAGGTGAGGTTTAGAGATGTGCTCCAAGCACAGTGCAGTCTGTGTAACACTACTTAATCATGTGGTCTGCAGATAGTGTGAGAATAGGTGCAGCTATGTATACTACTTTTCCTTTTATACACACAGATAATACTCTGAATTTCGAGGTAAATGTCTTGGGAAGAGCCACACCATTTAATGCTTAGAGACAGATGTCGATTTTCAATATTTGGTCAGAGATTGAGTTCCAACAGTTTGCTGGCTGGACATAAAAAGGGGTTCCACCACTTGCTTACAAGAGAACTAACATGGGGCTGGGTTGCTGGTGCTCAAATCCTGAACAAGGTTCAACAAATCCTTCATTGTTTTTTACATTTCAGAAGCATTTTCTCCAGTTCACATCACAGCTCCTGGTATCGAGAGCAACTGAAATACTGGAAATACTCCTCTGGATATGGCTCTGGTCATTCTGGCATGCTTCATCATAGGACTGAAGGGGTTGCAAATGTTGTTCTGTTACTAGCTTTTACATGATGGATGATTCATAGCACCTTCTAGCCAGTTCTCAAACCGCTGCATATCAAGGGCCCGATGTAGGTGGCCAATACCGGTCGGAAACGGCCGAATTCGGCCGTTTCCGACCGGTATTTGGCCTTTTGAGATGTAGGGGACCTTTTTTTGTCCGAATCGGTATTTTACCAATTCGGTAAAATTACCGAATTTGAAAAATACCGAATAGGTAAGTTTACCGAGTTTTAAAATTCGGGATGTAGGTGGGACTACTTTCAGTCCCACAGGCCCTTCAGATTCGGTATTTTTTTACACCCAATCCAATTGGGTGTTAAAATACCGAATCCAGGTGTGCATGCACATGTGTGCATGCACACCTATGCCATGTGACAGACAGACATGCCCTTAGGGCATGTCTGTGTGCCACATGGCACACAAGCCAGTATTGGGGGAGCTAGAGGGTGTCAAAGTGACACCCCCTGCACCCTTGCAGAAATCGGTAATTACTGAATCGGTAAATACCGATTCGGTAATGCACATTGATTCCTATGGGCTTCAAGGCCCATAGGAATCAATGGGGGATACCGATTCGGTATTTACAGAATAGGTAAATACCGAATCTTACAGATTCGGTATTTACCGATTCTGAAATACCCACATCTCCCCCCCTCCAATTTACCACTTCTTAAATACCGAATCGGTATGATTCGGTATTTAAGAAGTGGTAAATTGGAGTTTACCTACATCGGGCCCCAAGTGTTGTTATTAGCCAATGCGTGGTTCCCGTTTTATCAGGTCTGGAAGAATGGGGCTGCGTATCCTCTTTGGGAGTCTAACGTGTAAACTTCAGTTTACACCTATCTCAGTATTGGATTTCGTATTCCATTGAACTATCTTAATAGGAAAGAAATTGCACCCTAGATACGTTTTCAGAGCTGCATCACAGTGGATTCGCTACATGAAGGCAGTGAACATGTCTTTCCTTTGGTAGTATGGTGTTTAGATCAGCATTTCTTAATCAGCAGGGGTTTTTGTGGTTATATGGTAAGTTTTGTACCCTAATAGTACACGTTTTTAGTTGTGAGTGGACTGGGGCTTACTGTCTATGTGAGGGGGTGTCCAAGCTAGTGGGTTATATTTTTGGGGTGGTTGTGAGCATGTTGAGAGCGAGTGTGTGCTAAGAGTGAACTACTTCAAGTGGTAAGGGAAGAGCCAGATTTTCAGGGTTGTGTTGTACATTTTTGTGATCTTGTATGGTTCCTATGTTTTAGAAGAGTAAGATCCTGGGTGCTTTCTGCAGCAAGGGAGGAAGACCTACCTATGTGTTGCTTGTCGTGTTAGTAAGAGCTATGCTATCTTATTATTTCTTACTGTAGGCATTTAGAATCTCTACCATAAATTGCTAAGCAGGTTATGCTGATGGTCATCAAATGTATCTAGTTTATACATAGGTTTCTGAAGCTTATGCAAATAGCAAAAGTACTTCTCCACTTTTTTAAACTGTAGTCTTGTTGGCACTTGATTCTGTCAGACCTTCTAAACAGTATTGTAATAAAAGTTCCAAGGGCCTTCTTTGGTCTCCTTCATTCTTCCTTGTTTGCTGTTTTCTATTTGACGTCTCAACCTTAGACCTTCTTAAGTAATTTATTGATGTCATTTGTATTCTTTTATCTAATCTTGTGGATGCATTTTATATGTTCTGATTTTTAACTTGTTGTGCTATGTAATGCTTTTAAAGATGTTTTATCGAAATAAAGCCTATTGACTGACTGACTGACTATTTGACGTCTCAACCTAAGTGAAATATCCTTTCACTTCATCCTCTATGCAGCCCCACAACTATTCCATTCTCTCCAGCACTTACAGATTCTCGTCAGTAGCTCTGATCTTGCTTACATTAGCCCCCCATGATTCACCGTTTCCCATTTCTAAATAATTTCCCGGCACCTTCACAGACCCCCTTCTTCTGTGCTTGCTGCTTCTCTATTCTGTTTTCTTTCCTGCTCCTTATCTTCGTGCGGCCCTCAGACCCTCATCTAAAATAAAAGCCATTGTTATTTGCAATGTCAATAACTCAAACTCATGCAAATGCGAGACCTATTGCATTGCAAATGCTTGCTTTTAGCATACCCGGACCGATTTCTAATCCCAATCCAACCCTGCAAAATACCGCAGCTCCAGTCCAGACGTTTAAGGTACCCCTAAGGTCTAAGGCGTGGCAGAAGCTACGCCTTAAATTAGCACTTACAACACTCACTTTATGTGATACAGATCCCAAGCTCCGCAGGTGGACAACTATTAATTATTTGCACAAGCCCTACTGATTGTTGTACGATAAATTAGTTTTAAGAACACTGTTCTTAGAACAGGATATACATTCACCTACAACTTCGGATGAATTTGCCTTCATTAATCTTACATTCTTAAAGGACAGGAGTTGGCAGGTGTGGAATAGTATTCTGAGCAGGTGTGGAAGAGTATTCAGATGTTTCTCTCCCTAAGGAGGCATGCTACTAAAGTGAACGAGCAGGCGCGGCCTGGGCGTGGAGTCGTCAGTGTTTACTTATGGCTGCCTTGCAGCACAATGCGAAACAGGCACGCGCCGTACAGTACCCAGGCCACTAAACCTCCGTGTTCCCTGCATTGTGACGTCGCGCTGAGGTTGTTGTGACGCGGTAAACACCTGAGGACTCCCCGAAGCAGAGCGAGAGTTCCGGGCTCATATGGAGCCTTCCAAGTGAGGTGGAAACGCAGGGGTAGCCTCACGAGCGTGGCGGCCCCTGTGCGGCTCGCGTACCAGTACCACGCTGGCTGCGTTTTCGAGCCGCAGCCGATTGAGGTAAGGATGGCGAGCTGCCCCTCCCTTTCTGCCCTGGCGGTTGGATCAGCCAGGCCGTATGGTAATGTAGGGGCGGGGTCTGAGCCGAGCAGGATGTGCGGTGCTACCCGCGGGCGGGGTCTCCTGCGTGACGCGGCGAATGTTCCGCGCTGGTAGCGAGCACAGCTGACTGCGCACAGGAAGCAGCGCCGCGGCAGCTGACGGTGGGAAGGGACCCCCATCGTTCCCGGGGTGCGTGGAAAGCCGGACACGGAGCGGCGGGGTCCATTATGCACTCTAGGTACCCTGCGCTGCTGCTGTTGTTCCCTCTGGCGCGGGGTGGGGAGGGCGCAGATGTGTGGACACACGGAGGGGTGACAGGTGTGACGAAAATATCTGTACCTCTGACATTATGACCTAGGTGACTGTTTCCTGGGTTTGGTCTGTAAAGCCTTTTTTTTTAATAATTTGTGGTATTTCGGTTATTAGATCACTTGTGCGCTTTATCAGCTTCTGAAGGGAGGATGCAAACTGTCAGATGGCAGTAGTTTTACTTAAACAGTGACATCAGCAGTCCGGTCACTGAATGTAAAAAATAAAAAAAAATCAACTCTCTACTGTTTATCCACCGATTTAAACATTCTGGCTGGCTGGCCCACCCTGCATTTGTCAAGGAAATTAATGTTACCTGTCTAGGTGTTTTGGAGGATTTTGTTTAGCAAACCAGATATCTTTTCGGCGACCTAATGATTGGCAACTGGAAGTTGTTTGAACTGTGTTTTTTAGGATACAACTATGAAGGGGAAGCACCTACCAGGTGTACATACGTTTCTCATTATCCTCAATAAATAAACATTCGGTATTATCTCGAAATCACTCACCGAAATCCTATTTCAGGCCTCTTACGTGTTGCTGCTACTCGAAAGAACATTCTCTTTTGTACACTAATGAACGCAACTGTGGAACATGTTTCGGAAACCATGAGCTCTAGCACCTTCCTCTAAAAAAAAGAAACAAATCAAATACACTTTCTAAATTTTATCGGCACCCTTTTGACAGCCAGAATCGAAGGTTAGCTGCTTAGAACAATTGCAATGCGTTACTATCATTATGGAGCTCACACCATATAATAAATCGTCTATATGACTTGATTACAGGTGTAAAACTCGGTAGTAGTCGTAATATGAATTTCTCGATATAGATTGATATTCAAACTGGTAAGGTTCAGGTCACTTTAATCTCCTTTATTATCTTCCAAGCTTACTAGCGGTGGCTGCTGCCAATCTGACGTGGGGATGTAGCGCAGGGATGTTTCTTCTTCTTCTTATTTTTTATTTACAAAACTATAGACTTACCTTTCACTGCTGGCCGCTACGATCTACTGCTCCTGCACCGTGCTACTCCTCTGCTCCCAGCACTGCAATTCCAATGAGATTGATTGATTGATTGAGCATAGACTCCCAGACTCCCCACGCATTCCCAACGCATTCCCAATGCTTCTCTTATGCTTTTACTCCCAGCATGAGAGAAGCACAGTGTTTGGGCAGAGTGGTCCGGTTTCAAGCTCCAGCAGGGACTTGGAGCCTGTGCCCCTGAGCCCTGCTGATATCTCCCAGGTCCAGCCTGGATATTTCCAAGTGCGCGTGTCGGGTTGGCCATCTGAAGATGGCCTGCCAAACCGACATGCACTTTTTCAGGGCCTACCAGTCCTCCTCCCCCTGCTGCTGATGCTGCTACATGGCCCCGCCTGGACTACGCGACTGGAAGTGCTAACATAAATTGACAATTAAATACTTGTCATTTTGATTTTTCTTCTGTCTGCTGCATTTCAGCAGTGGGGCAACGCTCCTCTGCCATAGCAGAGTAGCTGCACCTCAAGCTTATCTTTATGTACGTACCCACCTACACTTCATTTTGCAGGCCTATTGGTAAACTGGGTGGAGAGTGGCAGGTAAACTGTAGGTTCACCAGAGTGTTTGCACAGATAACTGCCAAATTTGACTGCTTAAACTTGAACTACCAAAACCTTATTATCTATGATGTTTTAGTCTTATTTTGTTCCCATTAAATTAACACAACTGAAGTGGGTGGTTTTAGAGGTCAAAAGTTCAGGACTGGAGACAGTGCCTGTAGTTACCTGGATTGAGGCAGACACTCTATATGGTGAAGCTGACCACCTTGAATACAATGTGTTATACCTTGATTCCTATAAATGCATCCCCGCCTTAGCTGCTCAGCCAGAATGAATGTGATGACTGCGTGGAATGTTGGAATGCCTGATGAGAGAGAGAGTGGAATGTTGGAATGCCTGATGAGAGAGGGAGAGAGAGTGGAATGTTTGTGTGCCTGCTTGTGTGGCATGAGTGACCGTTGGAGAGAGTGGGTGAGCAGCAACCATGCTGCTCCTGGTGGGACCTCTATGAAACTTGTAACATATTTCTACTGAACCAACCAATAAACCTTTTTACTCGTGTTATACCTCCTGGCTACCTCTGGTCATCTTTGGAGTCTACTTTACTACACAATGCCTCATATCTTGGAGGTGAATCTTGCCTCTAAAGTGCACCACTGTGGTTGATGGAGTACAGATGTGAACTAGCTGTACAATCTTCTGCTCTACAGAGGATATATTTCAGTGGTAAGAGGAGGATGTCTATGTTGCCAGCTAGCAGGAAAAGGCCACCTGGTTACATATCGCAGGATGAGACCTTGGCTGTCAGATCTGAAGTCATGCTCCCAGAGGCTTGCCCTCAATTTGTAGAGAAATAGGAGCTGCTGCCAAGTTATTTGCATTTTTAAGGATAATGGTCTTGAACATGTCTCTTTCCATGTAGAAGCCTAAGGATTCTGTGTTTCTGGTGATTAATCGCCCGAGGGTTAGTGCAGTGAGCAGTTCTCATAAGCTTGTTAGTTGCTATTGGCTATCAGGATAGACTCTTTTTTTGGGGGTGGGGGTACACCTTCAAGTAGGTTGTCAACATCTAGGCTTCAGTGGTGGACTGGCAGTACTTTAGGTGGTTGAGGTGTTCAAGTAGAGCTAAATGTCCTCTTCATACTGGTAAATCTTGACGTCCGTGCCAACTAGGGGGGGTGGGGGGTTGGGGGGGAAGAGAGATCCTTGTAGAGAATTGAGGTGACCAGTGATGATATGGAGCCTTAAGGAACATTGTAGATCACTGGGATGTGTGCTTATCTTGAGAAACGCGCTTGGATGCGCTTGTACTTGTCTGTCAGATAGGAGACTAATCATTCAATGACTGTTCAATCAAGCCTTTATATATTAAGTAAGTGTGACTGGGTGGATGACTCTTTTGAACCCTGTAGAGAGCTCCAGGAGGATGAGGATTAAGCGGCTTCACTCTCTGTGGTGCGAAGATCATCAGTAACAACAATCTGGTGTCTGTCTCTTTGCTACATTTGGTCCCTCTTTATTACAAAGACCAGAACTTTAAGTTCATAACTTTGACTGACTACGTCCCCCACTTCGAATTTCTAGCCTGAAATGTCATAATTTGTTTTCTTCATTACACTATTTTTTTTTATTTTAAATGGACACCAGATAATGTAATTGAGCATAAGCACCACCAGTATTTAAGTTTAATAAAATAACCACGACCCTTTTGCCACACCAGAGCAGAACTTCACATCAGTTTTGTAAAAGTACAACATTGCCTTAGTTATGACGCCTCTGTGAACACCAGCCAACCTATTGGAATTGGTTATTCTACATGAACATTCTATTATCAGTAAAATGTCAATGTCCTTCTTGGACCTTATGTGACTGGGGACTAAAGAGGGGGGCAGTCTCACCTGGCACACCACCCCCTTCCAAAAAGTTGGGAGCAGCTTTAACTAGAGGAAACCCCATGTAACTCATTTTGTATTAAGTAAGTCATATTATTTTCAATCTACATTTTGTAATCCAAGCTAAAACCATTAAAATGAATAACTCAAAGCTTCTGTCATTTTAGAGTCATGTAATTAAATTATGGTGATTCTAAATTGTAGGAGTCGAAGCTCGGGTGGGGGGGGGGGGGTGCACCTTTGGCATGCATTGAGCTCCACAAACTAAATTTACTTTACCTTCAGTTACATCAAGAACCAACTTGAACTGACCACCTGATTACATACACCTGGTCTTTCTGAATCCACACATGTCAAGACTGTAAAGCTTCTGGTTTGTTGCGTAATTTATATATATTTTTCCCAAGGGTGGGTTGTGCATCTCCATCCTTCGATACACACCGGTCAGGTTGCCATCTAGGTGCATCTCGTGTTTTTTCAGTTGAAAAGTGATGGTGCTTCTGGGTAAACTGATCCGTATATGACCATAGTTAGCCTCTGCTTACAATCCAAACCTAACGTGCTGCTTGTACAAGAGAAAGAATTACATGTTTGCTGCTATTAAAAATAATTTAAGCAAAGTTGTGAAAATATCTACGGCATCAACTACAAATAAAGCCTTTCTGTTTTTGAAATGTAAGACTCAATCTGAGAAATGCAGACAGATGGCAAACCTATCCGTGGCAAACATTCTACAGTGTAAGAACCGTGAATTCGAAAAATGTGTTTCTGTTCTATGAAGATGGTAATAATTGGCATGATAGCTTTTTAGTCAGTTTCCTAGTAGCCGAGTTGGCATGGTTTCATAGTTAGAAGTGTCACTAACAGGCAATAATTCCCTCCTAGACTAAGCTCAATTATCTGAAGAGCCCCCCCTAATGAGAATGGAAGGAAATCAAATAAATATATATATTTATTTGGTGGAGATTGATGATCAGCACAAAGCATTGAAAAAGACGTGCATTTCTCTTGTGTAAAGGACCTGAAGGGGGAATATAGACTAGTCAATGGCGTTGATACCTGTACGGGATTGGAGTGTCTCCGAAGGGAGGGTATATACTAAAATCTCTCCGTTATTTTTTTGAGTAAAGCTGAAGGATGAACGACCTAAGAGAACTGAACCAAATTTTACTTAAACACAACGGCGGGTCTCATGTTTTATTTTACGTATTTGTTGCATGTCTGTTAAATACTTTGGCTGGCATTTTAGTGACATCCTGGCAGCTAATTTATATTGAGGTTTGCCTTATTTCGGCATATTTGACTTTCACGATCATTTAAAAAAAAACTATAACTTTACAAACCCTGCCCTGGAATACTTGCTATATGGATGCACGCTAATAATCCATTGGCACTGAGGATTTGAGGGTTCACCATATAGGGACTGATAATACCACTCTCTGTGATAAAGGATGTCTTTTTGCATTGCAATGTTCACAAACTTTAAACCGAAGTTTGCAGGCTTAAGAAGTGTTTTTAACTGCCCAAAAAAGTTTGTGTAATTTTATAGGTTTCAATATTAACTTAGTAATAAATGCACTATATTTTAGGCCCCGTGCAGTTTTCTAGCTCTGGTTATGGTCACTACTTGAGCAATAAGACCATGCCTATGATGTACCCTCAATGGAAAGAAATATTTGCTTTGGTTGCTGTGATCTAAAAGTTGTGACCGTAATAGGTCTGGCCTTGAGACCAACTTCAGCTGTCTTACCACCCCAATTTATCTATAAACGAATAAAAAAAAATACAAACCTACAGGGGCTTTCCTTTAGGCTTTGTCATCCCTTGGTCTCTGCACGTGTTTATTCACATATTGCTCCAGCCCACAGCAGCATGGGGCAGTGGGTCAGCCTACTTTATCACTTGACCTCCTTGCACTGTGAGTGCATAATGTTTACACAGGCGCACCCGCTTAATTTTATATTTCTTCTTTTCCCACTGTTTTTGCTTATAACCTGTGTGATAAATAAATCCATTATGGCAAGCATTCCTAGGTCATACCTATTCGTTTTGCCAATACTTGTTGACTGGCTCTAATCACTGTGTACATAGTGTGCTCTCCAGTGAGTTTCCCTGCCTTGTGCGATTCAAACGTGTACAGTGCTTAAAGGTTTTCCCAAAAGGAATTCGAACACCTTGACCTGTCTTGCAGGTTTCTCGGGGACGTGCTTTGTGAGGCTGCAAAAGAATATGCCTTTGTGCCTGTGAAACTCTGTAAATAATACTTAAATCTCCGGCTGTGCTGTCTCGAAAATATTTATTTTAACACTCGTGCAGTGCCTATTTTGTTCACCCAAGTAATCGACAGGGTCAGGGACATACATTTTTAATACGATCCAATGTCACCCCCCCCCCCCCCCCCCCCCCCGTTGCTTTTAGTTTTTGTGAACTCTGTTGAGCGAAGTTTAACATCCGAGGGAGTGTTTGCTTTCTACATCCTCAAAAAGGCTTATGTTGTTTTTGTGCAAAATCAGTTGGGCTAAGCCCCTTCATTGATTGCAGAATTAGACTTGAAAATGTTTACCTTTTTTTCGAAGCGTGACCAAAAAAAAGGGATCAGAGTTGGTTGCCTGTTTTCTTCTCGGTACATACAAGTAAAAACGACAGGTAGCAGAAGTCACGGCAGGTTATACAACATTGTTTTACAGACACTGCAGTATATCGACCCTGCTGCACCTGTGTCCCCACAATCCATAGCTCCTGTATAGGCTTCTGGGAGCAGCACAGGGCATGAATAGTTCACTAGTAAAACCTCCTTGGATGTACTGGTTTTATTACAAGGTGGAGGTAGTGGACAACATCCGTCTCACCCTTGATAGAGACGAGTCTGCTGTCCTTATCCTATTGGATCTGTCGGCAGCCTTTGACACCGTCTCTCACAGCATTCTTCACCAACGACTGTGGGAGATTGGTGTCAGAGGCAAAGCCAGTGCTTGGTTTGAGGGTTATCTAGCAGACCGTCACACATACGTAAAGGTTAACACCCTGGAATCTAGTAAGATCCCCCTTTCCGTAGGAGTTCCACAGGGATCTATTCTAAGTCCCCTGCCTTTCAATTTGTATCTCACCCCCCTGGCCAATATTATAAAATCACACGGCTTTTCCACAGTGTCTTACGCGGACGATACCCAGGTGTTGATTACCTGCAGCTTAGATTTTCTTGACACCCGTTCCAGATTTCAGAAATGCATGATCTCGATCAGGGACTGGATGAATGCTAACAAACTTCAACTCAATTACAGCAAGACAGAAATAATGCTGTTTGGTAAGGCCAAGCTGATATGGGCACAAGATTGGTGGCCCCAAGAACTGGGACCCTGCCCAGAGCCCAAAGATGTGGTAGGCGACCTGGGAATTATGATTGAACCCACCCTTTCTATGAAATCCCACGTCAATCAAGTCTCTCGCACCTACTATGGTATCTTGCGCAAATTGCGTAAAATATTTAAATGGCTTCCCCTTGAGTCTAGGAAGCCCCTGATTCAGGGGCTCATCATCAGCCGCTTAGACTACGGCAATGCCTTGTTTGCCTCCATTAGCGAGTGTCTGCTGACCAAGCTACAAACCCTTCAGAACGCCGCAGCTCGTTTGGTGCTTGGGCTGTCCCCTAGGTCACCCTCTCTGCCCAGTCTCAAGGAGCTACACTGGCTCCCTGTGCGCCAAAGAAGTCACTTCAAGATACTTAGTATCGTCCACAAGCTCCTTTCTGGTATAGGGCCCTCCTACTTAGTGAAATAACTGGTTTGGTACAACCCCCCCAGAGTCCTAAGATCCAGCTCCAAATCCCTCCTGGTCCAGCCAAGGGCCAGGACTTCGAGAAATGGTTGCCGGGCTTTTTCTTATATAGCTCCCCTACTCTGGAACAAGCTGCCCCTCCATCTGTCGTCCCTATCCAACCATCTGGCCTTTCGGAGGGGTCTGAAAACATGGCTCTTTCCCAACTAATTTGCGCCACCTCTCTTGAACTCATGGTTGTCGTCTCTCTCTGCTAAGCGCCTTGAGACCTTTCTGGTGAATCGTGCGCTATACAAGAACCTATGACTATGAATCGTGGATACCCATAGTTCTATAAACAGGGGATTGAAGAACCACTTCTAATACTCCTACTGGGCATTAGGCACACCAGATCTATTTTAGTCACCTCTGAGTCTGTGTGTCGAATAACTCCTTTTTGTTTTTTTTTGTCCATACTTACACCATAACATTACAGTAACATTCAGTTTTATGATCAGTTTCTATGGTATAGCTGTTTTTTTGGCATCACTGATAGCGCAACACAACAGAACCACGAGTCTCCTGAGGCGGAAGCCGGGAGTGAGCCTAATTCTTTTAAAATTGTTTGTGCATTACTTTGTTTTTAAAAATACCTACTCACCTCCTGGTCACGAACAGCGTCTTCAGAGCTGCAACGATTCCTATCATCGCCATTACCGAGGGCGAGGCGCGTCCTTAGACACGCCCACCTCAGCTGGCCACGCCCCCTGAAACCGGCTATGAAAGTGCGCGCAGCTGATAGCGCGACACAACAGAACCACGAGTCTCCTGAGGCGGAAGCCGGGAGTGAGCCTAATTCTTTTAAAATTGTTTGTGCATTACTTTGTTTTTAAAAATACCTACTCACCTCCTGGTCACGAACAGCGTCTTCAGCGCTGCAACGATTCCTATCATCGCCATTACCGAGGGCGAGGCGCGTCCTTAGACACGCCCACCTCAGCTGGCCACGCCCCCTGAAACCGGCTATGAAAGTGCGCGCAGCTGATAGTGCGACACAACAGAACCACGAGTCTCCTGAGGCGGAAGCCGGGAGTGAGCCTAATTCTTTTAAAATTGTTTGTGCATTACTTTGTTTTTAAAAATACCTACTCACCTCCTGGTCACGAACAGCGTCTTCAGCGCTGCAACGATTCCTATCATCGCCATTACCGAGGGCGAGGCGCGTCCTTAGACACGCCCACCTCAGCTGGCCACGCCCCTGAAACCGGCTATAAAAGTGCGCGCAGCTGATAGCGCCACACAACAGAACCACGAGTCTCCTGAGACGGAAGCCGGGAGTGAGCCTAATTCTTTTAAAATTGTTTGTGTATTACTTTGTTTTTAAAAATACCTACTCACCTCCTGGCCACGAACAGCGTCTTCAGCGCTGCAACGATTCCTATCATCGCCATTACCGAGGGCGAGGCGCGTCCTTAGACACGCCCACCTCAGCTGGCCACGCCCCCTGAAACCGGCTATGAAAGTGCGCGCAGCTGATAGCGCGACACAACAGAACCACGAGTCTCCTGAGGCGGAAGCCGGGAGTGAGCCTAATTCTTTTAAAATTGTTTGTGCATTACTTTGTTTTTAAAAATACCTACTCACCTCCTGGTCACGAACAGCGTCTTCAGCGCTGCAACGATTCCTATCATCGCCATTACCGAGGGTGAGGCGCGTCCTTAGACACGCCCACCTCAGCTGGCCACGCCCCCTGAAACCGGCTATGAAAGTGCGCGCAGCTGATAGCGCGACACAACAGAACCACGAGTCTCCTGAGGCGGAAGCCGGGAGTGAGCCTAATTCTTTTAAAATTGTTTGTGCATTACTTTGTTTTTAAAAATACCTACTCACCTCCTGGTCACGAACAGCGTCTTCAGCGCTGCAACGATTCCTATCATCGCCATTACCGAGGGCGAGGCGCGTCCTTAGACACGCCCACCTCAGCTGGCCACGCCCCCTGAAACCGGCTATGAAAGTGCGCGCAGCTGATAGCGCGACACAACAGAACCACGAGTCTCCCGAGGCGGAAGCCGGGAGTGAGCCTAATTCTTTTAAAATTGTTTGTGCATTACTTTGTTTTTAAAAATACCTACTCACCTCCTGGTCACGAACAGCGTCTTCAGCGCTGCAACGATTCCTATCATCGCCATTACCGAGGGCGAGGCGCGTCCTTAGACACGCCCACCTCAGCTGGCCACGCCCCCTGAAACCGGCTATGAAAGTGCGCGCAGCTGATAGCGCGACACAACAGAACCACGAGTCTCCCGAGGCGGAAGCCGGGAGTGAGCCTAATTCTTTTAAAATTGTTTGTGCATTACTTTGTTTTTAAAAATACCTACTCACCTCCTGGTCACGAACAGCGTCTTCAGCGCTGCAACGATTCCTATCATCGCCATTACCGAGGGCGAGGCGCGTCCTTAGACACGCCCACCTCAGCTGGCCACGCCCCCTGAAACCGGCTATGAAAGTGCGCGCAGCTGATAGCGCGACACAACAGAACCACGAGTCTCCTGAGGCGGAAGCCGGGAGTGAGCCTAATTCTTTTAAAATTGTTTGTGCATTACTTTGTTTTTAAAAATACCTACTCACCTCCTGGTCACGAACAGCGTCTTCAGCGCTGCAACGATTCCTATCATCGCCATTACCGAGGGCGAGGCGCGTCCTTAGACACGCCCACCTCAGCTGGCCACGCCCCTGAAACCGGCTATAAAAGTGCGCGCAGCTGATAGCGCGACACAACAGAACCACGAGTCTCCTGAGGCGGAAGCCGGGAATGAGCCTAATTCTTTTAAAATTGTTTGTGTATTACTTTGTTTTTAAAAATACCTACTCACCTCCTGGTCACGAACAGCGTCTTCAGCGCTGCAACGATTCCTATCATCGCCATTACCGAGGGCGAGGCGCGTCCTTAGACACGCCCACCTCAGCTGGCCACGCCCCCTGAAACCGGCTATGAAAGTGCGCGCAGCTGATAGCGCGACACAACAGAACCACGAGTCTCCTGAGGCGGAAGCCGGGAGTGAGCCTAATTCTTTTAAAATTGTTTGTGCATTACTTTGTTTTTAAAAATACCTACTCACCTCCTGGTCACGAACAGCGTCTTCAGCGCTGCAACGATTCCTATCATCGCCATTACCGAGGGTGAGGCGCGTCCTTAGACACGCCCACCTCAGCTGGCCACGCCCCCTGAAACCGGCTATGAAAGTGCGCGCAGCTGATAGCGCGACACAACAGAACCACGAGTCTCCTGAGGCGGAAGCCGGGAGTGAGCCTAATTCTTTTAAAATTGTTTGTGCATTACTTTGTTTTTAAAAATACCTACTCACCTCCTGGTCACGAACAGCGTCTTCAGCGCTGCAACGATTCCTATCATCGCCATTACCGAGGGCGAGGCGCGTCCTTAGACACGCCCACCTCAGCTGGCCACGCCCCCTGAAACCGGCTATGAAAGTGCGCGCAGCTGATAGCGCGACACAACAGAACCACGAGTCTCCTGAGGCGGAAGCCGGGAGTGAGCCTAATTCTTTTAAAATTGTTTGTGCATTACTTTGTTTTAAAAAATACCTACTCACCTCCTGGTCACGAACAGCGTCTTCAGCGCTGCAACGATTCCTATCATCGCCATTACCGAGGGCGAGGCGCGTCCTTAGACACGCCCACCTCAGCTGGCCACGCCCCCTGAAACCGGCTATAAAAGTGCGCGCAGCTGATAGCGCGACACAACAGAACCACGAGTCTCCTGAGGCGGAAGCCGGGAGTGAGCCTAATTCTTTTAAAATTGTTTGTGTATTACTTTGTTTTTAAAAATACCTACTCACCTCCTGGTCACGAACAGCGTCTTCAGCGCTGCAACGATTCCTATCATCGCCATTACCGAGGGCGAGGCGCGTCCTTAGACACGCCCACCTCAGCTGGCCACGCCCCCTGAAACCGGCTATGAAAGTGCGCGCAGCTGATAGCGCGACACAACAGAACCACGAGTCTCCCGAGGCGGAAGCCGGGAGTGAGCCTAATTCTTTTAAAATTGTTTGTGCATTACTTTGTTTTTAAAAATACCTACTCACCTCCTGGTCACGAACAGCGTCTTCAGCGCTGCAACGATTCCTATCATCGCCATTACCGAGGGCGAGGCGCGTCCTTAGACACGCCCACCTCAGCTGGCCACGCCCCCTGAAACCGGCTATGAAAGTGCGCGCAGCTGATAGCGCGACACAACAGAACCACGAGTCTCCTGAGGCGGAAGCCGGGAGTGAGCCTAATTCTTTTAAAATTGTTTGTGCATTACTTTGTTTTTAAAAATACCTACTCACCTCCTGGTCACGAACAGCGTCTTCAGCGCTGCAACGATTCCTATCATCGCCATTACCGAGGGCGAGGCGCGTCCTTAGACACGCCCACCTCAGCTGGCCACGCCCCTGAAACCGGCTATAAAAGTGCGCGCAGCTGATAGCGCGACACAACAGAACCACGAGTCTCCTGAGGCGGAAGCCGGGAGTGAGCCTAATTCTTTTAAAATTGTTTGTGTATTACTTTGTTTTTAAAAATACCTACTCACCTCCTGGTCACGAACAGCGTCTTCAGCGCTGCAACGATTCCTATCATCGCCATTACCGAGGGCGAGGCGCGTCCTTAGACACGCCCACCTCAGCTGGCCACGCCCCCGTGACGCCCTCCCCCTCAGGCATAAACTATGTGCCTCGCTAG
The DNA here is from genome assembly GCF_964263255.1 of Lissotriton vulgaris. Taxonomy (NCBI): domain Eukaryota; kingdom Metazoa; phylum Chordata; class Amphibia; order Caudata; family Salamandridae; genus Lissotriton; species Lissotriton vulgaris. The sequence continues at coordinate 927,483,220 of NC_141698.1, forward strand.
GAAGCGCAGCGGACGGGCGCAGCGGGCGCGCCGTCAGCGCGCCGAAGGCGCGCCAAAGGCAAGCCCGTCTGGGCCCGTCCGGCCCTGGACCGGGCCCAGGGCCAGTCCCCCTGTCTGTTCCGCTGATTCCGCTCGCACGTGCTGGACCAATTCCCAACTTCATTCACTCAATCCCTCCCACTGCGCGGCCACAACCCCCTGCAACCCTAACCACTTAGAATCCGCTCCTTTTCATTGCCCTCAATGCAACTTTACTCTCCCGCCCTACCCTTTTCATTTGCCTTCTCATCCCACACGCAGCTCCCCGCATCTAACCACCGGATGCTGAAAGCAGGCTTGGTCAACTGCCGGTCTCTCCCCCGTCATGCCAACGACATCTGGATGTCGATTTCCTCCGACGAGTGGGATATTTTATTTCTCACTGAGTCCTTGATAACTGATTCCTCCTCTCCGGACATCTATCTGGCCATCCCACCAGGCTATGACATAAAATGTATTAACCGGGCTGGGGGTAAATCGGGAGGCGGACTAGCAGTCATCTTCAAATCTCATCTTCAGCTGACCACCACCAAACTTACCAACATTGGTATAATTGAAGCCCTATACTCCTCTGTATCCGATTCTGCGGCAGTTATACTGGCTGGTTCACTAATCTATAACCCCCCCCACTGCTGCTTCCCTTTCTCTTACCGCTCTCACCCACCAGTTGGCTGATCTATCCCTTAAACATCAATGCTATCTAGTTTTAGGTGATTTTAACCTCCACGTTGACAACCCTCTCTGCGCGAAAGCGAATAATCTGCTGGAAATCATGGATAGTCTTAACCTCACTCAACTAGTCACCGGTCCTACTCATGTGGCTGGTCACACCTTAGATCCTATTTTCGCCAATTTCTCCACTATCACTGTCTCCCCTCCCCTCCCCCTTACGTGGTCCGACCACTATCTCATCCCCTTTTCTTTGGCCTTAGACCGGAAATCTGTCCCTCCTGCACCCAGGAAGGAGCTGGGAAGGAAGTGGCACAAAGTAACATGCGCCACCCTGGACCCGGTATTCCACTTCCAGACGGATCATCTATCCTCTGATATCGACGGAAATATCGCCTGGCTTAATACCGCCCTCATCAATGCTATCGACCACATTGCTCCCCAGAAAATCATTGCCTCCACTAGATCTCGCCCCTCCGCTCCTTGGTTCTCCACCTCTCTCCGAGAGGAAAAAAGCAGATGCAAAGCACTCGAACGGAAGTGGAGACTAAATTACGACCCTGAAGCTAAGCTTGCCTACAAAGCTGCCCTGAAAAAATTTCTCAAACATAAAAAAATCACCATGAAAGATCATTTCTCGCTTCAAATTGCCAAGGCCAAAAACTCTTCAAAAACCCTCTTTACCATCGTTCAAGATTTCATCAATCCTCCGGCCAGGGCCACTCAGAACTCAGCTAGTCAGACCCTGTGCGAAGGACTTTCGGACTTCTTCCTTGAAAAAATCAACAAGCTATGCATCTCCTTCCCTAAAGGGCCAATATCCCGGCCTCCGTCCACAAGTCCCCCTGCTTTACCGTCCTTTCTCGCCTTTAATAAACTCACCCAGGAGGATGCCATCAGACTACTCATCCATTGCAAGTCTGGTGCACCCTCTGACCCTGTCCCTGCCAAACTCATGGGTGAGCTGGCCCCCTCGTTAGCCGACTCTTTCCTCACCATCTGGAATGCCTCCCTGCACCATGGCTTTTTCCCTACCACTTGGAAGGAAGCCTTGGTGATCCCCATTCTAAAAAAGGCAGATGCTGATCCCACTGTTTTCTCCAACTACCGCCCCATTTCCCTTCTCCCCAAACCCGCAAAGGTCTTGGAAAAAGCCGTGCAGTTGCAACTCACGGAGTACTTGGAAAGCAACTCACTACTGCACGACTCACAATCTGGATTTCGGGCGGGATACAGCACAGAGACGGCTCTGCTGGAAGTATCGGAGACAATCCGGGAGTGCGTGGACAGGGTCGAGGAGGCCATGCTAGTCCTCCTCGACCTGTCCGCTGCATTCGATACGGTCTCTCACCCCATCCTCCTTGACCGACTAAAACAGATTGGCATTGGCGGCACTGCCTTTAGCTGGATCGAGTCCTTCCTCTCAGGAAGAAGTCAGAGGGTATTGTTGCGGCCTTTTAAATCGGAGGAAAAACCCCTGTCTTGCGGTGTGCCACAGGGCTCTGCCCTCAGCCCTCTGTTTTTTAACATCTATCTTGCCCCACTGGCCGGCGTGGTGGAGTCCTACGGAGTCAGGGTGGTCTCCTATGCTGATGATACCCAGCTAGTGTTTTCCTTCAGAGACCACTCTGACTCCGCGTTCTCCAACTTCCGCCTGTGCCTCAACAACATCAGTGGTTGGATGTCTGAAAACCATCTAAGACTCAATGCAGACAAGACAGAGGTGCTGTTTTTTAACCAGAAAAACTCCATCCCCTCCTCCTGGTGGTGGCCCGCGGCACTTGATCCCGCTCCCTCTCCCGTCCACTCGGCCCGCAACCTGGGTTTCCAGTTTGACGACTCCCTTTCATGCAAGACTCAGATTAATAAAGTGACCTCTGCCTGCTTCCTGAAGTTGCGCATGATTAGAAAAATACTCCCCTATCTCCCTCTGGACTCCCGCCGTACAGTTACCCATGCCCTCATCACGTCCCACCTGGACTATGCTAATAGCCTCTATGCTGGTGCTCCCCAATACCTGATTGACCGGCTGCAGATTGTTCAGAATGCGGCGGCCAGACTGATTGGCAATATTCCCTACCGTCAATCAGTAGCCGCATATCGTAAGGAACTGCACTGGCTACCTGTGGCCAGCCGTATCCAGTTCAAGATCCTCACTCTGACTCACCGAGCCATCAACGATCGCGGACCAAACTACTTGAAAAAACGTGTCTCAATATCCCGTTCCATCAGATCTTTGAGATCCAATGACCTACGCCTTCTGATTTCTCCCCGTTTCAGACTATCCAGAATGGGTGGCAGAGGGTTCAGTGTCATTGCGGCAAAACTATGGAACGCGCTGCCAGTCGATCTTAGATTCTGTCCCTCCGAATCCATCTTCCGGGCCAGACTCAAAACCTGGCTCTTCTCTGGACTCTGATTTACTACGCTACTTCCCCTTCTTGCTCCTCTCCTCTCCTTTGGAGGTTCAGGTTCTAGCGCCGGGACACCACTTCGGGGGTAGCTGTGCGCTCTACAAACTACATAAAATAAATAAATAAATAAATCACTAATAAAAGAAAAAGCATTGGCATAGCCAGTATGTCTCGCCTTTGTTTAGTTATCCAGCACAGTATCCTTGGTGCAACAAGATCAACTGTTGCAAGGCTAAATACTTATAAGATCCCAAAGGCGAGACCTATTGGCTATGCCAATGTTTGTTAACAATGGAGGTTGAGGCAGGTATAATGCTGCAGTGCGCTTCTGTTGCCCTGGCGTAGATGATAAAAGCAATTTTGTGATTGGAGTCCAGTTCTTGCCTGCTCCAAATGAAGACATGAGTTTTAATCTCGTCTTTCCTTATTCGATCAATTGTGTGACCATGGGCATTGAACTGTAATGCGTTTTCCAAAATAACTTCATTTGCCAAAAATTGTGAGCACTCTGGAAGAGCCGCACCCCTCAGAAGCGCTGTGGTTGCATTAATTGGCGTTTAATCGCTTCAATCACAGAAGGGTGTCTGCAGGTGTGTGCCAAAGGAGCGCGTAAAAGATTATGCATTCCAGCAAACAACGCTTGCAGAAATACAGATGCCCCCAAAAGCACAACATGGATTTAAAAACACAGGTTATAAGATGTAATAGATGGCTGCTTCCTAAGTAACATTGGTAATTTATAATGCACAGTTTCACAAACTGACTGCATCGTGGCGGTTTCTCAAACTGACTGCATCTTGGAACTTCAGTAATGGGTGCCATGCATTTACCTCCGCGGCATGTACTGAGAATACGGGGTATTGTGGTGCGGCTGTCACCTCTGGGAACAGGAGAACTTGATTTGATTAGTATATAGTGACAATCCTGGACGGCTGCCTGTGCCACGGATTATAGCGGCTGGAAGTGGAGGTGCGAAGAAAGAATAAACCCTGGAGCATCAGTTACAGCGCTTACACATGTGCATTTGTGAGTATTCATCAAGCACTCGTAAGTCGGAGAGACTCTCTTCAAAAGGCACTCAACAAACTGAAATAATTTACACACATGATATGTCTGCGGAAAATCGTGTTACAGAACCCTATAACTACAAACCTTGCAGGCAACTGCAAAACGATTGCCACGCACAGGATAAAGGATTCCTAGCTGAAGTAATGGATGACCACAAAATTATGGGTATTGTAGCACGTTGTTTTCGAAATAATATCGTTTTCAGTTATCAGCGTTTCAAAGCCTGCTTCTCCTAAGCGCTGGATGTAGTTAGCCAAGTTGCGCTCTACACTTTCAGCCACACAGCGAGCGAATGGTTGAATGCAGATTAAAGAATCAGCGAGCGAGGCAGACAGTAGAATAAAAAACAACGGGTGAATGAGGATAACTGAAATGGTAGGGGAGACACGTGCAGGCTGCAGAAGTAGGGACGTCGGAGGGGGGTGAGAGGCAGAGGGGTGCATGGTTGGGGAAACGGATAAATAAGTTGGGTGCCAGGAGTAGGGAGTGATTTAGAACAAGGAAGAGGTTGTGAGAGCTCATTTTTAGGTCTCGCCTAGGCATCGCGTATGCGCTGCTCTAAGAGGGCCTTTAGCCATCGGTCTTCACTTTTCAAGCACTGCACTACTGCTTGTGGTGCGCCACTGCTCGCTCCCGCAAGGTGGATGCTGCACACAAGCACTAGTGCAGTGCTTGAAAAGTGAAGATCGATGGCTAAAGGCCCTCTTGGTGCAACGCATGCGCGGTGCCTAGGCGAGACCTAAAAATGAACAGTCTTTAAATATGACTTCATTTATACTGCAATTGGAACTTCAGTTTGTACTCGAAATGCCATTCCTGCAATAGGATGGAAAGGGATATTGGTTACTCGGAATTCTGATGCTGTTGATGTATGTCCCCCAGTAAAAAATGTCTTTGAAAATCTGCCTTATTGGATTGTTTTGACTTCTTACATTCAGAAATATTAAAGAAAGTTTCTGTATTGTTTTTTGATTTGAAAAGTGTTGGACACATATATATATTAGTGTGTGTTGTGAATATTTCAACTACTGTCGCTTCCCCTCGATTTGCATCAAGTGATCTCCCTTTTCATTGCTGCCTGTAAGAGGGGTAGAAAAGATGCTTAAATCTTTGTCCTTTATATGTTTTGAAAAATCAAGCTGTGGAGACTGCTCTTATTGACACTAATGCAGACATTGTGGCAGAGCAGTGGTTAGCCTTTAACCTGCATGGTGAGTATGTATGTGGGATGCAGGGCTGTAGCGGGCACCGGGCATTTCCCCAGTTGGCAGGAGGGGTAGGGGCTGATTTTGTGCCTGTGGGACCGGTTTTCTTACTGGGGGCTGGTTTTGCAGCAGTGCTGCAATGTCGTCCCCCTGTAAGAAAAACAGGAGTGGTGATTTTTAGGTCTCGCCTGTCGATGCGCATGCGCATCGAGCAAGCGAGAGTATTGGCACTTATCCACTCTTTATCCGCACTGCAAGGAATCGTGGCGATTCCTTGCAGTGCCCGTGACTTTTAAGCTCAATGCGCATGCGCATTGAGCTTAAAAGCGCGTGCACGTCCGTCTTTGTTTACCCGCTCCGCCCCCTCCCCGCCGTCTCGCATTTCCCCTGCCGCATCAAAGGCTTTCACGGCCGGCCGGCCATGCTTTCAGTTTCACGACCGGCCGGCCGTGTGAATTTCATTCCAAAGCCCGCTCTCCCTGCTCCGCCCCCTGCTCTGGCCGAGACGCATTTCTCCTCCCTCCTCCCCCCTCCTGGGTCAGGTTACCCTGCTTTCTCTAGGGTTTTTTTATTTAGCTGTTTAGGGTTGTTTAGGGTTTTACTTTCAAGCTCTTCCATCCAACCTGCATGATTTGTGTATGGTAGCCTTCTGCTCTTTTGCGCGAGTCAGTTCTCGTTCCCGGAGCTCCGGTTGGTTTGTGTTGTTCGCTGTATAGCTTGCGGCGTTACAGGCTGTCCTCGAGTGGGGATGTGTGCGCGTCCTTTTTGTGGTGTAGCTCTCTGCTCTCTGGCGCTGGGTGCTGACTGTTATTGTTGAGGGTAAGTACTCTCTCTCTCCCCCTCCGCATTAGTTTCAGTTCTAAGGGCGCCAATTTGTGTCTAGTGTCTCTCTTTTTGCTACGCCTTTGTTTCTCTGTTGCTTTTGCTTCTATTGCGGTAGCGTTTGCTCTTCGGTACGAGTCTGGTTCTCGATCACGGTGCTCTGGCTGGTTCGTTCTGTGTACAGTGCACAGTGTAATGCTGTAGCGTTTTAGGCTGTCTCCGAGATAAGCTGCTTGTGTGTACGCATTTGATTGGTGCAGTCCTATGCTCTCTTGTCGCTGGGTGCAGCCCGATCTTGTCGTGTGTGAGTACTCTCTCTCCCCCTCTGCATTAGTTACAGCTCTTCGGGTGCCATTTTGTGTCTAGTGACCCACGTTTTGTTATGCCTTTATTTATTCTATTGCTTCCTGAGCTCGATCTCGGGCATTCTGCAGACCACACGGAGTGTGGCAGAGAACGTTGAGTCGTTCTTTTTTGGGTGATGGCAACTTGTAGGGTGTTAGCAGTTAGGTTATGGGCAGTCGGGAGCTCTTTCTTAGTGGCTCCTCCCCCTTATGTAGCCCACTGCACTCCGGTTGTTTCTGTTTCAGTTTCATTTTCCCCCTATCAACCCCTCACCCTCACTCACCCTCAACCCCTCACCCTCACTCACCCTCAACCCCTCACTCACTCCCCCTCAACCCCTCACCCTCAACCCCTCACCCTCAACCCCTCACCCTCAACCCCTCACCCTCAACCCCTCACCCTCAACCCCTCACCCTCAACCCCTCACCCTCAACCCCTCACCCTCACTCACTCACCCTCAACCCCTCACCCTCAACCCCTCACCCTCAACCCCTCACCCTCAACCCCTCACTCTCACTCACTCACCCTCACTCACCCTCACTCACCCTCACTCACCCTCACTCACCCTCACTCACCCTCACTCACCCTCACTCACCCTCACTCACCCTCACTCACCCTCACTCACCCTCACTCACCCTCACTCACCCTCACCCTCACACAGTGCAATAGGTCTCGGAGCATTTGAGTTAGAGCTTTTAGAATTGTTTATGGCTTTTTTTATTTGTAATTCTTTAGCATTGGCTACAGGAAACAAAAATGCTAAAGATTTACAAAAAAAACCCATAAACAATTCTAAAAGCACTAACTCTAATGCTGCGAGACCTATTGCATTTCCAATGCTTGTTTTCTAACACGTCCCTGGCCCCTTCCCCTCACCCCTCCCTCCCCCCACACCGCCCCCCATCCCTCCTTCCCAGGTCCAGTCGAGCAGCAACCTGCCAGGGCTGGTTGCTGTTCCCAGTCCAGCCCTTGTGGGGCGGGGGGTGGCATTTCAGTGAGGGAATGGTGAATTTCATTGAGAATGGGAAGTTAAAAGAAGTGTGTGGGACAGAGTGGGATCTTGGAGATAAGAATGTGGGTAAAAGGTGATACTAGAAGATATGTGAAAGAAAGTAGTGCATGAGAGGATAGTGTGAAGGTGCAGGAATAGAGCTGTGTGTATGTGCGTGTGGTGAGCTAGAAGAGGAGGAGAGCAGGATGTTAACCCCTTCCATGCTCATGACGAGCTCAGCTCGTCATGGGGCCACAGTTGAGCTGTGCTTATGACGAGCTGAGCTCGTCATGAATAGAGAGATTCAAGGAATGTCAGCGCAGGAAGGGAAAACCACTAGCAGCCAAGGTGTTAAACAACTTATAGAGCATACCATACACAGATAGGGTCTCGGGTGCTAAGCGTTACCAAACATTTATGATAAGAAGATCAGGAGCAATTCTTAAACGTTTGATTTATCTTTGCAGTGTTGAGAGGTAGTGAGTTCCACTGGGAAGGTTCTGCGACAGTTGGCAGGGTATGCTCAGACGAGAGTCCCTTGCTCACTTTGTCACTGGATTCAAGCAAGCCTGGCTAAAGACGGCTGTAATGCCAGAAACCGGTCCTAGGAAGCTTGAATACGGCCCAGGGAAGGCATGGCTTGGCAGTTCGGGCTGGACTGTTCCCATGAGGCACTGGGTCAGACTGATTTGCATATGGCCATGTCTGAACTGGGGTGGCAGAGTGGGCTAAAGATGGATCAAACCCAGATCTGTTGACTGGGTGGGAGGGTTTGATTGGTTCAGATGCTCCGTCAATCACCACCCCCTTTTGTACCAACACAGAATCTTAAGAAATAAAGAGTCACCAGGGAAACTGAATTAGCAAGGCCCAGGCATTTAGAAGGCATATGCTTAATAAGTGTCTTAGAATTTAAAGAGGAGCCTCTTCTACACAGGGAATGATGGATGGTGCAGAGCAATATTCCAGCTAATTTGTTTCCTCTGTGTGCGGCACTGTGCGCTGCTGCCGTGGCTATGTGCACCAGGAACCACACTGCACGTGTGTGCGGCGCCAAATATCACTACAAACGTTTGCTTAAAACCCTAGCAGCCTACCTCTGTTAAGAAGAGAAATTGTATTCCTCTGTCTGATGTAACATTTCCCTTTCACTATGATTCAGTGTCTCTGTGTAATGTGTATGCAATGTAAAGTGCTGAACACCTTACACTGGTATGAGTGGTACTAATAAATATGAAAGAGAGAGGGGTTTTCGAGACTTGGAGGTCACTGTTAAAGGTTGGTAATGAGAGTATCGAGGCTGAGGTGGTCATTGGGCGCCAACAAATATTGTCTCAGCAGGTGCCACCAGCACTAAAGCCGGCCCTGTTCAAATGGCACTAATAATTACAGGGAAATTATGAAAAAATCCCACATTGCAATTTGAAACCTTGGCAGCTATGTTGCTGCATTTCTTTTCTTAATAGGGATGGGCTGCGGGGTGATTGTATGCATTTGTTAAGGTTTTCGTGTTAATTGCAGCTCATGATGGGTGCTGCGATTAATATGAAACTTTAACAAATGCACAGGGACATCTTAAGGATTTTGAGTGCCATGGCCAAACCTATATCTGGGGTCCCTGATTAGAACAGATTGGATTTATGATCCAATCTCCGCTTTTTCAAGTCCATTTGGCCAGGTCACCGACACTGCAGAGGCACACTGGTCCAAATTCTCAATGTACTTCCATGTAATATTCAGGGTTAGTGGGATGTATTTTCAAAATTGTAACATAGCCCGAAGGAAAAGGAGAGGAGACGAGTGAGAAATAGGATTTAGTGTTGGAGAAAGGGGGAGAGAGGAACAAAGTAAAAAAAAATCAGGGCTCCAAGACGAGAAAATGGCAAGGGGTAATGGAGAAATTGGTAAGAGAGGGATGGAAAGAAAGGCACCCAGAGGCTTTGGAGAACTGGGAGGGAGAACGGAGAATGGAAAACCGGTAAGAGAGGGAGCAAAGAACAGGCAACGAGAGGGAAATGGAGACAAGAATGGGATAGGGAGAAGGGGAAAGTGGGTAAACGTGGAGTGGGACGGATATGAGGAAGAAGAAAAAGAAGAGGAGACTGCGAGAGCAGATGGGGAGTAGAAGAAAAAAGGACAAAAGATATGTCGGAGAATACAGCGAGTGTGGTATGGCAATGCTTCAGAAGTAGGGTCTCTGCATATCGACGTTGGGAGGTTCTATAAGGAGCCTTTGTTGCCATCTTGTAATTTCTGAACACTTGCTTTATGTAACTGTGCTTACTTGAACGAACTAAGAAGGGTGGAAGGCTGGTTTGGCCTTGCCAAGATTTTTTATCTTGCCAAGATGCAGGTTTGAGCAGATGGCAGATGCAAGTGTGTAAATGACTGATCCATCTGTTGGGAATATTCTCTTCACTAACACTTGCTTCCCTTCTCTTTTTGAAACTCAGGGTCAGCAAAATTGTCGTGGTGTCACCAGGGCTTTAAGTGAAAGCTTTTTCAATATTATATGAAAGCCATAGTTGCTGTTTATTTATCTCATGCAAATAACAACCACTGACCAAGCCAATAGTCCGACTTGTTGTAGGTATGATGTTACTTGTTGTATAATATCTTGATGCAATGACAGAAACAGGAAAATACAAGTAGGGTGGCACACTATGCCAAGCATAGAAAAGTGTAAATCACCCCACAGGTGCGCTCTATTAAGTAGAGAAATTCAGCAAGTCTACAAACACGTGTGCTTTTCACGCTGTGTTTGTAGAGTTGCTGTATTTCTTTTATTCGTGGCATTGCTGAGAATTCTGAAGGCATTCTCACTTTATTAGACCTTTCAAAAATGTTGACAGCCCCCCCAGACCTATTCCCCATTACCCCTCATCATCGCCTCCCGATTCTTTAGCCCAAAATTTCTGTCCAAGAACAAGCATAAAACGATGTCCAGTGACTTCTTAACAGAGCTGAGCTGCGGGGTGATTGTAGGGCTTTGTTAAAGATTTCAGGTTAATCACAGCGCCCGTCTGTGAAAGTTTTCAGGTTAATTACAGCTCCAAAGTCACACAATCACCCCGCAGCCCAGCCCTGTTAAGAAGAGAAATTCAGCAACTCTTCAAACATGACTTGTGCTTTTCACGCCCTGTTTGTAGACACGTTGAATTTCTTTTCATAATAGAGCACAGCTGCAGGGTTATGGGCAGATTGTGTGCTTTTGTTTAAAGTATTCATGTTAATTGCAGCTCGTGAAGGGGCTGCAATTAAGATGAATACTTAAACAAACCACACAGTATGCACTACAGCCGGGCTCTACATCAAAGAAATACCTGGTTTTCGCACGCTCGCTTTTTAAAAGCAGCAGCATGAATGTCCTTCTTTGATGTCCGCGCTCCACACACAGCACTGCGCGCTTCATCTAACAGAGGTGAGCGTGCGCTCATGCGTGCACGTTGTTGGGAACAGTGGTGCAGAGAGTTAATAAAACAAAAATACCCACACTTGTGAATGGGAAGCCAGTGATAACTGTGAAAGATGTATTGGGTATTACGGTACAGCAAAACCTCTATCAACATTCTAGCAGCCTGATTTGTAAAACCATTTTTTTCATCCCAAGTGTTGCAAAGTCAACCTGTGCCCTGGGCACCTCCCAATCTTTTACTGACTGATACTGGTGGCAACTGACTCTGACTGACCCTGGGCTCTGCCTAGCCAGGCCCAGGGCCAATGCTACACTGAAAGTGACACATTAGAATACAGTTAAAACACCTACATACACTAGGGTACACAATGGGATTGTGGGGTACCCCTGTGATTGGCATGACCTCCCCTATAGGCCCCTAGTATATAATATTGCAGGGGGATTGAAACTACCTAGAAGTCCCCAGTAACCTGGGGCTTGGCAGTTTAGAGGCCAGCAGCTTTTTTCTGCACTTGCATGTGTGCACTGCTGAAGCCTGAGGTCAGTTTAAAAACAGCCATAGGTACCAGGACCGCTTTTAAAAATGAAGTTGTGCCCAAACTCGACTTGGGTGTTTGGGGCACTTGAAAATGGATAACCTACAATGTTTTGGCATATTCGGGACCCCCAGGGTCTCCCCAAGGTAACACAGGGGTGGGGGACCAGGTATTTATAAGGTACTCCCTTAATAAAATGAATTTGTATATGCCTAGGTAAAGTGAAATTTCACATTTCACTCCTACATTGTGGTAAAGTGCTGCTCAAATTCGACTGTGATGCTAGGAGCACTGTGGAGAGAGAATCTGCAATATTTCTACAGATTCAGAACCCCTAAAGTCTCCCCAAGTTGCACATGGGGTGGGGTTCTTGTAGATATAAGGCAAGTACTTATAAAATATGTTTTTGTAGGCCCTGGTGCTGGAAAAATGGCCCAAGTAATTTTTCCCATTGCAAATCCCCTGTTACATAGGTTAACATGGTAGGAAGTTATTGATTAATAACTATTGATAGCAAAGGGATAGAAATACCATTCAGACTTCCCAGAATGGTATTAATAAATCCAACAATATCATATTGTTGAATTTCTCCTAAAGTGTGCATGCGGGGATAGTCTAAGTTAATTAGCCAACCTCGGGGTGTTTTTAGCCAGCTCTTACCTCCTTGCTGGAAAATCAGCCATTATGGATTTGGAAGATTTGATGCACTCTGGGACAAAATAATGCCACTCCCTACAGGATATGGTCATATAATGGAGGAGTTACCCTGCTCCCATTGGTCAGAAGTGACCTCCTGCTTGACCTGAGAACTAGGAATAAGTATCTGAGATCTATTGCTTGAAACTTACTGAAGCAAGAAGTGCCCTGTCGAGGAGTTATGCTGTGCAAAGATTTCTAAGGCCTGACCTCTGAAGACTGCACCATCTGAAACTACAGCCCTGTGGATTATCTTGCTAAAAAAGAACTAAAGAGTGGATTCCCTGAAAGCTACAGGTTAAAATAGCTCACCTGGAACATCACCAACTAAATCTACACTTTGGAGAACCATCAGTGGATTTGTCAGGGTTTTGTACCAGTGGATTGTGGGACCTTTGAAGGACCATATTGGAGCTTCCAGACCCTTGGAGTGAGTTGGAGACACTTTGGGACCCCTTGACGTCAGGAAGAAGTTCAAGAAGTTTGGAACACTTTAGAAAAAAAATCTCCATGAAGGTACCGACTCAACCTGGCCAGCCAGGCTGCCTGCCTTCAACCGCGAGTCGGCCAAGCCAACCAGGTTCGTCGCGCTAAAAGCTCCATCACTCCAACTTCCAGAGATTGACTGGGACTAGAGAAAATCCGAAGCCAGCAAACCCTCACCGGATCCAGCTACATGTGGAGCATCGAGAGACCCCCCACGAGAAAAAGCTCCAGAAAAGTTTCTAAGTCCCCTCATAGAAAAGGTGACCGGGAGCAACCGCAAGAGCCAAGCCACCTGCCTTCCATCGCGTGCCGGCCTGGATTCCTGGGTTGCCCCGCTGAAGCGAACTTGAGAAATGTTAAGTCCGCTCCAGGGAAGTTGACCGGGACCTAGTCCCAAGTCAAGCCGGTGAACCCTCACTGAATCCGGACTGTCTGGGGGCTTCGAGGGACTTTGAGGAGAAAAGCTCCAGAAAAGTTTCTACGGGTGAAGGTAGAAATTGAGACCGGGACCTGCAGTGAGCTGTAGCTGCTCAGGGCTCCATTGCGCCCGACCTGAAACTTTGACTTTAGCCCAGTCTATCGCGAGCATGTATCACAATATGGTGCTATAATCTTCTAAGTGCTATATTTTATAAAATCTTTGAAAAATCATATCTCCGGTTCCCTACATTGGATTTTTGTTACTTTGGTGTCATTTTAACCCCTTCGATGCTCATGACGGAATGGTTCCATCATGAGCATTGGTGCCCCTGTGCTCATTACGGAACCATTCTGTCATGAGGTCAGGGGCACGAAATTCCTCTTCTGCAGACAGCAGAGGGATTTCCTTTTCTCCCCTGCGACCTTGGGAGCTGGGGAAGAGCTTCCCCAGCTCCCGAGCCCCCCTCCCTGGTTTCTGTTCAATGAGGATCATCGCGCACGTCGTGCTGTTGTCATTGAACACAAACCGAAACTGAAAATTAGCCTTTAGGCTGATTTCTACATACTCAGGGGGCTATCTCAGCCCCCTTAGCACGTTTGGTACCCCTCCCCAGTGGATCACTGCTTGGGGATTGCCCCAGGAGGGCGATCCCCAAGCAGGGATCTACCCACTAGACACCAGGGAGGGGGGAGCAGCCCCTTGAGCAAGGGCCTTCACTCCCCCCATAAATAAATTAACATTATTCAGTCTTTCTGCCCCCCCCCCCCTGGGGGCCAGATGGGGCAGTAGCTGAAAGCCCACTATACACCAGGGATTTTTTTGGGGCACTTTTTTAGGGTGGGGGCTGCCCGAAACGGGCGCACCATTGCCCCGAATCCCCGGCACCATTACAGCCTTTCTGCCCCCCATGGGGGACAGATGGGGGCAGCAGCCTCTAATTTGCCCCCCCCGGGGGGCAGAAAGCCCACTATACACCAGGGATTTTTTTGTGTGCACTTTTGTTTTAGGGTGGGGGCCGCCCGAAACGGGCACTCCAATGCCCCTAACCCTCCCCCACAAAAATTACAGCCTTTCTGCCCCCCCCCCCCCCCTGGGGGGCAGATGGGGGCATTAGCCCCCAATCTGCACCCCCGGAGGGGCAAAAAGCCCACTAGACGCCAGGGATATTTTGGAGTAAATCTGAATTAGGGTGGGGGCTTAGCAAAATGGGCATGCGAATGCCCCAACCTCTCCCCCACAAAAATTACAGCCTTTCTGCCCCCCCCTGGGGGGCAGATGGGGGCATTAGCCCCCAATCTCCCTCCTCCGAAGACTTTGGGGAAGGCGGGGTGGGTGGAAATTTGGGGATCCACGCAGATTCCAGAACTTTCCACCACAGAAATGTGGGGAAAATGTGGCTTTCTTGATATTTTTTTAGGTTTGCAAGGGATTCTGGGTAACAGAACATGGTGGCAGTCAAATCACCCCATCCTGTCTAGTTTAAAAAAATATATGGGTTTGCTAGGTTTCCCTAGGTGCCGGCAGAGCTAGGGTTAAAAAACGATGGCTACACACTTCGCAAAAAAAGGGTAAATTTTCATTGTGAAAATGTGGTGTGTTCACGTTGGTTTTTGAGCCCTTTACGGTCGTGGACACTGTCTACCCACACAAGTGAGGTACCATTTTTATCGGGAGATTTAGGGTAATTCAGATTAGTAAAGCAACTGTTATTACCTATTGAGTTTTGATGCATTTCTGCCTTCCAAATGAAAGACATTGTGTAAAAAAGAAGTCATTTTGAAAAATGATCAATAATTCTGATGCTAGTATGAGTATTCCCAATTTTGAAAATGTACAAATATGTGCTGTTTCTAAACTCTATAATTTGTACCCATTTCAGAAATACATATGTGTCTTTCATACCGAATTATTATTATTTTTTTTTTCCATGTATACATTTTCGCACAATAATTGCTATATACCCGGTACATAATTAAAAGCCGTTGCAAATTGCTACTCAGTTTTTAACTCTGGGTTTGTCTGCTTCTTGGTGAACCTACAAGTCCTATATATCCCCACAACTAGGTCCAGCGGATGTAATGGTATATTGCTTTCAAAGAGCTGTCATAATTACAAGAAGTTACAGGTGAAAACGTTGACATAAATAGGCTGTTTTTTTTCAACTAATTTTCAATTTTTCCTGTATTTAACTTTTAGTTTCTATAAAGAAACCTTGATGAATCTACACAAACGACCCCTTTCTGAATTTTGTCTACTTTTCTAAAAATGTATAGCTTTCCAGGATACATTTTTGCTTTCATACTCCTTTTTACCATTAACTGGAAAGAGGTTAAAAGGTTGAAAACACTAAAAATAGCAAAAATAGGCTATGTCCCAGAAAAGTGCCAAAACTGTGTAAAAAATGTTGGTTCTCTGACAAAAGACTGTAATTCCCTAAAAGCTGGGAAAATGGTGATTTCAGCCCCACAAACCCTTTTTTGAAAACATTTGCAGGGAAAAACCCAGAGACTTTCATTTGTAGCCCCATTTTTCCAATTTTTCTGAAAAAAACTAAATTTTACTGTATTTTGTCTAATTTCTGGGACCCCTCCAAGGGAATCCACAAACCCTGGGTACCTTTAGAATCCCCCTGATGTTGGAAGAAAAGGACGCAAACTTGGCGTGGATACCTTATTTGGTCAAAAAGTTACAGGGGCCTAAGCGCACACTACCCCAAATAGCCAAAAGAAGGCTTAGCACAGGAGGGGAAAAGGACTAGCAGCGAAGGGGTGAAAGATAAAAATATGTCCTATGTTTATAAATTGGGTTGAATTTTTATTATGTGTTGTCTTAATTATTTACTGAAATGGTGTTTTTAAATACCGGTCTTTGAAGTTAAGCCTGTCTACTCGCAACCACGTTACCAAGGGTTGAGCATAGGAATAGTTTGCTAAGACCTATGCTGAGTCCTATCATGTGTTAGTGGCCTTATTGCCAATGGCAGACCTACATTTGCCCCTACCAAAAACCCACTTTCCAACATTAGGTGCTCAGTGGTGTGGATAAGGACTTGTGTTTAGGAGTAAACCTTTAAGTAAAGTGAATTAAGATTATAAAAATCCCCTAAATTGCCTTAGAACAACATTTTTGAGTTTGATTGTTGGAATTTGGACTAAACTGTTTTTAATCCATTGTTTTGATTTTTTCCAAATTGTTCTAAGTCTGTTGTGCCTAGTCTTTGTGACCCAAAACTAGGGAACCATGGAGATGGACCTGGCTAAACTGTCCGAGCTCAGGATGGCCGATTTTGAGCCATCAGCAGACAGTCATTTTCATAGCTGAGGTCACATGGAAGGTGTAAGTATGAAGGCAGAATGAAGAGTCTCCGGATTGCTGTCGATGTTCAAGGTTTAATAAAAAAAAGAACAGCAGAGATATTCATGACATTCCTCGTTAGGACTTGTGCAGTGGAAAGTACCAGGTGCATGGAAGCAACGGATTATCCCTGTGTTACTTCAAATGATCAGTAATGGTTGGATTTATAAGTCTGGCTGATTTTGGTTCTGCAGCAAAGGAAGTATTTGTGGGTCCCGATGTCGCCGCAGCCAACTGAAGAAATATAACTGTTTTGACGTCGTGAGGAGCAAACATGAGGCTGATGCCCCTGATTTTTCAGGGTGGGCAAACGTGCAAGTGGAATAAGCCCTGCCTGTCCAGGCAAATGCCCATGTATTTATACTCTGTGCCATGCTGAAGCCATTCCCCATTGAGGTGTCACCTGTGATGTAAATAATTAATTTACTCTCTTAATTTCTATGCAGGTAAGTACTTAATCAATAATAACTCAATCGAAATGAAGGAAAACAGAGTCCGTGGTGTAAGAGTTTCTAAGGGTTTTATTCCTCATAAAGGAATCAGGATATCATGTTCTGACCACCACACAGGATGTCAGAAGGGATAGATGAGCGCGCCGTCGTTTATTGACAATACATAGCTTATATACTTGATTTACATCATTATGTTCAATGTAAGAGGCGTAACAGCTGAGAGAAGACAAGATAACAGTATACACGTGGTGCTAGTACATCATCAAGAGGCGTAAACTAGGCGTGTGTGCTAGAAACGTCACTGATAGGTGACGCAAGTGGGTGGCACCAAGGGGTGGTGCTAACAGAATGTTGCAATGTCAGCGGAAATCGGAAGCTTGGATGCGCGCGCAGCTGCATGACGTGTGATAGACGGGGTGCAGGGGACTTGACATTTACACTGGCGGAAAGAGACAGAAGTCTGGCATGTCAGATCAACTTGTGCTTCTATCATATCCGATATCTGATGTTTAGGAACTAAGCTATCTGGGCAGAAAGGTCTCTAGAGCAGAAGCTATTCTATACTTGCTGTGAGTGCGTGTATAAGCGCCTGAGTGTCTGTATGAGAAGCGTGGGGGCATGGGGCCTTCCATGGAAGCATGGCAACAGAGGCTATGAATTACTTGCATAAAGACAGGTCGGCCCTTTAGCCCTGTAGCTGAGGAAGGATGTTTACTGAAGCTAGCAGGCCGGAATGTATCTTCGGGGAGGAAAACAGATAACTCGAAGGTTATAGTCAATCTTGGCAGGCAGCAGGCTGAGCTGAGCACGGAGGGCCGCGCTAGAAGTAAGTCAGAGTTCACGGGTACGGGGGCTGCTTGGGCAGAGGCCCTCGCAGTCAGAAGCCAGAAAAGAGGCTCGGTGGCAGAGATTCAGGGCCTACTTTCAGCCAGGCTGAAAAACGTAGGAGTACACTTCAAAAAGACGTTGGCATAGCATACTTAGGAACGGACCATCAAACCCATTCATGGTGGGTCTGAAAGAGGACAAGTTAACGTTGGACGCAAATGTATTTGCGTCTTCATAGCTGATACAGGAGGGAAGTTACATGCACTTTTAACTCGTACATGGAGTCGGTGGGGTACTCGCTAGGGAACACAACATGACCATAGAATTTATATTACCTCATTCCCTCCTTGTTCCCTACGGACCCTTCATGATATGTCGATCCTCATAAATCGATCGGTTTGTTCTTGTAACATTATATGTTCGTCTTTCTTTCTTTGACTGTTTGAGAGGCAACTGGAATGCTCAATGCAGGATGTGGCACACAGTCCACATATCGCTGGCCCACACTGCAGGCACAGGCAACAACTGAATACTATAACAAGGCCAATGCCTAGGAACGATAAGATCTTCCATCCCCAAGCTGTCAACGTAGTCCAGAACCAACCGGACCAAGTCCAGGTGCCTGGATTCTGATGTATCTGATTTGCAATTTTATGTAAACGGGTGATAGCTTGATAGACAGATGGTGCGTTTTGTGGAATGAAAACACAGCAACTTGACCCGATGACCTTACAAGCTCCACCTCTATCTGCCAAGATGACGTCAATCACAAGACGATTTTGAAGGACAACAGTCCGTATAGCAGACTGCTCCTCTGTTAAGTTACCTAGAGCGGAGGCAGTTTCGTTCACTACTGCTTCGAGTGTTCTCGTTAATCTGCGTATTAATTTACTGTTTTGGACAGGTCCTAGGAAGAAAAAGAATCCTTTATTGAAATCAGTGTACTGTTCCCATGCCGTTTCTGTGTAGTCGACAAGGGGAATATCTCTTTTGGGTCTATTCGGTGCTAGATTCGTATTTCTATGGTAATCAGGAGGAGCTAGGAAAACAGGTGGCAGAAGGAAGGCAATGTAACAGGTACCATCCCAATCTGGAGGCAAACGTATGTATGCGGTATGACCACAAACAAAGTAGGAATGACTGATGGCTTTAAAGGACGATTTACCATGGTCACTGAACTCGACCACAGTAGTGCATTTACTATGACCTACGTGTACTGAACCTTTCTTGCTAACACATAATTCACCTGTGACTGGTAGTACTAACATATGGGGCAGAACTGGAGCAGTTTCAGATTCAACAGTGAGGATCATAAGGCTAATTGTGTAATTACCTAATCCATATACTTCATTTTCTAGATCAGTTCCTATTCGAGTGGGAAGTCCTTCTTGATCAGGATAACAGACGTTGAGCAGGACTAAGTTCAAGTTTCCCCAAACCCAGCCCCCATCGAAAACAGCAATATCAGGATCTAAAGAATTAATTATTTTAAACCATGCTCCACAGGAGCCATTGTGAGTGAATGGGTACGGAAAGAGAGGCAGAGCTCCCTTGTAATTCTGGTAGGGAGGGAGTCGGCCACATATCCAACAGTCTGTAGCATTATTTGTCTGATGGGAATGGTGTAACATACTAATGAATGTATTGTTGCGCAGCGCAAGTCTGTAAGAGAGTTCATGTGCAGGAAGTTCACTAAAAGTGTGTTCAGCAGAGACATTGTAAGCAGATTGTTCACGCCTGAAAATAGGCCAGTACATAGGAAGCAGAATGCTGGCAATAATAATTAGAATACTCAGAATAAACATGATTATTAGTGTCACTATGCAGTGACTACGAAGTGATTTGCAATATGTTCTTCTCTTTTCCTCTCTCTCTCTAACTCGATCTAGGGGATACATGTCAGAAACTATTTAACCGATTCACCTAAGGGAGGACTTAAACAATTAAACTGTCTGACTTGCTAGATCGAAGCTTCATTCGGTAAAGTTCTTGAGGAGTCTTTTCTCTTTTAGGCACAGTAACGTCTTGTGCTTCAACACAGTCTTTGGTGGGGGTGGACGAGTCAGAGTCCTGTTTCAGTCCGTTTTTTAGTTCATTGCATAGTTTGATGTGACTCGTGTGGACCCACCCCTTTCTCCCCTCGATTTTCACGGCGGTCCTAGTGGTAAGCAGAACGGTCTTTGGAGACTTCCAGCGGGGCTCCAGCGGATTTTTCCGGTCGAAATTCCGGACGACTACCAGGTCACCTGGGCGGACCTCATGCGCCTTTACATCGGTGTTGTCAGGGAAGGCTGC
This sequence comes from Lissotriton vulgaris, assembly GCF_964263255.1. NCBI lineage: Eukaryota > Metazoa > Chordata > Amphibia > Caudata > Salamandridae > Lissotriton > Lissotriton vulgaris. The sequence goes on from NC_141698.1 coordinate 927,503,256, forward strand.
GGCAACCTGTGAACGACATGATTGGAGTGCAGACATCAAGGAGGCAAGGTAATCTGTCAACATGTTACAATCAATATCAGTGATCTTTTTCGGAACGGGCGTCCCCCACATATTCGGCGGTCTGCCAAAGACCACTTCGTACGGGGATAGCCCTGATCTCGAGTGGGCGACCATCCTCATGTAGAATAGTGCCACGGGCAGGGCGACTATCCAGTCGACCCCTTTTTCCTGACAGATCTTGGCAAGACGGATTTTTAGTGTCTGATTATGCCTTTCTACAAGGCCAGCTGCTTCGGGATGTCGGACACAGTGGAACCTCCACTGATATCCTAGCAAGAGGGAAACTTGTCTCATCAGCTCGGACGAGAACGGCTGTCCGTTGTCTGAATACACGACACGGGGCAAACCGTACCGTGGGAAGAATTCACGAACCAACTGTCTGGCAGTGGTCGGAGCAGTGTAGTCTGGGACTGGGTATGCTTCGGTCCAGCGGGACAGAGCACAAACAATTACAAGGACATACTTAAATCCTCTACAGCTATTCATCTGGATATAATCCATCTGGAGGACTTCAAAAGGGTGATCGGGAGGATGAAATCCACCTTGCTCAACAGGGACGCTTTTACCTGGATTGAACTGACAACAGATCATGCAAGTACGCACTTTCTGTTTTGCTGCTGCTCGTAAGTGTTTGTTGTACCAGAGATTCTGTAAACTGTCTAACATGGCTTTCTCTCCAAGATGGGCAGGACTATGTGCTGTATTTATCATGACTTGAACCATTGAGTCGGGGAGAAACCATATAGATTTTCCCTTCGTCACCCAACCTTGATCTGTCTGAATCCCTCCTAGTTCAGTCCATTTCTTTATCTCCTCTGGAGTAGCATGTGTCTGGATATCAATTACATCTAGGGCGGGATCTCTAACTGCCATACACTGGGTCTGGACTATTGTCTTTGTCACATCAGTAGTCTGGGTGTAAGTCAATGCTGTATGTTTTGCTGTCTGGTCTGCCAGGTCGTTACCCTGGGAAACAGAATCTGTGACTTTAGTATGTGCCTTACACTTCATGACTGATATGCCCGAGGGCAAATGTATTGCTTCTAACAGTGCTTGAATGAGGGGGCCATGTTGTATCTTGGCCCCATGGGAAGTCAGAAAACCTCGTTCTTGCCAGAGGACTCCGAAGTCGTGTACAACTCCGAAGGCATAGCGGGAATCTGTGTATATGTTAACATTTCTGTTCTTGGCTAGAATACAGGCTCGAGTCAGAGCGATGAGCTCTGCTGCTTGAGCAGACAGGGTGTCAATACGATGTGTTTCTTTAATTTCAGTTTCAGTGGTCACGGCGTACGCGGCCACTAATTCTCCTGTACTTGTTCTCATGCATGAACCGTCCACATAAAGTGTCAGGTCTGGATTTGTCAATGGGACATCTGTTAAGTCTCGTCTAGGCTTAGTTACTGCATTAATTATTTCTATACAATCATGCGGAGCTGGATCTGTCATAACTGTAGGTAACAGTGTTGCGGGGTTCAGGATGCTGCAACGTCTGATTTCTATGTGTGGCTGGAATAGTGTTAATTCATAACCTGTCAGTCGTGCTATAGTTAAGTGTTGAGTCTGGGTTCTGTTTAACAAAACCTCTACAGAATGTGGTACTTGAACTGTTAACTGATGACCTAAAACAATTGAATCACTTTGTCTTATTGCTAACGCTGTTGCTGCTACTGACTTTAAGCACGCAGGGAGTGCTTGAGCTACTGAATCCAATGTACTAGAAAAATAAGCACAAGGCTTATGTGAACCTGCTTGGTCTTGAGTGAGGACAGACAACGCTGTGCCATCACGTTCTGTAACAAAAAGTGTAAACGGTTTGCTGTAACATGGTGTCGCTAAAACTGGTGCTTGGCATAAAACTTTCTTTAATTCTTCAAAAGCTTGTGTGTGTTCCTGAGTCCAAGGGAGGACAGTCGAAGTCGCTGCCTCCTGTGTCGTTAACTGGATGAGTGGTTTAGCTAGAAATGCATACTGGGGAATCCATTGTCTGCAGTACGAGGTGAGGCCTATGAAGGCCCGTACTTCCTTTTGTGTCTTGGGTTGCGGCATGTTCACAATTAACTGAATGCGATCGGGAGTGAGCTGTCTCCCCACTTTGGACAGCAAGTGACCCAAGTACACAACTTGCTGAACACAGAATTGTAGCTTCGAAGGAGACACCTTGTGTCCCTTGTCGGCCAGGAAATGTAAAACTGTCAGTGATGCTTTTTCACATTCGGGCTCACTTCGTGCGGTGATCAGCAGATCATCGACGTATTGTAGTAAAGCGGTGTTAACTGGCATTTGAATACAATCTAGTTGTCTTTTCAGTGCTTGACTATAGATGCTGGGGCTTTCTGTGAATCCTTGAGGTGCGCGCGAAAATTTGAAACTGCGTCCATTTAAACAGAATCCGAAGAGATATTGGCTCTCTGGATCAATAGGCACGCTGAAGAAGGCGTTCTTGAGATCAATTACAGTAAAGAACGTTGCTTCTGAATCAATAGCAGTCAAGAGAGATGATATATCGGGGACCACAGGATACTGTGGGATAATGCATTTATTCAATTCTCGAAGATCAATCACCAGCCGATATACTGGCGGTGCATTGGGATCAGTACGTTTAAGAATCGGAATGATGGGTGAGTTACAGATATTTGAGTCGGTCTCAACGACCACTCCTTGGGCAATGAGCTCTTCAATGATTTTCAGTAAAGCCGCTACAGCATCGGGTGGTAACTTGTATTGTCTGATTCTGGGTAATACAACACCTGCCTTGAGGGTAACGCGGTATGGTGTAATGTGCATACATCCTACATCAGTTGGGCCTTTTGCCCACAAGTAATCAGGTACATTTTTCAATCTGACGTCAAACTCACGAAGGACGTAATGACCCTTGAAATCCCGCAGAAAGAGTCTAACTCCCTCCGGGGAGCAGCATATTATAGCCCCTAGAGCCTTCAGTGTTTTAATTCCTAACAGATTTTCCGGACATGATTTTGTTAGTAACAGGTCTGTAACGCGTGATAATGGACCCACAGCCAGGGGAACTGGTTCTGAGACTTCATTTACAATAGGTTGTCCTGAAAAACCAAGGGAAACATTTTGTGAGCCTGAGAGGGGTGCCCCTGGAACTTCGTCATGACTTATTGTAGTGCGACTTGCCCCTGTGTCAATTAAAAACTTTCTATCTTTCCCCAATACTTGACTGTGTACATAAGGACCTTCTTGATCTACAGGAATCTCGATAAGAGGCAAGCCACCTTCCCTCTCTAGGCTGTTTCATGTATATCGGGAATATTCGGGGTAAGCAGACTGGGCATACTGGTACATCTGTTGTGAGACTTGCTGAGTTGCAGCAATGGGCTGTGGCTGTGGTACTGCTACGGTCTGTGCTGTCTGTGCGGATGCATGCATGGGCTGTGTATTCTGTGTAGACTGATGCTGGTTATGGTCTTGTCTAGGCGGATGCGGTCTCTCTTTAGTTTTACCTGTCGCTATGTTATGTTTCAGAACTGCACATTCGTGTACGTAGTGACCTGGCTGCTTGCAATAATTGCATGTCCCTTTAACAGGAGCTGCAGTGTGACTTGTCTGGGTCGTACCTTTTCTGTGACTGTCGGATGGGACCGTCTGGGCTACTAACATTTTCATTTTCGTGTCTTTCATGCGCTTCTGTTCCTGATCTTGTTCTTCCCTAATTCTATTCTGGTGATATTGTAACATTTGTAACATCTGGGATGGCGTATTTGCTTGCCATGTACTCTCGACTTTATACACTCTATTTTTAACTAACGGTAGGGAATTCTCGACTAACTTTGATACAAAAAGATGTGGGTACGACTCGCTACTTGGCTGGAGGCCACTATTGATAATAAAACATTTCTCGAATCTTGAATAAAAGTCGCTAGTATCTTCATCATGTTTCTGTTTACAGGACGAGATTGCATCCCAATCCTCCTTTCTAGTTGTCAATAATCTGGGCAGGACCTGTACTATCAAACCTGGTAATGCTTTAGTTTTGTCCCCAAGGCCTAACCCTGGAACCCGTTTCTTTTCTTCATCCTCTATTTCTGCCCAGGCAATCTTTGCGTCTCCCACCTCCCAGTCCTTTTCCTTTAATTTCTCGAATATACCCGTAGGCAATAATACTTTCAACATTTTCATGATATCATCATATGTGTAGTCCCCCATCAGTAACATGTCTTTGAGCTCTCTATGAAAACCTGCAGGGTCTTTATCATGGCACGGTACTAATTTCTTCATTTCTAACAGTTCTAATTTAGTTAGAGGCGTGTGTACATACACGCGTTTCAAAATTTTATCCTCACCCATAACAGGGTGCACTTCTCGCAAGGGGTTCTGACTTTCAATACCACCCCCGCACTGCATATGGTACATTTTCCTTTCTGGAGGTGGGGCGGGAACATATTCAGGACTTACAAAGGTGTCATATCTGCGTCGTTGTTCTAGAATTTTTTGAACTAATTTAGTGCTTAGGCCTCTCCATCTATCCATCAGTAGTGCTTCTAGTGTCTCATGTAAGGGACCTGGATCGGAATAATGTTTTCTGTACTTAATGAGAAGGTGCTGAATCATATATATACCTGCTAATTTCTGTTCGTCGGGGGAGAGGTTCAGAAATGTCTGTGCTACGGTGTCATCATTATATATGTCTGCATTTTCGGCCCATGATACCGCTGATCGGGCTAATTCTTGTTCATCCATAGAATTGAGTACATGGTACCCAACTCGATCTCGAAGCCGTTTATCAGTTTCCTGGAACTGATGTTCAGCAGAATTCGGATTCGTTAAGGCAGAGAAGAAAACTCTCTTGCTTTCTGGACGGATACCCTTCCTAAGATAAGTTCCCTTACCTACATATGCTATAGTGCTTGTAGTCGGTTCTAGTTCTTCAGATTCTTCTTCCTCCTCGGAGGGAGCCTTTTCTTTCTCTTTCTCATGTACTGCTATCACTGCTTTCTTAATCTTTTTATACATGGCCTCTATGCAATTTTGTCTGTCATGTTTTCCATCGGCTATATTTTGACCCCACTTGTTCAATGCATCCAATTCACTCTGCTCTGTTCCGGGCCTGTCTCGTTCTCTTATTAGACAATTTATGAAAAATCGTAGTATCAGTGCTTGCATGGTAACTTTCTGTTTCTCCAGGGCATCCTTAATACTGTCGGGGTCCTTTCCCGTTTGAACGAACTCATATATTCTATCTAGGTGCTCCTTCATTCCTGCATAACATAACAAACTATCAGTAGCAGATCTTAACCGTAAAGACGCTAATATCATTAAGTCGTCCTGTCCAGGTTCTGGATCATATCTACAAACTGACATATTTTCTTTTAGTGCATCAAGACGGGATGAATTAGAAGAACGGGGGGATCTGTGCGTAAAAGGACTCTGCATACCTCTGAGATTTAATCTGTGAGTCGGTGGCGGGGTCTGGAGACCCGCGGTCGCACCTCCTGAAGCGGAAACTTGGGCATTATCTCTGTGTGTAGTCAGTATCTGAATTTGTCTTTTAGTAGGATCTGATTGAAGTGGTTTCGGCAGATCAGTTTTAGGTGAGGGAAGTGGCGGAGCTGGCGGAACGGGACTAGTCTTTTTCGGTGTCGGCTGAGAGTGATCTTGGGGGGCAGTATCACCCCCGGCCCTGTCAGTAGGCAGGGCACGAACAGGCAGATTGGTGTAAGCTGGCGCTACATCTTCGAGATATGAATTTAGGAATATGTCTTTAGTAGTCTTATGCATTACTTTAGTTGGAACTAATGGTGACGGCAAATTTTTCGGTATTTCTGAAATGGCGTCAGGGGTACCATCGGCCAAAAGATACATGTTGTTCACTTTGCCATTTAGGATACGATCTATTTGTTCTACTTTTACTCGAATTCCCTCAGTAACTAATTCGTTTTCTTGGGCCTTTTCTGATTCTTTAAGCCTGTCTTCTCTACGGAGTGCTCTATCAGCACGCTTACGTGATTCCTTACGCCAAAATTCTATGGCGTCTTTCTGAGATTGTCTAGCTTTCTTTTTCCGTAATATTTCTTCTACCTTTATGATGCACTCGGCATCCCATGTTCCGTTAACTGGCCATCGGTATCTTTCCTCTAGGTGCTTGGTATAATCTGTCCATAACTCTAGATACAAGATGGCGTCTATGCCATGCTTATTATACATGAAATTACCTGGAGTGTCCCTAGGGGGGATTGGAATCTCTTCCTCTAACATCCCTTTCCTAGTTCCTATCTGCTTTAATTTGTTAAAAAACGGCATTGTGCCTACTTGATACTGAAATGCTTGATCCTTAATACTTAATTTCGCCTGTAACTATTTAAACAAAAAAACACAATAATACACAAGAACAATCACATTCATACCACGACATTAATCACATGAAACATTTAAAGACATAGTTAACTTCCCCCTACTCTGAATGTACCGCTCAACGATACAGATACACTGCTGTAACAGTGCAGAAATTCGGAATAATACTTTATATACTGCTAAACAGTACAGATACACTGCCTAAAAACAGTGCAGACCGGACTTGCGTACCCAAACCCGTCTAGATACGACCCAGCAATGGTACTCACCGGGAAGCACGGAAAACAGAAGGCCTCGGAAAACTCGACTGGACTCGACTCGGAACTTCGGAAAACTTCGGAAAACTTCGGAAAACTTCGGAAAACTGGTGGGCCTCTTCACACCTCGGACCTTGCTTCCTTCGGCTGGGCTCTGGTCGGGATCCTCCGCACTCCTCACCGCCTCGTCTGGGCACTGATCGCAGTCTTCGTCACCTCCGTGTGTCAGAGGGGGATGCAGGAAATCCTGCCAGTACACGTGTTGTCCGTCTAACTGATGGCAGGGGACACGGATTGCAACGCACCTTCCGGCGCGTGAGGTGGGGGAGGGGTCCCTGTTCGGGCGCCAAAATGATGTAAATAATTAATTTACTCTCTTAATTTCTATGCAGGTAAGTACTTAATCAATAATAACTCAATCGAAATGAAGGAAAACAGAGTCCGTGGTGTAAGAGTTTCTAAGGGTTTTATTCCTCATAAAGGAATCAGGATATCATGTTCTGACCACCACACAGGATGTCAGAAGGGATAGATGAGCGCGCCGTCGTTTATTGACAATACATAGCTTATATACTTGATTTACATCATTATGTTCAATGTAAGAGGCGTAACAGCTGAGAGAAGACAAGATAACAGTATACACGTGGTGCTAGTACATCATCAAGAGGCGTAAACTAGGCGTGTGTGCTAGAAACGTCACTGATAGGTGACGCAAGTGGGTGGCACCAAGGGGTGGTGCTAACAGAATGTTGCAATGTCAGCGGAAATCGGAAGCTTGGATGCGCGCGCAGCTGCATGACGTGTGATAGACGGGGTGCAGGGGACTTGACATTTACACTGGCGGAAAGAGACAGAAGTCTGGCATGTCAGATCAACTTGTGCTTCTATCATATCCGATATCTGATGTTTAGGAACTAAGCTATCTGGGCAGAAAGGTCTCTAGAGCAGAAGCTATTCTATACTTGCTGTGAGTGCGTGTATAAGCGCCTGAGTGTCTGTATGAGAAGCGTGGGGGCATGGGGCCTTCCATGGAAGCATGGCAACAGAGGCTATGAATTACTTGCATAAAGACAGGTCGGCCCTTTAGCCCTGTAGCTGAGGAAGGATGTTTACTGAAGCTAGCAGGCCGGAATGTATCTTCGGGGAGGAAAACAGATAACTCGAAGGTTATAGTCAATCTTGGCAGGCAGCAGGCTGAGCTGAGCACGGAGGGCCGCGCTAGAAGTAAGTCAGAGTTCACGGGTACGGGGGCTGCTTGGGCAGAGGCCCTCGCAGTCAGAAGCCAGAAAAGAGGCTCGGTGGCAGAGATTCAGGGCCTACTTTCAGCCAGGCTGAAAAACGTAGGAGTACACTTCAAAAAGACGTTGGCATAGCATACTTAGGAACGGACCATCAAACCCATTCATGGTGGGTCTGAAAGAGGACAAGTTAACGTTGGACGCAAATGTATTTGCGTCTTCATAGCTGATACAGGAGGGAAGTTACATGCACTTTTAACTCGTACATGGAGTCGGTGGGGTACTCGCTAGGGAACACAACATGACCATAGAATTTATATTACCTCACCTGCCACAACTTGCAGATTTCCTTCCAAAGGTAACCGTCCTGGTTGTGTGCAGTTTATTTTGAGGCTATCCCTGACTATGTACAAGTATAAGTTGGAAAGTTGACTCTGAAAGCCTCTTTTGCTTTGACTTAACTGCATGAGGTTGGCTGCATAGAGCAGGTGTTGCATATGTTGGCCTTCCAATTTGGGAGGGTGGTAGTTGACTTTAAATCTTCCGACAGGTCAGCGATGTAAAGACTGAAGAACAAGGAGGCGAGCACACAGCTATGTTTCAAACCCAAGTGTGTTGGTATCTTTCTTAATGTGCGATCGGTCCCCTAATTTGACCCGCACCCAGGTGTTTCAGTAGAATTGCTCTATTGGACAACGTAAATTGGCTATTATACCCCAGTCCCACAGTCTGCGCCAAATGGAAGCTCTGGGGATGATGTCAAAGGCAGCTTTAAAGTCTACACGCAGTTGTAAAGCATAGATTCACTCCTGGGGGCCTTGGTGCATTAAGACCGGTACCATCAGATTTGCAGTCATGCTGCAGTTGTCTCTGAAGCCACACTGGTTTCTGGGGATGATCTTTCTTTCATCCCGAGCTTTTAGGTCATCGAGCAAAAGGCTGGCAAAGAGTTTAGTGTTGTTGTCGATGAGCACTAAAAGGTAGTAGTTGCAAGTTTCTGATTTTGTTCCCCCTTTGAAGATTGGCTGAATAATCAATCCTCTCCAGGAGTCTGGATTGTGATTAGTTGTTAAACCAGATCCTACTAGTGGTGATATTGCCATAGCCCAAAAGGAAGGATCAGATGTAATAGGGCATTTGGAAGCCCATTTGGTCCGGGAGCCCCATCTTTCTGCATTCTCTCCAGTTTGAATCTGCAGCAGTCTTCTCTCGAGTTTGAACAGTTATTCGAGGTGCTAATCCCTGAACGTTTCTTTGGCAGATCACTTACAGGACTCTTTCGGGCTCCTAAGCTTTCTGAGATAACAGGGTGATCGTTTAGGCAAGGCTTAGGAGGAGGCAAATCGCCTATTTGTCTATAGAAAAATGAGACGACGGAAACGAAACCTAGGCAGTTTCAGGTGTGTTTGCATTGGTGTCTTTCTTGTCTCCGATTAGCATTTGGTTGACCATAGACTAAAATTGTTTAGCATTTTTTTTCTTGCTCGCATGCAGAAGTCGAACCCAAAAATCCTCATTCTTTTTCCTTTTCGACAGCCAGATTGATTTCCTAAAGTTTATACTAGCTTTTTTTAGGTTAAATGTTGCAGTTTAGGAGGAAGGATGCAGTAGAAGACAACCCGTGTTGCTATTCACTTCATTCTTCAGAGCCTTCTTAGTCTTTGTTAGTTTAGGTCTGACAGTAGGCTTGGTGGGCTTGGTGCGAGCATTGCGTGTGCTTTGAAAATTCTGAAGTACCCATTTCTTCAGGGGAGATGGGGCGAGATGTGATTGAACAGTGTTGTGTTCTAATCCAAGCGTTCTCCTACAAGGTGATCTGTTCATCCCATTTTAACCTTTTGAGGTTTTCTGTGTATATGCCGGAGATGGAGGAGGGAGCATTCTCCAATTTCGAGGTATGTATTATGAGGAAACATTTGCTGCTGTCAATGGTTGCTGTCAAACTGTTCTCCTATAGAGAAGTTGTTTAAATGTCTAAATAATGCAGCTGAACATAGTATGTAAAGTCAATATAGGAAGCAGACTTTTCTGTTGCACCCGTTCAGCCAGGTGGCGTGTCTCCTCTCAATAGACAGTTTACGAGCCTGAGGCCCAGAGCTTCACAGTTTGACAGGAAGGATTCTGCCAGTTTGGTCTGGTGGGTTTTCGCAGGCAAATTTTTCAATGGGATATCGCAGATAATGTCCAATTAATTAGATTTCCCGCCTTCCAACAAATTTGTATTGAAATCGTCAGAGCAGCATGTTGACGAGTGTGGAATTTAGTCTTGAGCTCCGTTACCGATGTGGCCAGTCTATTCAGTTTGCCCATCTTTCCTGATCTGCTAGGGTTTATATAGACCTTAATGATCAGGAGGGATTGCTGCTCCTTGTTGTAGGCCGTACTGAAGATCATTGCTTGCACCCATGCTTCTTTCAGGGGGATCCCCTCAGCCGTGCAGTGCATAGATGATGATGATGATGATGATGGTAATGATGTGTAGATCGTTAGACCTCCCATCGGGCGTCTATAGCTGTTATCTTTGGTGACTGGCTTCTGATATTCTATGAAGCCTGTCAGAGGGACAGTTGTTTGGGCCCAGGTTTTCTAAAAGATGAGGATCTCAATTACTCCAATGTTACGATCTCATCGTCCAGTTTTTTGCAACAGACCAGAATGTTCCAGGAACATATGGTTATCTTTGCAGTGGAATGTTCAGGCTCTTGATGCTGTCACAGACTGGTTTTGGCCAAAAGTGCAATTAGCAACCAGTTCTAGCTGTTCAAGTTGTACTCCGAGTCTTTTACTCCTTGTGCATTCTTTAGACTGAATACGTGGGGGGTTGGGCCCAGACGGGTGAGGACATTCGGATATAATTTTTGTCTTCACTTTTTTCAGTGCTATTCCCCAACCCTCTAGTAGTGCTGTATTTGCTTGGATGGATCCACTCGTGAGTGAGATGCAAATGAGGACTGCCCCTCTTACATGTGTTGTTACTCAGTATATTATATATTACATTTGTGAGAACTTTTTAAAACATTTTTAGGTGTCCTCTAGCTACGCTCCTGCTCAGCTGATGGCTGCCTTTACTTTCTTAAGCGTGCTCACATCCGAGCTTTAAAGTCAGCCTGGTCAATGTTCTATTGCTTTCCACCTTCTGGTTCACATTAGAAGCCCCCCCCCTTTTCTGTGTGCATCTTGCCCATGCTCACGCTCCGCTAATGGCTGCCTTTTTTCTTTTTATTCAGTGCGAGCCACTTCATTTTTTAAAAATGTTATTACGCTACCACAGGAGCCCACCTGGGAGCTTCAAAGTTAGCTGCTCATGAAATATTGCTTTCACCCTCCTGACTTGCATTGAGCCCTCCCACCACCATTCGCACAAATGCAGCATCTCCCTCCCCACCCTTTCCATGTGCATCGAGTCAGGCACCATCCCTGATAAGTCAAAGAGGGAGAACATTTAGGCCCTTTTTGACCGGCGTATCGCCAGAGCATAACTTCGACAAATGGCGTCACATGGTCTGCTTCAAAAAAAGTGGTTCAAACACAGATGGCTGTGCAAAAAGAAAAGGCAACCTATGCAAACTGTAAAACAGACAATTAACCCCTGCTCTGCCTAACCGCGCCCTCCCCAACTTCTACAACACTTCACCTAGATTTTGTCAAAAGGGCGCCCCACTGGAGCTGGAAGACAACTCTTCCTTGCTGGGTCTTGGAAGTGCTTATACAACACCACTTGGCATGTTAAAGTTTCAGGAAGAGGCACGTTAGAGTGGATGACCTTTAAACACCAGCCCAACAGGAGATGAGGTTACACCACAGGGCAAGCGCTAGGTAGGCAAATCAATGCGGACCCTTCCACAGACCACACTTGCCAATGAAATTCTTTCTAAGGCAGACACAAGAGTCTGCATGAAGGTTTTCTTCTTGTGGAGGAGGGAGGCAGTAAACTTTACCTTAGCCACTTTTTAAAAAAAAATCTTTTTATTAATGACAGTATTAATGTGATGCAAACATATTCTTACAGCTTTACCCAGTACTTGCATCAAATGCAAATCGTACCTTTTCACACCTGAGTCTGTCCACTACACTTCATGTCTATACTCCCTACGGTGCTCTACTCCTTCTATGGCCGGGATTGGATGAACAGTCACCTGTGGAGGTTCACATATGTTTCCCCGGACACTTTTGTGTTTTTTAGTTTGACGCTAGTTATCTCTGCATCACCCGGATCTCGAGAACATGAGATGGGAAAATGGACAGATAAACACATTTTCAAAGAATGACGACCCCTCTTTGGACAGTTTCACATCACTCTTTCACTAAACACTTCTAATTCAAACTGCCAAACCTGCAGCGCTAGCAAGCCTCTGGTGCTAGTTCAGGATGTTCAAGAACACTCTACGTTTGTTCTGTTTAGTTTTAGCACACATGTGATGATGCTGAAAGTGACTCTAAAAACAAAAGGAAAAAACAAGCCCATAATTCACTTTTTTGTTTACCCTGCATAGGCTGAGTCTTTTATTAACATGCACGCAAACGGCAAACACAAATTGAGAAATATAACAACATTCCATGCCGAGACTACAACCCGGTTTCCCAGGGCCCAAGTCGGCAGCTTTGTTTGTTACGCTGCAGGTACAGTTACGCACTTCACCACCCCAACTCATCAAATGCTTCAGAGGGCGCGCATGGCAATTGCATCTCATCAGACCTGAGCGCGGTGCACTTTCCCCTCCCGCTTCTTTAATATAGCGCTCATCTTATTTGGCATGAATCTACAGTTTGTGACCGCGGGCGCTGCAGTGGTTCGACACATTTGTTAAGGACTAGCAGTTCCTGTCTGGCGGTAAAGTACATTTGGCTCTAAGTAATCAAAACCTTTAAAGTATCCATGTTGTTCCTGCTTACATTTAACATGCTTTAGTTAATCTTGCATTAGCTATAAGTATTTGCTTTTTTCAACTATTTTGTTACTTTTTTTCACTTACTATATCACTAAGTCTCCTCTCCCTTATAACCTATTTCCAGGTTGTCCAGTACCACAAAGTCATACAAATGGCAATATCGCTATGCAAATATAATCACTCACCTCAAATAAAGAGACAAAAGTATAAAATATTGTCCTTTTCAATGCCAAAAGCTCTAATTTCACAACTGCAAGACATATTACATTGGATGATTGTTTGATAGTGCCCCGCTCACCTTGGAGTAAACCCGTAGACCAAAAGCTGTGTGGCATGGCAGCAGAAAGATCATCAGCAACCCAATGGCTCGGGGCTGTGGGAGGGAAGGGACGAGCCTCATTTGCTGAAGCCTGGTCAAAAACAAAATATTTAAGCTGCAGACTTGCAAACCTCCAGTTTTTTTGCCCTGTATTTCTGCTGCTTCCACATGGTACTAGAGCGAGTGGCACCAGACTTTCAACGGAGGTCATTAGCTTCTTCGTTAAAATTCCTGTTCTCATTTTGTTTTGCCAGTTGCAAATGTGAGTGACTGTTGGGTTGCAGCCTGCAGTTTTGCTCATAGCTGTCTGGCCTGGAAGAATAGGGCTGCGTACACCTCACCTTGCTTGGACTTCCTTGCATCTGCCACTACACCCAGCTCTGCACCTGACGCATCCATACTGAGCAGGTGTATTGAAGCCATGCCTGTTCCTCGATGCAGATCAGGGTGGGCAGCGTTAATCGAATGAGGCAATGCTCTGCAAAACTGTGTCCCTCCCTCGCCATCTTCATTACGCTTTAGCAAACTGCTATTCCAGTGGATTTGTGGCTGTTCCTCAGCAACGGTTCCATGAGGACCAATGTAGGGTCTCACCCGATTTACACAGATCCTGTGTTCCTGAAGTGCAGCAACTGTGGGCAGTGGTGTGCTGGCCTGCCTGGTAGCAACTTAGTCTCCGGAGCCTATGCAGCATATTGCTGCTATTTCTCGTGATGGTTGGAAGGGGCGAGGGCTATAACAGGAGGAATTGTGGAGACTGTTCACAGAGAGACTTGGTATTTTCTGTAAGCTCAATTGGCAGGAGAAGATGAAGAAGCACAAAGGGTTGTGGTAGAGTACTCTTTGAGACAAGGTTTTCTCTTAGGAGTTTTGGAAGGTTGGAGGGAGACATGAGGAGGTTGAGTATGGAGTCAATAGAGTTTGAAGTCAAGGGTTGGGCAAAACAGACAAGGAGAGTGGGACGGGCAGCGGGAAATCCCAAATGTCACCCATAGTTCACTGTCTGTATCTCATCTCCTCACTGCATCAATAGAAATGCTCTTGGTGGAATATGAGGGTAAGACTGCTTGCCTGGCAGAACCTATGGAGAAATGTCATTGCCTGGCATTCTTGGAGACTCGTAGTGGAAGATATCCCTGTTAACAACTGTGGATGTAGTGCTTCTAGTTTTTAAACTATAGTCACGTTATCACATTTTTACAACCCGTGGTAAAGATAGAAGCCCTAAACTTGTAAACTGTTATCAGGCTTCAGGATAAAAAGAAAAACACTTGCCCAACTCTGAATGCATGATCTTAATGCTATTCTGTTGCTCACTCTGCAAATGGCATTGGATCAATTTATAACACTCACCCTGAACTAAATGTTTTTTCTTTTTATCCTGCCCTTGCTTTAGACTTAGCACGTATATCTGATGATAGGGTACAGCGGTCTAAATACATGCGTTCGAGTCCCTGAGGAGATTGTCAAACATGTATTTGGTTAATTGGCTCCAATACTTAACGTGGTTGAAGAGTATAACATTCTGATATAATGGAACAGTTCTCTTCGTAACCACCCACCAGTTTCTGAAATAGTGCCTATTTATTCTCTGGTGTTAGTTTAAAGGTTTTTGTCCGGTCATCTGACACAGCCAGTAGTTATAAATCTAAAGAGGGCCCACATTTCCTTGCATAAACTCACAAAATTAAAAAGTGTTAAGAACAAATAGATTATGATTCTGCAATTTTGACAAACCAGCAGTGTTGTGTGCAGATTGCCAGTAAAAGTGGTTGTCTGATTTTTTTTTTTTGTCTTTACATCAATGTTATGTACGACACTGACAAATGACAATAGGTATGTAGCATGATACTAGAGAAATATGTCTGATATCTACATGGTATCCATTCGTTGTATAAAGATTCAGTGTTTTCTAAAATAGATTTTCTTCTGTGATTACCTTCACACAAACTCTCATTATATGGTGGTTTAAATGGCTTTCATGAGCCACTCCTAGGTAGAAGTATCTCAGATCCGACGATGGGATGGGTTATTAATCTTCAAGGATGGCAATGATTGCTTTATCGTCTCAATTTCTACCCCACTATTACTCACCAGTCCACATTGAAAGATACCCTGCTTGATTAGCAGAATGGGAAGGATCCTTTTTGTTGTGCAAGGATTTTAAGTTGATAGTGTTGATACTTTCAAAATATGTTCCTTAATGACAATA
Source organism: Lissotriton vulgaris (assembly GCF_964263255.1). Taxonomy (NCBI): domain Eukaryota; kingdom Metazoa; phylum Chordata; class Amphibia; order Caudata; family Salamandridae; genus Lissotriton; species Lissotriton vulgaris. Next base: position 927,518,549 of record NC_141698.1, read on the forward strand.
ACCAGATGCCACCAGATTGTATATCTCGTTGTGAAGGAATTTGGTCTACAGGATAACTGATGAGGTTTGTGTGGCCAGGTGTCTTGGTACAAATCTCTCTGCACCATACTTTCACTTTGCAACTGTAGACTTAACATTGGCGTCAGATGTTTGCTTTGCCTAACTGAAATCTAAATCTGTCACAAGCTATGGTCCAACAGTTCCCTGTTGCTTCTTGAAATCCAATTTTAATTAGACCGAAAACGCAGGTCTTTTCAGAAATGTTTATTGGAAGACTCAGTTTATCTTAACTTCATTAAGCAGGGACTGGATACATTAAAACATTAATTTAGCTAAGGCCTTTGTCAGGAAAACCACAGTTAGCTGTGTTACTCTTAGGAGAAACAATGATAATAAAGGGCACAAACGATGAAGAAGCCCATAGGGGACTAACTAAATTTAAAGCCGATTTTAAGAGAATTCTAGTGGCCAAAGTAAAGAGTTTTCCTGTATATTAAGTGTAAACTGTACGATTTAAAGTTATCAGATGAGAAAACTTTACAATTTCAGCCAAAGTAAAATGCACAAGGAACTCCTTAACCCAGATGGGTTATTCTTGGGGGCAATTGAACTCAAGGAATTTTGTGTTTTATTGTATAAAGATGCTTTCTTTCACCAGATGGCTCCTGTGACCACAATGTATCTTTATAATGTTGGTTAGTCAAGAGAGATTTAGAAGGACATGTCCGAACTGAAGGCCGACCTTATTTTAGAAACTGGCTAGCACCTGCCCAATGGGAATTATACCGGATAGAATATTATTCCGGCTGAAGTTCAAAAAGCCTCTTCTCCTAACCAAAGGCCTGTTTTGGCCAAATCATTTACTTCTATAATGTACACCCCCTGACTTCATCCAGCCTAGCAAACATTGTTCTCCAAAGAATGGGTAATTTTATATTAAACGGTGTGCCTCTATCTGTGTAGCTTTTCTTTTATCCTTGATTATTGTTTCCCTCTAGCAGTATGACTCCTTTAATTAACGGTTCCCACAGAAGGAACAGGGGCGTTTAGAAGGTCCAGCATACATGCCCCAAGATGTAGAGGTCAAACAGCGTATGCAGTTCCGAAGGAGGAGGGTTAAGAGGTCACACAGGGAGAAGGAAGGGGCAGGACGGGGTACTCCAGGTAAAGAAAGGATGGTAGGCAGAAGTGGGGGGAGAACTCCTATAAGGAGAAAGGGCCCTCACACACCTAGAGAGGTGTCCTGCTTCAGCATAGCAATACAAAAGGGGATGATGGACGGAGCGTTTGAGCCAATCAAACACTCACCCCCAGTCAACTGATCTGGGTTTAATCCATCACCATTCTTTTGCTCACTCAGCCACCCCAGTTCAGACATGGCCATATGCAAATCAGTCTGACCCTGTGCCTCATGGGAACAGTCCAGGCCGAACTGCCAAGCCATGTCTTCCCTGGACCGGAAACAAGCATCCTGCCAGACCACTCCCCCTGCACTACCAAAAGTCGTAATTAGGTCCTTTGTGTGAGTGAGTGAAAATGAATGAGTGGGAGTGAGAATCTGTTAAGTTGTGAGGTTGCCATTTGACCTGACCTACTCAAAGTAGTAATTGACTTGTAGAGGCATCTATAGCAAAATGCAAACATTACCACACTGGAGGTAATAATTGCACATATTGGTATGCATGTCAGAATGCTGCCTCAGACACATTGAAGGTAAATCTTCATGTGGGGCATCTGTGGAAAAATATTGGCACATTGGATTACATTCGTTTCATAAGGAAGGACAACAGTAGCCTATGATAGGGGTATCCATGCTAAGATGTTCATGACCTACTAGAGGTAACTTTTGACATAAGGATCACACATAGTATATACACGACAGTAATGGCAAAATGTGGGACTTTCATATTGCATGTAATGTTGAGGTTAAAGGGGCACTGATTACAAACGGTTGGAGGCACCCAGAGGACATTTTTAGGTCTCGGCTAAAAGACGCGCGTAAGCGCGTCTCCGCCGAGATCTTATGTCAGGGACGATGCTTCCCAGGAGACAGCCTTGGTCACGCGCATTGCCTCAAGGAGGCGATTTCCGCTGGCCACGCGCTCGCGAACGCGCTCAGCTGCTGTCTCCTGGGAAGCAGCTACACCACACGCGCATGCGCAGAAACAGCGACAGACACACACGAGCGCTCATGCACGCACGCACCCACACATACAGCGAACCCAGCGTCGCATGCATACACACACACACACACACGTGCACCGAGCATCCCCCCCCACCCCTCCGTTGTCGCACCCCTCCCCTCCGCCGTCGCACCCCGCCCCCCACCCCTCCGCCGTCGCGCACACACACACGCAGACATACAGGCATTCTCTCCCCCCCCCCCCGCTCCGCTCACCGGTCAAAGGCCCTCCGGACACGCAGACATACAGGCATTCTCTCTCCCCCCCCCCCCCCCCCCCCCCTCCGCTCCGCTCACCGGTCAAAGGCCCTCCGACCGCGGGGCTCTCCCTCGGTGCTCCTCCAGGCACTCCGTGGGCGCGGGCTTCACAAAACGGAAGTCCCGCCCCACGATAGGTTTCGTTTTCTCAGTCCCGCCCCACGTTAGGTTTCGCTTGCAGCTCGTTGGGTATAAAAGCTTGTCGATCCAAGTGTGTGTGTATTGCAGATGTTATCCCTTTTTACAACAAACCTTGACCTCACCAAAGATTCGTAATTGTCCAAACATTCCTCTATCTTGGTTAGTTTTTGTGTAATAGGAGATAGCAAGGTAGTTAAAATACTCTCAAATGTCTTCCACTGTTCTAAATCACAGTTCGAGTTAATACCATTTCCCGCTGCATAATTGGTATCACCATCAACCAAATCGGCATTAATTATAGGACTGCCCTCCTCGGGTGAGACACTGTCACGGGTTTTGTTCGACCTTGCCACTTTTGCTCTACAAGGCTCTACCAGGCCTTTGTGGTCCTCCTCCCCGCTTCCTTTTTACTGCCGGTTCCAGAGTTAATCATTTGGTAGAGGTTTTTTTATTTGGGGATGTGGCAGATGCACGTGTAGAGACGCTGGCTGTAATGTTACTTTGGGTCAGTGGCGATTTTGGGGAATCCTCTAGTGTTCCAAGGGGATATGGAACTTCAACGCCAACCTCAATATTAGTCGATGGTATAATAATGATTACATCTTGATGAGCTGGCGAGCGAGCTGTAGCTATAGTCCCTAGGGAAGATCTCCTATTTAATAACTGGACCAGAGACAACAGATGCTCGGTACAGAGGTCCCCTAAGAATAAACTGATCAAGCGTCCCCACCACGCTGCCACCATGAGAAGTACCTAGGTATTTCCTTTCCTGTTTGCTCATCTTTAATAACTTAAGTGAACTTAAGCCAACTGGTAATGCAGAGTAGTGAGTAGTGAGTGCAGAGTGGTAATGCAGAGTAGTGAGTGTAGTGAGTGCAGAGCAGTGAGTGCAGAGCAGTGAGACCAGAGCAGTGAGTGCAGAGCAGTGAGTGCAGAGCAGTGAGTGCAGAGTAGTGAGTGCAGAGTAGTGAGTGCAGAGTAGTGAGTGCAGAGTAGTGAGTGCAGAGTAGTGAGTGCAGAGTAGTGAGTGCAGAGTGCAGAGTAGTGAGTGCAGAGTGCAGAGTAGTGAGTGCAGAGTGCAGAGTAGTGAGTGCAGAGTGCAGAGTAGTGAGTGCAGAGTGCAGAGTAGTGAGTGCAGAGTAGTGAGTGCAGAGTAGTGAGTGCAGAGTAGTGAGTGCAGAGTAGTGAGTGCAGAGTAGTGAGTGCAGAGTGGTAATGCAGAGTAGTGAGTGCAGAGTAGTGAGTGCAGAGTGCAGAGTAGTGAGTGCAGAGTAGTGAGTGCAGAGTGCAGAGTAGTGAGTGCAGAGTGCAGAGTAGTGAGTGCAGAGTGCAGAGTAGTGAGTGCAGAGTGCAGAGTAGTGAGTGCAGAGTAGTGAGTGCAGAGTAGTGAGTGCAGAGTAGTGAGTGCAGAGTAGTGAGTGCAGAGTAGTGAGTGCAGAGTAGTGAGTGCAGAGTAGTGAGTGCAGAGTAGTGAGTGCAGAGTAGTGAGTGCAGAGTGCAGATTAGTGAGTGCAGAGTGCAGAGTAGTGAGTGCAGAGTGCAGAGTAGTGAGTGCAGAGTGCAGACTAGTGAGTGCAGACTAGTGAGTGCAGACTAGTGAGTGCAGACTAGTGAGTGCAGAGTAGTGAGTGCAGAGTAGTGAGTGCAGAGTAGTGAGTGCAGAGTAGTGAGTGCTGAGTAGTGAGTGCAGAGTAGTGAGTGCAGAGTAGTGAGTGCAGAGTAGTGAGTGCAGAGTGCAGAGTAGTGAGTGCAGAGTGCAGAGTAGTGAGTGCAGAGTGCAGAGTAGTGAGTGCCGAGTGCAGAGTAGTGAGTGCAGAGTGCAGAGTAGTGAGTGCCGAGTGCAGAGTAGTGAGTGCAGAGTAGTGAGTGCAGAGTAGTGAGTGCAGAGTAGTGAGTGCAGAGTAGTGAGTGCAGAGTAGTGAGTGCAGAGTAGTGAGTGCAGAGTAGTGAGTGCAGAGTAGTGAGTGCAGAGTAGTGAGTGCAGAGTAGTGAGTGCAGAGTAGTGAGTGCAGAGTAGTGAGTGCAGAGTAGTGAGTGCAGAGTAGTGAGTGCAGAGTAGTGAGTGCAGAGTGCAGAGTAGTGAGTGCAGAGTGCAGAGTAGTGAGTGCAGAGTGCAGAGTAGTGAGTGCAGAGTGCAGAGTAGTGAGTGCAGAGTGCAGAGTAGTGAGTGCAGAGTAGTGAGTGCAGAGTAGTGAGTGCAGAGTAGTGAGTGCAGAGTAGTGAGTGCAGAGTAGTGAGTGCAGAGTAGTGAGTGCAGAGTAGTGAGTGCAGAGTGCGCAGAGTAGTGAGTGCAGAGTAGTGAGTGCAGAGTAGTGAGTGCAGAGTGCAGAGTAGTGAGTGCAGAGTAGTGAGTGCAGAGTGCAGAGTAGTGAGTGCAGAGTAGTGAGTGCAGAGTGCAGAGTAGTGAGTGCAGAGTAGTGAGTGCGCAGAGTAGTGAGTGCAGAGTAGTGAGTGTGCAGAGTAGTGAGTGTGCAGAGTAGTGAGTGTGCAGAGTAGTGAGTGTGCAGAGCAGTGAGTGCAGGTGCAGAGTGGTGTGTATTGGCAATGTAAATGACAATGCCATTTATTTATGATTTAAAGAAAAAAAAGAAATGTCATGAGCAATGCCAATTGCTCTACCTTTAATGATGCCGAGACCATTGCATTGCAAATGCTTGTTTTAAATGGGTTAAACGTGTGAGGACTTTCAGGTTTTTAGTATATTTCTATGAAACATGTTTTAAAATGCAGTATTAGACCAATTGTTTTTCAATATTATCTTGGGGTAGAGGCCCCAGATCCTTTCCCAGAAGAAGTGCGACTCGCTTGCTTTGCTTTCCCTCTAAAAGTCCGGTAAATGTTGGCTTGGCATGTCCTGTTGACACCAAAATAGAGATGATATCTAAAATCGGCATTTTTCTGTGTTCTAGTACTCATGCCATTATTTTGGAACTTCAGCTATGTTAATTATTGTGATGCCATCAAGATTATTGTCATGTGACATGACTTCCTGGAAGGATTCAGATGGAAAAGGTCATATGTCACTACTATGTTATTAAACTAAAGAGTGTGATATAATTTCTGCTAACCTTTTGTAATTTTGTCAACTGATGTTATGCACAAACACGAATGCAGGTGATTGGAGAGACTTTAGGTCCAGATGTACTAAGGACTTGCGTTGTCCTTGTGTGACGCAAGTCATTGCAAGTCCATAACTGGGATTTACAAATCCACAGAAGTGGCAATTTGTGCTGCCTTACATAACTTCGTAAAAAAAAGGAACACAATGCAGTGGTTTGCTCTGTGTTTAGATACATTATGTTGTGTAGGCGGTCCATGGGTGGATCATGCATTGCCTTACAGCCAACCATGAAATTTGACACAATCACAGATTTAGAGACACTTGTAAACCTGGGATTGCACCAAAATGGTGAGCCTACCACACAGAGGCGCACTGAAGAGCAATCATTCTTTCTCTTCGTTATGTCCTCTTTCTACACGCGCTGCATTCTGCAACACACATAGAAAGAGGGATTGCCTCCAAGGAATATTTCTGTGCAGGAAGTTGTGCCTTGCTGCACAAAAACAATCCTGCTCATAATACAAACACTCTTGCACTATAGTGCAAGGGTGCCTGCGTTGGCGCTATGAAGCACACAGTGCACCAGAGGAAGGCGAGAGCAAAAATGCTCTGTATCTTCTTAAATATAAAACAATTCTGCTCTCCTTATTGCGCACCGCAGCAAGGTCCCTTGTTGCGTTGCATGAAATAATTGTAAATAGGTGTATTGCACTTGTTTCCCACAAAAATGGGGCACTAATGATAATGAGCATTGGTTTATTCTGCTTTCAGAGGTGGCCACTGTAGCTTTCTTAAGCGAGAGGAGACTGTTCGGAATTTCTTGCAGTTATCCTATTGTGTAATCTTTAGTTAGACTACCAGCAACAGTTGGATAGTTTTCGGCAGGGATGAAGCCTAGGGTTTCTTGAGGCGCTGAAGTTGACATAAAATGGGCTGATCAATCGTACCTATTTCAAAGCTGAAGCTGCGATTGTCCCACTGGATTCCTAGATTCCCATGCTGTGTGATGGTCTTCAATATGAGAGGTTTGTAAACTGAGTCTGACAATTGCTTTCCTGGTCCTGACGGTTTACGATTAAGGTTGCAAAAATACCTTTTATTTGTGGGAAATGGCATCCTTAATTTAATAACTTGTCTCTGCGCCTGATTTATGTTTAAAATATGGCAGTGGTTAACTTGAATGTATTTGAAAAATAGCTATCCCCGAATATTTTTTTTAAATCTAATGTGTTTTTTTTAAATTAAGTTTCAGTAATTATGCTCCAAATCAGGAAAAGTCTGTGGTTAACAAAATGCAACAGAAATATTGGAAAACAAAGCAGACCCTCATTAAGGTCACAGGGAAGAAAGAAGATGAACACGTGGTCTCTTCTGACGCAGACTTGGATGCCAAGCTAGAGGTAAGCGATGATTAGGTTGTACCATTTGCCATTTTAATTTAGCTGAGCGTGATTTGTAGCCTTCTGGAAAAAATGTTTTTAGAAACCAAATGGTGGAAGAACACGTTTGTGCTGGTATATTATATGTCTTTCTCTGTGGGTCAGTTTTCCGTTTTCCCCAGTTCCAAAAACGAATTAAAACAACCTTTTTTGGTGTGATGTAGGACTTTTAGTTGGTTCGAAAACTTCATGTAATTAAATCGTGAATGAAAGAAATTGCTTATAGGGGCTTTGATTAGGCCTTTTCAGCCATTGATTTGTTCAGCTGTCGTTCACATTTTGCTTCCGGCTACCACAGCATGAGACCGTGGGTCAGCCACCTACATTGTCTCCCTTGCTGTGAGAGGGATGGAATGTTTTTCTGACCAAATGTGCATATCCACCTAAAACGTTGGGCATGTTGGTTCCAGTGCTGTTGGGCCCAATACTTTAATTTACCAGTGTGTTTTTCTTTCCATTATAATTTTTTATGTTTGCATTTTTTTTTATCCTTGTATTGTATTTAAACCTTGTTTATTTTCCAGTGATTCAAAGCCACTAATAACTTTTTCATTTTTGTGCGCTAATAAGAATGCTGTTTTTCTGATGTGCATTAAAATTCGGAGTGGGCGGAACTCGCATTGTTACATAAGTACTTAATGAGATTCTGCGGAGTTCTGTGAGCGGGCAGAATTGGCATGCCACGCTGACTTTTAGCGACAGGAGCTTGTTCAGCAAGAATGGCACCAAGTGGGATGCCAGGGGCCGCGGCTTCTTACTGCTGCTCAAGAAGATTTCCTACTTGAGCGACGGCTTTCTCAGTGTAAATGGTCGCAACCTGCTGCAACCGCTTACAACGAAAAATTTCACCAGGAGGCATTCTCGTGCCTGAAAATCACGCTGGGGGACACAAATTCTGGTTCACCAACTTAACGTTGGCAAGCCACACTCAGGAAAAAAACTCCGCCGTGCGACAATTGATGGAGTTTTGGGGCAACTCCGCATTCCAAGCAAAATATGGAGTGAGCAACAGCGCAGGCGGGCCGAATTTTTCTGCCACCCCTAGCCAAAATTAGCTTGTGCCCCTGTTCTAAGTACACTTGCCTGCAAAGAAGCACACACTCTTTTCTATTGAAATTGTAAGCAATGGTTTATTTTATTTTTCAGTTACTTTTTTTATTGGAGGCATATCACTGTCATATTTGGGCAGACGTGATTCCTTGTTCTTTTTTTATTTTTGCGGCATCCACTTGCAATATAGGAAAACACATTTCTGAGCCGAAAAACAAGATCTTTCTAAAATCTTGTTTTCGTATTAAATGGTCTCTGCTTGCCTGTTGGCAGACAAAAGTTCACAGATAACTCAATTCTGAAGGCAAAGATGACCGTTGCAGACAAGGTTGGTAGATGAGCATATGCAAGTCAAAGAGATATAATGGAAATAGGGTGCAAAGGAAAATGATGCAAAGGGAAAAAGTAAACTGGAAAGAGAAATGTAATTAAGGAAAAAACATGGAAAGGAGGAAAAGAAAGATGGATAAACAAAGGTGGTAAAGAAAACCGTGGAAACAATGAAGCCTCAAGGAAGGAAAAGTGAAAACCAGGATAGAAGGATGGATGGATGGATGGATGGATGGATGGATGGATGAATAGATGTATTGGTGGAAAGATAAATGGTTTGATGGTAGGGCAAATGGATGAGTGAAAGGGGGATTGATGGGCAGATATTTAATTGATTGGAGGTGTCGATAGGAGGTTGAGTAGATCATTGGATGGAAGGGTGAAACTATGGAAGATCAGGTGAGTAGAAAATTCATGTTGTGGACAGAAGTGTTGAGCCTGATGAATGGAAGGATTACAGAAACCCTTTTAGGGAGGTGTTAGACCTGTCAGCCCTAGGGTGGTCTTCCCTATTTTTTTCGCTTTTGCCTCATTTTTCCCACCTACTTTTTGTTGGACTTAGGACTTTGGGCACCCTCCCATTGCTAATCAATGCCAGGGTGCAGGTGCTCTCTTCCCCCAACATGGCTGCCACTGACCCCTACTACTGCAGCATGATCTTTTTAGGCACACTTTAGTAGCCAGGAGCTGGATGGAACCCTTAAACAATGTTGCAATACCAGCCTGCCAGCCTGCCCATAGCTAGAATGAGGGAAGCTCCTGGAACCTTCCAGAACAGGGCAGGTGACACCAACTGCCACTGCCAACTGACGCTATATAAGGAAAGGGAGGGAAACTTTCTAGTCAGTTGGGGCATCACTGACCTGGGGGACCCTTCGCAGGAGATTTAGGCGTTAGGGCCTAGCCAGGGGCCTATGCCACTGGGAGTGACAGGGCTTAGGTGCTGCCTTCCAAGTAGTGTGAGGAACCCTGGACTAGCCCACTGATCTGGCCCGGCGGGAGGGGAACCCAGGGACCACCTGAAGTGACCTACAGACAAGCCTCCAACTCAACTCACCCCCCCCCCCCCCCCAACCAAGCAACCAAGATTCTGCTGTAACAGAAGGGCCCCCAAGAAGGGACTTTACTGCCGCAGGACTGCTGGAGGTTCGACCAGGTATTGGGCCTTGCCATCTCTGTGCCCTGCGCATCCACCTGGGCCCCTGCGCTGTCCCGCACCAACTGCCTGTCCTGTGTGAACTGCCTGAATTGACTGGCTGCCTACCCAGCACTCCCCTGCTCATAGCTGCCAAGGTTTCAGATTGCTATGTGTGACATTTTCATGATGTCAGTGTAATTATGAGTGACATTTCAATGTCTGAGTGACACTTTCTCGCGAGCAACATCAAGCAATGACGACGAGGGAAACAGATAAATATCAGAAATTACACCAATCTGAGCAACAATAAACTTTAAGAAGGTCTTAAAACTGTAGCATAGCACCACAAATGAAAGGGCACTAACCAGAGACAGACGGCGTGACTGCAGTTCTCAGAGACATGTTTCCCCTGAATAAAACTAAGCACTTAAATCCATGGAAAAAGCTAAATACCAGAAAATATGCCCTCTACAACAATAATAGGCTTTGGAAAGACTTTCAAGCTGTTGCGAAAACCCTGATATGCAAAGTCACTTTCTAAGATGATGGCTACAGGGAGGGGATCCTAGAGGAGCCATTTATATTTCAGGCTAGCAACAGGCTTATCTTTTAAAACTCCATGGAGATATAAATGTCACACAGATGATCAATCGTGGTAATAAAATAAATAATTTTTAGAACCATTAAATGTGAACTGTAACTAGTCAAAGTGTGCTTTTTTCCCCCTAATGGACCATTTCTCCCTTTTGCATTTTCACGCTGCTTTTCAGAAAAGGTTTTTGTCATTTATAAAAACAAAAGCGCTCAGGTCTTACAAGCAAAATGCTGCTTAGGCCGGATGTGGAGAGCAGGGCACGTGCACCCTCACGTAAGGATGGCAGCATGGGTGTAACATAAATACTAGCTCCGGAACTCTCCAGCACTTTTAGGTGACCTCAAGATGCCATAATCGCTAAAGAAACAGCTAAAAATGTAAACGTTTAGACAAAAACGCAATTGTGGAGATCAGAAGCTGTGCTGTCCAAAATAACACCTATAAAGCTGCGCCACACCGAATTCATTAATATTTAATTGACTTTGTACAATGAGGTAGCCATAAGGCACCATAAGCGCTATCGAAACAAGATATATAACATAACAATACTTTTAATCTTCAGTATGATAGTGCAGCGGTAGATATGAAATTGTAATCCTCCATCTCACCCTTTGAGAAGCGTGGAATCGTAGAAAGAAACTATCAGTTTGCAGGTAGGATCAGCAAATGGAAGGGTTTTGGGTTTAAATCCGCTAGTGCCCCTTCTAAACAAAATCCCAAGCAGGCCTCTGCAACAAGTTATGAAATAACTTGCATAGCATATCGTAATGTGAATGCAGAGCCCGCACACTGCCCATATGCACAGGGAGGCCCCTGCACACATTTGTGTTCAGACGTTATGGGCTGTCACAGCTACTACACAGACACTGACCTTGTGAACTGTGCTGAATTAACGTTGCTGGCGCTGAAAGTAATTGGACGAGCAGCACTGGCGGGGTTGCTAGCGCTATTCATAAAATGTAAAGCACATTTTGAAGAAAACAGAGATTCATCACTGAGGCACAATTTACTTTGTGAGGTGACTCAAGGAGCACCAATTGTACGGGCAGCACCTCGCTGCAAAGTCTCCCGCCGCAGAAAACACCAGCCGGGCAAGATTGTGTGGCTTAGCAACCGCTGCACAGGAACAACTGGTGTGCTGCTGGGCTGCTGAGGAGCAACTGTGTCACAGTGTGACAACAAGTAAGTTACAACAGCGCACTACAAAGTCAGTGGCAGCACGCTGCCTGGCAAATAAGTACTTACTACTAAGTGCTTTCAATGAGGTGGAGCCCAAGCAATTAAAAACCGCAGAAGGTGTGTCATGAGAGACAGCAGTCCTGCGGCCTGCAGATTTACAACGGTCTTCTGAAATCAGATCTTGCAGATAAGCCGACCTCAGAAAGATGACGGGACAGAGCAGCCCTGCCTGCAACTGTGTCTGAAATTAAAGATCTTGCAGTGCGTACGTTCGGCTCCACGCTGTGTGTGCCAGTGTGCGACAACAAAAACGTACAACGCACACTACAAATTGGTCAGTGCTGAGTGGCAGCAGGCTGCCTGGCCAAGTCGTACTACTAAACTAAGTGCTTTCAATGAGGTGGAGCAGCCCACTGAAAAACCGAAGGTGTCACGAGACAGAGCAGCCCTCCCCTGCGGCCTGCAGAGTCTGAAATCAGATCATCAACATCATCTTTTCTTGCAGATAAACCTCCGAAGGATTACTAGACAGACCAGCCCTGCCTGAGACTGTGTCTGACAACAACTTCACAACACATGACTACAACCTACGTTCGTGGTGGCTGCCTGCCCATTTATTACTTACTTCTATCTCTCTCGGTCTGTCTCACCCTGCTGGCGGTATAGCGGCCGTGACTCTCCCGCAATCATCTGGAGGAGGATCACGATCTGCCTGATGCGCGGGCCCATTGCAAAGACTGACAGGCAGTGTGTCACTGCAGGTGAGTCGATGATGCTGTCTTACGGTCTCGTCCCCGCCCGGCCGCTAAAAGTATGCGCAGGCTGAGGCAGCAGGCACTCGACTAGTCACTGACACGGACTATCTCTGTTGAGCCCCCCGCCACTCTAACGAACAGGGACCACTTCCTGTGCAGGTGGACGTGATGAGGTCACCGATCATTATAATCCATCCCATGGCGCAACACCAGCCAGTAGCAACCTCTGCTGAGCTGTGAGGGGTCAGTAGGGCCCACGAGTCTTCGACAGAGATTGAGTCAGTGTAGTGATTGACAGCAGCGCCGTGCTGCGACACGGGCGCACGGCACCAGGTCTTGGAATTAGCAAGGGCAGTTGCAGAAATTGTAACACCCACTGACTTTCAGAGCGAGGGAGACAGATTTAACTGTTTACTATCGGAGTCCGCTCTGCTGGCAAGTGAGTCTGCAGTGCAGCGCTGGGGAGCAGCAGAGCTCGCATACAAGTCAACACGAGTTTCTAAAATTGCGTGACATTGCATTTCGGTGCGGTGATGTGGAACACCGCACTGAATTGCGTGAGAGTCACACCTGATGCGTGACTCTTGGCAGGACTGCCTGCTGTGGCCCCTGTAGAGCGCTGCACTGAATAGACCGGCTGTGGTCCCAAGAACTGCTGTGTGCAAGCTAGCGCTGTGATTGTGGCCCAGAGCGCGGCCTCCACGAGGTGCCAACTTTTCCCCCCACTGTGCCTGTGAGAAGTACCGAAGTCCTAGAGACCTTCATGCCCCTGAGTGCGCTGTGATCCTCGAGGTTCTGGAGGCCCAGAAGCGCTAGACTTACGAAGCGCTATATCTGCCCAGCACTGCTCAACTCCACGCCCCAGAGCCGAGGCTTCTTGCGCTTTGCCACCCACAAGCGCCGTTTGTGCACTTACCGCTGTCGCCCTGTCAGGCGCTGCCTTCCCTCAGTCACCGCTGCACCCCGGACTGTCTGCGGCGCCCGGCGGAGCGCTGACATTGCCGTCTTCTGCCCTGGCGGCCCCCTTATGCCAGGAGAGGGCCGCCGTCTGGTTGCTGCGGGCCGTGTCCGACATCGGAGGGATAGCTGAGGAGAGGGCCGACACACGCGATACAGTAGGCCCCCCGCTAGGCCTAGAAGCCATCTCCACCCCTGCCATGTGACGGGGTGCCCGGCCGCGTCACTGGCTGCGCCCCACCCTGCGGCAGTGTGATTGGCCGCCGGGCTGCGCCCCCTTCAAGCCAGACCTCTGATTGGTCACACCGCCCGAGAAGCCCCGCATCCGGCCCCACGCCGCAAAGAACACCGCAGGGCTCTGGAAAGAGTACAAGCCCTCTCTCCAGCCCCGGAAGCCGACGCAAGGGCCTCGAAGGGCCGAAGACCAAAGTTAACCCCCAGGAAACTGTTGTGGGGCCTGTGGCACCCCCGAGACATTGGGAACTGGGCCTGAGCCCTGTAAGTCATTTGGAGTACTGTAGGTGCCGACCCAAGGGGCCCTGGCCCCGAGTGTGGAAATATTAATGTGGCCTGCGGGAGTGAATAGTCTGGCAAGGTGAAACTGTTTCCTTCCTGCTGAATGAAGTATTAAAGGAACTCTCCCTGTTCACTCAAGGAGTGTGTAACCCTGTGTAATGAAATGTTGATCCCTAATTAGGGAATTGTTTATCCTTTACCAAGGAGATGCCTGATATACTTTAGGCACTGACTTTTACTAGTCTTGTTGAATTGCCCTACATATGTTCGATGAAATGTTCTAGTCTCACCTAATGAACTGGTTGATGCTATAGTAGTGACACTTGATTTCCCTTTACGCAAGGGTTAGGGAGTCATGCTAGATTGATTACTGCACCCTTTTCTCCTCTGATGAAATGCTTTACTCTTGTTTATTGTTATGCTGATTCCTGACACGAAGGAAGGTCCTTGCTAAAGTAATGAAATGTCACACCTTTAAGGAAATGTGTTGATGAAATGTTTTTAAGAGAATATTGAAACCTCTGCTTCCCCTCAATGAAATATGCCAAAGAGTTATTGCTACTGTGAACATTAATTGCCTTGATTTCAAGCCTATATAAAAACTTATCGATTTGAATCAAACGTATCTGGTGTGGTCTAAGTCCTTGCGTGCACTTATTGTCTCGGTGGATGCGTGTGCTGTGTAGTCACTTAACACCTGAGCTTTCGGGTGCCTACCTGCTCGTGCCATGCTACCCCTGGGGAACTGGTGACCACAGTTCTTACATTTGGTGGCGAGCGGTGGGATCCAGGACCTGTGACTATACAGCACCCTCCAGTGGGACAGGGTGCCCTGCAATTAGACTGGACACCTATCGTGCCTACAAGCTCGCTCAATTGACCCCCACTGTCTAGCCTGTAGAGTGTGTAGAGGCCTGTGTTGACCCAGTATTGTACCCACGTCCTAGCATCTTTCCTTGATTTTATCTGGGTCCCCACCTGGCAAAATGGAGTTCCAGCTAGCCGATCTGGAGGAGTATGGTGCAGCTTAGGGAATTTTGTCAGGGGATGGGGGTGCCGTTTGGGCGGAGAGCCTCAAAGGAAGAACTCTGCAGCGCCTTGAGGGCATGGGTAAGGGCCCACCCAGAGGGGAGAGGGGATGGGGAACAGGAGGGACAGGTCACACAAGGGGAGGCGGGCACTCCCGAAGACCCAGGCCTGTTCAACATTGATATGACCGACAATGTGTTGCCAGGAAGACGTTCCGGGACAGGGAGTAGTGTATCCAGGGGGAGTGCGTTGTCTCAGGAGTATGAGGACAGGAGGGAGGAGAGGCGATAGAAGTGGGAGCTTGCCAAGCTAGAGCACGAGAGGGAGAGAGAAAGGGAAGATAAGAAGCTTGCTTTGGAGGAAAAAAGATTCGCTATGGGGGAAAGTAAATTGGCGCACAAGCTCCAGCTTAAAGAAATGGAGCTGCAAGCATTGCAATTGGGTGTGCCAGGAAGTCCTAATGGTGGCAGCGTACCAGGGGCTCAGCAGGAGCCCAGATTCTAGTTACCCAAGGAGGTGATAGCGAGTTACACCCAGGGGGATGACATTGCTAGGTGGTTGGAGGCGTATGAAATGGCCTTGACCGCCCATGGGGTGTCCGAGAAACATTGGGGAGGTGGCCTGTACTGTTATATACCTCCCAATGTCAGGGACACCCTCCTGTACTTGGATAAGGCAGACCAGTTCAGGTATTCCCCCATGAAGGAGGCACTCAGTAAAAAGTTCTACCTCAACCCCGAAAGGTATCGCCAGAAGTTCCGTGACAGCCATAAGCTGTCCACGCAGAATTGGGTGGATTTATTTGACTATGCCCGTAAGGCTCTGGATGGTTGGGTGCGTGCAGCGAGGTGCATGACTATGAGGGCCTGTACAATCTTTTTTTGAGAGAGCACCTCCTGGATAAGTGTTTTCCGGAGCTGCGCCAACATCTGGTGGACCGCAAGCTGACTGATCCCCGTTGTCTTACGGAGGTAGCGGATACCTGGGTTAGCACCCGGGTGTCACAGAAGGGCCCCGGGGGAGATGGTCCGAAAGGCAGACAGGGCGTGTCCCAGAAGAAAGAGGGGGGGAAGATAAAAAGGAGTGGTTGTGCATAGGGTTCAATGATAATTTGCACGCAGAGCAAAACCTGCTAGTATTAACCTATCCCAAAGTAAGGACTCCACCTCACAGCCACACCTAGTACTACTGCTTGCTAGGATTCATTCAATCTATTAAATCTTAGGTGGTGCAGCATAGACTTGTCCCACAGTTATATCTGAACAAATAGGTTCTCACAGTGTTCAGTGAAGTCATTGTCTTTCTCTCCTCAATTACTATAAAAGCGGGATCAGAGAAGGAAAAGGGGAAGTAAGATATAGCCCTCGTAGACTTTGTGCCTACCTGTCCGTCGTCTTGATCTGTGACTGAGTCAGGGGGAGGCACTGGGCTGTTGTAAGAGCTACAATTTAACTGGTTGTGTCAATTTCAGCAGCAGCCAATCACCGTTTAGTAAAGTCAAAAACTGCAGCCTCCCGATTGAAACATCGAGGCATACTTTTGTTCCAAAAGCTTTACCACACTCAGTTGTTATATTATTGTGTATGAGCCTAGACAAAGCGCCAAACTTTAGTTAAGGTGCAGCCAGCTGAGGTTGCCTATACCAAGACGCTGTTTGACTCGCGTAGTCTCGCGAGAGGGTGAATTGAACTTACGAATGATGTCATTCGTCCGGTGTATGTAGTTCCAGGAACGTTTCACGCAATAGATGTTCTTCCATTGCGAATATTGCCACACGGTTATTATGTGTTTTGTATTTAAGCCCAGAACGACAAAACTTCACACTCTATTTGATTGGGGTGCAGCCAGCCATGGTAGTTTTCCCGAAATTCTGCTTGACTTGTATAGTCTAGTGTAAAGGAGAAGGAGAGCTGCAATGTGATGTCACCGAAATAACTTTGTTGTGACCCCAGCATACCTCGCATAGTCTCGCTATTTAGTAAAGCTATTCAGTTGCATAAGATAAACAAGCATTACAAATGCAATAGGTCTCGCCTTTGATTAAGTTAAAGCCATTTGCTTCGTTATACAAAACCATTAGCAAAGGAAATGGCTTTAACTTAATCAAAGTCGACACCTATTGCATTTTCAATGCTTGTTTTGAATCTGTTTAGGAGCCAGTTAGTTTGACCGATCTCCCCCTCTCATGTTGGATTTAACTCCTCACCTTTTTAGTTGATTTATCCTTCTGAGTTATAGCTATGCATTAAATCACCTGAGTGCTGAATTAGTGATTGTAAAGCGGCCACAAGTAGAGATGACTTCTACCCAGATTGTATAGGTCTCAGACCTAGTTATTTTATTGTGAAGATTAATAATCAAACTCTCTCCTAAGTTTTGGTTTGAATTCAGAGATGAAGACATTAAAGATGCATATCAGAAATGTTTCCTAAAATGCCAACAAGCACCCTCCCCTAAAATGGCTTGAAGTTTCAAGATATCACTTTTATTACTAAATGCCTCGATGTCCTACTAATATCTAACACACTATCACTCACTCCCTTCTATTGACTCAACCTTCCCTTATGACCACACCATCATGCACATTGAGGTAAACCTGCCCTCCAGCGCTCTCACCTTGCAGGAACATCCCGATCTCCAGATTTCCTCCAAGCGGTCCTCACCAAGATGCACAGACATCCCTTCTAGATGAAGCAATACATTATTTATCTATTTAGCCATACCCTGAAAGAAGTATTTGATTCCCACCATCCCAAACACACCCTCTCCCTACTGCTTATGGCCACAACCATAATACTACATCTACCAGTTGTAGTCTATTTTTTATTAATTTTTGTATGGAATAAAAACCGGTTCCAGGTATAAACTTGGATGTATTTGACAATACTAAACGATCATACTTTCGCGACCTGATCACCTCTCTTCGCCCCCACCTGCCTCACCTACAGCAGCTTCCCTGCTCCATCAAAACTATGCTGTACACCATGCTTACCTGTGAGACCATTCCACTTTAAGCATGGGCTGCAGCCCCCTGGTTCTAACCGTTTTGAAAAACCCAGTGTGTTTATGAAACTTCTGGAAATTTGTGTTTAACATTTGAGTCCAGCTTCAACTCCTAGTAGTTAGATCTTTGTTTGTATTCCCACTGCAGGCGTTTCTGTTTAAACCATATGCCTCAGACTCCAGTTAAAGTGAATTATCTTCAGGCAGTTCATTTAGTGTGAGTTCAATATCCCCCACAGTCCAGTAGTCAAAATGAAGAAACTTAAAAAGCAAAGTGTGATTTATTACAGCAATATAAAAAGTAGGAAAATGTGCCTCGTTGAGTCTTAATCTGCAGTGTGAAAACTAGACCTTATGGACATTACTACAGCATTGTAGATGTTGGACAGATATGTTCACTCAGTATAATTTCAGTGATGAGTCTAAAAATGCATTCCTGAAACTGGACAGTATAGAAATTCACAAATGTGTGCACTATTGCCAGTTTGAGGTTGTGATAGAGGTACTTGTGACCACCAGATTAGAATAAAGGATCTAATATGGGCAACTAGCTCTGAATTGTATCGGAGCTAGCTATCACATCTGCATTTTAGTCCCATGCTATTGACATTGGTGTGTTTGGCTAAATGTACTTCTAGTGTTTGTTTGCCAAAAGTCATTCTAAATTATAATTGGTAGAGGATAAGTGTGTTATCTATTCAGTTGTGTTACATCTTAATAATTTATGATTTTCATGTAAAACAGAATCACGTGGGCACAACCATTCCAAATAATGTCTCCTCTTTTTCCCATTCTCCCAACCCAGTAAAACTGCCATCTCGAAATTCTTCCATTCTGTTTTAAACCATTCTCTTTATCCAGCCCTTCATCTGTACCAGCCGCCAACAAAAGGCTTTCCAAAATGTTTGTTTTGATGACCTCTTGGTAGTTTTGAGATTATTTGTGACCTCATTTTCTGGCTTGCCCGTATACATCTTGTTAATTCTCTCAGTTCATAATTGAAAAAGAACAGCCTTGAGCGGGGCCAGAACTGCCAGTTATGAAGCCAAGAACCTACTCTTTTAGCAGGTTGTTGAGGGGTTTGGAAATGGTGAGCAGTGGTTGAATGGGTGATCCACCTCCCTTGCTTTCATTCCAGTTCATGGTCAACTTGCTTTTTCAATGACCGTGCACTTGTGGGGACTTCTCCTCTGTGCCACCTGACGAGTAGTGGGCAGATATCTTTAGACCTTCTCAGAACAGACAACTGTCTGTTTTCAAGGTTTTGTTCGAATTTAGCCTTCATTGCAACAATGCACTTGATGAGATGTAGGCAATAGGGGTGGACAGTGATGCAACCATGCATGGGGAATTTAGTCTGTTCAAGATGTCTTCAACTTTGGAATAGCAGGGGGTGGGAGGTAAACAGCGGCCCTATACACTTCAGATGCCTGAAGCCCAACCCTTCTCTCCCTTCTATCCACTTATGGACACTGCATACCGAAATGGTCTTACAAAATGTATCAAGATAACTTTAGGTATTTGTTAATGAACCTATGGTTCAGTGTTGCATGAAGAGTCTAGAAATATAGTTGAAACTGTTTGGCAGCTCCTTGTGCGCTATTTCAAGGATCGTTTCTGTGTATTTTTCCCTAATTTGTTTGTTTGTGTATTCCAGCTGTTTCATTCAATACAAAGAACAGGCATGGAGTTACTCAAAGTAATTGAACAGTATCAAAGAAGGATTTGCTGTAAGTAACTTTGCTTTTTGTGCACTATAATGGACTATGAGTTAGAATATTTGGATGGATTTTTTGCTGTATTCTCCATTTACTATTTCATGGCACTAATATTGGGCCAGCAAATCCCTCTGCAAAAAGAAAGAAGTAAATGATGGCTAAATATGAACAAGTTTGACCATTTTAGACTGATTAAGGATTATTTTCAGATTAAAGACTTTAGACACAAGCCAATCTTGTCACATGTTTTTTTAGTCTGTACCTTAATTAGTAGATGGGCAGATTTGTTATGATAGTCGAGGTTTTGGTGAAGCTAGGTGGTCGACTTTAGAACACTTCTAGATTTGAAGTTCATTAAGAATATTGCCTCAAACAATGACCACATGCTTAGTATTCTTACACAGACAAGCAAATTAGGGCCGGATTTATATTTTGGTTGACTGGTTAATCCGTCACAGTGTTGGCGGATATCCTGTCTGCCGAAATATAAATGCTATAGGATATAATGGAATTTATATTTTGGTGGACGGGATATCTGTCACAGTTGTGACTGAGTAATCCATCCACCAAAATAGAACTCAGACCCTTATTTATTCATTCTTGACCGCTTCTTTATCTGGTAGCTTACCAGGGAAGAGGCAATATTGCGTTATTCCAGAGTGAGCATTATGTTTGCATTTGTGATATAATATATTTTGGAACCAAGTGTAGAGGCATGCATAGGAAATATTTGAATATTAATCCATGTTCGATAACAATTCACAACTTTATTCAGAACCACGTGCAAAAACGTACTTCATTTGTTTGAAACCTGAAAAAAGTGACGCTTACATTTATTACAAAAATCTAAATGTATTCAAGCAAACTCTCATATGAAAATAATGTATCTGTGCTTTTGCATAATTTTTTAAAAAGGTCCATGCTTAACACAATATTCTGTGAAACTGATTATTTTATTTCGGTTCTGTAATACCATAAATCCTTCCTTATTTGAGCGGTTTACAAATAAATGATAATGCCTAAGCATGAAATCCAAGAGATTAATGATTGACTTGCATCAACATCACAAGCATTATTACTATCATGGCTATTACTTGCTTATCCTACAAAAGGCCCCTGATCTTACTTCAAATGTTTGTTATAAAGGCCCAAACATTTTGATTGTAACAAAATGTGAATGATTTTAGACTGCTCATAACTGGCACCGAGAGCTCTTAACACCTTAGCTGCGGCGCAATTCCCTCCCCAGTGCTGCGCTGTCCATTCGAACTAGTGCTGAATGAACGTCCAATGGACGTGCGTAGCACTGGGGAGGTAGTGCTGCCGTCGGCCAACGCACCGACGCAGCACTTAAGGGGTTAAGGTAGCCTGTTCCAATAATCAGCAGCCACTTAGGTTTTCAATTAAATTTGAGCAATGAGTACCTTGATCACGTTCTTAAGTTGTAGTTGCTCAAAAAAACTTGTGATTGTGCGGATCTGGGTGATGAGTCATTAAACTTGTTTGGCAATCTCGTTTACCCCACTATGAAAACATTTGGGAGGCTGTGACCATATCAACATAATAAACCCAATTTAGTTTGCTTCCAACACGGTTCACTGACAAACTCTCCTCAACCCCTTGTAGCTGTGGCACAAGTAGCAGGCTAATCCTTATAAATCTGTGAGATGTTCACGCAGTGGCAACACTCAAATTAGAAACGAAATTAAATTTATCAAACAAGTGTAAAAAAAAAAATCATGAAAAATGTAATGAGAAACTGTTATACACACGACCAGTGGCACCGGTATTAGTAAACGGTCATTTGTCGACTGAATTCCAACTAGGTAGAGAGACCAGACAAGGCTGTCCTCTATCGCCACTTCTATTTGCAATAGTGCTTGAACCTCTGGCGGCAAGGATTAGGCAAGACGTGACGATACGAGGGTTGAGGTAGACCGGCGGATGGGAGAATCGCATCTCGCTTTATGCGGATCATATATTACTATATTTAGCGTCCCCAGCACGATCAATCAACTGCCTCTTAGACATCTGTGCAGCCTACGGGCGTGTATCAGGATATACCATCAACTGGGAGAAGTCGCTTCTCTGTCTTGCATGGCTCCCCTCCACGACTTCCACCCGGATGTACACTTCAGATAGCCACAGACGGATTTAAGTATCTTGGGATATTTATAACACATGGCCATATACAGTTTACGGAAAAAAACTTGAAGCAACCCCTGTCAAGATTAAAAAAAGACGTCAAGTACTGGCGCACATTACCTCGGACGCTACTGGGGAGAGCTGCCCTCTTTAAGATGATGGCACTCCCACGATTTTTATACGCATTACAGAATACACCATTCCCTGTCCCCTCTACCTATTTCACAGCGATAAATGTGGAAGTGACAACACTACTTTGGGATGAGAAAGCGCCCCGCAGAGCATTGCACAAATTAACCAGAAGCTGGTATGATGGCGGGATTGCTCTTCCTGACATTAAAGTATACTATTGGGCATCCCAGCTTGTGGCTATTAACCAATGGCTCCACATCCCCCAAGAGGACCCAGCGTTTAGGTTCGATAGACACTTACTAGCCCCATCAGGGATCATGGGGGCACTATACAATAAAAAGAAACTGCACAACTTAACAGGTCCAACGTCACACATGATACGCAAACGGTTTGAGGTGCAAAGAGCATTGGGCTGGGAGGGGGTGGTCACACAAGTGATGCCGGTATGGGATACAAAGAGAGTTGGATGCTGGGCAATACCAAAGGCTTCCACAACTGGGACCTAATAGGTATATCAGAAGTTGGTGACCTGTGGCAGAAAGGGGAAATGGTCACCTTTGCCCATCTACAGGCCACCTATGGCTTAGTGCAGACAGAACTGTTTAGATTATATGCAAGCCAGATATGCACTTCAATCCCTCCTGCCGTCGGATACACAACCTGAAGAATCCTCCCCTCTAGAGGATAGACTCTTAACAGATCATCTGCATAAAAAAGCGATCTCACTGACTTACCGTAACATAATTAACAACCGCTCGGATACTACAGCAACACTGAAGGCTGCGTGGGAACGTGAGTTGGGAGACATTGACCATGCTGACTGGCGGGAGGCACTTGCATTCCCGGGGGAGGCTGCAATTCCATTGCGACTTAGGTTAGTGCAATTAAAAATTCTACACCGCACGTACTACACTAGGACAATCCTGCATACGATAACACCGCTCAGACACACCGCTCTGTATCAAACAATGCGGAGAAACAGGTACATTTTACCATACTATTTGGCAGTGCCCACGGATAGTCTGCTACTGGATAGCGGTGATGCGAACACTTTCTCAGGTCATACATGTTACAATACTGCCAGACCCGAGATGCTGTTTTCTCAATATCTGGGAACCTACAGATCTAAATGTGGTTACCCAGGACTGGGTAACTCTAGGCATGATTATAGCAAAAAGAAACATTGCACAATGCTAGGGATCCAGGGTTGGCCCTACTCTCAGTCAATGGTGCAAAGAGTTGGACACCGCAATGGTGGCAGAAAAATCAGTATATGTATACCGAGAGTGTCCAAGAAAGTGGGTGAAAGTCTGGGGAGGCTGGAACGTCTATAGGGGTAATATATGTGACCCCCCCCCCCCCGCCCCCCCCCCCCCCCCCCCCGGTGGAAGAATCCGGGTCTGATGCTGGCATATGAACAAACTACGTTGAAGGTTCCCTTCAAAATATATATTTCTCTGGAAACGTGTATACAAGAAATTATAACAGTACTGGTGGAGCTATACTTTGAGGGTTATAAGAATGAATATAAGCATAATACTGGATTTAGGTCTGTATGCCATATCAAAACTATTATTGCAACACTATGCGGAATGTTCAGTAAAAATTGTGTTAAAAGAAATTTTTATACGAAAAAGGACACAAATGTGAACTAATGGATTAAGATACATATGGATTTCTATAGTTCTAAAACAAAGCACCAAGGAACAACAAAGCCAAATGAGGTACATTTTCGTGGTAGACCAGGACCAAGGCATACTTTCAGACCCATTGAAACACACAGCAAGGTGATGGGTGAGAGGGCTTGAATTATTCTAGATTAATTTCCTGCCCACCGTGCCTCGCTAGACTGAGAACTGCCATATGCAAATCAGTCTTAGCCCTGCACCAATAGGAACGGTTCATCCCGCACTGTCAGGCCAGGTCTCCTCTAGACAGGAACATAAACAATCAAGGCTTGTTTTGGCCTACTGAGGCCTCATTGGTGTGGTATAAATTAAGCCCTGTGTCAACAGTGAGCAAGATTCGCACACATGGCATCCAGTGCAACAAACAACCGGATGGAATGCTAGAATGAATCCAGACTACTTACAATTGCTTGGAACTGCGTTACTGTCCAATATTTTTCACACACTGTGCCTCCGTAGACTGAGACCTGCCATATGCAAATCAATCTTCGTCCTTCACCAAAAGGAACATTCCAGCCCGAACTACCAGGCCAAGCCCCCTTCAGATGGCAATACAAGCAAACCTAGAGCAGTTTCAGCCTACTTGGACAGCTTCAGTGAGTTTATAGTTTGAGTCCTGTGACCAACCCCAGTAGAACAGGTGTCTGGTAAACCCTGCGGTCTCAATCAATCAATCAATCAGTTTACTTTATTCGGTTGTATCAAACAGCCATAAAAGCATAGTATACTTGCAAATACATAAAAACACAGTTTAAAAATGTGATCTTCAGGGTAAAGTGTCGTAAGTATAGCAAGTTCATTGTGGTGTCATGCAATTTCGGCAATTCTCTTAATAACAGGGAAAAAGTCTTTACAGTGATTTTTTAGTTAGGGCTCCGGAGGACAACACTTCAACACGGCTGTATATAAAGTGCGTGGTGCTTAGATAAAAAGAAATTATGTTCATTTTAAGATCAGCAATTAAACAATTTAAAAAAACAGCAATAGTTAGCTTCAACATGTGAAATACTAATAAAATCTATCATGTCAAACTTTAACAGTAAGGACAGGTCATAGTAAAAAATAAGCACCCCATGTCAATCCAAGTCTTGTCTATGCCTAACGACTAAGCTCAGAAATTTTACTATCAATTTAGCGAAACACTCCGCGTCCAAAAATTGCAGGGCAAGAAAGGCGGGACGGCACCTTCGTAAGCCCATGATTTTTAAAATCGGTGTGAGCCAGCGTCTCACTGATTCATTATAGAGTTTACAATACAGTATTGTATGAATCGTTGATTGAGGGGAAGTATCGTCGCAGGGACAGGGTTGTAAGAACTTTGCCTAGTTATTAATTGTAGGAAAACTGACCAAATGATGAAAAATATCTAGCCTAAACCTAGTTAATAAGAATCTTTGATAACCTGAAAAGTTAGGTATGGCTGGACCATCATAGTTGTTTGAATTAGGAGTGAGTGTTGAACTGTTGCTTTAGTTACCTCACTAGACAGCCTCAGGGATTCTAGATGAGCTAAACAAGCTTTTTTGAACAGTTTTCTTGGCAAAACGGCAATTGAAGCGGGGGAATGATAGCATTGTAGCATACCCATGTCGTTAAAGAATTTCTTAATGTATGCAATCCAACTATTCTTATGGGCATTGTCTAAGGAGATGCAATCCTGTAAGATCCTTTGACAAAGAGTAGTTTCTCTACTAGACCAAATGTGGTGCCATAAAAGAGGGGGTTGGATTTTAATTAAATCTGTTAAGTAAGACAGGCCCACTTCTAGATGGCATGCATATGTTGATGTGCCCCGCGGGACTGCGAGTAGAAATCTTACAACACTGTTTTCTACCCTTTGAACCGCTTCAACCTTCCCATATCCCCACACGTCAGCCCCGTAAATTACAGTAGCTAAGCATTTTGCCCTATAGATTTCTATAAGCCCGGCCGTAGGCCGTCTACCCAATTTTGTTTGCAAAATTGACCAAAGCAACTGTCGCCCTCATAAAGGACAGCTTTCTAGACTCCATAGCGTACTTCCAGGTGGATTTATGGTCAAAAACAATGCCCAAGTACGGATAGGAAGTAGTGCTCTCGAGTTTTTGCTCATCAATGTAAATTGCCTTTATGTTCTTAATCTTAGAACCAGCGGACATAACAAAAGTTTTTTTAATATTGATCTTCAGGTCCAGGTTGGCCATAAAGGTACAGTATCTCACGAGAGCTCGCTGTAGTTCCATGGGGGTACGGGCTAGGATGTAAATGTAAATGTAAATGTGCTGGACTTGTAAAGCGCACAGCTGCCCGTAAGCGTCCCGGCGCTTGCTTAGGGAACCCGTCCTGGTATTCCCCTGTGAGAAACCACGGAGGGTGTCCACAAGGTGAAAGCCAGGCATCCCGCCGCGAGGGGCCGTAGTGGAGATTAAGCAAGCTATTGCCCAGAGTCGCAGAGTGTGACCCCGTGAGTTGAGTAGGCACCAGAGCGAGAATTGTCGAGTCTGTGGAATTTTGAGCCCGAGACCCGCCGAGGCGGGGAATCGAACCCTGGTCCACGGTCGATCTCAGCTTCCGGGTCTGCCGCCTCTAACCACTGAGCCACGCTTCTCTCACGGCATCATCCGCATAGAGTAACACCGGAATTGGGCGTTTGTTAATAATGGGGAGGTCCTGGCACCCTGTAACCATTGCTTGTTCCAGACAGTTTGTATAGAGGTTGAATAGAAACGGGGCCAGGACACAGCCCTGTCTTACTCCCCTCTCTACTCTGAATGGCTTTGTTAGTTCCCCTCCCACGCCGTACCTGGCTCTAGCTGTAGTGTCTGAGTATAGCTCGCGTAGGAAATTTATGAGGGACTCCTCTACTTCCATGTCCGCTAAAATAGCCCACAACTTAGTGTGGCTGACGCAGTCGAAAGCTGCAGAAAGATCGACATACGCCATGTGTAGAGCCCCCCCTTTCTCATTTACGTATTTGCCAATTAAAAGAGACAGATTAAGGGCTTGCTCTGTGGTACCCAAACCCTCTTGAAACCCAAATTGTAGATCAGATAGAACTTTGTTATCGGACGCCCACTGCTGAAGACGCTCTAGGATAACAAGACCAGCCACATTCCCGAGCGAGTCCAGCAGTGAAATAGGCCGGTAACAGGAGGGTAGTTGGCGGTCCCCTTTTTTAAAAATGGGGATCAGAATTGATTGGGACCAAGAGTCAAAAAGGCCCAGGGCACATGATGCTTGAAGAACCCTAGTTAAAATTGGGGACCATAGATCCATTTTAAATTTAAAAAGATCAATTGGATTCCCATTGGGCCTGGTGCCTTTCCATTCCTGCTAGCCGACATTGCGAGCTCGACCTCCTCATGGGATATATGTATGGCTAACGGGTAGGGATTCAGTTTTGGGCTGGGGATAGCCAAAACTGGGGTAGTTTGTGTTGCAATTAGTGGGAGGCCGAATATCCGCTCAAAATATTCCACCCACAGGTGCTCATCAATCGCAATGTCAAGACTGGGGTTTGCCTTTGAGTCTAATAGAAATGGCAACTTAACAACCTTTCAGAAGGAGGCTCTATCCCTCCGGGTGCAAGATTTGTGCAATTGATCCCAGAGATCCTTTTTCAAATTCTCCTTCCTACATTTTAAGGCCTGGTTAGAAGTCTTCCTGAGAGTACCGATTTTCCTTTGAGTCTCTGTCTTTTTTGTGTAAGGCTACTTTCAGATTCTGATAAGCATTTGTGCAAGTACTATCAAACCATCCGTTAGATCTGAACTTATTAGTTTTCAGTTTAACAAATAGGATTTCCTTTATTGATTTTAATAGTGTTGCAAAATTAGACATAACGCCCTCATTTGGTGGTAGCAGGATCGAGAAATTTATCGATCACTGATTTAGAATTTCGGACCAATCTCACAGCGACATCCAACGGGTCCACTTTTTCCCACTTGAGCGAGTAACCATTTATTTTATCTAGTGTCAGATTGTTTTGACCAAGAATCCTCATGATATCATGTCTGGGACATATCTGTGGAATTTTTAATGTGATACTATTTGGGTAATGGTCGCTAATGGTAATGTCATGGGTCTTACAGTTCAATATTTGGGATCCTGCTTTGGAGGACATAAAAATAAATCAATAATACTTAGCCTTCCTCTACCATTAAAGGTCGGAATAAGAGGTACAGTAGGATTTACCAGATCATTAACGAGAGCAAGATCTAAGCCACAGAAAGTTTCGTTCAAACAGTCCCCAGCTGGAGTGTGAGGGAAATGGGTTACTGGATTGTCGTGTTCATCCACGACGCCACAAAGTGTATTTACACTATGTTACATAGGATTTGGTTAAAATACCCTCCCCAGATTATTACCACTTCCTTAGTGGCTTTGTTTAACCCCTTCCATGCTCATGACGAGCTCAGCTCGTCATGAGGCACACTGGAGCTGTGCTCATGACAAGGTGAGCTCGTCATGAAATAATGCCTTTCAAGCTTTTCCAGCACAGGACGGGAAAAGCCATAGCAGCCAAGGTGTTAATAGATCATGGCGGATGAAAGATATGTCTTTTTATGGTTTTTATTAGATAATCTGTAGGAAGATTATTGTAGTAATTCACCATTAAAAGAGCGTTAGTTTTACTCTGATGTAAGATGAGTATTTGGAAATTTATTTCCATTTTAATGGAGGTTATTTTCGTGATCTGCAAAGTGTTGGACACAAAGATGGTCAGTCCACCTTTTGCTCTGCCAGAGGGTGATGGTCGGGCTGGGAAAAAGTACGTTTTATAACCCTCTATATGTATTTCAGATGTCGCCCATGTTTCTTGCAGGCACAAAATACTGAAGTGATGGACAAAATCAAGCCAGATGTCATTCACCACCTAAGCACGCAAGCCAGCAACGTTCCAATATAATATTTTCAGGGAGGGTTTTTCCTGATTGATTGCATTTTCAGAGTCTAGGCCCATACTTTCCTTATGGTGACAGAACTGGGTCATAGTGGGCAAAGTCTCTTCACTGTCAGTGATGCCTTGCTCCAAGTTGGCTAGATGTTCAGTAGAGGTATAAGTGTTAGACTTTGCATTAGTAATCAAGCCCGCCGACTCAAGTCAGTCCACCCTCTCCAGCTCAGAGAGCTTGTCAAAGTAGTTGAAAGTCGGGATGTTATATCTAGGTCTAGTCCCCTCCAACAGTTCCATATTCAATACACCCCTATGACACACGGCTGTTGATGATGGAGGGGGGCATTGGGAATAGAAAAAACTCAGGTCTTTAGTGTGAATTCCACTTTCAACAAAGTGAATGGGCCAGTTGCATATGTGGGGGACCACCCGTCTGTCCCTAAAATCGATGACAATGCAGTCCCCCGGGAGATTTTTTATTCTGTGACCCACCCAACTTAATCTCCTGGCAAATAGGATTTCCCCACTGACGTTTAACAGGAGTGGCCTGTTATTTAGCCAGTAGGAGACTTTGTTTCTTAGCTCGGGGTAGGTTTCTGATTTTTCTTGGCCTAACTCCGGGACACCAGCTAACACTACAGTGTATGGAGCTGATTGTGGAGGTAGGTCAATGTGAGGGAATATCCTCTTTGCTTTGGGAGCTATGGATAAGTCCTTGCCTACATGGGTGTTTTTATTCTCCTGTCCTACGTGTTGTGTGGCCTTATGCGAACCACCCTCACTTTTTTGCTTACCCTCCCCTTCAACCTCCCTCAAGTCCCTCAGGAATCCTACCATTCTTCTCAGTGTGGATCGTTTGTTGGGCAGCTATGGTTCTGGGGGCAGTTGGTGACTGGGTTTTGGAACGCGTTTGGGGTTCCAAGCATCCACAAGTTGCCTTAGGGTATTAGAGCTAGATATCATTACTTGCTTTAAGTTATCGATCTTTCCACAAATCCGCTTTACCCTTTCAAAAAGTGGGGCCATTAGGGATTTCATGAGGTGTTCGATTTTATCCATGAGCCCCTCGTGTAAGGAAAATGATAAAGGGGGAACAGGTTTTTCTACTGTTAGAACATTAAGTGAGGGGGTACTAGTCGGTGTGAAGATCGAGGGTAAAGGATCTTCTGGCTGTTTATGACCGTTTTTGTGTTTTATGGGGGTTTTATCTGTTTTAGCGGTTTTTGGGCATCTTCCCCTCTGTCTAGTCTCACCGCGTTTCCTTTTATTTACAGAGCCCTGCCCTTGGGCTCTTACCGCTAATTTTGCATTTGCTTTGGATTTTGTTGGAAGGAGCATTAGTGACTCATTGGATGTAATATCCAGGACTAAATCCAGGCTTGAGTCAGTATTGCTATTCTCCCTGATGATATTGAAGTTTGGAGACGCCTCAATAGACGCCTCAATAGAACGATCTGTTCTAGTTCCCCCACTGGTCCCGTCATTGGATTTTTGACTCACATATATCGTTGGGGAGGCGGCTGTTGCTATGAGGCCTAAGGAAGAGCGTTTATTAAAAAGGGGTTCCATGGAAAGGCGGTGCTCAGCAATAGCTATTTCTTTTTCCAACGCAGATCTGGCCCTGGTTAAGAAATAGTCCAGGGTGCCAGTAACCATCCCCCCATTACGTGACATTTTAACCCTGAGAATAGTTAGCAGAAACTTTCAATACAATATAGGGTTAAATGCACGTCTAAATCAAATATCACGAATAAACAAAAACATTAAGATGGGGCAGTGAAGGAAATAAAGTCTTACACTAGAGTCCAGGGCGCAGATGGAAATGGGATGGCCCTGCCCGTACTGGGTCGGGCTGTGACTGGCTAGGATGGACCTGCCCTTGACCCGTGCTTCACCCGGGCCGAGCCTGCGCCCGATCCCGCGACGCGGGTACTCTGTCTGCTCTATATGCGCCTCCGTGCGTGATGAGGCAAGATAAGGGCGGTGGCGGCTTCCGCGGCAGAGGCTGCTGAGAATTGTGGTCCCCTGCTCCTCTCGGGCCGCTCCGCGTTGGTGTGGCTTGCGGCGGCGGGAGGGGGACCGGCGGACCTGCAGGGACGTATGTGGCGGTCAGCAAGTAATAGTAATGGCACCCAAAATTCTGCTTAGAGAGCAGTCTCATTTTTCTGTGACTTCTTTGTTCTCTGTTTCTACCAGTTGAGCAAGGGAGGATGCTGCAGCAGACGAGTTTTCAGAAGCCCAGCTGAAGCCATCCGTTCTGATGTAAAAAGCTCTCAACGGGACACAGCAGTATTTTGTTGCTTGCATTATTTAATCAGCTCACTCTGGTCCCAAGTCCTACATTCTGGCGAGTCATTTAGTGATTTGTTTTTTTCATGTTTTGTTTTTTTGCTTCATAAATTTCTCCAGGGAAGAGGCTGTAAAATACTTCTTTGAGCAATGAAAGTCTTTTGTAGGTTTAACTACTTAGCTTTCTCAGGGAGCCCTTTATGCCTTGTTGTAGTCCCACAGAAATCCAACCAAAAAATGGCCTGCTCCCACATGTTGATGCTAGGGGGAGTCACTTCTGCTCTCTTCTGCTGCACTCAGTTTTCACTGGGAAGGCTCCTGGGCCTAGCTCTCTCTCATGCCTGGGCATAATTTTCCAGTGCATCCACACCAAATTGGGTAAGTAAGTACATTTATTAAGTTTGATATTTATGCTGATATTGCAAAACAATTTGACAATTTAAGATTTCCTATCTATAAATAAGAACGTATACATATTTAAAACCAAGTATATAACCATAAAAGACAAAAACATTCCCCCAACATATCAATTCATTATGGCTGCTAGTGCAAATACTGCAACATAAAGTGCAAAGATAATCTTTCTTCCTGACCCAATCTGTTGCCACCATAGAAAATACACAATGTCCAGATTTTTGCATGTTTGCGTTCCCAAGGCTGCTCTCCCTCAGATACCTTTTCATCTGAACTGCCTTTCCACCCCTACCTCTCCTACCAGAGTACTGAAAAAGATCAGGAAAGACTGCGCCCAAGTTCTCCTAGTGGCCCCGGACTGGGCGAGGAGACTGTAATACCAAGAACTTCTGCCCATAAGCACTTTTTCTTCCATCTGGGTGCCCCTTTGGCAGGACGTCCTGTGGCAGGTTCTCATCCAAAGCCCGCATAACTGACACCTCCAAGCATGGAGATTCAATGGAAACAGTTGATACTCATCCATCTTCTTCCTGAAGTGTTTGCTCTCATCTTGACAGGTAGGTGTCCATCTATCAAAGCTGTGCTTGCAGGATGCTGGGCGAAGTTTGTGGTTTGGTGTTCCTCCCCTGTTGTCCAGTCCTTAAATGCACAGTTAGCTAACATTTTCTTGTGTTGCCTCTTATCAGCTCAGCAAGATAATCTTTCAGCCTTATGGCTTTTGCCAAATCGCCCATCCCTTTTCAAATCCTCTTGTGATGTATTTATTAGTAGGGCTGGTACGCATGTTCCAGCCAACAACGTTGGCGATGCTGCAGTGGGGCATTCATTTTGTGCTCACCTACCTGAAGTGCCTTTGAGCTAATGCACAGTTGTCCTCTTTCCCCTAATGACCATCAAGACTGCATTCCTCATTTCAATAACGTCTGCTAGATAAATGAGCAAACTTCAGTCTGGACAACCAGCTTTTCTCTGGAGCCAAAAAGAGGCAAGTAGCGCAGTGGACAACCATCTCTAATGGATTGTTATGCATTCAGATCTGTTATAGGCTGGTCAAGCAGCAGCCACCAGGCTGTTCCTACTGTGCTGGCTCTGTGTGCTAGTTATGGGCATTTGCCAGGCTGCTGCATGATTGTCCCTCCATACACTTATTAAGCACTAATGCCTGGAATTTCTAGTCCAGTGGGATGGGCACCTCACCCGATCTGTTTTACAGGGTTTCCTGGTCTGAGCTATTCCACAGACCCAACCACTTGAGGAGGTCCTGCTTTAGTATGAATTCACAAGGTGAGAATTCTGTGGTTAGAGGTTTTTACCAGAAGCAGTTCTATACTTTCAATAACGCCTTTTCTGGTAGGGGCTCCATCTAACCGCAAATTCCTCACCAACCGACCCTCCTTCCTGTTCTGTGGCATGGACTCCAGCAATCTGTTAATAAGATTCCAATCCTCAATTCTGCACGCTACCATGTTCTGATGCCACTGATTCTACTTCCGTCTGCACAGACCGAGCTCCAAAAGGAACTGACATCAGGGTGCATAGGTGATGCATATATATGGGCCTCAAAGTCACATCCGTGGCCGTACAGAACTGATGCAAAGCCACACGACGCCACCTGTCGCAAAGTACTTGCTGCAAACGTTTCTGGATCCAGTCTGGTGCCTGGGGAAATTCACAAGGTGAGGAATCCGCTGTTTGATGCAGTCCCTACCGAAAACGTGTTACTGAAGGCAAGTAACTTGTTCGAAATCATCTGACGCTGATCAAAAAAGGCACACATAGTGGGGGCAATTATCCATACAAACAGACCAGTAAAAGCCCCTCCTTTTACAAGCTTGTGTATGTATTTGACTTATGTAGCACAGATAGACCACTGTCTGTATTAAAGGGAACAAAAAGATTTGGGATCTTATCTTGGAGGGTTGTTCAATGCACTTCTATTTGCGCCAGCACTTGATAGTGCATGTATATCATCATCAAAGATGGAAGAGCAGCAAAGGAGTTACCGTGACTAAAAGTGGGAGTTTGTTCCATGGCCTTTAGTTTAATTTAGAACTCTTGTTCTTTAACTTTCTGAATTCCATTGTTACTAATTTAGTGATGCTGTAGCTTTGTGTGTTGCGTAGCCTAACAACACATTGAGTAGGGTAGGGTTGAGGTATAGTTGAACTGCCTGCTGGATGATGAATTATGTTTAGAAGATATGGGTTCTCTTTTTTTGCACTGAAGTTTGTTTTATCCTCCGTTTTCTCCTAAAGGATTTTTAATGCGTCCATATCCAGGCAGACTCCAATCATGTACTCTTTGTATTTTCTGCTAAATGTTAACACAAAGATTTAATCTGCTCCCGCTCTGCTGTGCAATGTTTCCCTTTTTAATATCTGTTTTATTTCTGCATGGTTTCAACAATCCAACTGCATACTTCATGCTTGGCTAGGTTGGTTATGGATGAAGCTTCTCCCAATAACCTTATATTTTTTTCTGGTATATCCACTGCCATTTCTGACCCTACATAAGACTATGTTCTTCCATGTAGGGCATCTATCACTTAGGTTCTTCCTCCCAGATTTTCCATCAACTGGCCATCTTGACCAGACTCTGGTTGACTGGGAAGGCCTGTCTGAAGACAGTGTTGTCCCATCAAGCCAGCTTTCTGACATCTCAACCCAGTTGCTTCTGCTTTGCATGATTAATTTGTTTTGCATTCCAACAGTTAAAGAAGAAACAATGGGAGCTGCGTTCCTCACAAAAGCCCCAATTCACAAATATTTTTTGTGAGAGGGAATGAGGTGATCTTGAATTTCCATGATTAAGTCCATCTTTCCCGTGGAAAAAATCTGCGAATCCGACCCTAGGTGTTTAGAACACACCAATGATCCCACTTGTACATTTCCAGGCAGCAAAATGCGCCTTCCTCTGTAATGTACAGTATTTTTTATTTACATTATCCTCTGACGTTTTCTAATACCTGAAGTCTTAGTTTTCCAAGTGGTCTAAAGTATGCATTTTACCCGAAAAGCAAAGAGCTTTTCCTAGGTCTTTTGCTACCTAATTATTGATTTTATGTTAGATCCGTGCTGGTTTATAATCATTGTTTTGTCAGTCTTATCTCAGGATGAAAATGAATTGGGGAAATTTCTGCGCTCTCAAGGATCTCAAGACAAAACGAGAGCAGGAAAAATGATGCAGGCTACTGGAAAGGCCCTTTGCTTTTCTTCTCATCAGAGGTAAGTGTTGAATGTGCTACTGACTTCAGTCTATTCTGAAGAATGTTGATTTAGTTTTAAACTATACTGGGCCCTTGTGTTAAAAGCTGCAATCCTAATGAGTGCAATTTTTTGGGCTCCTTGGTAAAAATTGACACTGCATTGTATATGAAATGTTTGTGCTGTGTCAATACCTCTTCCTATTCCACGCCTAAGTTCTCATTCATGCTCAAAAGCACAACTTTATCCTTAATTGGTATTCTGATAGTGGTGTTTAGGTTTCTTTTCATATCATGAAATATAGTAGGCAAAAATATTGACAATTAAGCTGTTCATGTCTGCAATGGTTGAAAAATGTGTGGTTTGTTTCCTATAGTTTCAAATAAATGTATGTTTGGATTTATTGTCACTCGTCCCAATCTTAAACCAAGCTGCTTGACTTATTGACGACATTTTCCCTCCATAAGTTGACTTCCTGCTGACCATTGAACCATTCTTCTTTGCTCAATCGTTGAACTCTGTTTGTCATGTCTGTAAAACAGAAAGCACATTTGTGGACAGTGATGCAACACTATCAAACTTGAGGTTAACATGGTCCCATGATGATAGAATTTTTCAATTCTCTGCTTCAGTACCACCATAAAGAAAAACTGAGAATTCTTGTTGAAATTCAATGGTTTTTCTGAAACCACAATGAAGAACCTTTGCAAGCGCTGTAAGCCAAACTGTTAATCCTCTTGTTTAAAATATAATTTTTGTTGCACATATGTGTTCTGTTTTTTGTTGTTGTTATTTTAAGTGAGAATAACAGTTAGTGATGCTTTTACAATTTTCAGTTGCTAAAACACTGGCATTTGCAAGTTGTGGTTAGCCATAAATTGAACCCAACCCCATGCCTCCACCCCAGTGCATCGCTTATTAGTTGGCATGTGTCACAGGGGACTTCTTTGAGGATATCACCTCGCCATTGATCGCGCTAATAACATCTCTACGAAAGCACAATTGTTTGCGTATTTGTTATGTTCTGATGATGTGGTCTTATGTATTTTTGTTGTTATGAAAAAGCACCTCACATTTGGCCTCGCATTAGGCCTTTTCCCAATGTGAACATGATCCACGTACATATCTTTTGACTATGCACTGTGGAGGTAGGGGACCGGGCCTGATGTATGAGCTCCACGCTCATCATCTGATTGATGCAGAGCTTGGCATTTTGCCATTGTAGCATGAGCCAAGCGCAGGGCCTTTTGACATGCACCAAATAGAACTATTTGGGTTTCTGATTTGGTATTAGGATGGGTGTGTTAAGGCTGTCTCTTCCTATTACCAAAGCACAGTGGTATGTATGAATGTTTTGCGACTGAAATGCGGTTGCAAATCATTCACATTTTACCACAGTCAATCCCTTGAAGATCCCTTCCTATTTGCGAATGGCTTACAACCAAATTGAATTGTGTATGGTTTATGTTGGTAGTTGTCTGTCTGTTGTTGTCTGTGTTTTGTAAGCCTTTCATTGAGTCACTTGTTTCAGATTTTTTTTAAATCTGTTTCATAGGGAACTTATCTCGTTTTTGTTTTCAATTTGGATTGTTTTTCTAGGTTTTCCGATGTCAATTCTGTCTAACACAATGTTGTAGCTGTGCCACAATTTAAGAATGCCCTCCTCTGTACTTTGTTGGTCAGTTGATATGTACTGTATCCAGTTGGAACATATTTATCAACTTGAAATGGGTGTATGTGTAGGCAGGAAGCTTTCACTTTCTTGGTTGTTGCATGCTGTTGGGTTTGTGGAATATTAATGCCTGGATGGTTCTGTTGGTGGTGTCATAAAGGTATTCTCTTGCAGAGTCAGTGAGTTTAAATGTGACGGTTGAATGAAACACAATGGTTTATAAACTGCGAGGTACTATTCGCATATAGCCCAAGTTGCTTGGAGTTACAGTAGTGAATGTAAAATGGAGGTTTGTTGATGGTGACAACAACGTTGTTTTTCAGTTGGGAGAGCACACACTACTCTATAAACTAGTACATCTGAAGGTTGGACACAGGTTGTTGGAGAATACTGAATACGCTTGGACTTCACTGGTTTTCTTGTTTGATGGCTTGTGTGATTGAAAATGATCATCAGTACAGGCAGGACTGAGTGAACCTGAAAAATCACTTTAGATAGGAGTTCCTGGGACTATAGCCATTAGAATCTTTAGCTGCTGCTAGTCAATATTAGCATTGCTGTATACATCTTAGTGATTAACTACGGTCTCTGACTAAAATATATCTGCCATTCAGTCCAGCAGAAACTTAAGTGTATTAGAACATAGTGATCTCTCCAGCATGGCATGTGTTCTTAGTAGTTCAGACAACTGACAGAAATTTTCACTGTGAACTCTTTATTATTTATTGGAGTAGAGGCTGCATGTTAAAGACGAAAATTATTCAAGTGATTGTTACAAAATATATCGACCTGTTTTTCAGGTTGGCATTGCGTAGCCCTCTATGCAGGCTCTATCAGGAGGTGGAGACTTTTCGATATCGGGCAATCTCGGACACCTGGTTGACTGTAAATAGAATGGAACAGTCTCGGACTGAATACAGAGGAGCACTGCTTTGGATGAAAGATGTATCGCAAGAACTGGACCCTGACATTTACAAGCAGATGGAAAAGTATCGAAAGGTAGGAAGCAGGCATTTGTTACAGGAGGATGCCCAGTGATATTGATTCCTCTAGTAACCAATAGTTGAGCTCCTGAGTTTTTCTGGTACAGTTGTCTATTTTTGATCATTTGTGGCAGCAAAATGTACTTCTCAGACTAATAGTGTTGTGTATCTTTTTTAAATTTTTTTTATTAGCCGGCCTAACATTTGACACCATTTTAGTTATTCAGCAAAATGATACTGGACCAGTGGCGTTTGGTAATTTGAGCGGGGGTGGGAGGGCATATGCACACACATAGTTACAAATCTGCATGCACACCCATATATTCACAAGCACATGCACACACCTATGCACACGCTTATACACGTACGACCATACGTAGGTATGCACGCAAGAAGCATTAAAAAAGCAAACTTCCCAGGCTACAGCAGTGACCTCTGGTAGCGGGAGTTAAGCCCCCTCATCATGAGAGGGCGGTCCTCAAGGCGTTTGCAGGGCTGAGGAGTTGAGTCTCTGCCACAGAGCTGTGAAATCCTTAGCCCAACAAAGTTCAGCTCAGGCACTTGTGCAGTTCTCGCTTGTACAGCACCTGGCTGCCTTACCTGAACAATAAGTGTCTGTCAGGATGACCTTTGCTTAGTCTGATAGACACCCTTTATGTCTGCAAAAATGTGGGTGGGGGGTGTGGGGGAGGAGGTGGCACTCCGTTCTTAAGGACAAGACTTGCCTTATATTTCTTTCAAAAGACAGTGAAATGTTTTATTCAGCACTTCTTTTCACTCGGAGGTCTTTCTAAAAAAGAAAAGACCTATTGCTTAATTATTATCAAGCAACATCAATGCGCATGTCTACAATCCACAGCCAGCATATCCTTGGAGGGAGTTTAAATTGATTTGAATGTTTCAGGTCCATAATTTACAGAATCAGGAAAATATTTTACAACTTATGACTACTTATTCTACTTACTGTGTTATTTGTTATGATTTGGGGTATTTCACCCATAGTTATTGGTCTGGATGACATGCACAAAGTCTGAAATATCCCAAGTCGCAATTCCAAGTATTTCCGGGCCTGTATTTATTTGGTCTTAAAGCGCCAGACTCTACATGTCTGGGCCCAGAGACAATTTGGCCTGTCGGAGTTGTAGCAGGGCAGGGGCAGCAGCAGTCTGGGGTTAACAGACCAGGTTCCCCCAGGCCGTAACAAGCGTGCCTTTCACATTCACCCTCCTCAATTGTCATTCATCCACCCACGCCCCCCCCCTTCCCCCCCCTCCCCAACACACATACTGATACTTGGAAAATGTGATTATTGTGGTACCGAAGTATGAAAAAAAACGCCAGGAAAACCACCCAATGACTCTGGGTCCAAGCACTTACTCCACATTTTGCTAGAAAAAACTCCTAATGGGCGGACTTTGATGCAGAGATACTGTCTGGTACTGTAGATTCTGGTATCAGTATCCCCAGACCAACGTGCACCCAACTCATAATGTGGGCAACAGTTGCATAGCAAATAATTTGTGATTTTGATCCAGTCCATCCCCTCTCTGAAGGTTACTTCACATGTATCCACTTCTATTGAGCAGCACGTTTTTGTGAATTGATCTCATCAAGGCAACAAATAATCACTAGCCGTTGGTTGAAAGGAATCAATAGCTTTAACTTGTGTTAAAAGGCTTGATAAAATGAGGAAGGCTCAATGCAAATCTAATTATTGCACCTCCTAAGCATTTTTTGCCCTTTCTGCATGTATTCCCTTTGTTGTGGGAAGATTTTAATGTATTGGGACTTGCTATAAAGTGAGGTTGTCCTTTTTGTAAATAATTTGTAAATCCAATTAATTTACAATTTTTGATTTGTAAGAAAAAGCTTGATTTTAAGCTACAATATTTGACTTAAGGACTTGACACTGTGGTTTCACATATTTGGTGAAGCACTAAGTAGAAAGGAGCCAAGCTGTATCTAGGTAAGGCATTTCATTTAAAATACCTGCCTGCAACTCCACATCAAAAGACGCAATCACTTTGAAATTCAGGCAACGCAGATGATGTGACACAAACTATAATAATTGTAACATTGAATGATTTTTGTACATGTCTTTACCCCAGGTCCAAGGTCAAGTACGACGTGCCAAAACCAATTTTGACAAATTGAAGACTGATGTGTGTCAGAAGGTGGACCTTCTAGGTGCAAGTAGATGCAATCTGTTGTCACATGTCTTGACAACTTACCAGGTATTAAGATAAAATAGGTAATCCCAAATCAAGACCATATGTCTACAGAGGCTTAGCAACTGTCACTCTTGTTTCACCCAGAATTGTATATCACTCTGCTGCCAAGTACACCTGGTGTACATCAAGTGTCTTCACCTTGTGCTCTATTAGTCATTTCACTTTGTCTTTTCCAATCGCTTATACACTTTTCTGCCTTGATATGATGGTTCTGAACGGACTGTGTAAAACCAGCTCTGCTTGATTCTAGAGCTTTAAGACCTTATTTAATTCTGTCTTTCACGTTACAAATTGTGAAAAACCTCTAATGCAATGGTACTTTGGACATTGAATGAGTTTTATGTTCTGTTTTTATAGGCTTGCCTTTTCTCCAGAATAATTTTGTTGGTTCAAGTCTGCAGTTACCATGAATGTTTAGTAGAGGTGTGGAGTTTGAGGCTATATTTTATACCCACACTGGCCTAGTAGGTTGTATCGCCATTCTTTCTGTCATGGCATTCTTTTTTATATCTACAAACAGTGGCATTTCTCCACACACATGCGGGATCCTGGGGGCACCACTTTTAACTTAGGTTTTTCAACGAAAACATGTTTGTAAGAGGTAACATTTTCTACTTATTCTCATTTTTGGTTGCTAAAATGTAAACCCAATTTGCTAAATTGACATTACATTATATGTGGGGGAAAACATCACTGGACCAGGGGCCAAATGTATGACCGTTTGCAGAGGTCGCAAATGGAGAAATTGCCATTTTCAAGCTTTAAAAAAGGGTTGTATCATGTACAAACCCTATTTTGCGAGTTGGTAACCTATTTCCGACTTGCAAAATGGGGTTTGTGACTTGCTTTTAAGAAGGGGCATGCCAGGGTGTCCCTGCCTGATAGCAAGTTGCAGGGGGATGTATGATTGCTTCACAGCTGCAAATACAGTCACAAAATAATCCCAGATACCACCAATTTCAAATTGGTGGTAAGTCAGTCGCAAAGGGGAAGGGGTGCCCAGGGGTCCCCCTTCCTCTTTGTGTTTGCCTGCTCTTAAAAAAAAAAAAAAAAAGTTTGCTGCCAGTGGTTCCCCTGAATACTGCCTGCCCTTAAAAATTGAAAGAAAACGTTTTCTTTTAAACTCATCCCCTTTTCCTTTAAGGAAAACTGGCCGCATTTGAACCAGAAAAAAGATGGTGGTCTGATGTCTCCAGGAGGCCACTATCCCAGTGTGATTGCCCATTCCCAGGGGGTCGCAAATTGCAACCTCCCTCATGAATGTTGATGAGGCAGGTCATTTGCGATCCCATTGGGAATTGGTAAATGTGTCTGAGACACATTAGTACATTCTGTTTTGCGTGTCGCAAAGTGCGAGTTGTAAAAAATCTCAATTTGCAGAACGGAATGGTTGTACATCTGGCCCCATATCCCTTTTAAAGCTCCAAAATAAAATTGCTGGGCACATACTGTGCTAATAACACATTGCACCTTTAATTAACTCCAGACTCCGCCAGCCTTCCATCATGCAGTGTTGTCACTGCTACAGTTAATTCTGATGGATACTTCTATCTGCAGATTCCTCACCTTTAGAATATTCCTCAGGCGCCAGACTGGAACCAAATGTTTTCACTGTAGTACTCCTGTGCACCTCTGTGGCAGTGTGCAACTTAGTGTTGACTTTCTGCCCCAGTAGTGACCCTCACGAGGTGTGCCTTTTTTTGTTTGAGGTTGCGGCACAACTCCAAGTTGTGCAAAGAATGTGCCCTCTTGCATCCAAACTCGATCCTCTAATGTGAAGCAAAACTGTACATTGCTGAACAGCGAGGAAGTCCTATACCTTGTCCTATTCCCGTTCCTGCTTCAAATAGGACACTTCTCATTCTCGCTATTGAGTCCTCCTGTGACAGGTCTTCATCACTGTTGAAATTGTCCAGTAAGTGGGAACACTTTTTTACGTGATTGAAGTAGGACTCGACGTCATCCCACTACTCTGTCTATAGAGAAGTTGCAAGTATGTCAGTGTGGCAATCTTATCTTGCCCCAATCCCCAATTCAGGGGCCAACTTTGCTACTGGTCCTTTTGCGCCAAAGCAGTTGAAGGCTTTTAAGAAGCCCATGGTGCATCATTTTTGGCGCCTTCTAGTTCCCTCTGGCACATCAGCTAGGGGGTCGAGTTGCCATCATCAGACCCATTATCAGCAATGTTTGAGCCCCCCAGAATGTTTTTTGGGTCCCCACCAACTCTGGTGCAGACTTCCATTCTGGCTCTGTAACCTATGGTGGTCCTGAAATCGCCAGCATCTGAGCGGGATCTGGTTCAGACTCCATTTATGACTGAAATACATATCTTGACCCCGACTGAGGTCGCGCTCTGACTCCACTCCACCGCACCCGATCCCTGCACAGTCAGGCTCAGATAATACACTCCCACAGAACTGTCCACAGATGCTCCATCATCTTTTTGGTTCTGATTCTGGCCTTAGTTGCCCACCACCTAGGGGTGACAATGGTGATGATGGGGATGCTTTACTCCCACATTATGATGACCAGCTATACATGGATTCATAGGAGGCCAATGAGTTTGATATTTCCCCTGAAGCAAGGTTAATTTCACCCCATGTGTCACCAAGGGAAGAGAGTGCTTCATTTGCTGTTAAAACTGAACGGGAAGCAGAGACCCGCGACCTGCAACCGTCTCTGAAGTTAAGACAAATGTCCTTACTGAAGTTTTGCACCCTAGGCATACCTCATCTGAGCCCGTACTTCTATTCAATGAAGCACTAATGTGCTCTGTTGTTCTAGGCCTTGCTCATGTCCACCAGTGAACAGGCAGGTGACGAGATGCTACAGACCATGAAAAGAGACCCGGATTTCTTAAACCGCAAACTCCTGAGAGTCCAGCTTCCACCGGCAAAGTACACCCTAATGCATTCTCCATGATGACCCCCCGGACAGGTAGTTAATGCTAGGCTGACTGAAGAGAATTTTTTTTCCCCAAACGCCTCAATCCTTTTTGAGGTTAGTTAGTGCGGCCTGAATTTTAGACTGTTATGCACATTCTTTAGTACGGGGCCGGTACCAGAAGAGTTTAAGGCCTCCTTGGCTCAAACTAGTCTAGATGGCCAGGATACAGTCAAATATGTGATTCAGGCTGGTCTGAATACTACTGATTTGCTTGGAGTGAGCGGTTGGCTCTGTTGCAATGCATGGATGCAATCTGCAGTATTTCTGGAGAAGCGCAGGTATCCCTTATGGATATGCTTTTTAATGTATCACTCCTTTTGAAGAAAAGACTGGTTCCGGCCTGCAACATGTAGATCTACAGTGAGTTGCTTGGACCTTTCAACCCTTGCCAGACAGTTTGCTCTTCAGTTTTTCCTTCCGAGGGTGCTCCAGAAGGTTGGCTTCTAGACAACACCACGAAAGTAATGGCAGTGGTTGCTGCACATCTTCAGAGGTTGGGGATACCAGTTCCCCTAACCAAACTACTGGCTGTTGAAGGCAACCTTGCCACAGTCCATCTTTAAACCACCTCCAGGCGAATATGAACCACCTGACATCACTGGAACTATCGTTCACACCTGACTCCTTTGCAAAGACTTTACTTTCTAGGCGCTCTTGGACACAGTGCATTTCTGGTGCTTCTCTTGGTTGCAGGGAATCCAGGGCATTCGGGTGATGCTCCTGATATTGTAGCCGTGGTCCTGGATCTTGGGACGAGCAACTCTGAGGCTTCTTAGCCTGTTGGCCTCATGCATGTTGCTTTTCCACTTCGCCAGGTGGCATATGGAGGCTCTGCAGTGGGATCTGAAGTCTCACTGGGCTGAGCACCAAGGAAACCTGTCTGATGTCATCCAGGTATGCTTCTGGAGCCTCTTTGTCGCTGCCACTGGGCAGGGTTTAGCACATGAACGTGCACAATCTACACTGCAAACATGAGGACTGAGCTGCAGGAATTAATGGAGGTCGGTCTACCACTTAAGGTTGTGCAGGTCATTCTCACAGCCAAACATCCCTCCACAATGTCCATTTAGGTCAGGCGCTGAAACTAATTTGTGGCCTTGTTTGTGGTCCGCAGCACAGACCCTTACAAGCCAAACCACTCTGATATTTTATTGTTCTGGTTTGTCTTTGGCCCGGCGAGAACTTGCATTGGACACTAATAAAGGTTATTTTTTGTCACTTCTTACATTTGCCAGACCAGTCGTCATTGTTTGAATCACCTGTTCAGATGCAGTTTATTAAAGATTTGTCTCACATTCCTTGCCAAGAACTTGTGATTCTACAGTGAGATCTTAATTTGGTCCGGATGTTCTCCTGGGTATCCCCTGCTAGACACAGCCACTCATTGGGTCTTCTACTCTCAAAATGGTCTTCCTCTTTGTGATTACTTTAGGTTGTCTGTTGAGTGAGCTCTATGCTGTCTGAAAAAAGATGGTGTTGGGTGGTTGCACCCAGACATTTTGGTGTTGACTACCATGAAGGCCTTTAAGCTAAAATTCATGACTCCTTTTTACGTTGGGCAATCCATCCCCACCCAAGGTACTTGGAGTCTCTCCTCTCTTGAGGGATGAGGTGCACCATCAGCCTAACCCTAAAAGAGCATTAATTTTATACATTGATTGCACAAAAGGTCATTGGTTCGACAATCAGCTTTTGTGGTGTTCTTTTGGCAAAAATAAGGTAAGGCAGTGCAGAAAAGAACTTGGTAGTCATCTGCTTTAAGGTCTGTTACACATTGGCGAAGAGCTGGCCTAGGTGCTCACTCCGCCAGGGCTAAGGCTGCTAACACTTAATTTGAAGGCTCAGTGCCTGTTCTTGGCATTGATCAGCCTGTAACGTGAGTGTCAGTGCACATGTTTACAAAGCACTACTGTCTTGACATCCAGGTTCAACAGCATGGGCATTTTGCTCATTCGGCCCTGCAGAATGCTTTGGTCTGAGCCCACTCCACAGACCTTCCATCTTTTGGAGGTACTGATTTGGTATCTATTCTAAAGGTGATGACTCTGAGCTAAGAATTATCCTTCAGAACAACAAGACCCTTACCTTTGTGCTGCCCTTTCTGGTGGATACTTTATTTATTCTTGGATTCCTCACCGCCTTTCACTAATCCTTATTCTGTGGAGTGGTCTCCTTTCTACCATCTAAAAAGATCCCACATTGGAGATCTATAAACTAGTACCTCGAATTGTTCATGCTTCACATCCGAGGACTTTGAAAGATTTGAGCAGGAAACTGACATTGACATGCAGGGGTAGCTCCTGTTTCCAGCTTTGCTCCACCACTTCCAGGCAGAATCAGGCCAACACAGAGCCACACAGCATCACTAGGTCTGGAGCACTTTTGTGGAAACTCTGGCTCAAGTCTGGCACTTGGGGAATATTTTAACGGTGACGATTCTGTGATTTAGAGT
Source organism: Lissotriton vulgaris (assembly GCF_964263255.1). Classification (NCBI taxonomy): domain Eukaryota; kingdom Metazoa; phylum Chordata; class Amphibia; order Caudata; family Salamandridae; genus Lissotriton; species Lissotriton vulgaris. The sequence goes on from NC_141698.1 coordinate 927,562,931, forward strand.
ATTGTTCAGAATGGGTGTTATCAAAAGTAAATATGAGGATTGAAAGGACTGCGAATGACAACAAGGGGGAATTTTAGTTTCATTTTATTTGGTTGTTCAGAGGTTTCAGATTCCGTTAGAATAATGCGCCTTATCCGTCCTCTATCCCTGTGTGTCCTTTCCCCCCCCTTCGCGCTAAGGGCTAGACGCGATCTTGCCTTGTGCTATTTTTTAAAATTACCAACTACTGTCACATAGCTACGCCCATACTTTCTTTTTGGAGGAAGGGGGCTCGACACTTAGAAAATCTCTCCGTTTTCCCCAGCCAGAGCAGCCTACTTGCTCGGACACTCTCGGTGGGTGTGGCCGTTTACGGGGCCGTCATCTGCAGGGACTAGGTGAATACTAAAGCGGCCATATTAGTGAGGGCTCGCTGAGAATCGTCGCGCGGACGACGTCATAAATACATACGTGCATGGCTCCGCGCAGCGGACGCGCATTGCGGGCGCGCCGATCGCGCGCCGGAGTCAAGCCAGAGTCCTGCCCGTCTGCGCCCGTCCGCGACCGGACGGGGCTCGGGGCAGGACTCCACAGATCTGCCTCCCAATCACCTATGCTACCTCTGAACAATCAGTCCGCGGTATCATTACACTAAAGCATACATGCTGAATCTCGGTAAGCCTTCTTCATCCCATTGTTTGCATGTTATAGACCCGTTATCTTTACCTGCACAATGCAATATATGCCACCAACTACTTCCCAATATTAACTCTACCTCAAACAAAACTCAGCACCTAAACATGATACTACTGAACTGTAGATCTATGCCTAAGCATAAAACTGAAATTCACGACCTGCTGACAAATGGAGATCACGATATCGTGTTTCTAACTGAAACATGGTTAGAGGAAGCCTCCTCCCCAGAGATCTTAGAGGCTATACCGAGTAATTATTGCCTTCTTAGAATCGACCGCCAGAAACAACGGGGGGGAGGACTGGCAATGATTTATAAAAATGACTTTGAGTGCACTTTAATTGAACAAAAAATCACGGATACTGAATGCGGAAGATTCACTATTAAATTAGACACCACCAATACCATTACGGGATTACTAATATATAGACCTCCTGGAGCTGCAACATCCTTCTGTAACCAACTTATTGAACTGGCCACTCAATTAGCCGTTAGACATAAAAATATCATCATACTGGGCGACCTTAATATCCATCTAGAGGATAGCCACTCCAAGGAAGCGCAACTCCTTTTGAATGCTTTCAATGCTATCGATCTGAAGCTCCTATCCATCCTGCCCACGCATCAACAAGGGCATTTATTAGATCCCATATTTACGAACTGTAAGGGCATTGAAACCTCCCCACCAGTTCCACTGATATGGTCTGACCATAGTATGGTGCCATTTAGAATAGCTAAAAACGTTATCACCAAGTCACATGCGAAAAACCCCCCTTACAGACGCCGTAACTTCAAAAAATGCACCCCTGAAAAGCTGCTGCAGGAACTTACCGAACACCCCCTGGCTGCAGGCGCTTCCCTACAGGAGGTATGGGACAACTTTGAATCATGGCTAACAAAAGCGTTAGACAAAATTGCTCCCTGGACGACCAAGCCCCCAGCTCGACAAACTAAAAATGCCCCCTGGTTCTCTGAAAAATTGAAAAAGGCTAAAGCACAATGCAAATTCATTGAACGAATGTGGAGGAAAGACTACACCCCAGAACTCAAAGAAAAGTATAGAACTGAGCTGAAAAAATACCAAAAATTGGTACGATTAGAGAAGAGTCTTTATTACAAATGCAGAATTATGGAAGCTAAAAACCCTACCAAAGAACTATTCGGTATCTATAGAGAAATCACCATACTATCTCGCCTGGATACTAAAGACACCTAATCCACAGAGATATGTGAACAAATAGCCGATTTCTTCGTGAAAAAGGTAGAAAATATTCATGCCACATTTACCAGCAGCACCAGGTCAGATAATAATAAGGCAGAGACTCTAGACGTCTGCCCCCATAAACCCCAGTTTACCAATTTCAGGACCCCCAACAAACAGGAACTGATGAATATTATAAACACCATTGGTTCAGGCTCCCCTATGGATGCCTGCCCTCCGGAACAGTACAAAGCGGTCATGGAAAGCGTACTACTGGATCATATAAGCAACATGATCACAACCTCATTCCGTGATGGCATTGTCCCGAGAAACTGGAAATCTGCCCAGGTAATACCACTAAAAAGAAACCGAACATCCCAATTACCCAGCTTCAAAATCTGCGACCAATCTCACTTCTCCCTTTCTGTGCTAAGATCATAGAAAAGGTGGCCAATCTCCAACTCATGGAGTTTTTGGAGAAAGAATCTCTCCTCCACCCCTCCCAATCAGGGTTTAGAGCAGGCCATTCAACGGAATCAGCCGTTCTGTTCTCCACCGAACAGATTCGGAAACTGGTGGATGAGGGAGAGACAGCAGCGTTGGTCCTATTGGACTTAAGTGCAGCATTTGATACCGTGCTGCACACCACGCTGCTGTCTCGGCTCTCAGACATGGGAGTTAAAGACTCTGCTCTCAATTGGTTCCAATCATACCTCTCTGACAGAACTTTCCAACTTCACTGCCCACCCTTCAAGTCATCTCCTCGCAATGTTAGCCATGGGGTTCCACAGGGCTCAAGTCTGAGCCCTACCTTATTTAACAGCTACATGGAACCCCTGGCACACATTGTAGAGGAATTTTGGGTGGGCATTGTCGGCTATGCTGACGACACCCAGTTGGTGTTCAAAATAACGCCAGACAGTAGAGACCTAGCCTCCAACTTCTCAAACTGTATGCTAAGGATAGCGACATGGATGAACGCCAACTGCCTCCGTTTGAACGGAGATAAAACGGAAGTACTGGTTGTAGGGAAGAATCCCTCCGTCTGGTCACACGCCTGGTGGCTAGCGAATTGGGAGAACTTCCTGTGCCTGCAGAGAAGGTGAAGAACCTCAGAGTCATGCTTGACCCAGATCTCTCAGGTAGAGCCCAGGTAAACAAAGTGACAGGTAAATGCTACAGCACCCTTAAAGTGCTGCGCAAAGTACTTGACCTGCTGCCAATTGAAGCAAGAAAAACCATAGTCCATTCCCTAATATCCCCCCATCTGGACTATGGTAATGTTCTTTTACTGGGTCTCAATCAAAAGAGCCTGCACCAGTTACAATGCATACAAAATTCTGCAGCGCGACTGGTGCTCGGTCTCCCTCGTAGAGCATCGACAAAAAATGCGCTTGCCAAGCTTCACTGGCTCCCTGTCAAAGAAAGAATAATATTCAAAACTCTCTGTTACACACATCGCATTGCCCAAAATAAAGGCCCTAGCTATCTAAGAGGCCTCTTGACCATCCACAGGCCGATCAAAAATCTTAGATCAGCGGGCACGATGCTGTTTAAAATCCCTCGCATCATCAAAGCTAAGATGGGAGGAAAATCCTTCCGCTATTTAGCCACTAAGTTTTGGAATGCCTTGCCAATCCAGCTACGTATGGAGCCATCTGAAACAAGGTTCAGAGCCAGACTCAAAACTCACCTATTTCCCAAAAACTAATCCCCGTTCGCCTGATCTCTTCCTCTAGATGGTTTGCATTTGCAGTCAGCGCGGGGACACACAGTTTTGTGCAGCCAGGCGCTTAATAAATGCTTATTATTATTATTTATTATTATTATCCTTCTTTGTTTCAGGGTCTTTGCCCATCTTCTTCCTGTTCTCTTCTCTATGGAAAGGTGGTAATAGCGTCTTACCCTCGAGGAAAAGAGAAGAGTGGCATTTGATGAGCACTAGTACCAGCGTGCTTATGCCAGGGTAGGGAGTGAGGGATCACTAAGTGACCTATTACGAGCGACGTGGGTTTGTGAAGAGAGGGTGGCCTGACTGAATTGAGGGTATACTGTTTGCCACCAACATCGAATTTCTCACTCCTCCCGGCCAACCATGAGAGCCGCACACGTACTTGAGTAAGCCACACTCCTCCGGGAGCGTGGCAGGGCGAAGCGTAGAGTCATTGGCCTCCTGGCACCCGACTGTCTTCTCAGTCCTCGGATCGCTGCCTGGGATTCAGCAACGGGTGTCTCTCGTCCTGGGTCCCCAGTCCTCGCGTTGGTTTCTCCTCTTGTCCCTTTCCGCACGGTGTCTTCTCTTCTCCTGACGTTCTCTTCTCACCCTATTTCGTTGCCCTCCTTCAGTGACGACGGTCCAAGGGGAGGGGCTGCTCTGTGACCACTCCCAATTAAGGGAGCCGTTCGGTGTCGTGTGTGCTGATGCCTCAGGAGGGGATTGTTGAGCCTGTGTCCACTCGTGCTTCTCCGTCAGCTGCAAAAAGAGGGTCTATTCCATGAGGGAAACCCCACCAGTCACTTTCCTCATCTGCTCCTGCATTAAGGGTACGTTCTTCGTGACAGTAAGTAACTAGTTATTCTTCAGCTTATCAAAGAAAGACCTTTAAACACTGATAGCTTTTCTTATTTTTTTTTTTTTTGTTTTTGCTGGAAAAAGTTGTTCATGGCCTTGTGTGACTTCTTTCCTTGTTTCCTTTATATTCCTGCAATTCTTTGGAGCCAATGCCCTTCTTTCTTGTTTTGTTTTTTACTCCAAGATGTTTTTCACTCCTTTTTCTCTTTTAGCGCCATGCTGCTCTTTGACAGGTGCCCCTTAGAGGGGAGGGTTCCTTGAAGGATGAGCATATTTGTCTGTTATCTGGATTCTCAGTTCACCACAAGGTGTGACATCTGTTTGAAGATGTCTTACAGGCATCTCCGGCATAGGAAGGGGGTACGGTACACCTCACAGGGGAATTGGCTACTCTGCGGTTTGGCCAAGTCGGATTCCCATTGGGACCCTCAAGCCACTTCTCGAATAACCAGTGCGCCCTATTTGTTAAGGCACTCTTCATAGGGATAACATTCAAATTCTGAGCCCTGGGGAGTTAGGAGTTTTATGTCTGGGTGTTTTTCTTCAGTTACATCAGTCTCTGTATCCTGGGCCACAGTTGTTTGAAGGACCCAACAATCATTGCTATGACATCCCACAGGCCAGATGCCTGCGCCAATGAAAGTGAGATCATGGAGGCACATTGTGGATGTTGCATATTCTACAGAGCACTCCTTTCTACAAAAGTGCTCCCTCTTGCACCATCTACATCTCAAACCTGTCTGAGAAAAGTCAAGTTTTCTTCAGAATCAGACACATATTGGTACTTTGACAGATCTCCAGACTCTACCTTTTAGAGTATCCCCGGTGGGTGAGGTGGTCATGTGATTTCATAAGGCTACCCACAAAGTAGCGCAAACGGAATATCGAAGTATCTTCTGTGGTCTATGACCTTCTCAGTCCAAAACTGTTATGGTTCCCGGTCTTCTGGAACACGCTGTGCATATCATTTTGACACTTACCTCCTATAAAAAACGGTGTACCGCAGTCAAGAATAGAAATGCAGACCTTCATATTCTGATACTTTCTTCTTAATGATAACACCTTAAAAATTGATTTTGATTTCTGAATTAACTGCACTCTAAATTTCTGTTAAAGAGCATAAAAGCTACATTGCACGGGACACCATACAGAGGGTCTGAATAAATACACAGTTGGATTTGTATCTGATGAGTTTCAGAACTGTTGGAAAATGGTATTCTGTGATAGGAAACAAATGTTGGGATGCTTCTAGAGTATGGATCAATTTAAAGCATACATCTAAGATTGCTTAGATTAGCTACAAAACAGTTTGATTACAGTTTTTTAATCAAAAAAATCAATGCCATGAATGTATGAGCAAACTGTCCAGAGTGCCTAGCGAGAAAGCTTTTGGTGAGTGCACCAATGAGTTAGAGAAATGCATTATCAGTTTGTAATTTCAGAGCATCCATATAGATTAGTGCAGACCAATGTATGGCTCAAATGTCTGTAAGTGGTACTTAATTTATTGGTCAAGGGTTGTACATGGGAAAAGTGCTATGGTTCAGGATATTCAGCGATTCTGGAAGGTTGCCAGTGACCCTTTTCAAGTAAGTGGATTGTTTTTCCATGTTGGAAAAATAGATTCCACCTCTGGGGCTTGGACGCAATACTGACTAGGTTGGCCACAATGGTATTTAGGGACAAGACTCATGAAGAAAAGGGTCATAGTAGAGTATTGGTGGCCCAGAATGTGCAATTATATCCTGAAGAGTGTGGGTGAGTGGCCAATGTGTTTCACATGTGATAAGTGTTTGATAACTCCCCCCCCCCCCTCCCAAGTCACGATCTGCCCCTGCAAGAGCTCGGCAGAAGTTCTTATGGAATTTTTTGTGTCTATTCTAAATCCTACTGACTGCAAATAAGTCTGCCATTGTTTTTAGAAGTATATGGTTTTTTGTTTAGGAATAGATAATTTGCTAATATTTAAAATGTGTTTCCTTGCTGCTCTGTGTATTATAAGTCAAATGTAAGGCAGCATTCTAAGCAAATTAAAAACCTATTTCAAAAGTTTTATAGCATGATTTATCTTGTATTTGATTATATATCCTAATCATAAAAGATAAACATATACATTAAAATGTTAACAAGCATTTGCAATGCAATGGGTCTCGCATTTGTGAGAGTTAGAGGTATTGGCGTTGCAAATGGCAATGTGTTTAACCCATGTATTTTAGACTGGATTGGAGTGATGTATGTGGTGTGGAGTGGAATTATGTGGGTTGGTTTTTAATTGTGGAATTGTGTGCGTTGGGATTGTGTGGTGTGAAGTGGATTTGTGTTATGAAATTATGTGGCATGCAGAACTATGTATATAGTATGTGGTATTGAGGGTACTAGAATTATGTAGAGTGGGATTGTGAGTCAGAGTGTAATTATGCGGAAGGTCATTTTGTGTTGGTGAAGTATTCATCAGTAAAATAAAAATAGTACTAATGTAAGAGCCAGTGCATTCACTATGCCCCGAGGGGTAACAGACGTGGCAATGTGAACCAAAGTTACGGATGAAAAGCAGTAACTGACTGAAATAAAGGGACGCTGAAGGGCGATAACGTGGCCCTGAAAACCAAATGCAGGTGAGGTAAGTTGACGGGCAATGGGGGGTACTTTATCCCATATATCCCAATACGTCTCGTTAATGTGAGAGCGATTGACATGCCAGTTTTTAGTGATTATTTGACATTGGTATGGGGGAGGTAATTAAAGTAAACACCACCGGGTTTGCAGAAAAAGAAAGCACCATATTGAAAAAAGGCAAGATGGAAGAGAAGATGAGTCAAAGGAGAACAAAGTAAGAATTGGTAGTAAAGTAAATGTATTTTAAAAAACTAGGGCGCACTATAGGAGAAAATCACAACAAAAATGCTCACCATAGACCGAAAGGTTCCAGAGTACATATTACTATACTATATGCTCAGTAGTCACATTTTCCGTGTTATGGACATATTTTCACATATTCTATGCAGCCACAAATACCAACAACCACACGAGTATGCTTACACCTTATGTTCACAGTTTGCAGGGTGTTGGAAAAGTAGCATCCCAGGACTCCCGGGTGAATTTATGTGTGTGTCACTAGCTCCTTAATGAGTGTTTTTGATACCTTTATGTGCAAGGAGTGAGAAGGTGGGATGTTTGGCGTTGTGCACCAGCTGGGTGATGAAGACACCCTAAAAACAGACAGTGTTACATAAAATGAGACACAATATTTTATGAAAGGGCACTGAGTGAGGGGAAACGAAATGTAGGTCTGGACAGTAAATTCCTGTATTTTGACATTTTATCAGCACAGTATAAAGTACTAATACATTGAAAGGTATTTTCTATAATTTGTGTCTTCTGCTTACATTAAATGATTTGTGATAAGCAACTTTTTAAGGTTTGTCATATTTGCGTCTGACCATTTTAGGTGTAAAAATACTGAGCATTTATAATTACAAAAGCACTAGAGATGTACTTTCTGCATAAAAATAGTGGTACTATTGCATTTAAAATACAACAGTATTGCGGGCAAGAGTTATAACAATTCATTATAAATATGGCAGTACAGCAGACATGTAAGTACCATCCCGCTGAAATTATGGCAGCGCCATTGGTATGTACTGATAAGCCTCCATAAAAAGTTTTATAGTTAGCAGTACCAACTCAGCCCTCGCACATCATTAAATTCAGTATCATTATATTGAATAGTAGCAGCTGAAGTTTACAGCATTTTATGACCTAAAAGATTGGGCAATATTGGGCAAGCATAGACCACAATATTATGAAGGTGGGAGCCATACTGGAATGGGCTACTGCTGCCCACTACAAGTAGAGCATCATTTCTGAAAGGGGCTGCACTGGACATTATGATTAAAGCGGTCCTCCTGAAAAGAGAATGTGCTACAACATTGACCATGTAGGAGACAGCTGAGTAACTGTTTCAGTACGAATATAGAAGAGAAATAATGGCTTTAGGAAGCCCATTTCCCTTAGACAGTCAATTATTTGCCTGTCACAGTATGTGGCCTGCAGGTAGCTCTCCCAATGCCACCTTCTAACCAATAGTGAGTTCCCAGGGCTTTGCCTAGTAATTCCAGCAAAGGGTGGACATATGAATTATAAGTAACCCATTTGAAGCAAAAAAGGTATGGTTTCAAACAAACATTTTGGGGAATTACAATGTGGCCAACTGGCGACATGCAGCTTTACCTAATTAGTTTGATTTTGGTTATTTTACTGGGATGTTTTGAGCACACAATATTCAGAAGCCAGCGTCTCCTGTGATATGGATTAATGTTCCCCAGCAAAGCAGAATTTAAATTGTATAAATCCCGGTACGGGGGTGAACTGGCTGCATCAGGTCATTCTGATGCAGTCTTCAACGTGAATAAAGTGATAGCAAATAAAAGGCGTGGGGGACAGGGTGTCAATTAGTATTTATAACTGGGCTAGTCTTTGACCACAAAGGGCAAAAAAAACAAAAAAACAAGTTGGGGCGGAATGAAGAGCATTCCAGAGGGGGATCAAGAAGAGACCGAAAGAATGACAGGAGAGGGGTGCAGAGCAGAAACCTAAACAGTATGGGGGGCAGAGACCTGGGAGTAAGTAGGGAAAGAGAGCTCAGCCAAGGGGTGGAAATGAAAGTTACGGCAGAGAGGCATAAAGTGAAGTGCATGTAATGCCAGCCGCTTGAGAGGACAAAAGAGTAAAAATAATTCCTTTCTTTGCGGATCACACAAAGGTGGCAATCCCCTCAAAACAACCAGCAGTTTTCCCAAAGCTGGACTTACCTCCAACGCCCTGAGATACTGCAGCCTCCGAGTATCCAGAGATTCTTCAGACGAACCATGTGTGCAGCAGAGTAATCGCATGGGCTGTACACACTGCAGCACGGGTAGCAGCAGAGGAGCTTCAGTGGGGCTATGAGTGCAGCAGCTGTGCACACTGTAGCCCAAAAGAGTACAGCGGAGCTAAAGTGAAACTATGTGTGCAACTGAAAGGGTGCACACTGCAGTTTTAGTCCCCTAACGTTTTAATTTTGAAACTCATACCACATGTACCAAAGGAGTAGAGCTTCCAGCTTCTGCAATGCCCCAGAGAAGCTGCTGCGGTGCTGTGTAGTAGAACGCAGATAGGTTCTCTCCTAGTAATGTAGTCCGATGTTTTTATGCTTGTCAAATGTGTATATATTAGCGGTGAAAGGGCATTAAAAAAAAAGATGACCCTTCCACTGTCCTGGACAATGCATCAGTGCCCTGGTGCAAACAACTTTTGCCAGTAACTTTCGTTCCCCAGGCAGAGGGAACGCGATCTCAGTGCAGGCAAATTGTGAACCTTAACTGCACTAGAGCGTTCGCAACAAAGAAGCGGGTGTTATAAAACAAAACCAGGTAGAAAAACCGTGAACAAAGGAGATGAAAAATCAGTGTTCGAGGGTTATTCTGATGGGAAGGGGCGGATGCTAGAGTGTGAAAGGTATTGCCACCTTAAAACAAGTGACTCCGACCCACGTCGTTCACCAGCTGGTGGTGCAGACTCTCCCAGTAGAGTGAGGGGATTCCACGGCACGCAGCACCTGGAGCATTCAGTCACTGAACTTAATCTCTGGGCTTCATGAGTGTTCCGCCTTCTCCATGTTGCTGACGTCAGCATTGTCTCCCGGACATGGTGAATAAAGTATCTCCGCCACGTATGGGTTTCCTGGAAAGCCAACGCTACCCCTTGGAGAAAAGATGCTGCAGGTGGCCAGGAGAGAAGATTCCAGGTGGATTCAAGGGTGGATCGAAGATGTAGAGGACCTGAAAGCAGAGGGGACTGAGTCTGGGTCTCTAGCCAGTGACCAGGAAGGAACCAGGCGACATCGCGAAGCAATCAGGTGCTGATGGGAAGCTTGTCTCTGCAGCCACGTGGACCAGGAGGCGTCGACGATGACCAGGAGTCAGGCACGGACTGTCCCACGAAGGCTCTCACTGTCGGTGGTGTCGGCTTCAGGATTGGAGTCAACAAGCCTTGACAAAGGCAACCCACGCAGGATATGAAGTAGGCTTCTTACTCAGACCAGCAAGGTCTGAGGGGCTGCTTCTTTTAAGGGAAGTAAGGGCCAGTCTGGAGCAACCAGACCAGCGGTGTAAATTCAAAGGATCGTCTCCAAGATGGCCACTAGCCAACGGGCAAGTGACCAGGCAGACGCGTTGAGCAGGAAAATGCAAAAGGGCCCCACGCAGAACTCGTGGAGGGTGCAGGGCTGATCTTTGGTGCAGATGCTGCTCGGGGCTGGGGCTTCTCAATCCCCAATGCACAGCTTCAAGGAGGCCTCTGGAGCTGCACAGTTGGCAGGTCGCAGACTTTTCAAGATGGCCGGTCCCACGTCTCTCGTCGCCTCCACAGGTCTCAGCTTTGCAGGGACTGTGGATCGGGCTGTTGGATGTCTGGGAATCCGGTTCTTGTCAGGCTCTGTGCTCGGGCTCCGGCGGGAGGTGGCGACATAGCAAGCCGTTGATCGCTGGATGGTGCCTGCTTGTGCAGGGTGGTCACTCCTTGACCACAAGGGAGATTCTTCAGTCGTCTTCTTCAAGTAGATCGTCTAAGGTCCAGAGTTTCGTTTCAGAGTTTCAGTCAGGATTAATCTAAAGTCTTGGGACTCAGCTCCTACCTATATACCAGATCTAGGGGCTGGATTACCTGCTAGGTCCCTCCTATGGGTGGGACCAAGGAAGGGGGTGGTTACACCCCTTTCCCTTTGTCCAGTTTCGCGCCAGAGCTGGGGCTGGAGTGCCCCAGCTCCGGTTTGAACTGGACCATGCATGGGACACCTTGTGTGCCCCAGGCAGTGTCTCATTCCTTTCAGCCCTCCCTGTCCCAATACACAAAATCCTGTCTGGGGTGGTGCTAGCACCTCCCAAGGCAGGAAACCTACTGTCCAAGCCTCCCTCGTTGGAAGGACTCCCAGCAGCAGGAGGTCAGACTTGTGTCTGTGGCAGCAGCATCCATTTTGTGATACTGAGGCTCTGGTTAACTTTAACCGGGAATAGTAGGAACAACATGTCTTCTCCCTCTAGAAGGGTGGAATGCTACCCCCGTCGCCAGGACTGGCGAGGGGGTAGTATTCCAAATCGTATGACCTTACTCGACATGTTTTGATAAAGCCAAACCAGAGTTAGCATTTAACCGGGAGGTTCATAATGCACTTAAGAGTCTATGGTATGGCAATATCCTAGAACAGCTATAAGGACATAGTTCCGAAAGCTGCAGACGGGCTCAGCTCATGCTAGAGCACCATCTCACTTAAAACCAAGCACTCTGCCTCCAGGAATGTTAAGGCCTGCCATAGGAGTGACTTATAGGTGTATATGTGTCTAGATATAGGGTTAGATATAGGTATACTATATCTAAGCAAGGGGTGATTACACAACCTTGCCCCAGCTGAGTAATCAGCCAGTTGTGTCATTTTGGATGGCCAGCCAGGGGTGGCATAATACATGCTGCAGCCCCTGGTAGGCCTTGGATGCACCTATGCCCTGGGTACCTATAGTACACTGTACAGGGGCTCATAAGGTGACCCAGTATCCAATTGGAGATGTACCTAGGGTACATGGAGTCCATTTTAAAGAGAGAGCAGATAGCCTGGGGCCCTGATTAGCAGGATCTCAGGCCAACTAAGTCAAAAACCAGCTAAACACTAGGAAAATATCCGGGGTAACCATAGTCTGGTATCCACCTTCCTACACATGCTGTATTCCATATCTTGAAAAATACTTGTACTGCATGTCTTTACAAGTTCAAAATACCCCAAATTTGCAAATATCAGCCACATTCTTAGCTTTCTAATTCCCTAACCGGGCCACGTTTAGGTATGAAGAGTGTACTGCCCTTGAAGGCAATACTATGGGTATTAAGGCAGCCCTGTCTTGGTTGCAAAGCTATATTCTGATCCTAATACTAAATAGTTCTAATAGAGATGAAGTTAATGTCAGCAATGAGGAACAGTCCCACAGTCATTACTAAAAACCAGCTTTTGGGGAGAGTCTCATTCTCACCACTCCCAAAGCAGGTTGAAGGTGGTATGGGGGCGGCATGGGACAACACGACTACAATATACATGTTGTTAAGACTCGCAATGCCTTAAATTTCCAAATTACAAGTACTCCTATAAGACTACACTTCAGTATGATTGTTAACACTGGTGTGGCAGTCGCTTCTGAATCCCACTTGACAAGGTTTATTGAATTAAAATAGAATGCAGTACCAAATGTATACCAGAGGGAATCTCTGTGCATTTACCCCAAATCACTGCTCTTAATTTTCCATTACTTTTGAACAATGATTTATTAAAGTTTTTTATTACAATAAAGTAATACAGTCACAATACCTAAAACATTAGGCAAACCTGATTATCAAAAATAGTTACATTGCTTTTTCTCAGTCGCATCGCATGGCATATACATTAGTCGCCTGATTTTATAATGCATATGTTAACTTCTCCAAAATGTAACCGTACTACACCACTCCCATTTCAATGCTAGATACTCTAGACATCTTATAAGTCATGTATGTATGACATAGGGACTTGTCACTTTCTATTGCCGAGTGGCTTCAGTATGATATTATTACATTGCCAGCATGCTCAATGCTAAACTGTGCAGGGTTGAGGTTGATGCAAGGAATTAAGGTATGAAATGTTCCCAGCATTAGGGGACGCTAGAGGGGATGATGGCGCTACAGTATCTGTCAAAAGGTTGGCCTCGGCCATATGCAGAGGATGTATGAGTATTTTTTAAGGAGTCCTGTAGGACTTAGCCCTTTCCCCAGAAATGTTTCACTTTTTATTCCCTTAATTTAGGGTGCCCCCTATTGTAATAAAAAGTGTATAGGCCTTGTGTAATGGAGAAAGCCCTGTGTAATGTTAAACTAATGTTAAGGTGCAGGTGCCTTCTTCCCCTAACATGGCTGCCACTGACCCCTGCTACTGCAGCGCGGTCTTTGTGGACGCATTCTAGTGGGCAAGAGCTGTCTGGAACCCTCAAACAATGTATCTATACCAGCCTGCCATAGTTAGAATGGTGGAACCTCCTAGAACCTTCTGGAACAGGTGAGGTGACGCCAACTGCCACTGCCAACTGTCAACTGACACTATAAAAGGAAAGGGAGGGAAACTTTCCTTTCAGATTGAGGGAGCACAGACCTGGGGGAGAACCTACGCAAAAGTTTTAGGCAGTGGGGCCTAGTCAGGGTCCTATGATACTGGGAGTGACAGGGCTTAGGTGTTGCCTTCCAAGTGTTGAGGAATCCTGAACTTACCCCCTGATCTGGCCCGGCGGGAGGGGAACCCAGGGACCACTTGAAGGGACTGGCTGAGAAGATTTGATATCAGCCATCAATTCATCCCCCCTTTAAGGATCCAAGAAGCTGCTATTTACAAGGGGGCGAGAAACATAGAGCGCGAAGCAGAAACCTTTCTACTCACAGGACTATTGAGGGATCAACCAGGTATTTGCGCTGAGACACCCCCCCTGTGCTCCCTGACGCCACCTGGGTCCCCTTTGCTGATCTGCCACTGTCATGTGGCCTGACCTGTTTGAACTGTGAACTGCCTCCCACTGAAATAAACTACCTGTGAAGCACTATTGCTGAAACTACCCAAGCGCTGGAATGGCCGAGTGCTGCTCTGCTTTGTGCCCTGGCGTGGAGGACCTGAAGCGCTATTAAAGAAGCTGCCCAAGCGCTGTAGCCTGTAACCTGTTGAATGCCCAGGCGCTATCTCTACTAAACGCTGGATCCCTGCGCTGATTGTGCTGTCTGCCCTGCTTACCCAGCGCTCTCCTGCTGTTTTTGTTAGGAGCGTTGAGGTGCTGGAAGAGGTTGAAATGAAATGAATGAAATGAAATGAAATGAAAAAAATATTTAATAAAGCGCACTGCGGCCAAGCGGCTTCCTGGCGCTGGGGACCTGGTCAGGGCTCACAGAGGGAATCTGGGGAACCTAAGAAGGAAAGGCCTGGGTGAAAAGGAAGGTTTTAAGGGCTTTTCGGAAATGGGTGTAGATGGGGATGGAACGAATGTGAAGTGGGAGGCTGTTCCAGAACTGGGGGGCCAAAACAGAGAGGCGGGTGCCACCAGTTCTGGATTTGCGGAAGCGGGGGATGTGCAAGAGAGAGAGAGAAGAAGAGCGAAGGATGCGACTGGGGGCGTGAGATGTAATTAGGGAGGAGATGTAGACAGGGGCAGAGCGGGAATGAGCTCGAAAGGCAAAGCAGGCTAACTTAAAGAGAGATCTGAAGCGGATAGGGAGCCAGTGCAGAGATTTGAGAACAGGAGTGATATGGGAGGATTTGGGAAGGGAGAGAATGAGGCGAGCAGCTTGATTTTGAATGGCCTGTAGACGTCGGGACTCGTAGGCTGGAATGCCCACGTACAGGCCATTCCCATAGTCAAGTCGGGAGATGACTAAGGCCAGGACTATGGTTTTGAGTGCATCAGTAGTGAAAAAACGTGAGATTTTCCGGATGAGGCAGAGGGACAGGAAGCAGGACGACACAACAGAGCTAATCTGACTGTGCATTGTTAGGTCAGAACTAACTTTGATGCCAAGAGTGCGAACAGAGGAGGAAGGTGTGGGAGGGGGACCAAAAGAAAGGGGCTAGTGTGCTGGGGACCAAGGGTTAGATGGACCACCCGTGAGGACAAGTTCCGTCTTATCGGGGTTGAGCTTAAGATGGTTGGCGCTCATCCACTCGGAAATGAAAATTAAGGTGGAACTGAATTTAGGGAGAGAATCAGCAGAAGAAGAAAGATCAAAGACGAGCTGGAGGTCATCTGCGTAGTTATACACCGAGACCCCCAGCTCAAGAAGAGAAGTGACAAGGGGACAGATGTAAAGATTAAAGAGAAGAGGGGAAAGAGAGGAGCCCTGGGGAACACCACAGGTGACCGGACGGGGGGGGCAGAGAAGCCGGAAAGATGAACCTCCTGGTACCTATCCCGAAGAAAAGACGCTAGCCTGGAAAAGGCCGCGCCCCGGATGCCCGCTGCGCTAACACGGTCGAGAAGAATGGAGTGGTCAACAGTGTCAAACGCAGCGGACAAATCGAGAAGGACCAGGGCTTGGGGGAGGTTGGAATCTGCCTTCCCCTGAAGTTCATCTAGAGCCGCGAGAACCACTGCCTCCGTAGAATGGCCTGGGCGAAAGCCTGCTTGATGGGAGGCTAAAAGGCCGTTGTCCTCGATATACGAGGAGAGGCAAGAAGTGACATGGGTCTCGAGGATCTTAGCTAGGTAGGGGAGGAGGGAAATGGGACGAAAATGAGCAGGGAGGGAAGGATCTAGACCGGGTTTTTTGAGAATGGGGAGAACAACGGCGGATTTAAATGATAAGGGAACGGAACCGGAGGCCAAAGAAGAATTAAGCAAAGTGAGCGGGGGAGCAGGACAGTTGGTGAAAAGAGTTTTGAGAATGCGCGCCGGTGCACAGTCCATAGGGGAACCAGATTTAACCTTGAGCAGGTAGTTGTGAAATAGGTCAGGAGAGATGGGGGGAAAAGTGAAGAAAGAAGAGGGAGAAGGAGTAACTGGGCAGGTGGGAATGGGTTGGGGCACCGTCGGAATGTTAGCTTTAATCTTCACAATCTTGTCTATAAAAAAGTCATTAAGTGACAAGCAGAGGGACTGAGAAGGGACCAGACAAGGAGAAGAGCGATCGGAAGTAGCAAGATTGTGAACTAGAGAGAAGATTTCACGAGATTTGTTTGCGGAGAGAGCTACTCTCTCAGTGAAATAGGAGGTTTTTGCCGCAAGGATAGCTTTTTTGTAGTTAGTGAGGAGTAATTTGTATTTAGCGCGCAGAGAGGGAGAGTATTGCCGTCTCCAGAGACGTTCCGACCGCCTGAGGTCGAGTTTTAAAGCTTTGAGCTCTGGAGAAAACCATCTGTGCGCATCGTAAGGGCGAACCGCCTTGATCTTTTTTAGCGGGGCCACTCGATCACACGAAGAGGAAAGCCATGTACTGACTGCCATGTACTGAATGCCTTGAGAAACCCTATGGCTTGCTGAAGCGCTAGCGCCAGAGACTGCCAGAACTGCCGGGCTCTTGAGAGCGCGGTGATCTGCCCCCAAACATTAGACTGCCCCCTGAGAAGCGCTGTGAAGGGAAGAAGCGCTGCGTCAAGACCCCTCACCACTGCCGCCCCGGTTTTCCACGTGTGGCTGCTGTGAGTGCCGTCATCGTCCTTGGCGGCCCCCGGTGCCTGGAGTGGGCCGCTGCCGCGTTGCTGTGTCGCGATCACCGCCGCAGCCCAGCCCAAGAAGAAAGAGTCTCCTCGGCGGCCCCCGGTGCCAGGAAAGGGCCGCCGGAATTCCTGTCAGGCTGCGCTGGGCCTGACAGGCCGTGAAGCCTGTATCCACCTCACATGACTGCGGTGCCACGCGTCATCGGCCGCACCCCCACCCATTGCCGCGTAGCCATTGGCTGCAAGTGTCAAGCCCCTCTGCAGCCACGTTCCAATTGGTTCCCGGGCCGTAGAGGCTTTGGAAGGCCCAGGAACAGCCTGATAGTATTTAAGGGCCCTGAGAGAGTGCAAGGGCCCCCCCACCAGCCGGTGCAAGCCCTGAAGGGGCCGAGGGAGAATCCTCAGGCCGCCTAAGGCCTACCAGAGGGCCGGAGCCCTCTGCACCAGCTGCACACCTACGCAAGGACCCCGGAGGGCCGATGATTGAAGGTAACACCCGGGGGAGGTGGGCGGGAGGCCGCAGAAGGCCCACTCCCCTGGGGATCACTGTTGTTGGGCCCCGTTGGCCCTAATTATTTAAAGAAGGCCCCCTTCTGAAAGGGGAAGTGGCCCTATTGACTGGGTAAGAATCCCCAAATTCCTAATTAGTGACTGGTCTGAGGAGGAAGTAGTCCCTAGCTGTGGGATTATTTTAGCCAGATTGCTTCTTAGCAGAGGCTGAGTTTCACAGGGGGATATCCTCTGTGGATTCAATGATTTGTCCATGCCTAATGAAATGATTGCCTTTTGAAGGGGGTACTTACCTGACGGAACGGTTGCTTAACTGCTGGGTTCAAAATGTGTTAAATGAATGTTCCTCACTGAATTCCTTGCAAGAGGACCATACTGCGGGTAAATAAAAGCTCATTCTTGTTCCAGGGAAGGGTTACTCCTATTCCCTGAAATGTTTATTCCTGATTAAGGAGATGTTTTACCTATGCTTAGGAGGTGGTTCTTCCTGCCTGATTGTAATGGCCTGTTTATTCGTGGGCGGTGGGATGTTGGTTCATGTCTACTGATATGGTTATTCTTCCCTAGAGAAATGTTGATGCATTGCCTACCAGTGTAAAATGAAATGTCCTACTCTGGATGAAGGGAAATAAGTGAAGGTTTATCTTTGGTGCACTGCTTATTCAAGCATCAAGTAATGGGATGGTTTTACCCTACTGAAATGGTGGTCCCTATCTAATGATTGGGTTACTTCTAATGAATGAAACGTTTATTCCAGCTTGACCAGTAATGAAATGTTTACCCTGGTTCACTGAGGAAAAGTCGCCTGTGTTCTAAAGGGATGAGGATACTAATGTCTTCACCATGAGATGCTGGTTCTCTTACCAATGAGAGGTTACCTAATTTTCACTAAAGTGTTTGGGCCTGCAAAGGAAGTTGTTGACTCGGGGCCTCCAGTTATTTAAGGAACTGTTTAGTACCGAGTAATGGAATGTTTCAGTTACCTATTTACATGTTTACTGCTGTGAAACGCTCACCCTTGCTTGGTGAGAAGTGGGGAAAATGCATACAGAACTAAGAAGATGCAATGTCATTTGGTTGCTTTTGTAATGTATTCCTTACAGGTGCTGTCAAGGAGCAAGGCTGAGGTCAGGCCTGTGTTATCTAATACTTAAAATTATCCATATTTAATATTTATTCCTCGAAGTATTTATTACAGAGTGTTGAAGCATATGTATACTGAAAGAAAACTACTAAGTTATTGATACTATGAATTTTTGATTACCCAGACTCTACTCTATATAAAAGTTACTTGCTTTTTATACAAGCTCAATGGAGTGGCGTCAGTCATTGTGTGCCCAATTTTACTGTCTCAGTGAATGTGTGTGCTGTATGGTCGCTTTACACGTAAGCTTTCCGATGCCTACCCGCTCGTGACATGCTACCCTCGGGGAACTGGTGACCCCAGTTCCAACAAGTCCCATATATCCTTGGGGCGCAAAGCCCTGGGGAGCAGCTCTGCATAATTGGTTAATTGTTCCTGAGAATATATTAAATTGGTAAGCCAGTCTTTGAATTTGGGTGCTCGCCCTCTGACCCACGGACAAGCAATATGGCGCTTGTCCAGTAGGAAGGCGATGCCGAGATAACTGCGGTACGATTTAGCTGTAAGTTTCATGTAACCTAACCAGGCGACCTGGGGAGTGCGCTCTAGGGACAGCAGCGTCATCTGGTCAAGGGTGTTGAACACTTGCTCTCAATATGCGGACACTTCAGGGCAGTTCCAGGCTAAATTAATAAAGTCAGCCCCTGGGGCGTTGCATCGTGCACTGCAGTCAGTGTCCCTCAGCTTGTATGTGTGCATTTTGACAGGAGTTTAATACAGCGCTGTAGAAATTTGAAGTGTGTAATGAGTAATTTGCTGCTCGCTGAGATTTGCTCAGTTTGCAAACAAGAATGCGTCCATTGTTCATCTGTAAGCTCCTATCCCAGCTCCATGTCTCAATGCGCTCGGGAGGGGCATGGCGGTGTCTCTTGTGTCGTATGCATAGTGTGGTAAAGTGTGGAGAGCATGTGTCCTGGAGAGAGTGCCTGTAGTACCATTGATGGAGCGTATACCCTGCTGTAATCGTACATAGTGGAATGCGTCTAGGGTAGATGGCTGGATCCCCTGAACAATATGGTTCAGAGTACGAAATTGCCCACTGTGATAAAGGTTGCCCCATGTTGTGACGTTTGTCTGCTCTTGTAACTTGCGAAAGCCCTTTTCCAGGAGAAGCAGCATGCAGGGATGATATGTCAGTGGGAGTAGCGGGGAGTAGAGCATAGGGCAGTGCAGTATACGTAAAATGCATTGCCAGGCAGTGATCTTGCAGGTGACTGTGATAGGAGTTTTGCCTCTTGGTGGTGTGGTGTGGCGTCGTATAATGCGCCCTCTAGGGGTACAGGGTTGGCCAGTCAATTTTCTGCCGCAACCTGCAGCATATATCGGGGAGGGTGGAACCAATAATAAGCATAGTGTGCTTGGGCTCAGGTGCAATAGAGCTTGAAATTCTTAATATCAAAGCCTCCCAGCGAATAAGGCCTAGTGAGTATGCTCCATTGTAATCGTGGCTGTTTCGTTTGCCTTATGGCTTCCCGAATCTCGTCCAACTCGAAGGGAGCACTTAGGAGCTCTCGTTGAATGTCACTTGATAGTCATGTCTCTGCAACGTGTACAGGGAGGAACAGTGTGTCAAGAAGGTGCTGAGTATGTCGGGGTATCCCTATAGGTAACAAATCCAGGCCCTGTGATTTCACGTATGTGATTGGAAAACGGGGTTGTCATGTTGTTTTAGCTAATGTCTTCCGCGGACATTCCCCCTCGCCATATCGCCTGGCCACCCAGTGTTTACCCCTGAATTTCGCTTTGCGGTCAGCAGTGATCGTGTATTGGGTTAGCTTATCTCGGAGTTCATGCTGGCCATGGGTATTGAATCCCGCAGCTAATCGTCTTTCAAGCTGCTTGATCTCAGTTTCAATTTTTTTTTAGTGTGCCCTGTATGTCACGTAGGACGCTCGAGCTCTTAGATATGCAGAATCCCCTGATGGTGACCTTGAAGGCCTCCTACACCGTCTCAGCACGGTCTACAGAGCCTTAATTTTTCTGTAAAAACTCTTGGATTTCCTACCCCAATTCATCTTGAAACACCGCATCCAACAGCGCTCAGGGCTGGAGCCGCCGGGCCCTGCGCTGGGCATCATATCCCGGGTGTGCGAGAGCTAATTTTACTGGGGCATGGTCCAAGTACGTTCATGGTAAATGTGTAACGTTCGTGATCGAGGGGCCCAAGCTGCGGGAAAGTAAGAGGTAATCTAGGCGGGCCCAAGATGCAAACTTGGTCGTGTAATGTGTGCCCTCGGTATCATGTGGTTTGAAGTGTCACCAGGCATCTAGTAAACCTTGACTCGCTGTTCTGCCTTGTAGCTCTCTCTGCGATCCATTGTAATGGTGTGGGGCAGGGTTAGATCTATCTACAGCCGGATTGAAAGCAACAGTAAAGTCCCCTCCCCGTATGAGATGAGTAGAACCGACCTCTATAATCCTACCTCAAAGCATGTGAAAACATTTGGGGGAATCTACGTTAGGACCATAGCAACATGCTAAAGTAACAGTCCATGCCCAGCCTACCCCATGGCAGGCAGTTCCGTCCATGCTGGTCATGTGTCGATCCAATCAAGGCAAAGGAAGTGTTTTTTTTTTTTAAATAAGTATGGCTGTCCCTCTGGAATAGGAAGAGTATGAGGGGGAGATTCTGTGCTCTGCCCTTTTGCTGGCAAAGGTATTATTTTGACAGGGGTTTGTATGAGTCTCTTAGAGCATTTTATGAGTCTCTTAGAGCATCTGCCATGTTCCCGTTGGCTCTCCCTCTTCTTGCCCTGCTAGTAGCGAATGTGGTTGGGTTGCTTAATATGTCATCAGGGCTAAGGCAATCTGATTTGATGATTACCACAGAAGAAAAAAAAAGGAAGTTTTAGACAAATGTATAATTCCAGCATGCTGCATAGTTCCATACATCGACCATGAGTCTTATAGGAAATGATGAACAAGCCAGTGAAATTGGTTCCTTTTTAACATAGCAGCCTTTGTAGGTTTTCGTAAGTCTAAGGAAAATTCTGGATTTGACAAGATAATAGATTATTTGTGTTTTTTTGCCTGTGACCAGTTGTTTCGGTCATTTTACCAGCATTCTTTGAGTTGCAGTTTTTAGTTGTTTGGCTCTATATTGCATAAACTGTTCTGCTGGAGTCCTGGAGTTGCTTTCCTATCCAATAAGTGCTAAAAGAAAAACTTGTGCACTATGTACTAGTTAACATTAGAAACAAACTTTTTTTGACTTGCACAAGGTTTGCAATATATTAAAGCAAATAATGATGAATGTCATTGAATAGTTCTACCGTCGTGAAATGTTTTAATATCCATTGTATTTTGATCTGTGTTTGTGTTCTGACTATATTTCTGCCTTAATTGATTGTTCTGCATTCTGTGCATCAATTGTTCTTTTTGCATTTGTCACCCCGAGTGGGACAGGTATGCCCAGACGTGGGTCCTGTGCTCTCCCTGCCACTGGAGTCAAGCTATCCTGGCTGATGAGGGCTGAAAGGCCGAAATCGGTCCCAGGATACTTGTTTCCCGTCCAGGGGAGGACCTGGCCTAGCAGTTCGGGCTGGACTGTTCCTATTTGGCGTAGGGTCAAGACTGATTTGCATTTGGCTGGGTCCAAACTGGAATGGCATGGTGAGCAAAAAAACGATGGATTTAGGCCCTGATCTTTGTACTAGGGTGAATGTATGACATTGTTCTGCATTCTGTCTGTCAATTGTTCTTTTTGCATTTGATTGTGGTGACACCCTAACAAAATCAGTATTCCCAACTTGTATTACCTGCATGCACTATGTTGTCTTAGCTGTTTGGCGTATAATTGTGGTTTGAGGGGTCAGCACTTACCTGCACGCAAACAGCTGCAGGTGCTTTCAGCATAGGAGGTCCAGGGTACATTTAGGGAGTTATTTGTGCTGTAGGACCTTTCTTTCGTGTCTCCCTGGTTAGTTGTGAGGACTCCTACACTGTACCCGTATTTAATATTGTAGTTCCCACTTATGTCTTTATGTATGCTTTTAGGTCCTTTTACAGTGTATCAACTGAGATTTCCATGTGCATGTATTGTACATATATTTACATTTGTATGTAGTACTAAATAGTGTAGGTAACAATGTACTGACTAGACAGTGATTCCTTATGGGCCTGATTAGGAGTTTGTTAGTCCTCCTGCAGCACTGCCACTGCTGCGCCCACATGAGTACCGCCAAGACCTTTGTGCGCCCGCCCGCCAGATTCCTACTTAATCCATGGCAGGCGGGCAATGCTGGGGCAGTCTCACGATGGCTGTTATAAAGGTGCCTTAACAGCAGACTGCCGCCATGACACCGCCTGCAGCACGCGCCTTCACAATGTGACATGCACCATCATTCATGCCACACTGTGCAGGAACAGTGGTGCATTTCCAAGCGGGGCACACCATGTGCCCCACCACCCCCACCCCCTAAAATATCTTACCATGCCGGCACTAGCCTGCGAGCTGCCAACCCAGAGAGATGTCTTGTACACCTGTATGTAATGTAAGGCACTTATCCAAGCCTGTAATGTCACTTTTTTGACTTGTACAGCGATGTCTGAAATTGATTACCTACCCACAGTTAGAACTTGTAAACATTCTGCAGTTTCGTGAAAGTCGATGCTGGAGTTTCCTAGGGGAAATTCTGAAGTGTTAAAAGCCATCAGAGCACTTCTATCATCTTGAATACCGCAATTCTGCCAGGGATAGATAGAAAGGCCATCTTTAAAGATCCTGACCACAGTTTGATCTAGAAGCAGGTTTATGTTCTGATCCCAGTGTGCATGTGGGGTGAGGGAAACATGGATACCCAGGTACTTAAATGTGTCTTGTCTCTGCTGGAGCTGTGATGAGTGGCCCCAGGAGCTATACTTCCTCAATCCCGCCCCAGCACTCCCCGCACCCCCCCTACCCTTAGTGGATCCACTACCAATTTGCCCAAGTGACTACAAGACGGAGGCCATACTATATAGGTCATGCATTCTCATCC
This sequence comes from Lissotriton vulgaris, assembly GCF_964263255.1. Classification (NCBI taxonomy): domain Eukaryota; kingdom Metazoa; phylum Chordata; class Amphibia; order Caudata; family Salamandridae; genus Lissotriton; species Lissotriton vulgaris. The sequence continues at coordinate 927,586,251 of NC_141698.1, forward strand.
GCTGATTTCTTTACGCTGCTGGATTACAAAGCTAGAGCAGGATGTCATCAGCATGTAGGGATATGAATAGCCAACCTTCCCATCACCAACCAAGACTGCCACCTAACTAAATGGACAACCCTTACCAAAGACTAAACCGAGACAATCAGGAGGTCCATCCACTCGGGCCCTAACTGCCTAGGCTCCCACCACATTTACAACACTGCTGTTTCTCACATCATTAACACCTCCTTCAGTCTGCCACATTCCTGGATGACAGGAAATATGCTAAAGTGGGCGCCCTCCTCAAAAAGACATCGGCCGACCCACCACAACTTTTGGCCTATCTCTCTGCTCCCAAGTGGTTGATAAGGCTATCCACAAGCAGCTCTCAGCCCACATTAAGATTCACCATCTGTTGAAAATACCCAATCTGGATTCAGAAAGAACCCCAGAACCTATCAGCACTAATCCTGAGCATGCCTAGACCAAGGGGAAACAGCAGTCCTAATCCTGCTCGACCTATCTGCAGTCTTCAACACTGTTTCCCACAACACTCATTAGTAGACTCCACCATAAACATCCACGGATCCACATTCAACTAGATCTGCTCCTTCCTCCTGGAAAGAGCCCAAAGGGTCAGAATGCCTCTGTTCACATTGGAGACGTAGAACCTGATATTTGGAGTCCGCCCAGGGATCCTCCCTCAGCCGTAAACTGTTTAACGTGTGCATTACACCACTAGCCAATATCATCCGATCCCAAGGCCTCAAGGTAATCTATGCCGATGACACCCAACTCATCCTCTTCCTGCTGGACTAGACCACTATCACCAGAAGCAACGTCTCCAACTGCATGGCCATGGTAGCAGACTGGATGAAAGTTAACTGCTTAAAGTAAAATTCCTACAAAATGGAAGTACTGGTCTTCGGAAACGCTACCTCCCCATGGGACTTCACTTGGTGGCCGTCGACGCTGGAACCAACACCCACCATGCAAGAAATCTGGGGATAATTCTAGATGACTAGCTCAACATGACCGAACAAGTCAATGCAGTGAGCATCTTCTGCTTCCACATACTACAAAAGATCTTTAAGTAGCTGCCACAGAACACTAGATCGACTCTCATGCAAGATCTCATCCCAAGCAGGGTAGGCTATGGCAACACGCTCTAGGCCAGAATCTTCAAGCAACTACAAAGACTTCAGGCCATCCAGTACACCACTAAAAGACTAGACTCATACTTGATCTCCCATGCTGCACCTACATTGCACTGCACCTTAAGTAGCTCCAATGCCTCCCCATTGACAAATTCATCCAATTGAAACTTCTCATGCACACATAGGAAGCCTACACAACATTAGACCATCATAGCTGAACACCGCATACTTTCACTCGCACATACACCCCACATGCATAAAAGCAGAGCTTTGTTCTACATCTCACTCAAAACATCCGGGCATCATCCTCTCTTCTTGAGGTCCGCAAGAGGCTGACGACCTGTGTGTTTGTATAACTCCACGGATACCACATGCCCACCCACCTGCTCAAGCGCCTAGATATCCTCATTGCGGATTAGTGCACTCTGCAAAGCAACTTAACATAACATTGAACAGTATTACATACAGTCTGAACAGTATGTTACAGGTACTGCAATAAATCCTTTAACATTCATTTAGCAGACGTTGGATACGTTATTTTATTCAAATGTTTTTTATTGAGAAACCCCACAAAGCAAGCATACAAATTATTGCCCTCCTTTATTTATACATTGCTTCATACTGACATTTAGTTTATTTATTGTCTGTCTATTGGGAGGTATGTGAACGTAAGCCTTATGAAGGAGTAATTTGCTAAGTGGTCCACTCTAAAGAAGACCCAGATAGGATGGAACTGTCCATATATTTGTCACCAGGCTGGCCCTGTGTGCTATTAAAGATTGATAGCCTATGGCCTCATTGCTCCAGACTCTCATGGCTTTGAGACTAATGCACCCTTCCACACAAACAAGTGAAAGATTATCCATGTAACCTACTTGTTACTAGTGAGCTTTATAACTGTAATTCATACAATATTTATCTGTTCCCTTCCTATTTTACAATACTGGATGGCATGCCTGTTCCTAGTAGTGTTGCTTAACTAACATACAATAGAGCATGCCCCTTCATCTGTTGACCTTTTAAGGAAATGGCAGACTTTCATATTTAGAATACACGTTTATTTTGTTTTTCAGTTACACCCCTTATCACTGATTGCTCTAAATACTACTTCATTCTTAGATAGGAATGATACAGTATTTTAGAAAACATGTATAAACTTTTAAAATGTGTATAATAAACCTATTCCATTTATTGACAGACAACGCTTCTTCATTTTTGGGAGAAAACCTCACACACCATGGCAGCCATCCACGAAAGCTTCAAAGGTTATCAGCCATATGAATTCACCATGTTAAAGGTATTGTAAAAATTGAGCACCTTCTTTTTTTATTCTGTGATTTGAATTGTGAAATGATTTCACATTGACAAATATTCTTACTATGCATACAGTTTAACTTGGTAATTCTAGATTTAGCTGTGCTAGCAATTAACTATTTATTCACTTCGCTTTCTATGTGAATGTAATACGATTAAACTCATAAATTTTGTAAGAATCCATTTAACTAAAAGAGAAAAAAAGATAACTGTTTCTCAAATACTGTTGTAAATAATTGTGTTTAATCCTTCAGAGGTTTACGCAGGTGCATTGGTTCAGCCCTCCCTGCAACCAGTCCTCTGACCTGTCAAGACTCTTGAGGAGCAAGCTCCAGTGTCTGCATCTGCCTCTTGCTCTCTCTCACATTGAAGCATAAATGAATGCATACAATAAGGATATGCAGGATGCAAATAGGATACTAATGTTTTCAATGTGAGGTCCTGATGAAAGCTAATTAGTCCAGTGAGGCATTGGTGTGATGGCGGAAAATTGTTGACCGGGGATGCAGCTGATACTAATTCGGTTTGTACATCCCCACCTGTTTTTAACTCTGTCAGGGTGCCCTTCGAAAAACAAATTAACCCTCGGGCACCCTGGACAATTTTAAATCTGGAGCCCCACCCAATAACTAAAAGAGCTCCCTTGGCTATACGTGTTGAGCCCATCCAATTACCCTAGGTATCTGAACGATGGCTCTATGATGAATAAATATAACATGACGTGCATTTGTAAAGCGCACGTTCACCGCTCTGGTTATCTTGGCGCTGATTAACAGATGTTTATAGTTATCCAACTCAATGGTACTCATTTTATCAACCTCAGAAGGATGAAAGACTGAGTGGACCTGCCAGGATCTGAACTTGTGACCATGACTTCAAACACAGGTCCCCTTACAGTGGACGCATTAGTCCACTAAGTCACCAGACCCAGCTCTGTAATCCCAGTGGGTGAGAGTCCTTGTAATACCATATGCGTATTTCCCCCCAACACCCAACACCCCCTGCCCCCACCCCTTCCACCTTAGAGACCAAGTAAGAATGGTTAGGGTTCCTTCCTGTTTTTGAATAGTAACAATCTGTGTCATAAATTGCTGTAGGTGGGTGTTGACCACACTCCATTAAACTTTCAAATCAAATTACACAAGGACCCTTGGGTACAACAAAGCTTTCTTACAGGTGCGACTTAACACTAAAATGAAAACTGCCAATGACTTAAAACAGTGCTTTATTCTACCCTTCTCTACTATGTTCTCTGGATATGGCTGATCTACCAGACGTTCTAAATCATCTTGATGGACGATCTAAAAAATTTGGTCAGAAAAAGATTAGCTATCTAACTTGCGCTGATGACCTGGTAATTTTATTTTTTATGTAAATATGCCTTCAACTACAACTATTCGATTTACAGACATATAACTCTAACGGATTGAAAGTCCGCTTTACTAAAACAAAAATCATGTAATTCAGATGTTCCAAACGATAAGTGCTAGGCACAACCCCAGTTGAACAAGTTTTATATTATCCATTCCTCCAAGTGGAAATTGATAATAAATGAAATTTGAACATTCATATCAAAAAATTGGATTATGAATAAATTGGGGTCTCAAACATTCTAAAATGGCTTACAAAAAAATGTGAGGAAGGGCAGTTGAACCAACCTTCAATTCTGCCACGGTAAACTATCTCTCATTCTACTCCGTGGTTCAGTGGCCTTCAATGCAAGGACTACCATTAGGTCGGGGTAGTGGTTTATTAAAATTATTTGTCACTTACTAAGTCTTGATCACCCATTCCACTCTCTATGCTAAGACTGGAATTAGGACTGGCCTCTCAGGCTGCAGCTAATACTATTCTTTTTCTCATCTACTTTTGCAATCGTATGAATGCAGAAGGGAATACTTTAAAATAAAATCTTATCCACAATGAGTACGTGACACCTGCTTTGATAAAACAGGTGCCATTTACTCTTACAAATGTCAAAGAATTATCAACCAAGGATTAATATTGTACGTACTTCTTCCTGGACAGACTTCAATGTAAAGCCATAATATAGAACAGAAGTATAGGCATGGAATACAGTGTTGCTTTTCCTTTAACACACATTGTATATGAGCACCAACTCCAACCTTCTCGACACTGAGGATCTGAGTACAATCTTTGTGTGTGGTTGGCCAATTTACTCGATTGACTGCAAACAATTAAATGGGGGCGAAGGAAGACCATGCATAGAACCAACGACTCGATCTAATTCTTCTCGGTCTAGGGCAGGGCTGATAGTAAAGATGTAGATTTTACTGGTTAATTATCTTTGATCCAAAAAAATGCACATGCTGTCTCTCTACAGCAGTGTAATCTTTAATTGTGGAAGCATGTACTTTCAAATAAAGTGAAAGTGCTGTGCAGAAGCTAGTAGTAAAATGTCTTTAGATATAACAGCTAAAAATGACGATAACATTTAAAATACTGTGAAGCTGTTTGTTTATGCAGGCAGCTCACACAGAATGCAGGATGGTATAAACTGATGAAATGAACACCCTTCCATTTTTCCCCCCCACAGTTTAACGTCAAGGCCCCTTGGGCTGATAATTGTTGGCATCGCTAACCTTTATCTCTCCCCAGAGCAGAACGAGGCATCCTGCGGGTTCTGTTTTTCCTTTTGCTGTAAAAAGACTTTAAGCTACAGACGTCAAAGATTTGGGTGCCCTTAAAGTTTGTCACCGCCATCTGCCGAGATGTGAGATATCTTTGATTAAAAAACCACCTAGATGCCGAGATAGAGGAGGAAGCACCTCTGGAGTACCAGCTCACCAGCCAATGCCCAGACCTGATCTTTAAGTACCTCCGAAGAGGAGGAACTCGAAGGGACATCTTCGACGTCAACACCTATGTTGGCCAAAGACTGTATAATAATACTTTGCTTTATTCAGACAATCCAGTCCATTCAAGTATAAACAATATTTAAACAAGATTTCACAAGTCTTAGACCTGTTTCCTATTTACAAATATTGCTGAAACATGTACTCCTCAATATAAAGTGCAGGTGTGTCTGCTTACATAATCCTGATTGTTTCTTGTCTAAGGGGTAGTAATAAACAGAGGAGCCTCAATGTAATGGTCAGTAAAGGGGGGCAAATTACTATGTACAGAATCCTACTTCTCACCAGTCAGTAATCGGCAAAATAATGTAAACAGTTGCACAGTTTTAGCCTAAGGTTTCTTTGAATAAGTAAAAATGTTTCATTGCCTTTAGCAGCACCTACAATAGGAAAGACGCCTGTGCAGATTTGTCCCCGATATTCGAACTTCTGCAATGGTATATAAAATTCTCTACTACAAAACAAAGTGATAAGTCTAGGGCAGGGCTGATAGTAAAGATGTAGATTTTACTGGTTAATTATCTTTGATCCAAAAAAATCCACATGCTGTCTCTCTACAGCAGTGTAATCTTTAATTGTGGAAGCATGTACTTTCAAATAAAGTGAAAGTGCTGTGCAGAAGCTAGTAGTAAAATGTCTTTAGATATAACAGCTAAAAATGACGATAACATTTAAAATACTGTGAAGCTGTTTGTTTATGCAGGCAGTCTGAGAATGCTGTGTACTCCTTTAAAGTCCCGTTCACTAAAATATAAAATAAAAGCCTCTGTATCGGGTGCACAGCTGCCTTGGGCTCTGGTCGACACAGTGGTAAATCTTTAGAGTTGACGGGCTCCTAAGAAAGTGAGTCAAACACCACCACATCTCAACACCCTCGTCCATGAATGCCACCAATGCTTCATCTTCCGGGCCAAAGTCTATGCTGAAGCAGTACTTGAATTCCAGTACAAAGCCCCTCAAAGCCAAGATGGGAGGAATCCAATTCATTCATCCTTGAACGACTGGCCAGCAGAAGAACTGGAGGCTAGACGGCACCATTTTTTTAAAATCCACCTAGACACTAGAAAGATTGTCCCAAGAAACAGAGGCTCGCTTTGTCCTGAGGAAGAACTATCCTTCAAGGTACCTCAGTACCCAAGGCTACAAGCCCTCCTCCGCAGCCATCTGCACCAAACGCTCATCCTCATATTGACTTCACCCCCACCACCTTAATTATGCCTATATTCTCAATCATCTCTTGTTGGGTCATTCCCTTCACTATAATCTCCAGATGGATCAGTCCTCTCTTTTTCTGACACACAAAGTCATCATGTTAAGGGGAAACTATATTATTAACTTACTGGACAGGAGCTGGGGTTGACCCGTGTTCAAGTACAACTTTGACCAAGATGAGCTAGACGTACAGCCTTATCCAACCTCCCACCACCACTTCCCCCATACTACTGAATATCACAGAGGTATTCCAAGGTCCGCTCGCCACCACAAGGTTGAGGTACACGTCATTCAAGATGATCTTAGTAGAAACCCTTTTAAAGAATGAACACAGCGTTCAGTATCTACCAATGCTTAAGGGAATACCCAAGACAGCCCTGGAGAATTTTAAAGATCCCGTCAGAGCCAATGCAGTTACACTAAGAGTAGAGAAGAAATTCAAGGCATCTCCTTGAATTTCTGACACGGTCTACATTAGAGGGCATCTACCCCCCCTCCCCCCATTCCTTGTGGTTCCTGGGTACATACTGTAAGTAAGCTGGAAACCACCCAAGCAACAGGGGGTGTTCCCCCGGCCCCATCCTCCTGCCAGATAAACATTGGCATTGTGACGCTGCTGGTAAGAGTTGCAGTAACTAACCAGTGGCAGATTGGCAAATCATTAGGTTTTCTTTCAAGACATGACCAGTGTAATTGGGAGGAAATGGAGGTCCATGTAATGCATCTTCATGAGGCCAGTAGAAATAGGGTTGAGTAACTATCTGCAGAGGGGAAAAAAATTCCATTAGAAAATATCCAGTGTGCCCTAAACATGGCAAAGACTTACTCTTAGTGTAAACACCAGCCTCCTGCACCCACCTTCTTAACTTCCCGTTTGATGGGGAACATTTCTTTGGTGAACAAAATGTTATATGGAGGTCAAGAAATGCACCGAGATTCCCAAGTCCATAGGAGTACTACAATCAACAACACCAAGGGCCTTCTTTTATAGGAAACAGGCAAAGGTAAGGCAACACCTACAGGTCAGGAAATTCCTATACGTGCCAACAATAGGTAATTGATGAGCCCCAGGCTCGGGAAGGCTAAAGAGGGATTCATGACAATGATAGGGGAAGAGTCAGCTCTGGCAAAGGAGTCCCCGCTCCCAAGCACTGACCTGTAACCACCCGGCCGCCCACCCCCTCCCCTTGAATCCAGGGCTAGGAGAACAAGGGATTTCCACCCTCTGTGGATGGCAATCCGCTCAGATCCCTGTGTTCTACCAGTCGTACATTAAGGCTACTGCCTAGAATTCAATACCACCCTACCAAACCACCACGCCATCATACCCTCAATCAAGACTACATTCTCCTCTTACAGAGATCACAGCACTCATCCAAAAGGATGCAATACAGCCACCGTCTCTGCACCAAAACAAAGCGCGCATATGTTCACTATACTTTCTCGTTCCAAAGAACGCCTCCCTCTGCCCATAGTATGGCTGAGGGAGGGCTCAATCGTATCATCCTGTCTGAAATCTTTCACATGACATCTCTGCAGTATGTCATCCTACTCCTCCGTCAAGACTGTGTTAGTATGGAGATTGCCATGTCCATGAGGGTACTACAATCCACAACATCCAGGGGCTCCTTTCATAAGCTCCAGGTAAAGGTCTGTGTAAAACAACAACTACAGGTCAGAGGCAACCCGATCACCACCAACAGACCTTGCATGAGTCCCAGACAGACGCATCAAAAAGTTAACTTTTGGTCTTAAACATAAATAAGATTGCTAAGTTATTCAGTGGAGCAGGGCTGCAAACTGTAGCCAGACAGAGTTCCACAAAGCAGTATGCTTTTGTTTTGCAGTCCTTTAGTAGTCTCAAACATCTATCAAAAGCTCTGAATAGGTCAAACTGCTTAAATATAACTGGGATGGCAGTATCTTTTTTGTGAAGGTGTGTTACATTGTCGTGGCCCTCTAGAAGTGAAATAGTCGAAAACCCCATCTTTTACAAAAAGAATTGTAATATTTGTATTGGTGCTGCAAAAGTCTCTAAATCTTTTGGCAGGGCTACTTGGGCACCAACCCACTGGCTCAGATTGCAGGAAGCCCCCCCCTCCACCATTCAATATCAGGCAAACAGCAAAATGTCCAGTTACAACTAGAATTCCTCTACTTCACCTGCAACTCCCTAGGTTCACAGGGCCCAATCCTATCCACAGAGGAGCAGTTTCACATGGGGAGGCCAATAATCTGTCCATTTACATCTGGTCTCCTGTGTTCCATAAAGAAGGCACAGGTACTGCTGTGTCCAGGACCTTCTGCACTTTCCAGTTTCAGGTGAGAAATACCACAAGGCAAGCAGGCTTCTTAAGTGGGTTTGGATTGGAGCAGAAAGAGTATAGTTCCACTTGACCAGGAGAAAAATTCTGGTTCCAGAGATTAAAGTCCCGAGTTGGAGATTGCCCTCCCCAAAACTCGGTCAGGCAGGCTAGAATCCTTCAAAGAGTATTGTGCAGGGAAGTCTTCTCTTTATCAGTTCCTGTGAGGTTAATTCTGAGAATGGGCCATGCAGGTGTTTTTGATAGGGAAAAATCAGTCTGTGAATAATTCCCGTCCATGAGTTAAACAAAAAAAAAAGTTCACTCACTTTCTCCATTCAATATTTTTGACAGTTGTTCAGTTCTGTTTCGTAAAAATGTATTAAAGCAAAAACTGTCCTTGAGTCCTTTGCTCTTCTTGTAACAACATGGTAGAAGATGTAGTCCATTCTGTCCACATCTCCAAACTGCTCACAATGCCAGCTCAGTTTCTCGTCCCAAGGATCAAAGAATGTCTTAACTTCCAGGGCTCCATTTATTCTGATTACCCTCCATCTGTTCCTCATTCCTCACTGAGCACCATCATTGGTCTGAGGTTGGACTCTGTTCAAAGACTACATTTTGTAGTGTTCTTTCCCATGGAAATGTGATGTGATGTGTGCATCTCTTTCTCTCCATACCTACATCCTTCGAAGACATGCAGATAGACTCCCAGACTCTGCACTGCCTGTCATACATGCAGCAGCATGTCACATCATAGGTATGCGGAAATAGCCCCCTCCACTGACTTCCCTCGCCAGCCGCACCATCTACAAAACCAGCGACATAATCTACAGAGCTATCAGGACCAGCACCCCAGCCTATCTCGCTTACAAGTTTACCATGACTTGGAAGACCTGCAGTCTTGACACTATCAAATTGGAGAACAAGAGGGTTGAAAAAAAAAGACAATTAGCTGTCTCCACCTTTGCACCCAGGTTCCAGAAGGATAGCCCTGTATTCACGAGGATTGTCCCAACCCAGCTCCAAATTAGTGAAGAGCTTAGAACACCCATTTAAAGGAAATTTCATCATGATGCAAAAACTATCCACTTTCCTTCATAGAAGGTCCTTGCCGTGGCCTCAGTACAGCGATATGTTGCCTTTTAGCACGGTTTGGGCTATATCAAAACCACATTCATATATACAGGACTGTACTGAATTGCCTACAGCAATAGGTCTCCTTGTACTTATTGAGGGCTTGGCTGTTGGACGTGCTCCGTACGGGGAACATCCTTTACAACGCGGATGTTACACCGCAGTTCCCTTACGATGCAACTTTTACAACGCAAGTTGTAACAACAAATTGGGCTGGGGGGCGCTCCAGAATAGTAAATAGTTTAATTTACTATCCAACTCCTTCCTACTATCCACGGGGACTGGAGTTGGAATCGTAAATTAAACTATTCACTATCCAGCCCCCAACAACGCAAGTCGTGGTAACGACTTGCGTTGTAAAACATGCGTCATAAAGTACTGTGATGTAAAACATCGCGTTGTAACGACATACATCCGCTCCGTACCCATCCCTGCATCCTACAACACCTACAGGCAGTCATGACCTGTTCTCTGGCCTCTATGTACTTGACTTGAAATGCCCTAAGCATGCTGGACAAAGGGAATTTGTCATGCCATGTCCTTTGCCCATTACCTTTTGCTGTAGTACTCACTAGGCGCAAATAATTGTCTTTCAATTATGTCCTATGTCAATGCCAACATTATACACAGTATTGGGGCCATACTTTGTGCTACTACCCATGCTTGGAAAACCCAGAGACCATGGTGATGGCTATTTTTTATAGAGTTTTATATAGTGGGAACTAGACCAGAATAGGGTATCGGAGCGCTTTACAAGAGCACCAGTTGCGTTACAGAGGACACATTCATTTTTGTTCGTCACGGGGAGATTAAGTGATTTGCCCAGAATCGCAGGATGTTGAACGTTGTTGCTGAGACTCGAACTCAGTTCCCCAGCTCCGAGGTCAACCTCTCTAGCCGTAAGGCTACATCCTCTCCCCAATTTGCAACCGCACACCCACAGAACAGGGCCTGCACTCATGCTCAGTGGACATTGGGCAAATATTATGGCCTTAAATTATGGTCTGCGTCCATTACCTAATCCTGCAATAGTCTCAAAGAATAGCAATAGGTAGGCGTTGGTCATACATGTCCTGCAGCCATGCTCTACGGCACCAAACTGTGTCTAAGTCAGAATTGGTATCAGTACGTAATACGAAAAAGCTGTTTGAACATGTAGTAGCTCACTCACTCTAAGCAATGGCTGCTATCACTGCAGGTACTGGCTGAAGTGCATGGTCTATCTTTTAGTGATGCTTTGTGCCCAATACCCATGCCTGCAATGTTAAGCGCATGGCCCACTACCATATCCTGTGCAGTTCCCTTTGTAATTCTCTGCATGCTTGAGAAGGTGTGACTTTGATCCATGCATGAATAGTGTAGTACATGCACGCCTTGGGAAGTGATCACTGGGTGCAGGGAATGGTGTGGGTGCAGGGAATGGTGTGTTTTATGCCCAGTTCTTTCGTCCTCTTTTAAAACTTTTTGTTCGAGGCATGTGGGCTGCTGAATTCATATCTGTACAAAAGGGGATGATGGACGGAGTGTTTGAGCAAATCAAACACCCCAAGTCAACTGATATGGGTTTAATCCATCACCATTCTTTAGCTCACTCAGCCACCCCAGTTCAGACATGGCCATATGCAAATCAGTCTGACCCTGTGCCTCATGGGAACAGTCCAGCCCGAACAGCCAAGCCATGTCTTCCCTGGACCGGAAACAAGCATCCTGGGACCGGTTTTGGATTCATAATCCTCATCAGCCAGGCTATCTTGAATCCAGTGGCCAAGTGAGCAAGGGACCACGTCTGAGCATACCCTGCCAACTTAGGGCGAACAAAGCGATACTAAAGGGGATGATGGATGGAGCGTTTGAGCTCCGTCCATCATCCCCTTTTTGTATCGCTGAATTCATATCTGTGCATAGATGGCCGCCTAGTGTTGGGTCCGGATGATTGTACCTTGTTGTCCTGGAAGAGTTTTCGAAGTATCACGAGATAGGTGACTCCTCCCCTGGACTACAGTGCGCATGGGCATCTTCTCCATCCTCAGATTGTTTTTTTCCGCCATTGGATTCGGATGTTATTCCTATACTCCAACTTCGGAATCGAAACAAAACTTTTCTAAAGGCCAAAAGGCCTTCAATTTCTACGGTATTGTTCTCGCTCTGTACTTCTCGACTCAATCAAGCTTTCCATCTCGAACCGGTCGTCGGCGCGTGCCGTTAGGCCTTTTCGACGACACGTGGGCCTGCTGTCGATGGAAAGGAGCCTGTTCAAAAGGTGCCCACAATGCCACTCCAAGTTCCCGCATACTGATAAGCACTCAGTATGCAACAAGTGCCTATCACCAGACCATAAGGAAGAAACCTGCCCAGCCTGTGCCCAATTCCGTTCGAAAAACACTATACGGAGTCGACGGGCCGCTAGGCAAGAGATGCAGCCACAGGCACCGGAACCGGACAACATCTTCGATGATGACCAAGAACTTCCAGAAGCTCCAGATTCGGACCTAGACATTGTCACTGTCGAGGACTACTCGGACTCCGACGACGAGATCCCACCGGGGAAAATCGTGAGTACACTGCCACCAACACCGATTACCCCGTTACCGAAGGCTCCGGTCAAGGCATCGCCAAAAGGCCTTAGCCAAAATCCAAAGAAACATTCGCCAGCCCCGCCTTCCGGTTCGGCTCCGAAACCAAAATCTAAGCCTTCAGCGACCCCAGGGCCAAGTAACATGATCCCCAAGAAGGTCGTCGATCCGAAGGGCGTGGAACCGAAGAAGGCTGTACAGCCTAAATGCATCGAGCTAAAGAAAACCGTTGACCCAAAGGATGCCGAACCAAAGAAGGCCGTCGAGCCGAAGAGAGCCGAACCTAACTGACTCTCATTCCCCCATTCCTTTAAAAAAGAAGGACTTTGGGACTGCTCCCTCTAGACCCTTAATTCCTTTTTATCCAACTATGCCTACTACGCCTTTTGCTCCTTACTCTCCTTCTCACTATGGGGACAATGAGGGAAACACAGGGGAGGATCCTCAACATGATTATGAATTTCCAGAAGATCCTAACCCCCAAGATGAACCATGGTGGGAGCCAACTGACCCATTTGACACCCATCCCATCCCTGACTTCTCCTCATACCCATCAAAGCTGTCACCTACTGACAACACCATTGTCTTCAACCAACTAATCGACAGGGCAGCGCAGTACCACAACGTAGACATGCACAATGACCCTATAGAAGAAGACTTCTTATTTGACACTTTCCCTACTTCAGAAAAAAATGTTGGAACACTTCCTATGCTAAAGGGAGTGTTAAAACACGCGCCTGATATATTTAAAGATACAGCCAGGGCACGTGTAATCAATCCTAGGATTGAAAAGAAATATAAAGAAGCCTCTACAGACCCTAACTACATCAGAGGGCAGTTACCATTAGACTCACTGGTAGTGGCGAATGCACGCAAAAGGGCCAACTCACAGACAACAGGGGAGGCTCCTCCCCCTGATAAAGAGTCAAAGATACTAGAGGCCTCGGGTAAAAGGGTAGCATCGCAGGCCTCCAATTCGTGGAGAATTGCGAATACACAAGCTCTGCTAGCTCGTTGCGACAGGGCGCACTATGATCAGCTTGAAAGCTTAATGCAACACCTGCCTGAGCCTTTTAAAGCCCAAGCTAATGACCTCATACAGTGGAGAAGTGTGGCTCAATGATTAGAGTGGCAGACCCTGATGCAGAGGTCTAGCCTGGGACCAGGGTTCAATTCCCCGCCTCGGCGGGTCTTGGGCTCAAAAAATTCCACGGACCTGATAATTCTCGCCTCGGTGCCTATTCCAATCATGGAGTCCCACTCTGCAACTCTGGGCAATAGCTTGCTTAATCTCCACAACGGCCCCCACAACGCTAAGGATGCCTGGCCTCCACCTTGGGGGTGCCCAGGAGTGGACACACCACAGGGAAAGCCAGGATGGGTTCCACAGCGGTATTCGTACAAGCGCCTTGAGACCCTTGCGGGTGAGTAGTCCGCTATACAAGTATCAATTTAAATATACAGGAGGGAAAATTTATTACAAACGCCTCCATCAAATGTGCGCTTGACGCAGCCGACACTGCAGCCAGATCTATTACCACTAGCGTGTTACTACGACGACCTGCATGGCTGCGTATTTCGGGGTTTAAGAATGAGGTGCAGTCCACCATTCTTAACCAGCCAGTCAATCAAGACTTCCTTTTTGGACCTGCAGTTGACACCATTCTAGACAAAATGAAGAAAGACACAGACTGGAAAATCAATGGGTGCATTGCAGTTTCAGCAACACAGAGGTTCCTTTCCACGCTCCACATACAGAGCAGCTACACGAGGCAATACCTCAGTCCTCATCTTCATACAAAGGCAACACCCAAGGTTCCTTTAGCAAAAATTCCAACAGAGGAGGTTATAGGGGCAACAATAACAAAGGAAGAGGACATGGAGGCAATAACACCAGAGCCTCCACTGCCACAAAACAGTGACTTAATCACGCGTCCAGACCGCCTAACATCGGTCGGAGGCAGACTCCAACAATTCCTACCTGTCTGGAACGCAATTACCACGGACAGGTGGGTGAGACAAATTATCCATTATGGGTATTGCCTAGAACTCACTTCAACCCCACCCAATATACCACCCAGACACCGTCCTATGTCCAAAGAACACATCAGCCTGCTAGAACAAGAGGGGAAATGCATGCTGGAAAAGGGGGCCATAGAGCCAGTCCCTTCCCAGCACCAAGGGACAGGATTATACTCCCTATACTTCCTTATTCCCAAGAAGGACGGCTCCCTCAGACCAATACTGGACCTCAGACCCCTAAATCAATACATACTGTTGGAGCACTTCCATATGATCACACTGCAGCAAGTGCTCCTGTTGCTACAGCAAGGAGACTTCCTAGCAACATTGGACCTCAAGGACGCGTATTTTCATATACCCATCCATCCAGCTTACAGAAAATATCTCAGGTTCACAATAGAAGGTCAACACTACCAATTCAAGGTGCTTCCCTTCGGGGTGACTACTGCTCCAAGAGTGTTCACAAAATGCTTAGCGACAGTAGCTGCACATCTCAGGAGGCAACACATCCATGTGTTCCCGTACCTAGACGATTGGCTCATACAGGCAAAATCGTACCAACAGTGTGGAAGAGACACGTCTGAACACTTCAGCTGCTACACAGTCTAGGGTTTTCAATAAGCTACCCAAAATCGCATCTACAACCGTCCTACACACAACAATATCAGGGAGATACTATAGATATCTCAGTGGCAAAGGCATATCCAAACTCAGCGAGGATAACCAGCATGCAGATGCTCCTTCGCAAATTTCTGCCACAACACTCTCTTCCAGCTCGAGTCTTCATGCAGCTCATAGGCGTGATGGCCTCCTGCATATTCATTGTCCCCCATGCCAGACTACAAATGCATCCATTGCAAGAATGCCTAGCACGGCAGTGGAACCAAGCTCAAGGACAACTAAAAGACCTAGTGTTGGTAGACAGTAGCGCTCACAACTCTCTGCAGTGGTGGAACCCACAAAACCTTTCCAAGGGGCGACTGTTCCAAGAGCCGGTTCCACAACTAGTACTAACAGTGGACGCATCACTGACAGGCTGGGGAGCCCACCTCCTTCACTACACAGTACAAGGGCTCTGGACAATCAAACAAATGAAACTGCATATCAACCAACTAGAGTTGCTAGCAATATTCCTAGCCCTGAAAGCATTCCAAAAATACTTGCACAGCAAGACTGTGTTGATCCGGACGGACAACATGACAGCAATGTACTATATCCAGAAATAGGGAGGAACACACTCTCCACAACTGTCCCACTTGGCAAAGAGCATATGGAAGTGGGCAATTCCAAAAGATATCTTTCTCCTGGCAGAAAACCACCCAGGGAAAGACAATCAAATAGCAGATCTGCTCAGCAGGCACAGCCAACAACTACACGAATGGGAGATTCACCCCCAAGTTCTCCAACCATTCTTCAGGAAGTGGGGGCACCCAGAGATAGACCTGTTTGCCACAAACGAAAACTCAAAATGCCAGTACTTTGCCGCCAGGTTCCCACATCCGTTTTCACAAGGCAATGCGATATGGATGAACTGGTAAGGCAGATTTGCGTACGCTTTTCCCCCAGCACCACTGATTCCGTTGGTGACACGCAAACTGCTCCAACAATCACTCACACTAATCCTAGTTGCTCCCACATGGGCGAGACAGCCATGCTACACAACGTTCCTGGAACTTTCAGTAGTTCCTCATCAAAGGCTGAACCTCGCACCCCATCTTCAAACTCAGAACCATGGAGAAATCAGGCACCCAGATCCCAATCAGATGAACCTAGCGATCTGGCTCCTGAAGTCTTAGAATTTGGATACCTTAACTTGCCTCCAGACTGCATGAACATCATTAGAGAGGCAAGACGGCCAACTACAAGAGCGTTCTATGCAGCTAAATGGAAGAGATTTGTCATTTACTGCAACAATAACCAAATTAACCCTTTATATGCTTCCATACAGAACATTATATGTTACCTGCTGCATCTTCAAAGATGCAACTTAGCATACTCTTCCATAAGACTACACCTCGCTGCTATAGCAGCATATCTTCAGAACAGGCAACACCTTTCACTATTTAGAGTACCAGCAATAAAGGCTTTTATGGAGGGTCTTAAAAGGGTGATCCCTCCAAGACACCCATCTTTCCCAGTCTGGAATCTAAATATAGTACTTACTAGTACTTGCCAGACTTATGAGACCTCCTTTCGAGCCTCTACACTCATGCAAACTGCAGTTCTTAACGTGGAAGGTGGCATTCTTGATTGCCATTACCTCACTCAGGCGAGTTAGCGAGTTACGAGCACTAACAATTCAAGAACCCTTCCTGCACGTGCATACTAACAGGGTGGTTCATAGAACAAACCCTACGTTTATGCCAAAAGTGATATCCAATTTCCATATTAATCAATCAATAGAACTGCCAGTGTTCTTCCAAAATCCACAGTCAGTAGCTGAAAGAGCCCTACACACACTAGACATCAAGAGAGCTCTGATTTATTATGTGGACAGAACGAAAGCCTTTAGGAAAACAAAGCAATTATTTGTTGCTTTTTCACCACAACATAAAGGAAATCCAATATCAAAGTCAGGAATAGCCAGATGGATAGTTAAATGCATTCAAATATGTTATCAAAAAGCCAAACTTACTTTAACTGTCCCCCCCCAAGAGCACACTCTACGCGTAAAATGGGGGCATCCATGGCTTTCCTAGGAAATATTCCTCTTGAAGACCTATGTAGAGCAGCCACATGGACTACCATACACACTTTCACAAAACACTACTGTGTAGACGTGCAAGCAAAACAGCAAGCTGCTGTAGGCCAGGCTGTCCTCAAAACTCTTTTTCAAACTGCTGCAGCTGGCACAGGTAACCACCGCTAGAGGAGATACTGCTATACAGTCTATACACAGATATGAATTCAGCAGCCCACATGCCTTGAACGGAATATGCTACTTACCAGTATGCATCTGTTCTTGGCATGTAGGGCTGCTGACATTCATATCGCCCGCCCTCCTCCCCAGTGCCTGTCGCAGCTGCAGCATTATATTTTGCATGGCCATCTCTTACTTTACTATCTCCATCTCTGCCACAATGGCGAAAAACAATCTGAGGATGGAGAAGATGCCCATGCGCACTGTAGTCCAGGGGAGGAGTCACCTATCTCGTGATACTTCCAAGACTCTTCCAGGACAACAAGGTGCAATCATCCGGACCCAACACTAGGCGGTGATCTATGCACAGATATGAATGTCAGCAGCCCTACAAGCCAAGAAAAGATGCATACTGGTAAGTAGCATATTCCTTTTTTTGCCATTAATGTCCACCCTTTTTTTAATCATACACCAGCACATGATGGCATTTCATCGCCAGGTAATTACTTGTAGCTCTTCTACCTGTCATTGGAAGTGTTTCACTTCACCTCTTTTTCACCTTGTTGACTGCATAAATTTGGCTGTCAATAGAACTGCTAAACCAGAACAGGGATTGTCCTTATTAAAGGGCACACATGATGGACGGAGCATTGAAACGTTTCAGACACTCTCCAACAGTCGCAGATCTGGGTTGAATCCTCGTCATTCTTTAGCTCCCTTCGCCACCCCAGTTCAGAGACAGCTATATGCAAATCAGTCTTGACCCTGTGCCTTATGGGAACAGTCCACCCCGAACAAAGCAAACATGTCTTCCCTGGACCGGAAACGAGCATCCTGGGATCAGTTTCGGGCTAACAGCCCTCATCAGCCAGGCTAACTTGAATCCAGAGGCAAAGTTTGCTTGTTTCTGGTCCAGGGAAGACATGGTTTGGCAGTTCGGGCTAGACTGTTCCCATGAGGCACAGGGTCAAGACTGATTTGCATATTGCTGGGTCTGAACTGGGTTGGCGCAGTGAGCTAAAGAACGATGATGGATTCAACCCAGAGATGTGACTGGCGTGTGTGCCTGAAAAGTTTCAGTGTTCCGTACATCATCTCCTTGTGTTTGCCTTATTAAAGGTCATCTGGGACCAAAGTCAAAATGACACATATTCCTTTCCATGTTCATTCTCTCATTTCAGTGCATCAGCACGCGGATACATGCAACAGCTTCCTACCACGACGTAACACACTGTGTGATGGTTTCATAATTTATAAGTCACACTCTGTGGGTATTTTTTTTTTGTTTGTGACGCCCGGAGTATCCCACTGAGGGACTCTTCCAGCCACCTGTCCCTTGCAATTATTCTGGAAATGTATTACGTATCCAACAACTCCTAATTGGCTCCCTGCTTCTACAAATTACTCATATTCCTGTTGATGACGCGTTAACAAAATGGGGTAAAACGTGGTCAACTAACACAGCAATTGGAACTGTTATGGAATTTTCTATTCACCGTCTTACCAACTCTGTAGAAGAAGTGTAAATATTTAATGAACAACATGTGTTTCATTACCATTTTAATTTAATTTACAAACTGTGCCATATTTTCATTTTTTCACTGGGTGATCACTTGAGCACAAGCAGTTTTTTAGATCAGTAAATGTTCCCTACTAGCGAAGGTTGACTTTTTATTATCGTTATTGGTGTACAACCAATTTAGTTTGATAATTAATTGTTGCTTATTGACTCTTACCATACCGAACCTATGTTCTGTATTTGTCATTAGAACTGCAGTCACATCAATGAAGAAATTGATGATAATGATAATGTCACCTTTGATGTTATGAGGAATCCATTGAGAGTTATGGTTGCTTAGCTAATAATTTGTGGCATGTTTCTGTGTATTTTATATTTTCTATATTAGACCCATTATGGCCTATTGAAATTTTGAATTGTCTGAAAACCTTTCTAAAAGGTTGTGGAATTATTTTTCATGCACCGTTATTGTTGTTCATGATCAAATCCGTTATTTTTCCAAGGACTAACCGACCTAACCATAACTACCGAGCCGCTTTTAAAAGTGTTATGAAATTATGATACAACTTTTTCTGCCAAATGTAATTTTAATGTGTTTATCTTTAACTTTTCTTGGAGCCTAACTTTTTTTTAATGTATATATTTATGAAGACGTTACAAGACCCTGTGAATAAATTAGCTGAGCAGTCCGAACACCATGAGAAAATCATATCAGATTGAAAGCACCACCAAAGATGAAGAGAGGTACACGTCATTCAAGATGATCTTAGTAGAAACCCTTTTAAAGACTGAACACAGCGTTCAGTATCTACCAATGCTTAAGGGAATACCCAAGACAGCCCTGGAGAATTTTAAAGATCCCGTCAGAGCCAGTGCAGTTACACTAGGAGTAGAGAATAAATTCAAGGCATCTCCTTGAATTTCTGACACAGTCTACATTAGAGGGCATCTACCCCCCCTCCCCCCATTCCCTGTGGTTCCTGGGTACATACTGTAAGTAAGCTGGAAACCATCCAAGCAACAGGGAGTGACCCCCCCCCCCCACCCCATCCTCCTGCCAGATAAACATAGGCATTGTGACGCTGCTGGTAAGAGTCGCAGTAACTACCCAGTGGCGGATTGGCAAATCAATAGGTTTTCTTTCAAGACATGACCAGTGTAATTGGGAGGAAATGGAGGTCCATGTAATGCATCTTCATGAGGCCAGTAGAAATAGGGTTGAGTAACTATCTGCAGAGGGGAAAAAAATTCCATTAGAAAATATCCAGTGTGCCCTAAACATGGCAAAGACTTACTCTTAGTGTAAACACTAGCCTCCTGCACCCACGACCTGCTTAGCTTTGCATCTCTAGTTTTAAAAGCAGAGGTGCAATGGCACCTTCCTAACTTCCCGTTTGATGGGGAACATTTCTTTGGTGAACAAAATGTTATATGGAAGTCAAGAAATGCACCGAGATTCCCAAGTCCATAGGAGTCCTACAATAAACAACACCAAGGGCCTTCTTTTATAGGAAACAGGCAAAGGTTGGGGTAAGGCAACACCTACAGGTCAGGGAAATCCTATACGTGCCAACAATAGGTAATTTATGAGCCCCAGGCTCGGTAAGGCTAAAGAGGGATTCATGACAACAATAGGGGAAGAGTCCGCTCTGGCAAAGGAGTCCCCGCACCCAAGCACTGACCTGTAACCACCCGGCCGCCCACCCCCTCCCCTTGAATCCAGGGCTGGGAGAACAAGGGATTTCCACCCTCTGTGGATGGCAATCCGCTCAGATCCCTGTGTGCTACCAGTCGTACGTCAAGGCTACTGCCTAGAATTCCATACCACCCTACCAAATCACCACGCCATCATACCCTCAATCAAGACTACATTCTCCTCTTACAGAGATCACAGCACTCATCCAAAAGGATGCAATACAGCCACCGTCTCTGCACCAGAACAAAGCGCGCATATGTTCACTATACTTTCTCGTTCCAAAGAACGCCTCCCTCTGCCCATAGTATGGCTGAGGCCGCTCAATCGTATCATCCTGTCTGAAATCTTTCACAAGACATCTCTGCAGTATGTCATCCTACTCCTCCGTCAAGGCTGTGTTAGTATGGAGATTGCCATGTCCATGAGGGTACTACAATCCACAACATCCAGGGGCTCCTTTCATAAGCACCAGGTAAAAGTCTGTGTAAGACAACAACTACAGGTCAGAGGCAACCCTATCACCACCAACAGACCTTGCATGAGTCCCAGACAGACACATCAAAAAGTTACCTTTTGGTCTTAAACATAAATAAGATTGCAAAGTTATTCAGTGGAGCAGGGCTGCAAACTGTAGCCAGACAGAGTTCCACAAAGCAGTATGCTTTTGTTTTGCAGTCCTTTAGTAGTCTCAAACATCTATCAAAAGCTCTGAATAGGTCAAACTGCTTAAATGTAACTGGGATGGCAGTATCTTTTTTGTGAAGGTGTGTTACATTGTCGTGGCCTTCTAGAAGTGAAATAGTCGAAAACCCCATCTTTTACAAAAAGAATTGTAATATTTGTATTGGTGCTGCTAAAGTCTCTAAATCTTTTGGCAGGGCTACTTGGGCACCAACCCACTGGCTCAGATTGCAGGAAGCCCCCACCCACCATTCAATTTCAGGCAAACAGAAAAATGTCCAGTTACAACTAGAATTCCTCTACATCACCTGCAACTCCCTAGGTTCACAGGGCCCAATCCTATCCACAGAGGAGCAGTTTCACATGGGGAGGCCAATAATCTGTCCATTTACATCTGGTCTCCTGTGTTCCATAAAGAAGGCACAGGTACTGCTGTGTCCAGGACCTTCTGCACTTTCCAGTTTCAGGTGAGAAATACCACAAGGCAAGCAGGCTTCTTAAGTGGGATTGGATTGGAGCAGAAAGAGTATAGTTTCACTGGACCTGGAGAAAGGTAGTTCCACTTGACCAGGAGAAAAATTCTGGTTCCAGAGATTAAAGTCCCGAGTTGGAGATTGCCCTCCCCAAAACTCGGTCAGGCAGGCTAGAATCCTTCAAAGAGTATTGTGCAGGGAAGTCTTCTCTTTATCAGTTCCTGTGAGGTTAATCCTGAGCATGGGGCATGCAGGTGTTTTTGATAGGGAAAAATCAGTCTGTGAATAATTCCCGTCCATGAGTTAAACAAAAAAAAGTACACTCACTTTCTCCATCCAATATTTTTGACAGAGTTGTTCAGTTCTGTTTCGTAAAAATGTGTTAAAGCAAAAACTGTCCTTGAGTCCTTTGCTCTTCTTATAACAATATGGTAGAAGATGTAGTCCATTCTGTCCACATCTCCAAACTGCTCATAATGCCAGCTCAGTGTCTCTTCCCAAGGATCAAAGAATGTCTTAACTTCCAGGGCTCCATTTGATCTGATTACCCTCCATCTGTTCCTCATTCCTCACTGAGCACCACCATTGGTCTGAGTTTGGACTATGTTCAAAGACTACATTTTGTAGTGTTCTTTCCCATGGAAATGTGATGTGATGTGTGCATCTCTTTCTCTCCATACCTACATCCTTCGAAGACATGCAGATAGACTCCCAGACTCTGCACTGCCTGTCATACATGCAGCAGCATGTCACATCATAGGTATGCGGAAATAGTTCTACATCACCCCCATTCTGATGGCACTCCACTGACTTCCCTCGCCAGCCGCACCATCTACAAAACCAGCGACATAATCTACAGAGCTGTCAGGACCAGCACCCCAGCCTATCTCGCTTACAAGTTTACCATGACTTGGAAGACCTGCAGTCTGGACACTATCAAATTGGAGAACAAGAGGGTAAAAAAAAAAAAGACAATTAGCTGTCTCCACCTTTGCACCCAGGTTCCAGAAGGATAGCCCTGTATTCACGAGGATTGTCCCAACCCAGCTCCAAATTAGGGAAGAGCTTAGAACACCCATTTAAAGGAAATTTCATCATGATGCAAAAACTATCCACTTTCCTTCTTAGAAATCTAACTTTTTCAATCATGCATTGACTAGGTCCTTGCCGTGGCCTCAGTACAGCGATATGTTGCCTTTTAGCACGGTTTGGGCTATATCAATACCACATTCATATATAAAGGACTGTACTGAATTGCCTACAGCACATGCTCTCCTTCTACTCATTGAGGGCTTGGCTGTTGGACGTGCTCCGTACGGGGAACATCCTTTACAACGCAGGTGGTACACCGCAGTTCCCTTACGATGCAACTTTTACAACCCAAGTTATAACAACAAATTGCGCTGGGGGGCACTCCAGGATAGTAAATAGTTTAATTTACTATCCAACTCCTTCCCTACTATCCACGGGGACTGGAGTTGGAATAGTAAATTAAACTATTCACTATCCAGCCCCCAACAACGCATTGTAAAACATGCGTCATAAAGTACTGCGATGTAAAACATCGCGTTGTAACGACATACATCCGCTCCGTACCCATCCCTGCATCCTACAACACCTACAGGCAGTCATGACCTGTTCTCTGGCCTCTGTACTTGACTTGAAATGCCCTAAGCATGCTGGACAAAGGGAATTTGTCATGCCATGTCCTTTGCCCATTACCTTTTGCTTTAGTACTCACTAGGCGCAAAGAATTGTCTTTCAATAATGTCCTATGTCAATGCCAACAGTATACACAGTATTGGGGCCATACTTTGTGCTACTACCCATGCTTGGAAAACCCAGAGACCATGGTGATGGCTATTTTATATAGAGTTTTATATAGTGAGAACTAGACCAGAATAGGGTATCGGAGCGCTTTACATGAGCAGCAGTTGCGTTACAGAGGACACATTCATTTTTGTTTGTCATGGGGAGATTAAGTGATTTGCCCAGAATCGCAGGATGTTGAACGTTGTTGCTGAGACTCGAACCCGGTTCCCCAGCTTCGAGGTCGACCTCTCTAGCCATAAGGCTACATCCTCTCCCCAATTTGGAACCGCACACCCACAGAACAGGGCCTGCACTCATGCTCAGTGGACATTGGGCAAATATTATGGCCTTAAATTATGGTCTGCGTCCATTACCTAATCCTGCAATAGTCTCAAAGAATAGCAATAGGTAGGCGTTGGTCATACATGTCCTGCAGCCATGCTCTAGGGCGCCAAACTGTGTCTAAGTCAGAATTGGTATCAGTACGTAATACGAAAAAGCTGTTTGAACATGTAGTAGCTCACTCACTCTAGGCAATGGCTGCTATCACTGCAGGTACTGGCTGAAGTGCATGGTCTATCTTTTAGTGATGCTCTGTGCCCAATACCCATGCCTGCAATGTTAAGCGTATGGCCCACTACCATATCCTGTGCAGTTCACTTTGTAATTCTCTGCATGCTTGAGAAGGCATGACTTTGATCCATGCATGAATAGTGTAGTACATGCACGCCTTGGGAAGTGATCACTTGGTGCAGGGAATGGTGTGTTTTATGCCCAGTTCTTTCGTCCTCTTTTAAACATTTTTGTTCGAGACATGTGGGCTGCTGAATTCATATCTGTACAAAAGGGGATGATGGACGGAGTGAAACAGTCCAGCCCGAACTGCCAAGCCATGTCTTCCCTGGACCGGAAACGAGCATCCTGGGACCGGTTTCGGATTCATAATCCTCATCAGCCAGGCTATCTTGAATCCAGTGGCCAAGTGAGCAAGGGACCACGTCTGAGCATACCCTGCCAACTTAGGGCGAACAAAGCGATACTAAAGGGGATGATGGATGGAGCATTTGAGCTCCGTCCATCATCCCCTTTTTGTATCGCTGAATTCATATCTGTGCATAGATCGCCGCCTAGTGTTGGGTCCGGATGATTGCACCTTGTTGTCCTGGAAGAGTTTTCGAAGTATCACGAGATAGGTGACTCCTCCCCTGGACTACAGTGCGCATGGGCATCTTCTCCATCCTCAGATTGTTTTTTTCTGCCATTGGGTTCGGATGTTATTCCTATACTCCAACTTCGGAATCGAAACAAAACTGTTCTAAAGGCCAAAAGGCCTTCAATGTCTACGGTATTGTTCTCGCTCGGTACTTCTCGACTCGATCAAGCTTTCCATCTCGAACCGGTCGTCGACGCGGGCAGTTGGGCCTTTTCGACGACACGTGGGCCTGCTGTCGATGGAAAGGAGCCAGTTCAAAAGGTGCCCACAATGCCACTCCAAGTTCCCGCATACTGATAAACACTCAGTATGCAACAAGTGCCTCTCACCAGACCATAAGGAAGAAACCTGCCCAGCCTGTGCCCAATTCCGTTCGAAAAACACTATACTGATTCGACGGGCCGCTAGACAAGAGATGCAGCCACAGGCACCGGAACCGGGCAACATCTTCGATGATGACCAAGAACTTCCAGAAGCTCCAGATTCGGACCTAGACATTGTCACTGTCGAGGACTACTCGGACTCAGAGGATGAGATCCCACCGGGGCAAATCGTGAGTACACTGCCACCGACACTGATTACCCCGTTACCGAAGGCTCCGGTCAAGGCATCGCCAAAAGGCCTTAGCCAAGATCCAAAGAAACATTCGCCAGCCCCGCCTTCCGGCTCGCCTCCGAAACCAAAATCTAAGCCTTCAGCGACCCCAGGGCCAAGTAACGTGATCCCAAAGAAGGTTCCAGAACCCAAGAAGGTCGTCGACCCGAAGGGCGTCGAACCGAAGAAGGCCGTACAGCCTAAAGGCATCGAGCCAAAGAAAACCGTCGACCCAAAGGGTGCCGAACCAAAGAAGGCCGTCGAGCCGAAGAGCGCCGAACCTAACTGACTCTCATTCCCCCATTCCTCTAAAAAAGAAGGACTTAAGGACTGCTCCCTCTAGACCCTTTCTATCCCACTATGCCTACTACGCCTTTTGCTCATTACTCTCCTTCTCAATATGGGGACAATTAGGGAAACACAGGGGAGGATCCTCAACATGATTATGATTTTCCAGAAGATCCTAACCCCCAAGATGAACCATGGTGGGAGCCAACTGACCCATATGACACCCATCCCATCCCTGACGTCTCCTCATACCCATCAAAGCCGTCACCTACTGACAACACCATTGTCTTCAACAAACTAATCGACAGGGCAGCGCAGTACCACAACGTAGACCTGCACAATGACCCTATAGAAGAAGACTTCTTATTTGACACTTTCCCTACTTCAGAAAAAAATGTCGGAACACTTCCTATGCTAAAGGGAGTGTTAAAACATGCGCTTGATATATTTAAAGATACAGCCAGGGCACGTGTAATCAATCCTAGGATTGAAAAGAAATATAAAGCAGCCCCTACAGACTCTAACTACATCAGAGGGCAGTTACCATTAGACTCACTGGTAGTGGCGAATGCACGCAAAAGGGCCAACTCACAGACAACAGGGGAGGCTCCTCCCCCTGATAAAGAGTCAAAGATACTAGAAGCCTCAGGTTAAAGGGTAGCATCACAGGCCTCCAATTCATGGAGAATTGTGAATACACAAGCTCTGCTAGCTCGTTGCGACAGGGCGCACTATGATCAGCTTGAAAGCTTAGTGTAACACCTGCCTGAGCCTTTTAAAGCATAAGCTAATGACCTCATACAGTGGAGAAGTGTGGCTCAATGATTAGAGCGGCAGACCCTGAAGCAGAGGTCTTGCCCGGGACCAGGGTTCAATTCCCCGCCTCGGGGGGTTTTGGGCTCAAAAAATTCCACGGACCTGATAATTCTCGCCTCGTGCCTATTCCAATCATGGAGTCCCACTCTGCAACTCTGGGCAATAGCTTGCTTAATCTCCACAACGGCCCCCACAATGCGAAGGATGCCTGGCCTCCACCTTGGGGGTGCCCAGGAGTGGACGCCTCACAGAGAAAGCCAGGATGGGTTCCACAGCAGTATTCGTAAAAGCGTCTTGAGACCCTTGCGGGTGAGTAGTGCGCTATACAAGTATCAATTTACATATACAGGAGGGAAAATGTATTACAAAAATTTATTACAAATGCCTCCATCAAATCTGCGAGTGACGCAGCCGACACCGCAGCCAGATCTATTAACACTAGCGTGTTATTATGACGACATGCATGGCTGCGTATTTCGGGCTTTAAGAAAGAGGTGCAGTCCACCATTCTTAACCAGCCAGTCAATCAAGACTTCATTTTTGGCCCATCAGTCGACACCATTCTAGACAAAATGAAGAAAGATACAGACTGCAAAATCAATGGGTGCATTGCAGTTTCAGCAACACAGAGGTTCCTTTCCACGCTCCACATACAGAGCAGCTACACAAGGCAATACCTCACAGACCTCATCTTCATACAAAGGCAACACCCAAGGTTCCTTTAACAAAAATTCCAACAGAGGAGGTTATAGGGGCAACAATAGCAAAGGAAGAGGACATGGAGGCAATAACACCAGAGCCTCCACTGCCACAAAACAGTGACTTCATCACGCTACCTCCAGACCACCTAACACCGGGCTGAGGCAGACTCCCAACAATTCCTACCTGTCTGGAACGCAATTACCACAGACAGGTGGGTGAGACAAATTATCCAGTATGGTTGTTGCCTAGAACTCACTTCAACCCCACCCAATATACCACCCAGACACCGCCCTATGTCCAAAGAACACATCACCCTGCTAGAACAAGAGGGGAAATGCATGCTGGAAAAGGGGGCCATAGAGCCAGTCCCTTTCCAGCACCAAGGGACAGGAGTATACGCCCTATACTTCCTTATTCCCAAGAAGGATGGCTCCCTCAGACCAATACTGGACCTTAGACCCCTAAATCAATACATACTGTCGGAGCACTTCCATATGATCACACTGCAGCAAGTGCTCCCGTTGCTACAGCAAGGAGACTTCCTAGCAACATTGGACCTCAAGGACGCGTATTGTCATATACCCATCCATCCAGCTCACAGAAAATATCTCAGGTTCACAATAGAAGGTCAACACTACCAATTCAAGGCACTCCCCTTCGGGGTGATCACTGCTCCAAGAGTGTTCACAAAATGCTTAGCGACAGTAGCTGCACATCTCAGGAGGCAACACATCCATGTGTTCCCGTACATAGACGATTGGCTAAATCGTACCAAGACACGTCTCAAACACTTCAGCGGGTACACAGTCTAGGGTTTTCAATAAACTACCCAAAATCGCATCTACAACCGTCCCACACACAACAATATCAGGGAGCTACTATAGATATCTCAGTGGCAAAGGCATATCCAAACTCAGCGAGGATAGCCAGCATGCAGATGCTCATTCGCAAATTTCTGCCACAACACTCTCTTCCAGCTCGAGTCTTCATGCAGCTCATAGGCATGAAGGTCTCCTGCATATTCATTGTCCCCCATGCCAGACTCCAAATGCATCCATTGCAAGAATGCCTAGCACGGCAGTGGAACCAAGCTCAAGGACAACTAAAAGACCTAGTGTTGGTAGACACAACTCTCTGCAGTGGTGGAACCCACAAAACCTTACCAAGGGGCGACTGGTCCAAGAGCCCGTTCCACAACTAGTACTAACAGCGGACGCATCACTGACAGGTTGGGGAGCCCACCTCCTTCACTACACAGTACAAGGGCTCTGGACAATCAAACAAAGGAAACTGCATATCAACCAACTAGAGTTGCTAGCAATATTCCTAGCCCTGAAAGCATTCCAAAAATACTTGTACAGCAAGACTGTTGATCCGTACGGACAACATGACAGCAATGTACTATATCCAGAAATAGGGAGGAACACACTATCCACAACTGTCCCACTTGGCACAGAGCATATGGAAGTGGGAAATTCCAAAAGATATCTTTCTCCTGGCAGAACACCTCCCGGGGAAAGACAATCAAATACCAGATCTGCTCAGCAGGCACAGCCAACAACTACACGAATGGGAGATTCACCCCCAAGTTCTCCAACCATCCTAAACCCCTTCGCTGCGGCGGCTATTCCGCCGCAGCGCTAAGGGGGGCGGGGGGGGGGGGGGTGGCGGTCGCGCGGCATTCCCGTGCTTGTGACGGAACCGCTCCGTCACCGCTCGCGGGTGAGCTGTGCTTGTGACGGAACGGTTCCGTCACAAACCCGCCCGCCCATTAGTCAGCGCAGGTGCGGAATTCGCGCTGGCGCGGCGAGCGGGCCGTGACGGAACCGTTCCCTCACAAGCACAGCTCACCCGTGGCTTGTGACGGAGCGGTTCCGTCACAAGCATGCAACAGGTTAAGGAAGTGGGGGCACCCAGAGATAGACCTGTTTGCCACAAACAAAAACTCAAAATGACAGTACTTTGGCGCCAGGCTCCCACATCCGTTGTCACTGCGATATGGATTAAATGGTAAGGCACATTTGCGTACGCTTTTCCCCCAGCACCACTGATTCCGCTGGTGGCACGCAAACTGCGCCAACAATCACTCACACTAATCCTAGTTGCTCCAACATGGGCGAGACAGCCATGGTACACAACGTTTCTGGAACTTTCAGTAGTTCCTCATTAAAGGCTGAAC
Source organism: Lissotriton vulgaris (assembly GCF_964263255.1). NCBI lineage: Eukaryota > Metazoa > Chordata > Amphibia > Caudata > Salamandridae > Lissotriton > Lissotriton vulgaris. The sequence continues at coordinate 927,615,660 of NC_141698.1, forward strand.
CTCGCACCCCATCTTCGAACTCAGAACCATGGAGAAATCAGGCACCCAGATCCCAATCAGATGAACCTAGCAATCTGGCTCCTGAAGTCTTAGAATTTGGATACCTTAACTTGCCTCCAGACTGCATGAACATCATTAGAGAGGCAAGACGGCATGCTATGCAGCTAAATGGAAGAGATTTGTCATTTACTGCAACAATAACCAAATTAACCCTTTATATGCTTCCATACAGAACATTATATGTTACCTGCTGCATCTTCAAAGATGCAACTTCGCATACTCTTCCATAAGACTACACCTCGCTGCTATAGCAGCATATCTTCAAAACAGGCAACCCCTTTCACTGTTTAGAGTACCAGCAATAAGGGCTTTTATGGAGGGTCTTAAAAGGGTGATCCCTCCAAGACACCTATCTTTCCCAGTCTGGAATCTAAATATAGTACTTACTAGTACTTACCAGACTTATGGGACCTCCTTTCGAGCCTCTACACTCATGCAAACTGCAGTTCTTAACGTGGAAGGTGGCATTCTTGATTGCCATTACCTCACTCAGGCGAGTTAGCAAGTTACAAGCACTAACAATTCAAGAACCCTCCTTCATGCACGTGCATGCTAACAGTGTGGTTCTTAGAACAAACCCTACGTTTATGCCAATGGTGATATCCAATTTCCATATTAATCAATCGATAGAACTGCCAGTGTTCTTCCAAAATCCACAGTCAGTAGCTGAAAGAGCCCTACACACACTAGATATCAAGAGAGCTCTGATTCATTATGTGGACAGAACGAAATCCTTTAGGAAAACAAAGCAATTATTTGTTGCTTTTTCCCAACAACATAAAGGAAATCCAATATCAAAGTCAGGAATAGCCAGATGGATAGTTAAATGCATTCAAATATGTTATCAAAAAGCCAAACACACTTTAACTGTACCCCCAAGAGCACACTCTACGCGTGAAAAATGGGGGCATCCATGGCTTTCCTAGGAAATATTCCTCTTGAAGACATATGTAGAGCAGCCACATGGACTACCATACACACTTTCACAAAACACTACTGTGTAGACGTGCAAGCAAAGCAGCTAGCTGCTGTAGGCCAGGCTGTCCTCAAAACTCTTTTTCAAACTGCTGCAGCTGGCACAGGTAACCACCGCTAGAGGAGATACTGCTATACAGTCTATACACAGATATGAATTCAGCAGCCCACATGCCTCGAACGGAATATGCTACTTACCAGTATGCATCTGTTCTTGGCATGTAGGGCTGCTGACATTCATATCGCCCGCCCTCCTCCCCAGTGCCTGTCGCAGCTGCAGCATTATATTTTGCATGGCCATCTCTTACTTTACTATCTTCATCTCTGCCACAATGGCGAAAAACAATCTGAGGATGGAGAAGATGCCCATGCGCACTGTAGTCCAGAGGAGAAGTCACCTATCTCGTGATACTTCCAAAGCTTTTCCAGGACAACAAGGTGCAGTCATCCGGACCCAACACTAGGCGGTGATCTATGCACAGATATGAATGTCAGCAGCCCTACATGCCAAGAACAGATGCATACTGGTCAAGGTTGGTGGCAGCAACTGAGGTTCTTTGTGGGAACCGACCAACAGTAATATCCAGCGTTATACCGCGCACAGTCACCTGTTGATAGCGCAAGACAGAACTGGCATGATTTAGATGTCGGTGGCTGTCTCTTATTTTATACTAAATATTTTAAATCACTTACCAATTTTGTGAACTGTATAGCTGTATATTTTGAACTGTACCCCGCCCGTTCCACCGCGGCTGACGGTGCCGTTTGCGTTGAGGGCGAGGCGAGGCACCATCTTTGATTGGGCTGGATCGGAGCTAGCGGTCTAGTTCTTCGGGGAGGCAGGGCTTAAAACTCAATGTGCATCCGGGAGCGCAGCGGACAAGCGCAGCGGGCGCGACGTTGGCGCCGAAGGTAAGCCCGTCTGCGCCCGTCCGCGGGCCGCTGGGGCCTGGGGCCAAAACATATGCCCAAATACACACTTACTCCTCTCGTGACCTGGTTATTTTAAAACCCCCCGATCACCTTTGCCCGCCAATACCCCGCACGTATTCAGACGCACCTCCATTTATGATATTTCTAAATATAAGTACCCAGCTGGTAATGCTACCTATTCTGGCTCACGTACTCGTCCTCAACCTTCTTTAGAACCACAGACCAAGCTCAATTGTATCTATCTTAATACGCGGTCTATGGTCAAACATCAAATGGACATTTTTCTATTGCTGATATCTGCGAAACCTGACATCATGCTTCTCACTGAGACTTGGCTTAACCAGGACTCATTACCAGATATTTTGGCTGCTGTCCCAACTGACTATTATATCTTAAATGTTAATAGATCTTCAGGAAAAAAGGAGGAGGAGTGGCTGCCATTATTCATAACACCCACAAGTTCACTTTACTCCCACCCCTTGTCCTGACTAGTTCGGAGAATATTGTTTTTAAAACTGATACTGATAGTGGAACATTATTAATAGTTTTAATTTATCGACCCCCTCAATCTATGCCTACTTTTTCTGTTTTATTGGCAGAACAAATGGCTTCCCTTGTAATGAATTACTCTAAAATTGTCCTGGTGGGGGATTTTAATCATTGGTTTGATGCTACTGAGATGGATGCCCAGGCAGCAGAACTTAAGGATTTACTTTTAGATCTGAATCTAATTCAACAGATCCATTCTCCTACCCATGAAAAAGGGCATAGTTTGGACCAAATATGATCTCAGAATCTTCTCTTATCCATTTCCTCCATAACTCCTTGTATCTGGTCTGATCACTTCCTCATATACTTTACACTTACCATCGACAGAGGCATAAAACAGTCATCTCAAGTGGGTGGAAAAATTAGGAAATGGAAGGGCATTGATACACCGGCTTTTTTGGACACCTTGGCCTCGACCCTCCCTCCAATGACCAAAGACATTGATGTCACTGAAGAAGTCTTTTCACGCTGGATACAACAGGCAGCTGATATTTATGCACCCCACGTGAATTTCCCCCGCTCACGCACCAATGACGCACATAAGTGGTTTACTCCACAACTGAAGATCTTAAAATTGGAAGTGCGTCAAAAAGAGAGGAAGTGGAGGGCCAGGTACTTATTACAAGATAAAGTAAATTATTGCATGGCCCGTAAAACCTATCAAAAACTTATTCTAAAACAAAAAACTGACTACTTTTCTGAGAAAAGTCTGAACTCACAGAACAAGACAAAAGATCTGTTTAACATTGTGAATGATCTTAGTAACAGTGATAGAACCACCCCTCTTGTCACTCCCACACAAGATCTTTGCAACTCGCTGAACCGTTTAAAAAAAAAAAAAAAATCATCACTATAAAGCAGAGCATCTTAAACTCCTTGCCCCCCCCCCTTTGGATGATGTCTATTGCAATGCTTTTACTCTAGAAATCTTTCCCCCCGTTGATGTAAAAATGTTGTCTGATCTTTGTGCATGGGTTGAATCTGGATCACCTGATGACATTTGTCCCCCACATATTTTTAGAGAGGTGGGGTTAGCAATTCCACAGGGCGTTCTTCTGCTGCTAAATGGCTCACTTTCACAGGGCAAAGTGCCTAGCTGCCTCAAGAAAGCCCTGCTTATTCCATTGATTAAAAAAGCAGGAGCAGACCCACACGATCCGATAAATTACAGACCAATATCTGTTACCATACACCTCAAAAATTTTGGAAGCCCATGTCTCTACAAGTGTGTTCAAATTTATAGAAAATTCTGAATATCTTGAATTCAATCAGGCAGGCTTCCGCCCTTGTCACTCAACGGAAGCTGTGATCTTAGCAGTTCAAAACACTCTAAGGCAGAATGCCGATAAAGGCATCCACCAGGCCCTTGTACTTCTTGATCTGTCGGCAGCGTTCAACATGGTTGATTATACCATTCTTATCAACAGTGTTGAACAAGCCGGCTTCAGGGGCCTTGCTTTACGTTGGATCACCTCCTTTACTACAGGACGCACGCAATCAGTAAGATTAGGCCCTTTCACAGCCCCCACTATCCCCACCACATGCAGAGTGCCGCAAGGATCATCACTGTCACCCTTATTATTTAATCTGTATCTTCGCCCACTACTATACTCTCTAAGGAATGCTAAAGTTACCATCTATAACTATGCGGATGATCTCCAACTCGTTTTCCCTCTTGACACCAAAGATTCTGTGGTGGAATTTCAAAACACCATGACACACATACAGAGATGGATGAGCCGTATTCACCTGAAGCTTAACCCAGGCAAGACAGAATTAATCTTGCCTGGGAAAAGTGAATTAAGTTGGAGTCCATGCTTCTGGCCATCTAGCATGGGGGCTCCACCTATGAGATAGTCCTCGGTTAAAAGCCTGGGAGTTATACTTAGTGCGGATCTTTCCTTGAAAGGACAAGTTGGCACTGTAGTCTCTGCCAGCTTCTTTCAACTTAAGAAAATAAGAAATATAGCCCAGTTCCTTACGCGGGCCGCTCTTATCCAGGTTACCATTGCCTTGTCTTGTCCCGACTGGACTTCTCAAATAGTCTTTACTTGGGAATTCCATCGGGCTTGCAAAAAAGACTCCAATTTGTTCAGGATCAAGCTGCCAGGCTCATCCTTGGACAAACAAAGTGGCAGTCTATCAGACCTGATTTGAAACAACTGCACTGGTTGCCTGTGGCACAGCGAATCGCGTTTAAAACTGGGTGTATTATTTTTAAAACTTTACAGGGTACAGGCCCTAAGTTTATAAAAAACCTTGTTTCTAGATATAACCCTTCACTAAATCTTCGTTCTGCTCATAAAGCTTTATTGGCTGTTCCGTCCTTTAAAAAAAAACACCTTGGTGGCTGCTGCTTTGACTATCTTGCAGCCACCTTTTGTAATTCGCTCCCGTTTTCCTTAAAAATGAGCGCAGGCTTTCTTAGTTTTAGACATGCTCTCAAAACATGGCTGTTTAATCAGGCTTACTGCTGAGTTTTACTTTGTGTTATGTTCCCTTCGAAAGCGCCATGAAGCCCTTGGGCGTACGAGCGGTTAATAAATAAATATTAACATAACATAACTGGTAAGTAGCATATTCCTCTTTTTTTTTTTTTTTGCATTAATGTCCACCCTTTTTTTAATCATACACCAGCACATGATGGCATTTCATCGCCAGGTAATTACTTGTAGATCTTCTACCTGTCATTGGAAGTTTATCACTTCACCTCTTTTTCACCTTGTTGACTGCATAAATTTGGCTGTCAATAGAACTGCTAAACGAGAACAGGGATTGTCCTTATTAAAGGGCACACATGATGGACGGAGCGTTGAAACGTTTCAGACACTCTCCAACAGTCACAGATCTGGGTTGAATCCTCGTCATTCTTTAGCTCCCTTAGCCACCCCAGTTCAGAGACAGCTATATGCAAATCAGTCTTGACCCTGTGCCTTATGGGAACAGTCCACCCCGAACAAAGCAAACATGTCTTCCCTGTACCGGAAACGAGCATCCTGGGATCAGTTTCGGGCTAACAGCCCTCATCAGCCAGGCTAACTTGAATCCAGAGGCAAAGTTTACTTGTTTCTGGTCCAGGGAAGACATGGTTTGGCAGTTCGGGCTAGACTGTTCCCATGAGGCACAGGGTCAAGACTGATTTGCATATTGCTGGGTCTGAACTGGGGTGGCGCAGTGTGCTAAAGAACGATGATGAATTCAACCCAGATCTATGAATGGGGGTGAGTGTCTGAAAAGTTTCAGTGCTCCGTCCATCATCTCCTTGTGTTTGCCTTATTAACGGTCACCTGGGACCAAAGTCAAAATGACACCAATTCATTTCCATCTTCATTCTCGCAGTTCAGTGCATCAGGACGCCGATACATGCAGCAGCTTCCTACCACGACGTAACACACTGTGTGATGGTTTCATAATTTATAAGCCACACTCTGTGGGTATTCTTTTTTGTTTGTGACGCCCAGAGTATGCCACTGAGTGACTCTTCCAGCCACCTGTCCCTTGCAATTATTCTGGAAATGTATTACGTATCCAACAACTCCTAATTGGCTCCCTGCGTCTACAAATTGCTCATATTCCTGTTGATGACGTGTTCACAAAATGGGGTAAAACGTGGTCAACTAACACGGCAATTGGAACTGTTCTGGAATTTTCTATTCACCGTCTTACTAACTTTGTAGAAGCAGTGTAAATATTTAATGAACAACATGTGTTTCATTACCATTTTAATTTAATTTACAAACTGCGCCATATTTTCATTTTTTCACTGGGTGATCACTTGAGCACAAGCAGTTTTTTAGATCAGTAAATGTTCCCTACTAGCGAAGGTTAACTTTTTTTTATTTTCGTTATTGGTGTACAACCAATTTAGTTTGATAATTAATTGTTGCTTATTGACTCTTACCATACCGAACCTATGTTCTGTATTTGTCTGTAGAACTGCAGTCCCATCAGTGAAATAATTGATGATAATGATAATGTCACCTTTGATGTTATGAGTAATCCATTGAGAGTTATGGTTGCTTAGCTAATAATTAGTGGCATGTTTCTGTGTATTTTATATTTTCTAGATTAGAACCATTATGACCTATTGAAATTTTGAATTGTCTGAAACCCTTGTGGAATAATTTTTCATGCACCGTTATTTTTGTTCATGATCAAATACGTTATTTTTCCAAGGAATAACCGACCTAACCATAACTACCGAGCCGCTTTTATGCATGTAAAAGTGCTATGATATTATGAGACAACTTTTTTTCTGCCAAATGTAATTTTAATGTGTTTTATTTTTAACTTTTCTTGGAGTTCTAACTTTTTTTTAATGTATATATTTATGAAGACGTTACAAGACCCTGTGAATAAATTAGCTGAGCAGTCCGAACACCATGAGAAAATCATATCAGATGAAAGCACCACCAAAGATGATGATGAGTAAGTCGTTCTTTGGTGTCCTAGAATGAAATGTGTAAATTCATAAAGCAGTAATGACTACACCCTCAAAGCACTTTAATTATTGAACACAGGAGACCCTGAGGAACCCTTGCATCGATAACCACGGACCATTTAATGAGGCAATGATTCGAAGTTGCAGTGCTCAGGATACCTACCTTTGCACATTAAAGAGCCATCCGGTGTAGAGAAAGAAAAATATACTTATTTGTATCTTTAATAATAGCACACAATAAGCAATTGCAGAATGTTGGTTTATTTGACGTCAGCTGAGGTATCTGTTGTGACATTCATTAAATGACTCAAGTCAAGTCAAAAGTACTTTATTCGGCTAAAAGGTATAACCATAAAAGCAACAGCAGTCATATTTCATTTACATTGCACAGTATTACATCAATGTAGGAGGATATTAAAAAACAATACATAGTGTTTACACTATTACAGTTCATTCAAGCGAAGCGACTTCCTAAATTTAAGAACCAGTTTAAAATACTCAATTAATGAAGCCACAGTAAAAACATTGTCCATTTTTTGCAGTACTAAATATGCTAGGCGACATCTGTTCACATTCATTTCCTTTAACATGGGGACAATCAGTTTTCTGCGAGGCAGCGTATAGAATTTACAAAAAAATAAAACATGTATATTCGATTGCATAGATATTTCATCACAGGGACATAAAGGGAGTTCTTTGGACCATGAATTCATTACAGGGAAAGTAAATAATCTAAAAACAATGTTAGCTCTAAAACGTGTTAAAAGTAATCTATCAAAATTACACATATATAAACTTAAGTATGGCTGTAATTTGTCACTTATTAAAATTAATTGATGAGAAGTGACAGTATTTTTATTCGATTCATCAAGCTGTCTTCTATTTCTGAGGAATTCCATACATAGTGTCTTCAGGTCTTTTCTAGGAATATTTGCCATGGAATGCGGATCATTGTAATAGAGTGAACGGTCTATTTCATTAAGAAACGTTTTGATGTAATTTAGCCATTCAACTACATTTGCTCTCCCCATTTTTAAGACATCCTGTATTATGGCTCGATTTAATACACATTCGTTCACTGTCCATACTCTGTGCCATAGTAAGATGGGTTGTACTCTGATTGTGTCCGTTATATAGGGGATCCCCAACTCATCATGGCATATAGAGTTCGCTGTACTCTCTGGAAGTGATAGGATGTTCTTTAAAAATTTATTTTCGACTATCTGAAGTGACTTTATATTGGTATAACCCCAGAGGCCAGCTCCATACAGCGCCACAGATACACACGTCGCATTGTACACAGTTAAAATTTCCCTGATTGGTTTCATTCCCAATTTACGTGTAAAACTTTTTAATGCCATGATTGTCTTAGAGAACAAGAGCGTTCGTACCTTCACTGCACTTGACCAAGTACCAGTTTCGTGAAACAAAATTCCAAGATATGGGAAGGTAGCTGTTCTTTCTAAGGGGGCATTATTTATGTACATTGTTTTCATTTGTTTTTTGGTGCGCGTGCCACAGTTCATTGAAAAAGTCTTACTACAGTTTATTTTTAAATTAAGATCGAGCATAAACTGGTTAAAAGATGTTAACATTTTTTGTAGGGCAATGGGGGTGCGCGCCATCAAAACAGCATCATCTGCATACAGGAGTGTGGGAATAAATCTCTTTCCGATCTTAGGCATGTCCACACACTCTTGCAGCAGGCACTTTTCCAGACCATTTATATAAATAAGAAATAGGAAGGGCGCCAGTACGCACCCCTGGCGCACTCCACGGCCTATTCCGAAAGATCTGGTACATTCCCCCTTCTTGCCAAAACGTACAACAGCTGATGCTCCTGCATATAGGTCCCTTAAGAATTGGATTATCGGCTTTTCCACGCCCAATTGTGACATCACGTCCCATAATTTACTATGGGACACACAATCGAAAGCTGATGTAAGATCAACAAATGCACAATATAGGCGCTCCCTTTTTATCACAGTATGTTTCTGCTGAATCAGGAACAAATTTAATCCCTGCTCTATTGTTCCTATGCCTTTTTGAAATCCAAATTGTAAATCACTAATTACCCCCGCCTCCTCCGCCCAGTTTTGCAATTTAACTAAAATCACTCTACCAAGGATCTTTATTGACGAATCCAGAAGGGAAATTGGCCTATAGCAGGCACAATCTTGTCTGTTTCCCTTCTTGTAAATGGGTACGATAATTGATGTGAACCAGGAAGGATTCAATCCCCTTACAAGAGCTGCATTAAAGAGTTGTACAAGTATCGGGCCCCATAGTTCGATATTTGACTTGTACAAATCCGCTGGGATTAAATGACTCTTTTGAAGATCCACCCATAGATGACACATGTCCCTAATTAGGTAGCATAGAAATGAAAGTGAAATTCATAGCTTAATGCAATCAGCATATTCTTTTACTTTTTGATGTTGTGCTGCTGGCCTCTAATCAGTCCTACACATTTGATTACGTTGGGTGTGGTAGACTAGCTTTTCCTGTGGTAGGACTCGCATTGTAGCATGCTTTTTCTGATAAACGTAGGTACTGACTAACTAGGAGGTGTTAAAATAACACCTTAAGATACCTCTCTCACTTTCTCACCAGTACTTCAGTCCCTGCCTCTATCTCATGGTGGTAGCCACAATTTTATTTTCTTAGCACCAGGCTGCCTTTTGTGAATGTTTCACTTAGGACATTAAGAAAGAAATGTTTATGAATACGCTCTCTCCTGGATATAAACATTTGAGTGAGGTGATGTATTGGTTCTTTAGGATTATGGCTGTTCCTTTTGAGTGATATCATTCAAGAAAAAAATTGTTCTTGGGAAGAAACTTAACGCATGTCTAGCTGGAAAGGGTCTAGGTCTTTGATACATTTCTGAAATTATGACTTGCCTTGAGTGTCCTTTGTAAATTAATGCAAGGGGATTTTGCATCACACTCTGCATATATGGTATCATTTATCAGCTTTCAGTTCAGTACTAAATGCCTGCAGTCTCAGGTAGCAAAAAAGATGTCTCATTTCCGTTACATGTTCTACTTTTTTAATGAAGGAAAACTTTCAGAAATACATTGTTCTGGGTATGTTTTGATTTAGAAAGTGATGCTAAATTAGAAATGCAAACATTGTATACATGGTTGAAAACAGTTCTGAGTGTCACCATTTAGCTTGAAGGTTTTTGAAAAAGTATTTATTTAGACATAGTTTAGTTTAGAAGTTTGAAATTCTTTTCTTGCTTTATGATTTCCAGGTTGATTTCATTAGACGATGAAGACCATAAAGATGAGTCCAGCATATTGGGTATGTGTCATTCGAAAATGCTAAATTAGGGAGTATCCTCAAACGAAGTTTGATTTATAATAATTTATCTTTAGGTTAAAAATCTTCCAAAGCAAAGTAGAAGCATAATCTTGAGATGCTAGAGTACTGAATTTGGTAACCGAAACCTGTGGTTTGAATTGTGTGGTTCAGTGCTGAATAAATATTCAACATGTCTTCACAAATATTTAAATGACAACTTGTTCACTACCTTAAATATTCAACTTAAATATACGTCACCCTGAACTACTATAGACCAATGTATTGTTACTAGTACAGTAATTGCCATAGTCTTTCTCGATCTGTCTGATAAGTTCGTGTTGGGTGTTAAAGATGAGTGGGCGCTGACAAGTTTCGCTAGTTGGACTAGTTGTGAAGTCTTTCAGAACAGTTTGACATAACTTTGTGATTTTATTTTTTCTTGTGTTTTATTTCTATTTTATATGCCACTACTCGCCAGTTCTTTTCATGTAGTCTATAAAAACTAGCCACCCAACTTAGTTAGCTTAACATTGCTTTCCACTAGAGCCACTGAATCAAAGTATCCAAGCAGTTTTCTACTCATTGTTTTTTTTGCTACAACCATCAAAGATATAAAAGCTCATTTCATTCAGATAGGTACTTTTTAAATTCTAGTGTGGGGAGTCCTAGATATCAGAAGTGGGCTTCAAGTTGTTGCAACCTAGAAGCTTCTTTTGGTGTAGCGGTCCTTCTTTCCAGTATATCAAATCTTTTACAACAGTGCTTCACAGCCCGTGCATCCCATAAATCTAGTTTGATAATCATAAGATATTTTTCTTGTTTCATTGAATTTTTCCAATTTAGAACAATTCAATACTTTTCTGTATCACATTAGGAATCCTACTAGCCAGGTCAATGAGGATGTGCCTATATGAACGGAAAGGGAACTTTTATTAAAAGAAGGCCTCCCTAAGAACTAATGTAACATCTTTTGCTTTGATTCACAGGTGATTAAAGGGAGTTGATTTCTGTACTGAGGAAGTGGTTTACCTGTAGCCTCACTTATGTTTGTCTAGCTAGAGCAGGATGACTGATGTTGGTCTTGTTTGGTAGGCCTTGGAAGGGAAGTATTTAATTTCCAGAGAGAGCACTCTCCCAGGCCTAACCGTATTTACATGTGACTCCGTCAGATGTCTATCAGGAAAGTGGTATACCACCCAGTCGATACCATGTCTTCAGACACCAAAACAAAGCCTACCCTAAATGCTATCCTGAAATATATAGGTCAAACTACACTGATTAACCTCATTGCTTGACACATCTTGTACAATAATTTCTATGAAACCCTGGAGTTTAACTTCAGTTGAAAGTACACTCTCAGTAAATGTATCACAGCAGTGACCCCAGCCTTGGATATTTCGTAGGTACCCTTTGTAAAGATGAGTGCCTACCATCCTGCTCAAACAGTGAGAAACTCAGACCTTTGAATACATAGTAAAATATAGATTGGCTGACGGTGCCTCCTCATAAGTCCTAAACACCACAATATCATTCTACTGCTGAGACCTTATTACCTCCTTATATTCCCACCTTCAGCAGCTTAGTTCACTTCACCAGCTACCTATTTCCACTTTGTAGCACTCTAACACACTTCTTTTAATATTGTATCTCCTTCATGAAAATACACACCATCCAAATAAGTATTACTGTGCATCTCATGCCCTTTCTCTTTTCTGTACTCTTCTCACACCCCCCCAAAGTCCTGCTCATTAATTGTAATACCAAAGTTGTTCATACTCTTAAGCTTTCCAACCATTCTTGTGCTCTGACTGCTTAAACATCCTTTTTGTCAAACCTCAATCTCTTATGTAAGGAGTTCAACCCTGCCTAACCTCACTTTTAATCACCCTTACCTACCAGTGTTCAGTTGACTGTGTTTTGAATCTGCCATTGCACTTCAAATACTTACAAAAACTTCCTGTACGCATTGTTTACTCTCCAACGACTGCCCTGTGTTTCCACTCCCAATATTCTCTAGAATGGTGAATCATCTTGTGTCAAATCAACTGACCTGCCACTTCTATTTCCAACAGAACTGGTAGTCTCTTACATCAGAAATTACAATAAAAATAACAAGGTTGCTTCCTCACGTTTAAAGAATACCGATTACCTTTCAGATCTGTTCTCCTTTATGCTAGAAGCTATAGCCTGTCCACCCTCACCTTACTTTTGATTTTGTCTTACATTTTTCTCCATCTGTGTCTCATTACTAAAAACACGGTTGTATGATTGCGATGGTTAAGTATTTACCCAACTTAGCACCTCGGCTATAAAAGTCACCTTTTTTTTTTTAAACATAGTTTTTTATCGAGTTTTAATTCTCTCCACATCATATATGGACATAAAATTGTACATCTATGTGTTGAACTGTTTATGACAATATGTAAAGCATACCACAGCAATGCCCATATCTCGCATTACCAAAGTCCACTTTCAGATATTCCAGGCAGAGCTCCTATGCCTTGGCCATTCCAAATCTGAACCATTGGCAAGTCAATTGAAACCATTATGACATTGTTATCTTTTCCACATTAATACACAACTCTTGGATACAGGTGCATTGCTGTCTCGCCAGTACATGTAATGCTTAAAACCCACAACTGTACTACATCCTCCCACCACCCTCTGATCCTGCTTATATACATAGTGACTCAAACATAGTGGCGGTTCAAACGTAGCCGGGCTGGAGGGCTTTCATTTCGCCATCTGGCTGCCAAGCTATGGAATTCTCTACCGATATCCATCCGCGGTATGGAGAACTTGCTTGCATTTTGGAAAGCTATTAAAACCTTCCTTTTTGCGTTAGTATAGATTATAGCTAGGTTTGCCAGTGCTGTGCCTCGCTGTTTTCAGTGTAGGTAGATCCGATAGCGCCGGGACGCCCCTTCGCTGGGGCAGCTGTGCGCTTTAGAAAACTTTTAACATAACATAACTCTCTCTAGGGTCGGTCGCCTGCTCTGACGTAAACACTATCTACAGCACACTCATCACACTTCTAGTGATACCCAGGGCCATGCCACTCTGTTCTGTGGGTTGGACCATCGCCTAATGTATTGCTAGCCTCTGTGTCAATGGCTATGTCCAAGGATCTACATGCCTCCAACATAATGTCCCAGTCCATGGTAATCGGTGTCTTGCGCAACCCCCTGGTTTCTTCCCGTCTCAATGCAGCACTCTCTGCAACACCCCACCGTGTCAGTTCACTGTGCCATGTATGGATAGTGGGTGGCTTTTTCGACTTCCATCGCATAGTCATCGCCCGCACTGCCAAGAGGAGCGCCAAGTTTTCAAATCTATATTTCACCTTGTGCTTAGAGGTTTCCTTCTGCAGCCCCAGGATAGATCCCTCAACTGTAGCATCTATCCCCCTTTGTGTGATTTCCGCTGTGTGTCCTCTGACCGAGGCCCAATAGCCTCCAATCCGTGGACAGGACCATATCATGTGTACTAGGTCCACTCCCTCTAGTTGGCATCTAGGGCAGTGGTGGTGCGCTGCCGGGAATATCCTGTCGAGCTTGCGTGGCGTAAGGTACGCCCTATTTAGGATCATAGTTAGAATATATTTAAAGCGTGCATTCCGTGATACCCTTTTAGGGTGTTCCATCGCTCTCTCCTATTCCTTATCCGTAAGGGCCCTGTCTATGTCCCCTTCCCAGGCGGTGCGGAGCGTTGTCAGGTCAATTTGCGTATGGGAGTGGAGTCCTACATATAACCACCTGATGAGGTGGCGTCCCCTGCCCATGTAATATAGTGTTTTGATCAGGTCGTTAGTGGGAGGCTCCTGTCTCTGTGGGGCCCAATACTTTCGGACATATTATAGCAGTGCCGCATGTAAGAGGTACAGATGGTCTGGTGCTCCTGTTTCCCGGACAAAATTATCATCGTCCAGTAGTAGTCCCTCACCAAAGAGCTCTGCAACTGTAGTGACTGCAGTAGCAGTCCAGGGTGTAAGCCTGCACAGAGATAGGCGTCCACTTTGTAAAGGAATTTCAAGAAGCGGTATATTCCCGGAGTATGCAGGGAAGGCCCTTGTATATTGCAGCGCTGCCCTCCAGCATTGCAGCGCCGTGCACAGAAGGGGGATAGGTTCCGCGGTAGCTTGCTATGAGGTAGCAAAAGGGTGTGAAGCGCCCCTTTACCTATATCTTGTTCGGTCATCCCTATCTCCTGCAAGTTCCGCCCTTCTGTCCAAAAGGATAACCATTGCAGTTGGCAGGGATAAAAATAAGCCCTAAGATCAGGCACCCCTAGGCCCCCTCCAGACGCATTACGCTGCAATTTCTTTAGGCTAATCCTCCGCCTGCCCGACCCCCAAATAAGTTCCACCAACAAGGTGTTCATTAATTTGAAAGGGGTTGCTCGGGAGCATAAGTGGTATATTCGTAAAATAATAGAGTAGCCGCGGAAGGACCACCATTTTGGCCATTGATGCCCTGCCTGCTACTGACAGCGGTAGGGATGTCAGAAGTTAATGCTGGACTGTAGGGCTCTCAGAGCTCTGTTCAAATTTCCATCTAGCATATCCATCTGGGTCCTGTATACTTGGATGCCTAAGTATTTAAATGTATGGGGAGCAACCTTAAATTGCAGCGAGCCAAATCGAATGTCCAGTGGCGATGCCTGTTCTTTAAAGAAGAAAACAGTCGTTTTTGCCGGGTTAATAGCGAGACATGACAGTTTTTCAGAGGTCGCGAACAGTGCAGCCATAGTATCCACAGGGGAGCGGAGGTCGCGCAGGTACAGAATTATGTCATCAGCATATGCTGATAGCTAATGCGTGGTGTTGCCTACAGTTATCCCCATGTCAGTCATTGCCGCCCTGATCTTTAACGCTAGGGGTTCAAGTGCCAGTATAAAAATAAGTGGTGAGAGCGGGCACCCCTGCCTCGTACCTCTACGTATCTGGTATTCTGCCGATATATATCCTACTGTATGTGCTCTAGCTGTGGGAGCATTGTATAGGAGTCAGATCCACCTAATGTACTCCCCCGGCAGTCCAAATCTCGCTAGGGTCCTGAATATATAATCCCATTTGATTGTGTCAAACGCTTGACGCATATCTAACGAAATGCAGCCCGCATAATCCTCCCGGTTCGGAGCCTTTGCAAGAAGGTGGTGCAGCTTTCTGGTGTTCAGGGATGTATGCACGCTGGTAAAAATCCTGTCTGGTCCATATGGATCAGTTTGTGAAATGTGGGCAGGAGTCTGTTGGTCAGGACTTTACTAAGTATTGTGTACTCCGTCAACAGTAATGGGAGAGGCCGGCA
Source organism: Lissotriton vulgaris (assembly GCF_964263255.1). Classification (NCBI taxonomy): domain Eukaryota; kingdom Metazoa; phylum Chordata; class Amphibia; order Caudata; family Salamandridae; genus Lissotriton; species Lissotriton vulgaris. The sequence goes on from NC_141698.1 coordinate 927,631,233, forward strand.
GCCTGCAATATCTGTGGGGTCCCTGCCCGGTTTTGGGAGTGACACCACCAGCGCCTGCGCTGTCGTGAGGGGCAAAGATCCCCCATTCAGTGCTTATTTGATTAAGATTTCCAATTGGGGTACCAGGAGGTCAGCATAAGTGGTATACAATTCAGCTGATAGGCCGTCCAGTCCAGGGGTTTTGTTTCGGAGTAGACCCTTGATGGCAGCCCTAATTTCCGACTGAGTGATGGGGCATAACAGTTCTTTCTGTGCACCTGCCGACAATTGGGGGAATTGAACTGCAGATAAAAACTAATCTATAGACGTGCTTACGTCTTGTTCGGGTGCACTATAAAGTCTGGCATAACATTTCCTGAAGGCCTCACTAATTTCTGCCTGGGTAGTCGCCACACCTCCTGCAATATTAGTGACCTCATTAATCACTACGTTAGGGGGGGTCGTCTCACAGTAGTTTTGCCAACAGGGTCCCAGCCTTATCCACCTCTGTGTGGGTCAATTGAGTGTATCTTTGGTAGTCTATGACTCGGAGGGACTCAAGTAGTTCGGCATGTCGAATTCTAGCTTCCTGCAAAGGGGCTAGTTTATCGTCATTCAGCACAACTTCCTGCTCCAATCTAGTCAGCTTGTCCTCAAAATCTATCAAGGACCTATGGATTTCTTGTCGTGCCCCTACCGTCGCCGCAATTGCCTTCCCCTGCACCACCGTTTTTAAGGCGTCTCACTCAATCAGCCTGGTGGTCGCTGTGTTGCTGTTGTCTGTGAAGTACTGCTGGATGGTGTCCGATATGGTGGTGCGGAACACCAAGTCTTCCAGCATTTGAGGCCACAATCGCCATGTTGGTACCGGGGTGGGCACCCTGCCCCATCCGAGCGCCACTTCCAAGGTACTGTGATCAGAGAAGGACTTTGCCAGATATGTAGTGTTCAGTACCTGAATTGCAATGTTGTTGGAGCAGTACATCTGGTCGATTGGTGTGTGTAACGGGTGCACCGGTGAATAGAATGAATAGTCTCTGTGTTGGATGACTCATCCTCCATACATCGCATAACTTCCAGCCCTCAGCCCATTCACACAATGCGTTTGCTTGTTTACAAACCCCCGTCCCATGCAGAGAAGAATACGACCTGTCTAGCATGATGTTCACCACAACATTACAATCCCCACCGATAACCCATTGGCAGCTTACCCACCCTACCATCGCGGCAGACAGCCTGCATTGGAACATATCTTGTTCCGATTTTGGCGCATATATGGATCCCAGGACTATCGGTTGGCCATTCAAGGTGCCCCTGGCCAGGACGCACCTCCCCTGTTGGTCAACTCTGTTCCACTAACGTGAAGGGCACTCCATGTCTAACCCAGATCTTAGCGCCTCACGCAAACCTCGAGCATGTAGTCAAACACTTGCCCCCTCCACTTTTTACGGAGTTTCCCTACCTCCAGCTCAACCAAATGAGACTCTTGCAGGTACACTATTTACGCCTTGCGTCACAGTAACTGTGCATGCACACTATGCTACTTCTGAACTGACCCCAGGTCCCTGACATTCCACGTTATTATGGTACATTTATTCTGTATCTGCATCTTGTATCTAGATACGGCCACTGTGTAGCCGGCAGAACTGGTGTTGTTGCGCCAACTCAAGAAAGTGCACCCTGCAGGACCGTTACCCTCCCCAGTAAACCCCAATTCTCGGTCCGGTCGTGGAACTATACCGGGCCACCCAACTAAACTGGAAACACATGAACCTGTGTAACATCCTTGAAAGGCTTTCGCATCTTGGGGTATGTGGCCAAACCTACCCATGCAGTGCCCTCTCCTACTCTGTGGTAACCTGGAACTCAAACAGCCCCTGGGCCATAAATGCAAGTAATATCAATGTCTATATAGCAAACATATTGACAATAATAACTCGGCCATATACATTACTATTCAGTTGCTCGTTAGTAATACTGTCCGCTCATCTAGGGAATCGGTCCATCCGCAGTCTGCGGGGTCACGGAGGGAAAACGGGCCACACTCCCATCTGAGTCCGATTTCTGGGTTAACACTTCAGACGTAGTCTGGTTTCCGATCTGTGCCGTGGTCCGGAAGGAGGAGACCGCCAGAATAGACGTCTCCTTGCCGCTCTGCATCTGTTGAGATGTTGGCTGGATCTGTGTGTTTCTTTTACGCAGTCGCCTTGACATGCGGCATCCCGACGCGCAGCCATCTTGCATAGTGGACGTCGAGGTCTGGGAGTTTTCCGCCGATTGTCTCCCCAACTTCATCCCCTCCAACCATTCCTATATGTCACCTGGGCTCTCGAAGAAATAGATTTTCCGCTCGTGAATAATCCTCAGGCGTGCTGGGAAGAGGAGGGCGTATTGCAGCTTCAGTTCCCGTAGTTTCCTCTTGACCGACAAAAAGGAGGAGCGCTGTTTCTGCACCAGGAGCGTGTAGTCTGGGTACAACGAAACCTTGGTGTTCCCAAAATTAATTTGGGGGACCTCTCTCGATTTTTGAAGAAACGTGTCCCAGTCCCGATAATTTAACAGGTTAATTATGAGTGGCCTCGGTTGGGCCCCCGGTTTCGGGCGGCCCGTGGGGATCCTGTGTCTGTTGAATACAAAATTGGTCAGAGAGGCCCTCTGCAGTGGCATGCTCCTTGAGCCACCCCTCCATATAACGAGCTGCGTCGGCTCGTTCGCTTCTCTCCGGCAGTCCTATCAACCGCATGTTGTTCCTCCGTGCCCTCCCTTCCGCATCCTCCACGTGGTCCATTAGGGTGGCCACCTGGGACTGCAGCTGCTTAATATCGGCGGTGTTTTGTAAATGTAAATGTAAATGTATTTGAGCTTATATAGCGCACAGCTACCCGCAGTGGGTTTCCCGGCGCTTGCTTAGGGAACCCGTCCTGGTATTCCCCTGTGAGATAACCCCGGCAGGGTATCCACAAGGTGAAAGCCAGGCATCCCGCCGCGAGGGGCCGTTGTGGAGATTAAGCAAGCTATTGCCCAGAGTCGCAGAGTGTGAACCCGTGAGTCGAGAAAGCACCGGAGCGAGAATTATCGAGTCCGTGGAATTTTTAGCCCAAGACCCGCCGAGGCGGGGAATTGAACCCTGGTCCAGGGCCGATCTCAGCTTCCGGGTCTGCCACCTCTAACCCCTGAGCCACAAACTTTTGGGTTTGCTGTGGGGACAGTACCTTTAGTTCCACTGAATCCTTTACCTTATCGGCAAGCTTGCGTGATCTGCCCGGTGTAACCACAGGCCAGACGTGAGAGCGCCTATTTGAGCCTCGATAGCCTTTCTAGAGTCCCGTACCTCCTGTAGGATTAAATCCAGCTTGTCCGATGTCTCTACTGCGTTGGTAGGTGGTACGCAGCTGACCTGTTGGGAGCCATCCAACGATGTTGCAGTGTCAGGGACGAGATTGTTCCCAGCCTCTCTGTTATGTTACTTGCCCTTCACATGCCCCATCGTCGCTTGAGCAAACGCCCTGTCCCCTGCGTTGAAGGTGGATTGACACTCCTCACGACCGCGGGGCTAGGCTCATATGCTGCCAGACGGCCCCCCTGTCACAGAAGTCCCAGCTGTCTGTACGCAACTCAGTCCACGGTGCACACTGTCAGCAAGCCTCCGGTCTACACCTTCATATGCGGAGCCACAATCGACAGCCTCATGCCACAGCCACTCGGTGTCTCCCAGTCATGTAGGTCTAGATGTCTACAGAAGGGCAGGGGAGTAGCAGCACTCTGGGCGTCCTGCTCCGTGGCTTCACTCCAGTGCCCGCTTCCCAGAGGGGTGGGGGGCACACAGTCTTCAGCACAAATGGTCGGTATGGCTTCACCTCCAGCTCTGCGCAACTTCACAGTGCCTGCCTCAGCGCCATCCCCTAGCGCTCCACAGTCAGCTGTTGCAGGCTTCACTACAAGGCAGCTGTATTTGTCTCTAGAGGTCACCTACATCACTCCGTATGGTTCTCTGCCTCTGCGGGGGCCTGTTGCACTACTCGCTCTCTGTTCTCCCCAATGTTCTGGTTCACACCCCCCGGCTGTGCAGGCTCTCCTAGGCCGCGCAGGATCCCCGGCCCTTGCGTGGCCGCACCTCGGGACCCGCGCCTCAGATCAGCCCACTAACGTCATGCCGGGAAAGCTTTTTCTTTTTGTCCTCCTGTGCCTGCTCGCGGCGTCGCCTGATCTCCGCGACACCGCCCCGGGTCTCCGGTCACCTGTCCCTTAAGTTAGACAGTACTGCCTGATCATTTTTAAGGGTTTTCATAAATATATTTTTGAAAGGGAGGTTGGCTCTTCATCGAACCAGTGGGATGAAGGCACTATGTGCTTTTAAAATACCCCTCACACACTAAGAGTCCCTTAGTGTCATGCTTCATCATAGGGGTCTTCCCGTCCCTCTACGGGGCGGGGCGTGCTGCGACCTACGAGCTACGCGGGAGCACTATAATTTTGTGGTGAAAGACTATGTGTTTGTGCAGTGACAGTGGACGTGGTGAGGTGTAGGGACCTAACAATGTGATTAAAAAAGTTAAAAATTCCCTGGCTAGTGGAAAAAATTATTTTATTCGCTTCCCTGGCTGGGAATGTTAAAAAGGGGTTGTGGGGTAGGGCTGTTTAGCAACTACCGGGTCGACATGTTTCACAGACAGTCCCCTACTGTCTGATCATCAGGACCAGTGGTGGTCCCTACTTGGAGGTACTCAGTTCTAAGTAGTATAGCCTAGAGTCCTACAAACTGATAGCAAAAATCGGCTAACAGTTTGTGCTTCAGGGCATGAGTTGGCCCAATGTGAAGCGTGAAAAATGAAAAAAGACGCAGTGGTCTCTGCAAGAGAAAGGAAAAATAACAGAATGAAGTAAAAACATTCATAGCACATGGTTAGACTCGAATTTGTCATTGAATTTTAGAACACATGCATATCTAACAAAAATTTGAAGATAGCTTTTACCAAGTATACTCCTGATTGCAGAGCTTAGTTTTTCGGTAAGACAAACATACATAAAGTCTCAACACACATATAACAGTGACTCACAGAGAAGGACTGACACCCATTTCTACCAATGTCTCTGTTCTTATGATTGATAGAAGATTGTGCAATCGGTTTACTCGTTTTCTGAGTTGCGATTGCAAATGATGGGGAAGGCACAGAGATATATATAGATGGTATACATACTTTCCCGGTTCAGAAAACGTGCCTCATGAGCCGGCAGATACGAGGGTTTTTCGATGCGGTCAACTAAAAAGGGGTGATAGACAGAGCTGCATACTCTCGTTAGATTGCTTGGTTCGTGGGAGCTTGTTTTACCTTTTTGTTTCTGAAGGTCTGTCAACCTCGGCTGTTAGTTCGTAGTTGATTTTACTTACGTAACCGCTGCTCAACAGTGCCTTATTCCTACCCCCGTGCCGCTCCGAGGAGAACATCAGCTTCACCTCGCCTTCGTCTATTTATACATATGCCGGTAATGCACTGTCATTGGCATATGTATTATTTCCAACTACTAGTCTGCTAACTCAAAATGGCCGCTTGTTTTTGGAACACTTCCTGGTTGGACCGGAAGTGGTGTTTTTTTGTCGGTCGTTTGGTTAGTCGTTGGTAAAAAACATTGGGTAGGATGTATGGATAGGGTTTTCGAAACATTGGAGATTTTTCAGGGAGAGGTCCTTAGTTTTTCAGTACTACCTCAGAAACGGCCCCAGGGTATGTCATCATTAAGTCCGTTCTTATGGGATTTGATTCTGAAAACCCATCTTTGTTCTTTTTCCAATAGTTGTTCTTCTCTAGCGACCAATTCAATTATTGTCCATGACATTTCTTCAGGTTTATGGCCCATTTCAAGGAAGTGGTTGGTCAGTTTTGTGCTTGATTTTTTACATTTGACGGTGCTCTTATGCTCACCTATCCTTGTCTTAATGGCTCTGCTGGTCATTCCTACATATTCCATATTGCACTGACATTTTATCAAATATATGGCATTCGAGCTGTTGCAGTTGCTGAAGTTTCTTTGCTCCCACACTGTGCCATCGTTAAATGTAATGGATGTGCTCTTTTTTATCAGGCAACATACTTTGCAATTGCCACAGGGATGGTGACCATGTACAAAATTTACATTTCTGGCTTGATTGTTGATGGTAGTCCTAGGTCTAGTGTGGAATAGCATGTCTCGGATGCTCTGCGCCTTTTTGTGCGAGAAAATTGGTTTTGGTATTTGTAGATTGCCACTGTTTAAGATTTTCCAGTTCTTGTTTATGATTTTTGTCACCTGGTTGGAGCTTGTGTTAAATGTGGTGACACAAATAGGTCTTCGCTCTTCCTCTTTTTGGATTTTATCTTCGAGAAGGCTTTCTCTGCAGTTATTCCTTGCCCTTTTGTAGGCCTGTTCGATGATTCTCTTTGGATATTGGCGATCTTCCAGTTTTCTCTTGAGATCTTTTGATTGAGTTTTAAAATTGCTGATCTCAGTGCAGTTTCTACGTAACCGCAGAAATTGGCCATATGGTAAATTGTCCCGCAGGTGTTTGGGATGTAAGCTTTGGTACATTAGTAAGCAGTTTTTTGATGTGCTTTTAAAGTGGGTAGTGGTCATCAATTTGCCATCTTTCGGAAAAATGTTTAAATCTAGGAAGACCAGATTGCTTTTTGAGATTGTGCTTGTGAAGTTCAAAAAATCGTCCTGTAGATTTAGCCATGTGAGGAACTGTTTGGAGGATTTTTCATCTCCATCTCAGATGATCAGGATATCATCGATGTATCTCTTCCAGGTCTTAATGTGATGCCTGAAGGGATTTCTGGGGTTCAGGATTTTGGTGCCCTCAAGGTGGTGAACATAGAGACCGGCTATGCTCGGCGCAAATGTGCTCCCCATACTTGTCCCATGTTTTTGGAGGTATATGGTCCCTTCATATTCAAAAAAATTCTCTTTCAGAGCCAGAGAGCAACATTCCATAACCACATTTCGTGGAGTCTGATAGTCCCATTCATCTTGGAACAGTACATCCTCTATTATTGTTAGGGTCTCTTGATGTGGCAAGCTTGTATAGAGGGATTTCACATCGCAGCTTATTAGAAGCTGTGTTTCTGGATTGAAATCTTGATCTTTGAGTAAATTAAGGACATCTTTTGTGTCTTTCAAATATGTCGAGGTACGTTGGACCATTGGTCTCAAGAATGCATCAGCGAATTTAGACACTGGTTCCAAGATTGAGCCGATCCCCGACACTATTGGTCTTCCTGGGGGATTTTGGAGATTTTTATGAATCTTCGGTAGTGTATATAGGTAGGGGGTCCTTGGATTCTTTTGGCATAGAAATTCACCTTTCTTCGTTATCCAATCGTGTGCCAATGCTTCCTCTACCATGGTGTTGATTTTGGTTCGTATTTTTTCGGTTGGGTCCTCGTGTAGGATCTCGTAGTTCCGTTGGTCATTTAATAGTCGCATGCACTCATTGTGATATAGTACTTTGCTCTGGATTACGGTCGCACCACCTTTATCCGCAGGTTTTATTACCAGCTCTTTGTTACTACTTAGTTCTCTGAGGGCTATACAATCATCCTTAGAGATGTTCTGGTATACCCGCTTGTCAGTAGGGGTCAGTTCTTCTAGTTCATTGATGACTGCGTTTTCAAAAGCAAGCAGTTCAACAGGTAGTGTGCTATTCATGGGAGTGAAGCTGGATCTCGGTTTCAGTCCTGTGTCTCCCTGATTTTGGTTGTCTTCCTTGTCTCTGAAGAATACTTGGAGTTTGAGGCGTCTCATGAACTCCTGCATCTCTTTGCAAAGGTGGAATTCATCCAGATTCGATGTTGGGACGTAACCAAGTCCTTTTTCCAAAACTTTTTTCTGGGACGTAGATAGTTCGGTGTCTGTGAGGTTTACTATTAGACTCATTTCTTCGTCGCTCCCGTCATGCTCCTCGTAGACACTCTCGGTGGATCCTCTGTTGTGGTGTCCCAGTGACCGTTTGCACCTCTTCTGTTCCTTCCTTTGTTCCGTCCTTGGCGTGCCCCTAAAAAAGACCCGTGATCGAAGAAACCGTAATCCTGCTGTTGGTAGCCCCAGGGGTGGAGTGGTCCTTGGGGGTGCTGGAATGGCGGCATCCCATATCCCTGCTGTGGAAACATCATGTGGGGAGGGTAGTTGTTCCATCCCCTCGTACCTCTGTAATTGGGTCGGCAGAAGTTTCTGCCCCTGCCTCGTTGTCTTGGGCTTCTGTTTCTGCTCGAGCCAGAGCTGTTGGAGCCAGTGTCTGACGATTCATCTTCAGTGGTGTTTTCGCGAGTTTGCTTATAGTCGTCTTTGATGTAAGGGTAGACTTTTTCTTTTGACCATCTGCTTGTGTCCTTTTTGAGTTTATCGAATTTGCTTTGTTTCAAAGATTCTTCAAATTCATTTAGTGTCTGATTCATTTCTTCAAGATATTTCTTTATGGTTGCAGGAGATTCGTAGCTCTTTATTCGTACCTCAATTGCTTGTATTTCCACTTTTAGTTCTGTGGCTAATCTGCTCGCAGTCTTTATTATTAGTACGATCCAATCTCGTGTGCATCTCCATGATATTTGAGACCAATCGATCTTGAAGGTCTTGTCGTCTAGAAAAATGAGTGGTTCATTGAGTACTATGAGGCCAGCCGGGGCCGTGTTGGCCTTTAGGTATTGGGACATCAGTAGCCCATTAAGTGCTGTTTTGATTTGCGTTCTTCTCAATTCTTCCAGCTCATTCCAATCATTGTTTTTAGTACTTGGTTCTCCACAGTTTAGGCCCTCGAAGGTTCCTAATGTTGCCATTAGGTTTGAGATTTCTTCCTCGGTGAAAGCTAATCCTAGGTCAGCCATTCCTGAATTGGTAGTAGGTTGTTGATGGGTGTCTATCCAGAGTAGAGAGTCACAACATGTGTTTCGAAAAAATGTAGTTCTTTATTTTGTGAACTTCCGCAGCTGCACGCTGCCGTAAACTGTTAATCAAGAGAGGAAGTGTAGAGGAAGCGATAGAATCACCCTCCTGGAAGACTCATATAAACAAAGAGATTCTATCAAGAAAAAGTGCAAGTGTTTATTTTTAAGGGTTTTCATAAATATATTTTTGAAAGGGAGGTTGGCTCTTCATCGAACCAGTGGGATGAAGGCACTATGTGCTTTTAAAATACCCCTCACACACTAAGAGTCCCTTAGTGTCATGCTTCATCATGGGGGTCTTCCCGTCCCTCTACGGGGCGGGGCGTGCTGCGACCTACGAGCTACGCGGGAGCACTATAATTTTGTGGTGAAAGACTATGTGTTTGTGCAGTGACAGTGGAGGTGGTGAGGTGTAGGGACCTAACAATATGATTAAAAAAGTTAAAAATTCCCTGGCTAGTGGAAAAAATAATTTTATTCGCTTCCCTGGCTGGGAATGTTAAAAAGGGGTTGTGGGGTAGGGCTGTTTAGCAACTACCGGGTCGACATGTTTCACAGACAGTCCCCTACTGTCTGATCATCAGGACCAGTGGTGGTCCCTACTTGGAGGTACTCAGTTCTAAGTAGTATAGCCTAGAGTCCTACAAACTGATAGCAAAAATCGGCTAACAGTTTGTGCTTCAGGGCATGAGTTGGCCCAATGTGAAGCGTGAAAAATGAAAAAAGACGCAGTGGTCTCTGCAAGTGAAAGGAAAAATAACAGAATGAAGTAAAAACATTCAAAGCACATGGTTAGACTCGAATTTGTCATTGAATTTTAGAACACATGCATATCTAACAAAAATGTGAAGATAGCTTTTACCAAGTATACTCCTGATTGCAGAGCTTAGTTTTTCGGTAAGACAAACATACATAAAGTCTCAACACACATATAACAGTGACTCACAGAGAAGGACTGACACCCATTTCTACCAATGTCTCTGTTCTTATGATTGATAGAAGATTGTGCAATCGGTTTACTCGTTTTCTGAGTTATTTATTTATTTATTTATTTATTTAAAGGTTTTGTAGAGCGCGTAGTAACCCTAGAGCATCCCAGCGCTAAACCTGAAACTCCGAGGGTATCAGCAGTGGAGGGAGTTTATGGGTGAGGAAAGAGGAGGGTCTTATCCGCAGGTTTTATTACCAGCTCTTTGTTACTACTTAGTTCTCTGAGGGCTATACGTTCATCCTTAGAGATGTTCTGGTATACCCGGTATACAGGTGGTGCAACCGTAATCCAGAGCAAAGTACTATATCACAATGAGTGCATGCGACTATTAAATGACCAACGGAACTACGAGATCCTACACGAGGACCCAACCGAAAAAATACGAACCAAAATCAACACCATGGTAGAGGAAGCATTGGCACACGATTGGATAACGAAGAAAGAAGGTGAATTTCTATGCCAAAAGAATCCAAGGACCCCCTACCTATATACACTACCGAAGATTTATAAAAATCTCCAAAATCCCCCAGGAAGACCAATAGTGTCGGGGATCGGCTCAATCTTGGAACCAGTGTCTAAATTCGCTGATGCATTCTTGAGACCAATGGTCCAACGTACCTCGACATATTTGAAAGACACAAAAGATGTCCTTAATTTACTCAAAGATCAAGATTTCAATCCAGAAACACCGCTTCTAATAAGCTGCGATGTGAAATCCCTCTATACAAGCTTGCCACATCAAGAGACCCTAACAATAATAGAGGATGTACTGTTCCAAGATGAATGGGACTATCAGACTCCACGAAATGTGGTTATGGAATGTTGCTCTCTGGCTCTGAAAGAGAATTTTTTTGAATATGAAGGGACCATATACCTCCAAAAACATGGGACAAGTATGGGGAGCACATTTGCGCCGAGCATAGCCGGTCTCTATGTTCACCACCTTGAGGTCACCAAAATCCTGAACCCCAGAAATCCCTTCAGGCATCACATTAAGACCTGGAAGAGATACATCGATGATATCCTGATCATCTGGGATGGAGATGAAAAATCCTCCAAACAGTTCCTCACATGGCTAAATCTACAGGACGATTTTTTGAACTTCACAAGCACAATCTCAAAAAGCAATCTGGTCTTCCTAGATTTAAACATTTTTCCTAAAGATGGCAAATTGATGACCACTACCCACTTTAAAAGCACATCAAAAAACTGCTTACTAATGTACCAAAGCTTCCATCCCAAACACCTGCGGGACAATTTACCATATGGCCAATTTCTGCGTCTACGTAGAAACTGCACTGAGATCAGCAATTTTAAAACTCAATCAAAAGATCTCAAAAGAAAACTGGAAGATCGCCAATATCCAAAGAGAATCATCGAACAGGCCTACAAAAGGGCAAGGAATAACTGCAGAGAAAGCCTTCTCGAAGATAAAATCCAAAAAGAGGAAGACCTATTTGTGTCACCACATTTAACACAAGCTCCAACCAGGTGACAAAAATCATAAACAAGAACTGGAAAATCTTAAACAGTGGCAATCTACAAATACCAAAACCAATTTTCTCGCACAAAAAGGCGCAGAGCATCCGAGACATGCTAGTCCACACTAGACCTAGGACTACCATCAACAATCAAGCCAGAAATGTAAATTTTGTACATGGTCACCATCCCTGTGGCAATTGCAAAGTATGTTGCCTGACAAAAAAGAGCACATCCATTACATTTAACGATGGCACAGTGTGGGAGCAAAGAAACTTCAGCAACTGCAACAGCTCGAATGCCATATATTTGATAAAATGTCCGTGCAATATGGAATATGTAGGAATGACCAGCAGAGCCATTAAGACAAGGATAGGTGAGCATAAGAGCACCGTCAAATGTAAAAAATCAAGCACAAAACTGACCAACCACTTCCTTGAAATGGGCCATAAACCTGAAGAAATGTCATGGACAATAATTGAATTGGTCGCTAGAGAAGAACAACTATTGGAAAAAGAACAAAGATGGGTTTTCAGAATCAAATCCCATAAGAACGGACTTAATGATGACATACCCTGGGGCCGTTTGTGAGGTAGTACTGAAAAACTAAGGACCTCTCCCTGAAAAATCTCCAATGTTTCGAAAACCCTATCCATACATCCTACCCAATGTTTTTTACCAACGACTAACCAAACGACCGACAAAAAAACACCACTTCCGGTCCAACCAGGAAGTGTTCCAAAAACAAGCGGCCATTTTGAGTTAGCAGACTAGTAGTTGGAAATAATACATATGCCAATGACAGTGCATTACCGGCATATGTATAAATAGACGAAGGCGAGGTGAAGCTGATGTTCTCCTCGGAGCGGCACGGGGGTAGGAATAAGGCACTGTTGAGCAGCGGTTACGTAAGTAAAATCAACTACGAACTAACAGCCGAGGTTGACAGACCTTCAGAAACAAAAAGGTAAAACAAGCTCCCACGAACCAAGCAATCTAACGAGAGTATGCGGCTCTGTCTCTCACCCCTTTTTAGTTGACCGCATCGAAAAACCCTCGCATCTGCCGGCTCATGAGGCACGTTTTCTGAACCGGGAAAGTATGTATACCATCTATATATATCTCTGTGCCTTCCCTATCATTTGCAATCGCAACTCAGAAAACGAGTAAACCGATTGCACAATCTTCTATCAATCATAAGAACAGAGACATTGGTAGAAATGGGTGTCAGTCCTTCTCTGTGAGTCACTGTTATATGTGTGTTGAGACTTTATGTATGTTTGTCTTACCGAAAAACTAAGCTCTGCAATCAGGAGTATACTTGGTAAAAGCTATCTTCAAATTTTTGTTACATATGCATGTGTTCTAAAATTCAATGACAAATTCGAGTTTAACCATGTGCTATGAATGTTTTTACTTCATTCTGTTATTTTTCCTTTCTCTTGCAGAGACCACTGCGTCTTTTTTCATTTTTCACGCTTCACATTGGGCCAACTCATGCCCTGAAGCACAAACTGTTAGCCGATTTTTGCTAGCAGTTTGTAGGACTCTAGGCTATACTACTTAGAACTGAGTACCTCCAAGTAGGGACCACCACTGGTCCTGATGATCAGACAGTAGGGGACTGTCTGTGAAACATGTCGACCCGGTAGTTGCTAAACAGCCCTACCCCACAACCCCTTTTTAACATTCCCAGCCAGGGAAGCAAATAAAATTATTTTTTCCACTAGCCAGGGAATTTTTAACTTTTTTAATCACATTGTTAGGTCCCTACACCTCACCACCTCCACTGTCACTGCACAAACACATAGTCTTTCACCACAAAATTTTAGTGCTCCCGCGTAGCTCGTAGGTCGCAGCACGCCCGCCCCGTAGAGGGACGGGAAGACACCCATGATGAAGCATGACACTAAGGGACTCTTAGTGTGTGAGGGGTATTTTAAAAGCACATAGTGCCTTCATCCCACTGGTTCGATGAAGAGCCAACCTCCCTTTCAAAAATATATTTATGAAAACCCTTAAAAATAAACACTTGCACTTTTTCTTGATAGAATCCCTTTGTTTATATGAGTCTTCCAGGAGGGTGATTCTATCGCTTCCTCTACACATCCTCTCTTGATTACCAGTACTGCCTGATCCCCATCGGGCTTCACTGCAACTTCGACTCGGGCCGTCCCTGGCCTCACGTCGCCTCGTAAGCCCCTCCAGTCGGCATCCGCTAGCTTCACAAAGGGCGCTACGGAGGTCGGCACCTGGCAGCCCCTGCGGCATCCAAGCTTGACAAGCGGCAAGGCTCACACAATACGGCAAATATTCAGGATTGTGATTGCCCAGATGCAGAGCTCCCTCAGAAGGCGGCCGCCATGTTTGGCAGCTGGCCTATAAAAGTCACCTCATTTTTATTTTTGCTGGTGAATTTTGATCCTAGAGAGGTCTTTTATTTGAGAAGTGCCCATTCTTCCTAATTTTCTTTCATTGGTTTCAGGTTAATGAGGAGTGTTCATATAATTGAATGAAGGAACTCCTCCACTCTATCCTTTTCAGTCCCTTTTGGGATGCCCAACTATTTGTACATTGTCCCTTGGTGATAAATCCTCAAAGTCACCTAATAGTCATCCTGCCTTTTCCAGGTTGGCTGCATTTCAGTAATGGCTGTGGTGTGACTGCTCCCAATGTTTTTCACATACTATTTTCTTTTTCAATCTTATTTATTTTTCCTTAAGCTTATTCGAGGCTTGGGCATCGGGTTGCTGTGATTGCCATGGTGTGAAATTTACCATCAATCAAGAATTGTTTATACTTTTGAATGGACGGGACTAGCACTTAGTGGCGTGTTTACTTATTTAGAGCAACTCCATTTGATTGGATTTTCGTTTTCTTTGAACTCCTGCCATGGCACCAGTCACAAATCCTGGGGTACACCTCAAAGGTTTTTCCTTAATCTCAATGAGAATTTGTTTATTTTGGAGAAAAAGAAACGCAGTCTGATACCTCTCATTCTTCCCAACTTCTTCTTGCGCTCCTCTAGATCTAGTGTGTTATGATTCAGACAACCCTCCTGGAAAAGCTCTTCTCTTCAGGCACTATTTGTGGTTGTGTAAATCCTCACCCTAGTCCAATAGTAGTTGGTGTTTAATGGGATTATAAATAAGATAGATGAAATTGCAAAACCATAACTATGTGGAAAATGGGTCAGAATCTCATAATTCCATTGGCCCTACATACAGTTAGTGTTGACATGTACTCAGTGCTTAATTTTAGCCAGTGGTTTCCAGTGATTGCCACTGGAACTTAATTCCCAACTCCGGCAATGACAATCCACCACATGATGGTCTGTTGTGCTCGTATCAAAATTAGACGGTGTTCAATAATTCTATAGACAGTAAAAATGAGTAATTCCTGCAGCCTATGCCATTCTTATAGCTTTGGTTGGCCTGAAATTGTCCTAATTAACTTGCATGTAGGAGTGCTCTGGTTAGTAGTTGTATCTGTAATGTCATTGGCAGCTCCAGCAGAAAAATAGGTAGTGCCAACTGCAGTAGCCTCCCGAAAAGGCCTGATACTTGATGTTTACAAATTAAACACTGTATTTACTATTTGTAGTCCTATCCTTAGTTTGCCTCCCTGAACATTGAAATTCTCCCGACGCTGAGCTGAGTGAGATAAGATTTAGGCGTGTCAGTGCTCACTTGATTGGATTTTTGCTTTTGGATAGTGTGCTCTCTTACTATTTTCTCCTATTGGTTGGTGAACACTTAGACCAGATGTAATGTTCCATAGGGTTCTGCTCTAGCCCATCATTTCACTAGGTGTCTGCTGCTAATGGCTTCCCTCAATTCTCCTTTGGTTTCTCTTTCTAGACTTTCACAGATGTGTAAATAGTTCTGGAGTTATTAATCTCAAGACAGGTGTATGTCTAAAAACTTCCTGAAACTTAAGACATGTAAATCAGAGCTGCTAGTAGTGGGTAATCCGAAGTATCTGAATCCAGTCTGTTTAGTCCACTTGGTTGGGCCTTGCTTTCATTCTCACTCCAACTGTGAAACACCTTTTTCAGAGGTCTCTGATACAGCTCAATTAGATCATATTGCTCCAGTCTTGCGAAACTTGTTTTGGCTTACTTCAGAGCAGGTATTCTTAACCTTTGTCATCTGTGGAACTCACTGAATCCCTACTGGAAGGCGACAACCAACGCCTGAACATCTCTGACCGGAACCTCAAAATAATGCACAAAAATATGAAAATACAAATACCTCAAACAAAAAAAATCTTTTATTTACTACACAAACTTGAAAAAAATACAAAAAAATCAACATTTCAATAGAAAGGTCAGAGCTTTTCAAAATGTGGTTTGTTTCAAAAGGGCAAAGCAATACGCTAGTCTCCAGCATTTTACTTTGCTGTTTTTTTATTGATTTCAAGATATATTGTGGTTGCACATACTAGGTGCTTAAATTGAGGCCGTCAGACGTTCATCCTAGCTTCTGTTTCGCTGTACTTGTGTTGCTCCGACAAATCAAACGAAGGATAACAACTTAATTTGTAGCCTTCGGTTTCAAATTCCTTCACATTTACAGAACATTGTACAATTTTACATTTTATATTTTGCTTTTTTATGTATAAATATTTGTATTAATCTTCTAATAATTAATGTTCCGAACCATCAGACCCCATGTTTTGGTGTCCCTACCCCAGTTTTAGAAGTGCTGCTTTAGATTACACAAAATGTTTATGGTCCTCTGCCTTCCGCATTGTTCCTTTCATGGCTTGTATAAATGGATTTTATATTGAAAAACGTAGGCCTTCTACCTGCTATTTTTTACAGCACACGAACAACCTTGTGTGTGTTGTCCATGCACATCTGCTTTAATTATTTTTTATTTGACAACGTCGGATACCGCCAATATTTTCACAGAAGTTAAAATGTAGCTGTTTTCTCTGAGTAGCCTGGCTCCTTCCAGTGCTGGTCTTCTGTTGGTTGTTGGTGCATAGCAGGCCTTTGTTTCTTTATCCATAGCATTTTAATATCACCCAAACACAGGAAGATGGAAGTAGAAGGCAGACTGGATCACCAGCATGGGGGAGGTGTGAGCAGGGAGGCAATGAGACCAGCTCATCGACCATATAAATGAACTATTAGAAAAGTTAGAACTGAAAAACAGAGAAAATGTGAGAAGAGCAGCTCATTGCAGAGGAAGGGAGCTAGCAGGTGGATGCCACAGCACCTCTGCTGCTGGGGAATGGAGTTGAGATAGAGTGGAGAAGTTCCCTTGTCTGTGAAATTGAATAGCTATAGGCGGCTGTTTACAGGTTCTCAAACTATTGATCCTTTCCTTCAAATGAAGTCTGCCTCTTCAGACATTCACTTCACGCCTATCCCGAAGGTCTCAGAGTTGATTTCTTGCAGTCTATTGATGGAAGCCTGATTTGTTGACTCAGGCAACAACTTTGTCAGAGCATTAAGGCTCTGTATGCCTCCAGGTTATTGATTACATTTGTCGATGTTGATCGTGGCTTGGTTATGACAATGTGGCCTCCATGTTCAGTTAATTATTTCAGTCACTTGCTCTCTTCAATTACCAAAGCCAACAGCCATATCACAATCTCTCCCTGAACCATTTAGCACAACTATTGGCAGTCTTATTTGACAGATCACAACCCTATCAATGTGATATTCAATGTAATTTCCAAGTTCTGATGAAGTTCTGCAAGAAAATTTTTAAACTTGATTGGAGCTACACCATGGTAGATTACATGCTGTCTGATACTGCATGCATGAGCCATGGTCTGCCAATGTATGTGTTCATGGGAGCTTGCAGAAAAACGTTCTTGAGACATCACAGGCACTGATAAGTAATTACTTATATCATATAAAAACAGACCAGTCATATTTTATTTGTATTTTCTTTCTGTTACAGGGAACCACGATCAGAACCGCTTATCGGACGCAAAAGGACATGGTATGGTTCCAGATAGTTAGGGTCCGTTTGTTGCTTCTCTAATAATAGTATCCATTACATTTATGTTGGCATATTAGTAATACTGATTTGAAAATAATCCACTTCCCTGCAAAGCCAAAGCAAATAATATGCTGAGACAATTGAGTCAATTTGAAAAAGCTTAGGAATTTTATGTTTTCCTATTCTTGCTAAGAGCAGAAAAGCATAGTGTGCTATTCGATATGATGCAAATCTATGCACAAAAGGTCAATGAACAGTTCACACTAGCACTCCGAAATTGGCACAGCTTTCTTTCTTTTTTTAAATGTACGTATTTACTTTTAAACTTTGTCTCTGTACATTTGAAACTGCCATGCATTCGAATTGCACAAGTAAAGTTTCTCTTCTTGAATGGACACTGTCTGAAAAAATTACAAATATTGCCCTGAAGCTTCTAAGTCAAATGTGTATCCCATACTTTTGGGTATATTATAGGTTTACGCATTAAAATCCTTCATAAAGGCATATAACACCTACTTTTGGACAGTTAAGTAGGCAATGCAAGATTCTATCCTCAATGAGAGGGAACCTCTGAGCATTTTAAATGGTGTTTGGAATAGGGTCCTGCAAGGAGATTAATCAAATCCCTGCCAGTAGTAACCTGACTGGATGATGGGTAAATAACAATTTACCTCCACTACTTTGTTGTAGTTATTATCACATGCATGCCAACACTATACAGCTACATCTGAAGGAGACTGCTAGCTTCAGATTTAGTTTTTTTTCTCCATATTTTATATTGCGCGAACTCGACCCGAAGGTATTCGAGCGCTTTACATGAACACCATATTTACATTACACATTCAGGCACGGGGAGATTAAGTGATTTGCCCAGAATCGCAGGATGTGGACGCGACCTTGAGGCTCGAACCCTGGTTTCCAGCACCAGCGTCGGGCATTTATGCAGATGGATCACATCCTTAGCTTAGAATTATACCCAGACAACAGACTCTACCTGTAAATTTTTGTGAGCAGTACCTCTGTGCACCGTTTGGTGGCGTCTGTCCGTGGGAGGTTGAGGGACCGGTCCCGGAGTCGTCATCACCACTCCTCTGGATCTAAGTATTCGCACTCGGGGTCAGGTAAATCGAAGCAT
Organism: Lissotriton vulgaris; assembly: GCF_964263255.1. Taxonomy (NCBI): domain Eukaryota; kingdom Metazoa; phylum Chordata; class Amphibia; order Caudata; family Salamandridae; genus Lissotriton; species Lissotriton vulgaris. The sequence continues at coordinate 927,649,692 of NC_141698.1, forward strand.
TCCAAGAAGAAGTCAAAGAAGCATCGTCGCTCTTCGACTTCCTCTCGCCCTATACACATACATTGGCAGACCATGGCGTTCCCTTGCAGGACATATGTCAGGCAGCTATGTGGACCTCACTGCACACGTTTACCAAGCACTACTGCCTGGACAACCAAGTCCGGAGAGACAGCTTCTTTGGCCATTCTGTTCTCCAGGACTTTCTAGTGTGATCTTGGTTCGCAGACCCACCACCGGGGTTGGTATTGCTGGGGTATCTATTCTAAGGTAATGAATCTATCACTACATGTTTCTTTCAGCTGCACAAGTTACTTACCTTCGGTAACGATATATCTGTAAGAAACATTAGTAGTGATAGATTCCTTTCCGCCCCACCCATCCTCCCCGTTCTGCTAACTGATTTCTAGGGTTAAGGTCATCCCTTTCAGGGCCCTAGTATCATGGCACCAGTGGTCAGTATCTTGCATGGCTCTGCGTCCCTGGTGCGGAAAGTCGTGTACATAACTGACGTCAGACATGCCCACGCGCGCTAAGTAGCTCCGATGACATCATCACGGCACCAACGACGCACACGGATCCGCACGACTACACCCACTGACGCGCAGGGGTACTGCTGACAAAACTTTCCGGATCCAGTCTGACGCCTGGGGGTAATTCTATGGTAAGGAATCGATCACTACTAATGTTTCTTACAGATATATCGTTACTGAAGGTAAGTAACTTGTGCGACGTACGCATTGCCTATATAGGGGCCACCCCAGCGTGCAGATGTCAGATCTGGAGAGAGATACGCCGTAGTCCTCTCCCAGGCGGTTGCTGATGGGAAAGATGGAACCAAATTGACCATACATTGTGGAATGGACACCACCTAGTCACTGATGGAGTGGTTTCATTGACAGTGGCCTTATGACGCATGCCTGGTTGAGGACTTTTAGCTTTACTGGGGGATGTCGTAGACTCTCTTACGGAGATGCCCTTTGATACTCACGTCTCTTCAGAGACCAGGTGGATTCAGCACTAAAGCACTTTAAGGACAGCAAAGCTACGGCCAGGTCCGTGGGCATTTCCATGGCTCCTTGCCACCACCGATCCTCCTTTTGTGGCACAGCAGGGGCTTCTGTCCAGGTCTGTACCCACCTAACCACCGCAGCCTGCAAGCTTTACAGCCTCTATGTGGCCAATGATGCGGTATGCACAGACTTCTTGGGTCGTGCACCCAGCGGTCAGCCCACTCCACCTCTCTTTCAGTCGCAGCCTCCAAGCACTTATAGTCTGCCCCCTTATCATAGACCCCAGTGGGTGGCAGGATCAACCATCACTTACACCATTGGTGCTGGATCACCTCAGACCAATGGTTTTTGCAGATTGTCCGGAGGGACTACTCGCTCTACCTCAAGACTACCCCCTTCCCCATCCCCCACCCATGCCGTAGGCTTGTGGACCATCTTTCTCTGCTCCATCAGGAAGTGATGGCTCTCTTGGCCAAGGGGCTCAGCTGAAGATGCCTAGTGCATCATGAATGGCATCTCCATCCGGAGATGGTGCAGGGTCTCTTTCAGCAGTGGGGGAGAGCCTTGGTTAGATCTGTTTGCCACCCTGAGTAAGCACAATGTTCTACTCTCAGGAGTTTCCAAGCCGGCTCTCACTTGAAGATGCTTTTAATCTCGAATGCACTTCAGGCCTCCTGTATGCCTTTCTGCCCATACCACTCCTGCCCAGAGTTCTCAAGACGATCAAGAACAACTGGGCGCAAGTCTTCCTTGTTGCTTCAGACTGGACTCTGATAGTTAATTCCCGAGGTATTAAGCATAGCCATCGGTTCTCCAATCAGGCTGCACTTTGGAAGGATCTTTTGTTGCAGCAGTAGTAGAGCGTTCTCCACCTGAAGCTGTTAACTATCCGCCTTCTTGCATTGACATTGAGGGGTGACGGTTGACAGCCTTTGACCTTCCACCTGAAGTTTGCAATGTTATTCTGGCAGTCAGGTGTCCGTCCATCAAACAGTATACGCCTGCTGTTGTGGCTAGTGTGTGGCATAGTGTGGAGAAAAGCAGGTTGGCTCCCTTTCTGCTCCTCGTTCTCAGATTCTAATCTTTATTTTTTCCCCTTACCCAGCAGCCTCTGGCACCTTAAAGGGTTAACGTTATGCTATTTCTGCCTTTTTGAGGTTGCTTGACTAGCCATCCCTCTTCAAATCCCCTATTTTGCATAGGTTCTTGATAGGTGTACAACATATGTTTACACCTTCTCCTTTTATCATGCCTCATAGGGACCTTAATCTCGTCCTGACGTTCTTGATGTGTGCTCCCTTTGATTCCCTGCGCAATTCTCCTCTCGTGCTCCTTTCTATCAGGACTACCATCCTGGTGGCAATAATTTTGCCCGGAGGTTCAGTGAGCTTCAGCCTTTGTCTTCCAAGCCACAATACCTGGAAATCTACAAAGACAAGCCGGTTCTATGAACCAGAGTTTCCTTTATACCAAAAGTCGTCCTTCCCTTTCAAACAGGCCAGTCCATCACTCTGCCTTCATTCTTCGCTTCCACCCATCCACCCCGCTCTGAGAACGGGTTTATAGGGACAGGGCTTTACCCCTCCAGGTCACTTTTTTTCCATACCAGTGGTCCTTGTTCTCCATGGCTCTGTGCTGCTGACGTGGAAAGTTGCGTAAAGTAACTGACGTTCGCGCGCAGAGATGGTACCTCTGTAGGCACCACGCATGTCACATACGACATAGGAAAACGTTGAGGGATCCATATAAATCACACCTCCCTGGACTACCCCGGTTGTCTAGTTTTCAGAAATTTGTGGGTTTGATAGATTTCAAAAGGTGGCCGCCGAGCCTAGGACCACAAATACAGGTACCCCCCTTGCAAAACCAGGTCGTTTCCTGGTAGATAATTTTGATGTCTCCACAGTACATTTTAGACCCTTCCCTGCCGCGGGTACTTGGCCCACCATCACAAGTGGGGTACCATTTTTATCGGGGACCTGTGGGAGCGCTGTGTGGTAGTAAACTTGTCAGCCCGGTGATCCCACAACTTTCCTACAAAAAATGTGAGATTCTTTTTTTTACAGCTAAATTTTAAGTTTGCAGGGGATTCTGGGTAAGAAAATGCTGGGGGAATCCACGCACACAACCTCCCTGGACTCCCCAGGTGTCTAGTTTTCAGAAATGCGTGGGTTTGGTAGGTTTCCCTAGATGCCCATCGAGCCTGGGACCAAAAACTCAAGGGACTCCCTCGCAAAACCGTCTTTTTGTATTCGATAATTTTGAAGTCTCCACAGTATATTTTGGGCCATTTCCTGTTGTGGGCAGCAGGCCTAACCACACAAGTGAGGTACCAGTGTTTATCGGGAGACTTGGGGGGAATACTGGGTGGGTGGAAGTTTATGGCTCCTCGCAGATTCTAAAACTTTCTTGACAGAAATGTGAGGAAAATGTGTTTCTCTTTACAAAGTTTGAGGTTTGCAAGGGAGTCTGGAAAACAGAACCTAGTGAATCACACAAGTCACCCCATCCTGGATTCCCCTGGGCGTCTAGTTTAAAAAAATGTACAGGTTTGCTAGGTTACTTCTGTGCCGTCAGAGCTAGGGTCCAAAATTCATAGCTAGGCTCATTATGAAAAAAGGGTCAGTTTTCACTGGAAAAAGGTGGTCAGTCCATGTTGGGATTTGGGCCTTGTCCTGTCACAGGCACTATGCCTACCCACACAAATGAAGTACCATTTTTATCAGGAGACTTGGGGAATTCTGGCTGGGTGCAAGTTTCTGGCTCCCCGAAGATTCCAGAACGTTCCATCACAGAAATGTGACCGTAATGTGTTTATTTTTACAAACTTTGAGGTTTGCAAGGGATTCTGGGTAACAGAACCTGGTGAGAGCCATACAAGCCACCCTATCCTGGATTCCCCTGGGTGTCTAGGTTTCAAAAACCTACAGGTTTGCTAGGTTTCTCTAGGTTCTGGCTGATTTCAGTTTCAGTGCATGGGCCCAGGCAGGCTTCAGACCTAGTGCGGCCTGGCGAACTTGATGCGGCGGCCCTCGCCTGGTACCGGGGGCCGCCGAGGGGGGTCAACGACGGCGCTGGACCCAGCGCGGAGGCAGGCGGCCACGGGACAGGCCGGAAGCGCCTCAGAGGCGTCGCGTGGGCGGCGCCGACGCCGCGGTGACAGGGTCTCCTCAGGCGCCTCAGGGCGACACGGTACAGCGCTTGGCGCCGATTCAGAGAAGCGCTAATGGGGGCTTCACAGCGCTGGTCACAGGCAGGGCCAGGGAGGTAATTTCCGTGATCTGTCACAGCGCTGGGCAGGGGAACAGAGCACATCGCTTGGCCAGTCAGTCAGCAGATAATGCCGGCAGGAGGGAAGGCAATCTCAATAATTCCTGACAGGACAGGCAGTCTTAAATACAGCGCTGGACAGGGGGAGCAGAATCTAGCGCTTTCCACACAGTTTAGCCAGGACAGCAGGGCAGTTCAGTCAGGGGGAGACAGGTAGGGCCAGATGGGCCCAGATGAGGGCAGTGAGTGCGCAGGGCAGCACAGTCCAGTACCTGGTCGATCCCCCAGGAGTCTCTGGTCACAGGAAAGCAGTTTTCTTGGCGCTTGGATGGTTCTGCGCCCTTAGATGTTGGTTACTTGAAGTTGCTGAGAGGGGGGGGGGTTGAGTTGAAGGCCTGAAGAGTTTCTCCTCAGTCACTGCAGATGGACCCTGGGGTTCCCTACCACTGGGCCAGATCAGGGGGCTAGCTTAGGACACCTCACCCAGCTTAAGAGGCAGCACCTAAATCCGGTCACTCCCAGTAGCATAGGTTCCTAACTAGGCCCTCCCGCCTAAAACTCCTGCGTGGGTTCCCCAGGTCAGTGATGCCCTCCCTTGCTTATATATGCCCAGGTCAGGTGACCACTCTCCAAGGCGGGAAAACCTAACTCCGCCCTTGTTCTGGAAGGCTCCAGGAGCTTCCCCACTCTACCTATGGACAGGGGCTGGGTGGCTGGTATTGCAACATTGTATGGGGATCCAGCCTGCTCCTGACAACTAGGGTGCTACACTAAAAGACCACGCTGCAGTAGCAGGGGCTAGTGGCAGCCATGTTTGAAGTAGAGAGTACCTGCACCCTAACACAGATTAGCTATGAAAAGGTGCCTGAAGACCTATGGGCCAGCAAAAAGAAGGTGGGAATTAGAGGCAAGGGCAAAAAATCACAGGGGAAGACCACCCTAGGGCTGACAGGTCTAACACTCTTCGACTGCCCCTCGTCCGTCAGCAGACGCGACGAAGGGTGCAGGTGGTGCCACTCCGGTGGCTTCACGTGTGGAGCCTTCAGGGTCGACTCAGGCCTTCCCGCGAGTGACCCCAGCCGAGCTACAAGCTTTGTACGAAGCGATGCATGCCACCTTTGGGCAGCCCGACACCGCCGGTGCGCATTCGGCCCCTCAGACTCGGCCGGAGGCCCTAGACCTCTGCTTGGATCCAGGCATGGATCCGGATCGGCACCGTTCAACCTCGCAACGCGTCCACCAGCGCTAAATCCACTGGCACCACGTCCACAGCCGGCGCCAGCTGGATCTCCAGCCTACGTTGACCCTGGCTTCCAACCAGATGTGGATACGGAGCCAGACCGGCATCGACCTGCGCCGATGGGTACTTTTTTACCTGTATTCCACCCTGGCCATTTTCAGCCAGTTTGGCAGCCAAAGGAGAGTGAGAAAGACTGGGATGGTTCTGAGGACCCTCTTACTGCTCAGCTGGAATACTGGATAGAGGATAGGGGAACTGGGGGATGCCAGTGGTCTCGACACCTCACCAGACCTTGGCATGTCTCCTCCTACCATGGCTACGGGAGGGAGCGTCTTACGCAGTGGTGTTGCGTAGGGTGGCCGAGGCCCTACACCTCGAGCTACCTACTGTGGCTGTCCGGACTAACCTCCTGACAGAGGTGTTTCAACCGTCAGCGAGCTCTTTGGAGCCCCTGCTGCTGTTTAATGTAGCCCTCACGGACATCCTTTTGGGCACCTGGTTCAGGCCCACCACAGGGCCTCCTTGGATAGGATGGTTGCCCGACACCACCCAGCCCTGGGCGACCCCACTTTCCTCTCCCAATACCCCGCACGAGAGATAGTAGTCCAAGCCTCAGCGTCCAAAAGTGCATTCCCTACCGCACCACCGGACCGGGAATCCAAGAAGCTGGATCAGTTTGGGAGAAAGTTTTCTTCCTCCAGCTCAGGGCTGCGGTCGGTGAACACTGCATGCCTCTTGGACTATTATTCCCACTCCGTGTTGGATACAGTAGCGCAGGTGCTGCCTCAGTGTCCGGAGGAGGCCCGGGTCATGCTCTCCCATGCTGCTGCTGATGGGAGAGACGCTGCAAAGTTTGCCATCCGCTGTGGACTGGGTAGGGTAGGACCATTTCAACATCAGAGGCGCTGCTTCGCTGTCACGCCTGGTTGAGAACGACTGGCTTTTCTGGGGATGTCCATAACACCTTGATGGACATGCCCTTTGATGGCCGTCACCTGTTCGGTGACACTGCAGAGAGTGCGCTAGAGCTATTCAAGGACTCTCGAGCTACAGCCAAGTCCTTGGGCCTCTCCACCACGTTTCCTGCGCAATCTGCTTTTCACCCATTTCATAGCCACTGAAGGTGTGCCCCAACACGTTCCTTTCCTTTCAGAGCCACAGGCCAGCAGAAGCTGTTCAACCTCAGCATGGCCAAAGATGTGGGAACCACAGACTTGGTTCTGGGGGCCAGCAGGTAGCATGAGTCATCTGCTTCCTCCTTCTCCCTTCGTAATGCCTCAGTAGGACTTGAACTTAGTGTTAACCTATCTTATGTGCGCTCCCTTCAAGCTGCTACATAACTGTCTTCTCACTCTTGACTCTCAAAACTGCTTTTCTGGTGGCCATCACCTCTAGACGTAGGGTGAGTAAGTTACAAGCTCTGTCTTCCAAGCCTCTTTTTCTGGTTGTTCATCCGGACAAGGTCGCCCTCAGAACTCGACCTTCCTTTCTTCCAAAGGTGGCCACATCTTTTCATATTAGCCAAACCATCACTTTGCCCACCTTCTTTCCACATCCTTCAAAAGAGGAAGAGAGGCTCCACCATCTCGATCCAAAGAGTGTGCTCTCCTATTTGGATCGCACCAAACAATTCCGTGTGGACGACCAGCTCTTTGTTGGTTTTGTGAGCGCTAAGAAAGGTTGGGCCGTGAACAAACGGACCATCTCCAGGTGGGTCATTCTGTGCATCAGTCTGTTATCCTTTGGCTAAGAAGGAGCCTCCAGTGGGGCTGCGTGCCCATTATTCCATGGCAACGGCAGCTACTACTGCTTTGGGACAGGGAGTCCCCCTACATGACATCTGACAGGCAGCTATGTGTGCATCGCTGCACACGTTTATGAGACACTACTGCGTGGACAGCCAAGTCCGGAGTGACGGCTTCTTTGGCCTTTCTGTTCTCTAGGACTTTCTGGTGTGATCTTGGTTTGCAGACCCACCTCAGGGGTTGGTATTGCTGGGGTATCTATTCTAAGGTAAGGAATCTATAACCGACTGTTTCTTTCAGATGAACAAGAAACATAGGTTAGTTATATATTCCTTACTGCCCCACCCATTATCCCCATTCTGTGAACTGATTTCTAGGGTTAAGGATCTCCTTTCAGGGCCCTAGTTTTGTGCACCAGTGGTCAGTGTCTTGCATGGCTCTGCGTTCCTGGCGCGGAAAGTCGTGTACAGAACTGACGGCATCTAAGTAACTTCTGCAACGTCATCCTGTTGACCACGATGCAGACAACGGACGCAGAGTCGACCGACGCCACCTACCGACGCGTACTGCTGACAAAAAACTTTCCGGATTCAGTCTGGCGCCTGGGGAATATTCTAAGGTAAGAAATCTACAACTAACCTATGTTTCTTACAGATATGTTGTTACCGAAGGTAAGTAACTTGTTCATTTGGAATTCATACTTAGACTCTAAACGTCGGTACCCTGCCTTTTACCTAGGCCTTCGTACAGGAATGTATACTAGAGGCAAATGCACAAGCATTGGATGCAGAGAATCTTAAGTTTTTGCTTTCAACTGCCTCACAAAGTATACCATTTTAGTACTCTCCTGTTAGTAGCTAAATGTATATTGTACTCCCTCAGAAACTTGGGGGCTTTATTGTAATGATTTTAATTCATTGTACAAAAAATAATCCATCTATCTATGTATCTGAGCTCCCTTTTTATGACTTAGGGACACCAAAATCCTTGCCTCCATTAGACATTAACTTCGTGAATATGATGATGAGGAGGTTGTCCGTGAGAAACAGAAATTGGCAAGGAAAGCAACCACAAGACGTTAAGATGAGGGAGATAGGGCGGAATCCATGCTCGCTTGATTACTCCAGAACCCTTAGGCCTGCAATCCCATCACTGAACTAGTAGATGACCAGCATATCTCATGCACAGACCCTGCAGGTGTCAGGCACAGTATGACAAATATTTATACGAACCTCTGTAGGTTCACAACGACTCCCGATTCCGGCCGACTGGGTGAGCTCCTAGATTCTGTTAAACTCCTTTGGCTCAAACTCCCATGAGCAATATCCTGATGTCCCCGTCACCACTGAAGAGATTGTGCAGGTTATACAGAGCATGTCTAGGGGCAAAGCTCTGGGACTTGATGGCCTTCTATAAAACTATGCACATTCTCGCTCCGATCTCTTGGCCGTCTATTAGAAGGCTCCATGGATAAATACTCTACGTTCTACACTGTGCGAGGCAGAAATCGTTACTATTTTGAAACCCGGGAAACCCCCCACCCCATCAGTGCGACTCGGATCGCCTGTTGTCCAGGATAATTGGGGATCATTAAATACTTGCTAAGCAGCTAGCAAACAAACTGCTACTATTACTGTCAGACATTGTCCTACCTGACCAGACTGTGTTTGTCCTTGGACACAGCACGTTCAATAACCTTTGCACAATGTTTGCATTCATGAACTCCATTGACACCCAATTCAAGATGGCCGCGATACTTCTTGATGCTACCAAAGGCCTTTGACTACCTGGAGGGACCCTATTTGTTTGAACTGCTGCTGCGCCTTGGACTTAGCCCAAGTTTTATCAGCCGGATCAAGCTCCCTTTTCTGTCATTGTGGGCTAGAGTGTGCATAAATGAAGTAACTGACCCCTTTCCTGACCAGAGGCACTCACTAAGGCTGCCATTTGTCCCCTATCCTAATTGCAATTGCAATGGAACCATTGGCGGCCGGCGTCAGACATCACTCGCGGAAGGGACCTGCCTTTCGGGCCAGCGGCATTCTATTCTCTATGTATGCGGATTGCGACACCTTATCAGTTTGTTAACTGTAGACAAATCTTTTGCCCGTAATACGTGAAGTAATACAATTTTTAAGACAATCCGGCATGCACGTTAAGTGGTCCAAGTCTGTACTTTTCCCACTCGCCTCAGTGAAAGACCGCATTATTACTGAATATCCCCTGCAGAGGGACTGGTCCGATACCTGGACATATTGGTCCGCATGGACATTGCTGACATTTTGAAAGCCAATTATGCACATTAATGACCTTGCTCAAAGAGTGGGTGTCGATTTGGACTCTGTTGCCCCTTTCTATGACCGGCAGAATCGCGATTGCAAAAATGGTTGTACTCTCTAAATTCCTTTACTTTTCATTAATATAGCCATACCCCCTCCCACTGCAATTCCTCCATCGAATACTCTGCGCAAGTGCAATTTGCTTTTTATTGGGTGCACCCACCCTCTTCCGGACGCACTGCACTGTTGAAGTAGTCAGCGCCGTGCCCGCTAGACACTGCCATTTATCTGCCTGCCCATGACCACTGTGGCCTGCCACACATGATTGCTGGACCGACTATGAGCTTGTGCGCCATGCCTTTACTTGCTCAATATACCCCTAAAGGGCCATCCTTTGCTAAAGGTAGCTGTAGATGACAGGGTGCTGCCAACTCGACGACGGGTGATCAAAATGGGCGATCTCTACTCTGACGAGCAATTTCTACCAGTACAAAATATACTTGCACTCCCACAGCACACCTTATGGATGTTTTCATACATTATAGATTCAAAGCGACCCTTTCACTTCTACACCATACATTCACCATGCCCCCCCCACCCTTCATGTACTTGACATATTATTAGTCAATTCATCAACCCAGATTCTGATTGTGCATCTCTATATGACCATGCAAACCAATGCAACTGTGGCCTTTCATGGTTGTATAGCAGAACATGGGCCCCGCCCCTCCTTTCCCCAAACTCACTGTGGACCAGTGACGATATTGCTGCACTCTGAATAAGAAACTAAACCCTCCCCCCCAGCTACCCCCACCAACTACAGATTTCACATGCTGCATCTCCACTTCCTTCACTGGATGAATCTCACCCTGCCCAGCTAAATTTCATGGTTGTTTCTGAAGACTGGCGGTGTTGCGTACATAACTATGCCTTTCTCCACTTGGCATGGGACTTCTCCGCCTTGGCCCATTTCTGGACCACTGTGACTCGCTTCGCTTCCCAGCAGAGTAGTCGCTCCCCTGCCTCCCTGGCGAACAGTGGTATCGTTGTCCGCTTTAACCCTGATTGACTGCCTGCAGTTTGCCCTGCTTGCCGCTTTGTAGAAATTTCATTTTTAAACGCGCATTTGTCTTTGTTTAAGCATTTTGTCCGCTTTTACCCTGATTGACTGCCTGCAGTGTGCCCTGCTTGCCGCTTTGTAGAAATATCATTTTTAAACGCGCATTTGTCTTTGTTTAGCATTTTGTATTGTATCAGCGCATTTCGCCCCAAGCGCTCCGCTCCGCTGACCCCTGCGCTGCCATTTTGGGTGTTGTTGTCCTCCTTCGTGACCCGCCCCGCCTCCCAGCTGAGACGCCCTCGCCCCTCCCCTCCACCACCCATATATAACAGTTCTTCCCGCGCGCAGCGTTTACGCGCAGCGACCGCGCCCAATCCGCGCCGAAGGTGCGCCAAAGGTAAGCCCGTCTACGCCCGTCCGCGCCTGGACCGCGCCCAGCGCCAGACCCCCTGCCCCTCGCGCTGCCCTGCCCTGCCCTCCCGCATTACCTACGATGCCGCCACCCTCCTAGCCCTCAACCCCGGTCGCGCCCCCAACTGCGTCCAAGCCGCTCCTGGACACACCCATGGACCTTTCTCCTGCTACTCCTGCAAATTCAGCGGCACCGTCAACATCTCCGCTACGACCACACCTCAGATTCCCGACCCCAACCACCTTCAGTGCATCCTTCTCAACACCCGCTCGGTCCACAGGCACGCCATTGACCTATGGTACCTACTAGACACCATCTCTCCAGACGTCGCCTTCCTAACGGAAACATGGATGAACGCTTCCTCCGCCCCAGACATCACCATTGCCATCCCTGAAGAATATAAGATCACACGCAAGGACCGTACCAGCCACACAGGAGGAGGCATCGCTATCGTCCATAAGAAATCTATCCGCATCTCAACCAGCTCTGACGCCAACCTCGCCAACTCCGAACACCTTCACTTCCAGATCCACATCGACCCCAAGACCACACTCAGAGGCACCCTCCTCTACAGACCACCAGGACCCCGCGCAAAATTCAGTGAGGACATCACGGACTTCATCACTCCACACGCGCTCCCCTCCAAAGACTACATCCTTCTGGGAGACCTCAACTTTCACCTTGAAAAGACCAACGACTGCAACACCACCACCCTGCTGGACAACCTCGCCAACCTCGGACTTAAACAACTAGTCACTTCCCCCACCCACATCGCAGGTCACACACTCGACCCCATCTTCACCTCCAGCAACCATGTCTCCTTCAGCCACACTACGGACCTCCTCTGGACTGACCACAGCTGCGTTCACTTCACCTACAACAAGCCAAAACCCACCAACCACCTCCAACCAACTCTGCAAAGAAATTGGAACAAAATCACCACCGACCAGATCTCCGCATCGCTCCTTCTAAACACACCAGCCCACTCTTCCAACCCAAACCAAGCCGCCGCCAACCTCACCCTATGGCTATCCAACACCGCCGACACCCTAGCACCACTGAAAAAACGTCAAAGCAAACCTGGCAGCAAGAAGGCCTCATGGTTCAACGATGATCTTAAGAAGTCCAAGAAACTCTGCCGCTCCCTTGAAAAGGCCTGGAAAAAAGACCCATCCACTAGCACCAAGGACGCCTTCAAAAACGCCACCCGCACTCACCACCAACTAATCCGAAAGGCCAAGAAAACAGCATTCAAGGATCGACTCGACAACAACGCCCACAACAGCAAGGAACTTTTCAACATCGTCAAAGAATTTTCCAACCCCTCGGCCAACTCCAACGACATCACCCCGTCTCAAGCCCTCTGCGACTCCCTAGCCTCATTCTTCCACAACAAGATTGCAGACATCCACAACAGCTTCGACAACCAACCCGGAAACCAACCAACCCAACCATTTGCTGAACATTCTCCCCCCGTGAACACCCTCAACGACTGGAACCCAATCTCCACTGAGGACACCATCCGCCTGATGAATTCCATCCACTCAGGTTCCCCCACAGACCCTTGTCCTCATCACATCTTCAACAAAGCAGACTCCGTCATAGCACCGCACCTCCGAGACGTCATCAACTGCTCCTTCAACTCCGCCACCTTCCCGGAAAATTGGAAACACGCTGAACTCACCGCCCTTCTGAAAAAACCCACAGCGGACCCCACCGAACTCAAAAATTACCGCCCCATTTCGCTCCTCCCATTCCCGGCCAAAGTCATCGAGAAAGCCGTCAACAACCAGCTCGCCGCTTTCCTCGAAGCCAACAAATCCCTCGACTCCTCACAATCTGGCTTCCGAGCAAAACACAGCACCGAGACCGCCCTCATCGCAGCAACAGACGACATTCGAACTCTATTGGACAATGGAGACACAGTCGCCCTCATCCTCCTCGACCTCTCGGCAGCATTCGACACAGTCTGCCACAGCACCCTGTTACAACGCCTCAATAACATCGGAATACAAGGAAAAGCACTTGAATGGATCACCTCATTCCTCTCCGGAAGAACGCAGAGAGTCCGCCTCCCACCATTCAAGTCCGAGGCCACTGAAGTCATCTGTGGCGTACCTCAAGGATCCTCACTCAGCCCCACCCTCTTCAACGTTTACATGAGCCCCCTCGCGACCATCGCCCGCCAACACAACCTCAACATCATCTCTTACGCGGATGACACTCAACTTATCCTTTCTCTCACCAATGACCCCAGCACCGCCAAAACTAACCTACACGAAGGAATGAAAGAAGTTGCCGAATGGATGAAACAAAGCCGTCTGAAACTGAACTCAGACAAAACAGAAGTCCTCATCTTAGGTACATCCCCCTCTGCATGGGACGACTCCTGGTGGCCGGAAGCCCTTGGAAAAGCACCCATCCCGACAGACCACGCACGGAACCTTGGCGTCATCCTGGATTCTTCACTCTCAATGAACAGACAAGTCAGCGCCGTATCCTCATCCTGCTTCAACATTCTTCGCATGCTCAGAAAAACATTTCGCTGGATCCCCACCGAAACAAGGAAAACAGTCACCCATGCTCTAGTCACGAGCCGACTGGACTACGGAAACACCCTCTACGCAGGTACTACCGCTAAACTCCAGAAGAAACTCCAACGAATCCAAAACGCCTCAGCCAGGATCATATTAGACATCCCGCGCAACGAACACATCTCCTGTCACCTGAAAGACCTCCACTGGCTACCCGTCAATAAGAGAATCACTTTCCGACTGCTAACTCACGCACACAAATCACTCTACGACATCGGACCAGAATGCCTCAACTCACGACTGTCCTTCTACACCCCCTCCCGCCAACTACGTTCTTCCAACCAAGCCCTCGCCACTGTACCTCGCATCAACAGGACCACCATGGGAGGCAGATCCTTCTCATACCTGGCTGCTAAAACATGGAACTCACTCCCCGCCTACCTTCGCCTCACCCAGAACCACCTAGCATTCAGAAAACAACTTAAAACATGGATATTTGACAAATAATCCTCCTCCCCTTTCTAAGCGCCTTGAGACCCTATGGGTAGGTAGTGCGCTATATAAATTCTCTGACTTGACTTGACTTGACTATACAGTGCTATTGCTGCCATAACAGAACACTGGCCCTGTAGGACTCCCCTTGTGGCCCTGCTGGGCTATGTGAGGGTTGCTCCCCATTGGTACTGGATAAAGGTAGAGATACGATCCGTATGTGCTTTTGTCACACACCCCTCCCCCACCTCCCCCTTTCAAAAACTGCCCACATTATGCTGCTTACTGCCATGATTAACTTGCCCTTTACTGGCAATTAATGCTGTTCTGCTCTAGCCCAGTGTAGATTTCTCAACCCCTCCGCCCTTTCCAATGATCTCTTCCTCATTCATAGACCCAATTGTAGCTTCTGCTGTGCTAGCCTCCTCTACACCTGCAGATACCTTCAAATGGCGGTTTTATACTCCGATTTACTGATTCTGGCCCCCTTGGTGGTTGATGGCCACTTGGCCGACACATGTCTTTTCCCTGACATTGAATCTAAATATTGTTTCTTTGTCCATCGCTTCCTGTAAAATGCATTGGACCCAGAAACATCTGCTGAACTCCATTCTACGACTGATGATTATCAAAATACAGATTTGAATACTGTAACCTTGAGAATTCTCTGCCTGTTTTTGTTTTGTAACTTTACCAAGCTGTTCTATATATATTTTTTCCTTTTGGATTGTTTTTGTAATTCACTCTGGATACAAAAAGCTGATTACATTTAAAAAATGCGGTGGGGAGTTTCAGACCTGGCACCTGTTCAATAGGACTAGCAGAAGTCCCTCCTGACTCCTTTGCAGAGGCTTCATTTTAGAGGCGTTTTTTTACGAACACAGTGCAGTTCAGGGCCTTTCTGCCATTGCAATGAGTCTAGGAAACCTGGGCTATCACCCTGATGTTTCAGCCTCTGCCCTGCAACTCAGTGAGAGCAGCTCTGAGGCTACTTGTCCATTTAGCTTCATGCACCCTGCTGGTCTGCATCGCCAGGTGAGATGTACAGGCTCGTCGTGGGATCTGAAGTGTCAGTGGGCACAGCACCAAGGAGATCTGTTGAATGTCATCCAGGTTTGACCAGCGACTTGATTTTTCTTTCCCCACCCATAACTGACATTAGTGATGGATGCATCTGGGTTGGGGAGCTCATCTAGGTGAGTTTGATACAAGATGGCTCTGTTCTCCGGCAGAAACCAGACTCTCAATCCATCTTTTGGAGTTGTGGACTATTTGCCTCACTCTAAAGCCCATCAAGGTGAGGCTGGTACAGGTTCTTGCCGAGAATACCACTGCCATGTGGTATTGCAACAAGTAGTAGGGTCTTGAGTCCATTGCCAGGATGCGCTACACATTTGGAGGTAGTTGGAAAGTGAAGCCATCTCCCAGATTATAAACAACATGGAGGGAGCATCATACGTCCGAGCGGAAATGCCCAGCCAGCGGAACCTTGGCGGATTGCAGATGTTGGCTGCCCCCCATGGTGGTACGGGTGTCTTCTATCAACAGGTGGAAAATTTGGCTAGATCTTTTCGCCACCATTGAGAACCAGCAGTCTCCAGACTTTTATGCACTGGCATTCCCAAGAAAAATCCCAACTATGAGAGGTATTTTGAGTTGGTGGGACACACAACTCCTGTTTGTCTTCCAGCCTCTGCCTCTCCTGCTCAAAATTCTGAAGAAAAATCAAGAATGGCTAAGCCCTAGTCTTCTAGGTGGCCCCAGTCAGGCAGGGAGAGTGTGGTGCCCAGAACATGTTGGCAGTTGACTGTGCTTGATTTGCAAACCGAAGTTGAGGATGCCATCCTAGATACCAGGTGCGCTTCAACAAAGTCTATTTATGCCAGGCACTGTGACCAATTTGTGACCTGGTGTGAAGTCTGCAGGGTCGACCCTTTTCAAGTTGTTCTGTTGTCTTTTCTGTTATCAGTCACTTCCTCTCATTGCGTGAGTGAGCTACAGGCTCTCTCTGGTTCGAGGCATGTGGGCTGCTGAATTCATATCTGTGCATAGTCCGCCACCTAGTGTTGGGTCCGGATGATTGCACATTGTTGTCCTGGAAGAGTCTTCGAAGTATCACGAGATAGGTGGCTCCTCCCCTGGACTACAGTGCGCATGGGCATCGCCTCCATCCCCAGATTGTTTTTTTCCGCCATAGGGTTCGGATGTGTTTTCGGTTCCCTCCTTCGGAACCGATAGTTGTTCGATTATACTTGAGACCAAAAGGTCTTTAGGCTGGGCGTCGGTATAGTTGCGTTCGGGTTCTCTTACTGACTCTCAGCTCCAATCTCCTACTGCCCTTCCACGTGCTTCGACGCGGACGGGCCTACACTACCGCATTTGCTATGGAGCGGACTCCATTCAAGAAGTGTCCGCTATGTCACTCGAAATATTCGCACCTCGACGTGCACCCCGTGTGCAACACATGCTTGTCACCGGATCACCGTGAAGACACCTGCATGGCGTGTTCAAAGTTTAGGAGTAAGAAAACTTTGAAGATTCGCCGTGCTAATCGACTCCAGGCACAGTTGTCGGCTTCGGCACCCCCACCTGATGACATCTTTCAGGAATCGATCGAGGAGGATGACGACGTGCAAGAGTCGGACTCTGGCCCCGCGTCCGAGGAAGAGACCTACCACGCGGACGAGGAGGCCTGCGACGAAGTCTCCGGTGAGGTAGGGGACGACGAACTGATTTGTGCCACGATGGGAGATAGCTCAGAGGAAGAGCATCCCCAACCGGACTCCGGGGTTTCCCCCCGTCATACGGCCCAGGTCGAGGGATCGCCTTCGGGCCTTACCCGAGATCTTACTTTAAGTCCTACGTCCCCGCCTCCGGGCCCGGTCACGGACATTTCTAGCAAGAAAACGAAAGTGAAGCCAACCGGTCCCGCACCCTCGGATGCGAAACCGAAACCGAAACTGGCGTTGGTAAAGAAGGTTCTGGAGGCGTCAACTTCCACGAAACCCAAAATGGCCGACTCGAAGAGGCACGCCAAGATGGCCGACCCGAAGTCCTCTGGGTCGGCACCGAAGGTGAAGACTTCCGACGCGGCCGCGTCGGCACCGAAAGGGGTCGCGGACCCGAAAACGGCTTCGAAGAAGCGTCACGCCGATGGGGCGACAGGCCAGGGGGCGTCGGCACCGAAGAAGAGGTCTGCCGGCGACCGGGCTCTCGGAGACGAAGAGTCGCTCGAGATGGTTCAGCCCTCGGCATCCCTTACAAAGAAGGTGGGAGAATCCTTGAAGCGGATCCAACAGGCCACTGTGGTTCCCAGCCAGGACACTGTCGTGCCTAGGCCGGCGCCGAAGCCTGCCAGGGAACAAACGCCCATCCGTTTTACCCTTCCTCCCAAGTCGGCGCCGAAGGCCTTCGCGCCTAAGCAGGGCGGACATTCTCAGGAAGTGTTGACGCCGAAAGCTGCCTTGGTGGTGTCGAAGCTTCGGCTCCAGCCGCTCGCGGTGGAGGAACGTCGAGAGGTGACCATCGACGCCAACACCGGAAAATTGTCGCTCCTCAAGCGAAAGATTACGTCGGAGCCGCCTTTGGAACCTTTTAGGATTCCACTTAAGAGCAAAAAGTACTCTGCGGACTCTTCGGCTCTGATGGAACCTCTGTCTCCACAAGCCACGGAACGCTCGCCGGCCCATTCCCCAGTGCCTGATGTGGACGAGGAGTACGACGAGTACAACTATCCGGCGTACTCGGATCCGGAAGAGGAGCAGGTGCCCTGGACGGCAGGAGGCGACACGGATGACCTGCAGTCAGGCCAGGACACTCAACTTTTCGCCGCGAAGACGTCCCCGACGGAGGACTCGGCGGCGTTTAATGCATTAATAGAGAGAGCTGCAGCGAACCATGACGTCGAACTGCACTCGGACCCTGTGGATGCGGACTTCTTAGTCGACACCTTCTCGGTAGCCGAGAAGCAAGTCAAGACGCTACCTATGCTCAAAGGAGTGCTGAAGCATGCACAGGAGGTATTCAAGGAGCCCACCCGGGCGCGGGTGGTCAATCCTCGCATCGACAGGAAGTATAAGGCGGCGCCCACGGATCCCACGTATATTAAGGGACATTTGCCATTGGACTCCCTGGTGGTGTCCAACGCACGAAAGAGGGCGAATTCG
Source organism: Lissotriton vulgaris (assembly GCF_964263255.1). Lineage (NCBI taxonomy): Eukaryota > Metazoa > Chordata > Amphibia > Caudata > Salamandridae > Lissotriton > Lissotriton vulgaris. The sequence continues at coordinate 927,667,900 of NC_141698.1, forward strand.
CAGTCTACTGGTGATGCTCCTCCCCCAGACAAAGAGTCAAAAATCTTTGAGGCATCAGGCAAACGCATTGCTGCACAGGCAGCAAACATCTGGAGGATCTCTAACACCCAAGCCCTGCTTGCACGTTATGATAGGGCCCATTATGACACCTTAGAGGCCATCCTACAACACTTGCCTGACCACTACAAAGAGGCGGGGGAGATGCTCATTCAGGAGGGTAAACTCATTACTAATGCATCCATCAAATGTGCCCTAGATGTGGCAGACACTGCCTCCAGGGCTATCAATACAAGCGTGTTACTTAGACGCCATGCCTGGCTTCGAATTTCCGGGTTCAAGCCCGATATACAAACCACATTACTGGGTCAACCGGTGAATCCTGACCATCTGTTCGGCCCTGAGGTGGATGCCTCCCTAGAAAAAATGAAGAAAGATACCGAAACTGCCAAGTCTATGGGGGCTTTACAAAGTCAGCAGTTTCGGGGTGGTTCCTTTCGCCGCTCCAATTCAAGAGGCACCTCAAGAGGCCAGGCATCCCAGCCCACGCAATATTACAAGGGTAACACCCAGTCCTCGTATAACAACAACAAGGGCAGGGGTGGCTACAGAGGCAATAATATCAAAGGCAGAGGACGTGGAAACAATGCCTCCAGGTCCACCGCCTCCAACAAGCAGTGACGTCTTGTCACTTCCCCCCGATCACACGACACCTGTCGGGGGGCGACTACAGCAGTTCCTGCCGGCGTGGAGGTCCATCACCACGGACAGGTGGGTGAGGTCCCTTATCCAGTACGGGTACTGTCTAGAACTTACGTCCATTCCACCGGACATACCGCCAAGAGGCCGTGCTATGTCCGAAGAGCACTTGACCTTGTTGCAGCAAGAAGTACTAATCATGCTGCAAAAAGGGGCGATAGAGCTCGTTCCATTGCAAGAACGGGGAACAGGGGTTTACTCCCTGTATTTTCTAATCCCCAAAAAGGACGGATCACTCAGGCCGATCCTAGACCTCAGGCCCCTGAACTGGTACATCAACTCAGAGCACTTCCATATGCTCACATTGCAGCAGGTGCTTCCCCTGCTTCAACGAGGGGACTTCCTAGCAACGCTGGATCTGAAGGATGCCTATTTCCATATTCCCCTGCATCCATCACACAGGAAGTATCTCAGATTCAAGATCTTAGACCAGCATTACCAGTTCAGAGTCCTGCCGTTCGGGGTCACCACGGCACCACGAGTTTTCACCAAATGCCTAGCGACTGTAGCAGCGCATCTCCGTCGCCAGCACGTCCATGTCTTTCCATACCTAGACGACTGGCTTATTCAGGCAAAGACGGAACAGCAGTGCGTAGACCACGTGTCACGCACCATTCACCTCCTGCACGATCTGGGATTCTCTCTGAACTACCCAAAGTCCCATCTCCAGCCCGCCCACGTGCGACAGTATCTGGGCGCGACAATCGACACTCTGGCAGCCACTGCGCAGCCGAGTTCGGTGAGAATCGCCAGTATCCAGGCGCTGATCCAAAGATTCAGACCCCAAACCTCGCTTCCAGCGAAGGTATTCATGCAGCTGATAGGCATGATGGCCTCCTGCATCTCCATTGTCCCGCACGCGAGACTACATATGCGTCCGCTTCAGGAGTGCCTGGCACGTCAGTGGACTCAGGCTCATGGGCAACTGACAGACCTAGTGTTGGTGAGCGGTCGGGCGTACGACTCTCTGCATTGGTGGAATCCACTGAACCTTTGCAAGGGCCGACCATTCCAAGAGCCTGTCCCACAGATCATCCTGACAACGGACGCCTCTCTCCAGGGATGGGGAGCGCATGTACTCCATTACACGGTGCAGGGACTATGGACACTTCAGCAAAGGAAGATGCACATCAATGTGTTGGAATTGATGGCAATCTTCATGGCCTTAAAGGCGTTCAAAGTACATCTGTGCAACAAGGTCGTGTTGATCCGGACGGACAACATGACGGCCATGTACTACATCCAGAAGCAGGGGGGAACACACTCTCCACAGCTGTCTCATCTGGCTCAGAGCATGTGGAGGTGGGCCATTCAGAGGAACATCTTCCTCATGGCAGAACATCTCCCAGGCAAGGACAACCAGATGGCGGATCTGCTCAGCAGACACAGCCATCAGATGCACGAGTGGGAGTTACATCCATCAGTACTCCAACCGTACTTCCAAAGGTGGGGTCATCCAGAGATAGACCTGTTCGCCACAAAGGAGAACGCAAAATGCCAAAGCTTCGCCGCCAGGTTCCCACACCCCCAATCACAGGGCAATGCGATGTGGATGAACTGGTCAGGCAGATTTGCGTACGCTTTTCCCCCAGCACCTCTGATACCGCTGGTGGCACGCAAGCTCAGGCAACACTCGATGACGCTCATCCTGGTTGCTCCAACGTGGGCTCGCCAACCATGGTACACCACGTTTCTGGAACTCTCCGTGGTACCGCATCAAAGGCTTCATCTCACTCCCAGCCTTTTGACGCAGAGCCATGGCGACATTCAGCACCCAGATCCGCAACAGCTCAACCTGGCGATCTGGCTCCTGAAGTCCTAGAGTTTGGCTACCTCAATCTTCCTCCCGATTGCATGGACATCATTCGGGAGGCGAGAAAGCCCACTACTAGAGCTTGTTATGCGGCTAAATGGAAGAGGTTTGTCGTCTACTGTGTGGAGCACAGCATTGACCCGCTAGACGCTTCCATTCAAAACATCATATGTTACCTCTTTCACCTGTATCGGTGTAATCTAGCTTACTCTTCCATCCGCATTCACCTGTCGGCTATGGCAGCATACCTCCAAAATAGGCAACACCTGTCACTCTTTAAGGTCCCTGCTATCAAGGCTTTTCTGGAAGGCCTCAAAAGAGTCATTCCACCAAGGACTCCACCAGCTCCCGAATGGAACCTCAATGTGGTTCTTACAAGGCTGATGGGTCCTCCCTTTGAGCCACTACACTCTTGCGAGCTGCAGTTTCTGACCTGGAAGGTGGCGTTCTTGGTAGCAATCACATCGCTACGGAGGGTTAGCGAACTGCAGGCGCTCACCATCCAAGAACCCTTCTTCCAGGTACATGCCAACAGGGTGGTGCTCCGCACTAACCCTAAGTTCTTACCCAAAGTGGTCTCGCAGTTTCACATAAACCAGACTATTGAATTGCCGGTGTTCTTCCAAAACCCAGAGACGCTGGCGGAGCGGATGCTCCACACCCTTGATGTGAAGAGAGCCTTGATGTATTATGTGGACAGGACAAAAGATTTCCGCAAAACCAAACAACTTTTTGTTGCTTTTGCCACACAACACAAGGGAAATGCAATCTCCAAAGCAGGAATAGCTAGATGGATAGTAAAGTGCATTCAGATCTGCTACGCTAAAGCAAAGCGCACTCTCACTATACCACCGAGGGCCCACTCCACTAGGAAGTTGGGGGCCTCTATGGCGTTCTTAGGTAACATTCCCTTAGAAGACATCTGTAGAGCAGCCACATGGTCTACCACTCATACTTTCACTAAGCACTACTGTGTAGACGTGCATTCAAAACAACAGGCAGCTGTTGGTCAGGCTGTTCTAAAAACGCTTTTTCAGACTGCTGCAGCTGGCACGGGCGGCCGCCGCTAATGGAGGGACTGCTATGTATTCTATGCACAGATATGAATTCAGCAGCCCACATGCCTCGAACTGCAAATGCTACTTACCAGTATGCATCTGTTCTTGGCATGTAGGGCTGCTGACATTCATATCGCCCACCCTCCTCCCCGGCGCCTGTAGCAGCTGCAGTATGTATTCATATACAAACATATGCTCATAGCATGGTCATCACTCACTTCTTCACTCCATCTCTGCCTATGGCTAAAAACAATCTGGGGATGGAGGCGATGCCCATGCGCACTGTAGTCCAGGGGAGGAGCCACCTATCTCGTGATACTTCGAAGACTCTTCCAGGACAACAATGTGCAATCATCCGGACCCAACACTAGGTGGCGGACTATGCACAGATATGAATGTCAGCAGCCCTACATGCCAAGAACAGATGCATACTGGTAAGTAGCATTTGCATTCCACTGCACTACACCATCTTTTTCCACACAAACTGATGCAGAGTCCTAGGCAGCCTTCTTGTCGAAAGTTGTGACTACTTTTCACATTGGGTAATTCAGCACCCACCCAGTGTTCTCTACCCTGACTCACCTCTAAAAAAGGGAGGAGAGACTCCATCTGCTGGACCCCACAAGAGCTTTAAGCCTGGACCATTTATTGCACCAAAGACTATTGCTTGGAGAAACCACTCTTTGTGGCGTTCTCCCGGGTAAAGAAAAGTAAAGCTGTGCAGAAAAGGTCTGTCAAAGTGAACAATCTTTCAGGAACGCTCTTTCTTGTGAATGCTTTCCAAGCACAGATTCCTCACTGCCTTCCCTTCCAACTGTCTGATCTGTACAGTTGTCTCTACTCAGTATCTAAAAATGTCCCAAATTACAGTTGCACACTGGTACCTCCAACTGTTTTGTGCTTTGCTTCAGAGGGCGCGGAAAGAGTCCTGCAAGAATCTGATGTAGTGCACATAATTTGATGTGTATGCACTTCTTGTAGTGATGGGAAACTTGGGAGACGTTAATTATGTTTCCCATTAAATCCCCCCACACCTGTGTAGCTGTATTTACTGTATGCACCAATTATCACCTGAATTTTACGGAAGTGAGGGTCTTGGCCTTAGTCTCTAAATCAGTCTTTGTGTTTTTGTCATGATGAAATCATCCATGCACATGGCTTACAGTATGTTAGTGTCTGTTTGTGGTGCCAAGCCCACCTCATGTGCCCATTTTTCTACCTGCTGTAACCTCATAACCTTTAATACATCCTCACCTTTGCCCTTGACTTGACAAAACAATTGCATATAAACAGAGGGAGGGTGAGTGTGTCTTGTGGACAAGGACAGTGAGAGTGCCTATCTTTTTGTTGTTGTTGTCCATTTTCCTACATGCACCAGCTCTGTCTTTGCTCTTGCTCTGTGATTACGTCATACCAGATGAACATTAAATAGAAAATTAAGATCTGTTGACCTTAAAGATGCACAAAGACCACCAGACCTACCGGATATGTCAAATGCCCTGCCAGCTATAACCTTGTGAACCATGCTTCTGAGGACATATAGAACCTGGTTGACCGTCAGCAGATTTGACAGGGTGTGGATGACCTCCTCTCTCAGGCAGAGGACAATCTGCCCTATTTAAAGAGCCCTACCTGCCTGGCTGGGATGGCTGTACTGTGATGAGGGCTGCAATAGTCCTGCACCTTTCAGAACACTGCAGGTTTGCTGAGTTAACACTATTTTTAGAAAACTTCTTTGTATTGAGAAAAAGCCCACTCAAAGTAGAAGTTTGTTTTCATAATACAAACACTGATGGCCTGATGTCCATGGAGCATTCTCCTCAGTGTGGGGGTCTGCTCTGCTGTTTACCTTCCTGTATCCACCAGGTTTCTGGCAGGTAAAATTATGATGATAATCTTGCCCCCAACAAAATGGGACAACCACCATTATGACTTGGCGGCCCCTTGCCAGACGTGTCAGTGGCTTACACTAGCAAAGCCAATGGAGGTTCAACTGTTGTTAACAATGCCCTTCTGGCATTTTTAACTGGAATCTGGGAGCGGCAAGTGTAGCCTGGCAGTGGTATCACAGAGGTGCTCCCACCTGCCAAACTCTAAATGAGGCCCTTTATTTCACCTCTGTGGCTGCTTGGTGCCTTGAAGCTGCTAGTAGGCGGTATCAAGTGCTAAACATGATCTGATAGACTCTCTCACGAATGATACTTTGATGCTTAACAGGCTGGTGGTAGTCTAGGCATTTCCGTTTAAGATCAGAGAAAGAGAAACCGGACTATAATCCTTGGTAAAAACAATATACAAATTTGCATTTACCAAAACACACTTATTTGTGTACACACACACTCATACTTCAACATTCAAAGCATTACATATATGTTAACAACTCATGCATTACAATTACTTCAACTTTCAAAGCATCACATATGTCAACAACTCGTGCATTACAAATTGTCTCTATTTGCTATTAAGACCTCTACTATTTTAAAGTCGATTTCTCAGCCCTCCAACTTCTCAAAGGCTATTTCCAGGCAGTCTCATCTCACCAGCCTGCCCTGTGTCAAAGTAACTTACCTCTCCCAAGTTACTTGTGACAATTTGGTCTTGTTTTTTAACTCTCGATATAAAGGCCATTCCTGATTGTATTGCTCAGCTTCATCCTATCTCATGGAGCATCTTACAAGCCTTTTCCCTGTGTCACTCTTCTAACGGTTCTTCCAATGAGTATGGAAGAGGTTTCCTCTTTGCTTACCTGTGGTTTGTCAGGCTCCCCAGATGGTGTATGTTGAGTCAGAACTCTACAGTTGTTACACCTACTTTACCTTTTTCTTTAACACCGGTTTTTGTCTTGTGTTCCTAGAGGATGGAAGAAAGGGGTCATGAAACCCCCTCTAAAGAAGTCAGACTTGGACCCAAGGGTAGAAGTTCACTATAGGATCCTCTTCCATTTTACCAGCAGTCACTAATATTGGTAGCAAGTTCTGGCTCACCGGCTTTCTAAATATCCTGAAGTGCTAAATGCTAGCTGGATTCGTTTAAGGCCTGGTTTAGGTACCAGTTCTGCCCCAGTGGCTGCATTGATTGATTGATTGATTGATTGATTGATTGATTGATTGATGTCAGATTAGAGCAATACAAGAGATTTCCCAAGCATACCCTTGAAGGCTGGTAAAGCAGGATCAGCTCATACCTAAGAGAGAATGTCTGTAGTGCACCTCCTAGTTTGCATCTTCAAACACATTATGTGGCATCCACATGGTTCTAAAATACAGAATAATTCTTTACTAGATGACTATACTTTGAAAAAGATGGGCTAGGCAGCAAGGTAGCTCAGTCAGTTTGGCCACATGACTCCAGTATCAGTGTGTAACCTGTAGGTCACAAACTCAATTGTTTTCCTTCCAAAGTCGAACAAATTCATTTTTCTAATAGTAACAGTGTTGATTACAGTGCCAAGACACTGTAAATATGTGGGAGCAGACACTAAATGTTTTGCAGTGGAACACATGAATGAAGTGCTGTGGTTGTAATCTAAGGCAGCTATGATTTTTTTTTTGTTAATTTGTTTTTAAAGCAAGCTTTTGCTTATGTAAGATTATGGCTGTGTTTCTGCATCACAATTTGTTTTGACTGTGTTTAATCAAAATGGTTAGCAAAATCAAATTCTTAGGTGGAATGCTGAGAGCCCATACAGAAAATATTTTGAATAATGTATTAAATTACTGAAACATTCTTCATCTTTTCTTGGATTTAGGTGGATTAGATGACTTGTTAGATCTGAAACCAGAAGAGAAAGCTTTCTGTAATGAAAAAGGTATGTAATTGAAAACTGTGATCCAATGATTGATACTAGCTGCATTCTAGCTCCCCGTTGCGTACCCTTTTTAGTTGTATGTGCATACATGTTTCATGAGACTAGTATTTACTGCTTACTATGTGCTAGAAATGCCTAGTGCTCAGTCTCTGCACTTATTGAGGTGTGGTTGAACACTGGCACTTTTTACAGAGTAGAGAGGTGCAAATTTCCATCCCTTCTGCAACATCCTGAAATGCAACCCACAGGACTGGGACTGCAGGAGCATTAGGTCAATGTATATAGAACTTTATTACATCACACTCCCCAGATTCCCATCTAATACATGGAGGCAGACACCATAATGAAATCCCAGGCTGATTTGGCCTTCAGATCCACAATTGGGTCCACCAGTTCTTAATGTCCACAGTGACCCATAAAAATGGAAGAATGATTGCATAATAGTTTTTAATTCACTGTTACTTTTATGTTGTATTGCAACATTCATATGGTACTTGCTACCCCATCAGGGTCACTGAAACGGTTGCCTACATGGGTAGCCTGATACACCGTATAGAGTGTATGGTTGTAAGCATGTCGACTTTGTTTTAATTCTGTGTGGGAAGTGTTTGCATGTTGTGCATGATTACCACCAAGGAGTGGTTAATGTGATATGCATAATGTATGGTTTTCTTGAGCAGCTCTGCAGATTGCTGGTATTTTTTATGTTCATAGTTCACTTATCTGGTTACTGCGCTGGGTTGTCTTTTAAGAGATATTTTGTTTAAAAGTTTATGGTCCTGAGCAGGCATAGGTTAAAGGGACAAATGGTAGTCAACTTGACTCAAGTCCGAGATCCAAACTGCTAGGGATTGGCCCGCTTAAAATGGTCTAAAAATCCAATGGGTACGAGTTATGCAAGTCGAGAGAGGATAACTGAAGCCACTAGCGCATACATCACTCAAGAAACCAGTTTTAAACCTGCAATGGGAAAAGGACCCATCTAGAAAAGTGGCAGCTCCCCCTTTGACCTGGTTGATTCACCCACCTGCTTTA